>NC_036438.1:2760855-3960855 GCF_000184455.2 Aspergillus oryzae RIB40 | reverse complement strand
GCTTCCGGAATGAACAGACCTCTGCGACTGTGACTCTGAGTACTCGCTGTTCGAGTCTTGGCTCGTCTGACTTTTGTCGGATATCGTGACTGCCGCACTATCAGGGTTGTGAAGCAGCTGGGCAGAGTTCGCTATATCGCGATATTTCTTCTGCTGTTGTTTCGTAGGACGATGATGTGAGAATTTATTCCCAAGTATTGCAGGTGCGTGGGATATAAGAGCTTTGATGACGTCTTTCTTCAGTCGCAAAGCCAAGTCCAGGTTGGACCATGTTTTGTTCCGATACTCCAGAATCGGCAGACGGAAGACGAAGTCGTGAATATCCTCCAGGTTATGATCTCCTTTGCCTTTGTAGCTCAAGCAAAGCACAACATCCTGCACCTTCACATGAGCTAGCGTCATGTAATTCGACGCGCGAGACATCATCTGGGATAAATCGTCGGTGGCTGCTTTGGACTTGCTTCTATTAGGTAGCTTGGCTAAACCGAACTTCTTCCCTTTATCTTCAACAACGCTGGTGCCGGAGCCATGTGCAAGGGTTTTGTCAGTGCCTTGTCTTGATAGCAACCGTAGACTGTCGGCGGATCTCTTAGTAGATAAACCGCCACTAGTTGACGGACGTGCTGTTTGGCGAGAAGGTTCGGAGGGACCAAGCCGGTTGCTGTCCTTATGGAGGGGCGTCATGGCGAGGCCTTTCAGGTGGTTAGAGCGTGCCGATCGGGGTCTAGTATCGTCAGATGACGTGAATGTCGGTTGTAACCTCAGTTCGATAGCGCCCGGTCCTTTCTGCAAGTCTTCCGTAGAAACATCCGTGTTGCTGTGGGCGCTTCGAGGCGGAACCGGACTTTCTGCCTCATCGTCTTCGTCGGAATCTTCCAACGGTTTCATGTTCTTGATCATTAAGGGTGAAAAGCCCCCGTTTTCGAACGCACTCGCTCCGACATTAGGGAATATGTACTCGAACACCTTTTGGCCAAGCTCACGCTCCAATTGAATCTTAAGCGGGAAAAGTGACACCTCAAAATTATCCAAAACAGGGATACCAGCAACGGCTTCAAGCATGTGCCACTTGACCTTGATCATGTAATCATCCGGTGAGTCCAGAGGCTTCGCTTGGTCGAGATACGGCACAATGATTTGAGGGTAGATGGCGTCCGGAAGAAGGTTCAATCCATACAGTCGTTCGACTGCTACGAGATTGTGGTTAGACCCATCACTGTTGTCAGTACGTTCGTATTCGGCATTTCGTAGCTGGAACTCGACTAATGGTTCGGTTTCGTCCTTCATAAGGTGCCAGACAACTTCGTGGGCAGATATGTTCCAACGCATGAGGCCATGGGCCCCAGACATTGTAGGATCAATTCTCCGCTGAGAAGTTGTTATTGCTTTCATCAAAAAGAACAACTCGTCTTCGCATTGAGCAAGGTCCTTTTCAAGCTCCAAGCGATCTTCCCAGCCTTGTTTGTCCAGATATTTAGCATGAATTTGGAAATGCTCCTTGATCTCTTCCAAATGCCGAATCCGAGACTGGAGTTTAAACACCATCTCCGGCGCGCCTCTGAGGTCGCTGAAGTCAGAACTGAGCATGATCCTCTCCAGGCGTTCACTCCGAACTTTCTCCAGAGGCTCGCTGTAGAGCAGCAAATCAAGCACAATGATGTACATGGAGTAGTATTCAGCCGAGTCGCAGATAGCGCGGAGGTGGGGGAATTCGACACTGATTTGATCTATTCTAGATTCTTCGCTGCTGAGGCCATGTTCATGATCAGGTTGTCCCTTACCCACTTCTTCGTTATACTTCAGACGAAGATTGTTGTACTTGTCGTATCTCAAGCTGGCCGAAGTCTTCTGGACAATTCTCGAGAAACCGAATGGATTCAATTCAAAATCAAACATCGCTTCGATAGTCAACCAAGGTGGCCATGCCGAGCCTGGAGAATTGCCGTATTTGTTGCCTGCGTAAAACTGTAAATGTTTCATCAAATTCTTCTGCGTTGCAACGAAGAATTGAGCACCATCCATTTCGAGGGAGAAGCGGCGCTGTACCAGACCGCTGACATCGTCAGAAACACGTTCCTTGTCCATGATTGACACGACCTTCAGCTGCATGCCCTTCGCGGCAACCAACACGACCGACTTTTGGTTCTTCTCGCTTTGGAGCTGAATCTGAGGGGCGATAAGCCGCAAGTGATAGCTGTTTTGCGGTGTGAACTCCGGTGAGATATTCTCACTAGAGTTATCAGACTTTGAACTGTCCTGTTTCTTGTGGTCAGAGTCCTCTTGTTCGTCTGCGTTCACAAAACGTTTCGCATCGTTCAGTAGTTGCTCAATACGATCTTCCACGGTTCCGTCCTCTTCGTTATCCACTAGGCCTCGAATGTCAGAGGGACGTCTCGACGCGCTTTTGAACAACTTGGAATGCCTTCTCTGGTTCTTGCTTTGTTCGTCGACGATATCGAGGATAAATTTGACTGCCCTTCGAGACATGTAATATACAAATCCACGCCTCTGGCTCACCTGGTGACTGTAACGCAATATGATGTTCCTCAGTGAGTTGTTCCATTTTAGCTGAGTATTGTGGATTATGAAACGATTGTTGAAATTGGTGGCAAACTCATCGTGAGGCGATGAATAAAGCCCGTCCATATCCGCATCCTTGCCATCGTTGTTCGAGTCTGCATCTGTCCCTACTCGATTGGTAACATCGGCTGCGACGGTTTCAGGGCTTGTTTTCATTGAACTCATTTCTTCTCGAGCGAGTTGCCGCTCGAGACGTTGAAGTGCAGAGGCAAGGAAAGCCCGCCGCCGAGCAAGAGACTGCGCCTGCTTGACGTAGTTCTCATGGTCCGTCCGTAATGAAGGATCCTGATTAACATCCTTGGCCATACGAAGTTCTTGCTCCCCAATTGTGCGTTCCCAATCCTGAACCTGGGTTTCAACGTGGGCAAGGCGCTCTCTGATCAACTGCATTTGCACTCTGCGTGGTTCATTACTCTCGGACATAACACACGCGTGAGTAGGCTCATTGCCGAAAGAACTGTAGCCTGTATCGTCTGGACCTATGTCGCCATGATCTGTCTGGCGGAAATAAGTAAATCGTGGTGTAAATGCTAAAGGCAAAATCTGAGTTCGCGGGTTCGACTCTTGAGGAAGGGTCCAATCCAACTCCACGAAATCATCCATATCGATCCAATCAAGATTGTGATCCGGAATCGTAAATCGGGAAAGATCGACGGAGGGCACAGGTTGCTGGAAGGAAGAGATAATATCGTTCTTGCTTTGCTCAATATCATCCAAATTTGTCCCTTCAATACTAGCCGAAACAGCTCTGAAATCCGCAGCTTGCAAATCTAGCTCGGCTTGATTGATCCGCATGGCGCTCGCCTGGGTCTGCTTAAGGCGTCCCTTTGCCAGCGTCTTCACCTGCTCACGTCTTTGGTGCACATCAAGCTTCAGACTGTCCAGGCGAACCTTGATTCCTGTCGCTGTGACGACATCCTCGCCATAGTCTTCGCGATCCTTATGCTTGTAAATGTGAGCTACAAACAAAGGAGCGAAGAGCAGTTGATACTTCACAGTCGCAAGATGACGGTTGAACTTCTTGCTGGTCTTGGTAATGCCGGGCCACAATGGACCTTGACGAACAGGGAGTGACATTACCCCAGAGAAAAGAGACCACCAATTGTAAAAGTGAGTGAAGAACCGCGGAGTGAGATGAACCGTGTTATAGCTAGTGGATGATTCAACGTGGTCGACAGACCAATCCCTACTCTCTGGGGCAAGCACAGAGATTGATAGATGAATATGGTTACTCCGGAACCCACGATAAGCGTCATAGACCGCACGTTCGGAGGAATCGACGTATTTTGGGTTTTGAAGAACAACCTCATAGTGCGGCATGAATTGGAAGGACCGCCTGTTTTCATCGACATTGCGTTCAAAAACGAGGCCTACGACCCATTTCACTTCGCCTGACAGTTTCATCACAACTTTCTTGAAGTGGGCCGCGTTCTTCAACTCGCTTGACGTCGACGTGCTTTCCAAATCCTGAGCCGTGGCCTCGGCCATGAAGCGGGCTTCGTGGCTGTAATCTGGAATCGCTAGCACATACTCCCCACTAGTAATACCCATGAACTCCTTGGGGTCATCACTGGTGTGGACTTCCCATTTGACATCCTTGCGCCAGCACATGACGAATCCACTTCCAAAGCCGGTCACGACATACGGATCACGGGAGCCTTTCAAACGCAAGTGAACATCTCCGTCTTCTTTCCAGAGAATCCGAAGCCGGGAATGGAAGCTCAGTCGAATCTTGTCCCAGAAGCCAACCCTGTCGGAAGGATCAATTTCGGGTTTGGTGAAGCCCTCTATAATCTTCATCATGTCCTGGATGACAGGCTGGTAGGACATACCCCAAGAGATACTCGTTGGAAGACTCGTGCTGATCTCGATTGTCGGATCAGAGTACGTCTTGACAGGGCTTACCGATCGCCAAACGCTTATTTCGAAGGAAGGACTTTTGGACCCGTCTGGAAGTTCCATTGGGGGAACAAGCTCTACTTGGACTTGCCTAGCCGATTTATAATCACGATACTCTTCCGCAATGACAAAGTTGGTACGAAGTGACCAGCTTGGAAGTCTTGGTGATTGTCCAGGGCGTAAAGCTGGTATGTGCAACAGGTCCAAGGGATAATCCCGTAAGTTGACGCGAGCCTCTCCCATGTCCAACTGGAAGCTCATCGGAATGAGTAATGCATATTGTGTAGACATTGGAATGCCTTTTCCAATCCTATGGAGGAATGTTGGATAATCTTCCAAAGGAAAGGACGGCTTGTCTATGACAAGATTGATGTCGCTTATTAAAGCCGCCATAAGAGCAGGCCTGTTCGGAATAGAGAGCACAGTCTCTGTCTCTTCCACGTCTTCAGGTGGCTCATCCGCTCCAGAGAAGAGGTTTCGTACTTCCTTAATCGAGGTACCCTGGAACTTCAAGGCACCATCGATCTTCTTCTTCCAGCTTCTTGCATTGTATTCCTGGAGTCGATACCAGGCCACTTCTGCTGATATCTTTGATTCACCCGAAAGACAAGCTGCACCTTCAGTGTCATAGCGGAATTTTCTGCCCCTTCCACGCTTACTGTCATCTGCATCACTACTGCGTGGCTTCGCATCGGCACTTTTGCTTCTTTTCGACTCCCCACTGACCCTCTCGCTGCGAAGGGTTCTGTGGCTCGATTTTGCACGCAATCTCGACGAAGCGCGCCGTTGATCACATTCCTTGATCTTCTGGATCTTCAAATCGTATGCCTCTTCTCTTGCCAGGCGCTGGCGTTGCTCTAGGAGGCCAGCACGATATATGCATCCTAGTTTCCATTCAAATGCATCATCTTCCATTTCGAATAACAGTGCTTTGCTGCGCAGTGATATCCTTGGTACTTTCTTCGGTTCCTCCGGGTCTCTTGATGTGTCAAACTCCGCCGTATGGTTTTTGAAGCGATGATGAAGTTGCTTGATGGCCTTTGATGTATTAATCACGTTGTCAAAAATGCGATGCATCACCATGTGGTGCGGGACACCCAAGCGGATAAAATCAGCCCACACGTCAATCGACTTCTCTTCAGTCAAATTGGCGCCCTGCTTTAATTTGGCATTACGGAAATCAACTCTGACATTAGTCATACCGATAATTCGTGCCCAGACCCCCTTGAGCTTAGGTGCCTCAGCATGGAGCCGAACTAGGTGGGCTCGAACGAATGGAACGGAGAGTCGGTGGGAGCCAGCAGCAAGCCCATAAATTTGGAGCATCATGGGCGGATCTGAGGGAAGGAAAGTTTTGACCTGAACAACAGTAACTCTCACATCTGCCGTGATAAGCTCATTCCTTTGTGAGAATGGGCGGGGCGACGAAGGAGGAGAGTTCCAAGGGGACGGGGTCTGAGGTGTTGTTGCCGGCGAACGTTGGAGGAAAGCGCTCTGGATCACGGATGCAGCAACTCCTACGCAGTAATAACGATAAAGGGAATACTGTAGGTAAACTCCCTTTATCACAGAATTGATGTGGAAGATAGGCCCAAGACGGTCACTCAAAGTACTTAAAGCCACCTCGAACCGAGGGAGCGAAAAGAAAGGCTCCGCCTCCAGATAATCTTCAGATTCTATAACAAAACCCTCAAAGCCACGAACATGCAAAGCGAGTCGCCTTCCGTCTGCAGCCCCACGTTGTGTTTGCCTTGGGGGTGATGTCGGAGGAAACCTGAAGGGCGACTCGTCGCCTATCGTAGAATGACTCGGAGTCCGTCGCCGTACGATACTCACACTGGGTTGTTCGGTTTTTTGTGCCCTATAATCTGCGGTCCACGAATGGAGCTGGAGGGAAACTCCACGAGACAGTTCTGAGACCGCTTCATCCACACCAGCGATTTCCAGACTCAAGCCCGTGGCTTCAAATTGGAACCGGAGCAGCCAAGGGGGAAGGCGCCTCAGAAGACTAGGCTTCCGCTCTTCAAGCGACATTGAAACCTTTCTCTTCGGCTTGACCTGGGCTCGGAACTGTTCGATCACTTGCTGAATGCCTCGATTGACCTCCCCATTGACCATGTGGGCAGAACAAGTATTCAACGATCCGGAAGCGATCACGCATACCTGTGGGGATGAACTAAGAAGGACTTTCAGTTCCATATTGTCCGTTGTGAGTAGATTATGCTTGACTCCCAGCGGTGTCTGGTAATACAGCTGATGGGACGCCACTCGGTAAATAGACGATAGGGAATAGTGAACACCGCCTTCCGATGAATGAGAGGACTCTATATCGAGTGAGATTGAAGATATGGAGCATATGAGTAGATTGTAATCTTCCGTCGAGACATCGGAAGCTTCTGAGATAGGCAAAACGAATCGAAGCACAGGTTCATGGACTGAGAGCTTAATGCTCGCTTTAGGGAGCAACCGGGATATCAGTTGGTGATTATTTCTCTTCTTCCCACGAGGGGAGGATGTTCTATCCTGAACCAATCCCAGAAGCCGAGAAACATGCCTTGGTTCTAAATCGATGGAAGGAGACGTTACCACAAGATTCGCAAAGAGAATATTAGTATTTCGCTCTTCCGGGTTCCATTCACTGAACGAGCTGATCGTCTTTGATGGGAGAGTTGTTTTTATAGTTGTAGTGGCCATAGGTATATAAAGGATATTATCCGTCTCACCCGAACTGTCGTCTAAACTGACCGATAGAGAGATAGCAGCGAGGAGGGCTTGATGCGCGACGTCGTTCCGCTGGAAATACATCCGATGGGCGGGACTATTCTGATCCATCCGATGCAGGTCAATGCCTATCTCATGGGATATAATGTTCAGATAGACGGAGCTCTGCTTAGGTGAAGGCGGCTGGATAGCTCGCGATAACCTGAAAAAGCTCAAGGCTATCTGGATTTCATGTATTCCCCGCAATAAAGAGCTGGCAAACTCTTTTGAGTCCGCAACGGTTTGAACAAGTGCATCGTCCTGGCTTCCAGGCTTGTCTAATTCCTCCACAAAGTCTGCAAAAGACACTTCATCGTCCGCCTCACTCTTCGAAGCTTCCGAAAAGGTTTGGCGGAACTTCTTGATTCTTTGCACGAGCGTCATCAGATCATCGTAAGGAATATGCATCCTCCCGATCTTCAGAGCAATCGACGCATCCCTAAGCCCTTCGAGATCTTTATGTAGCATTCCATGTACATTGACTCCAATGTTGTCTAGCAATTCTGTTGGTTCTCTCCCGTCGACCGTAAGGAGGACATTTTGCACGGTCATTATCCATTCTGCTGGACGTTGTTCACCAGAATCATACTTTTTGCGGCGAAATAGCTTCCCTCTGTCTACCATCTTGCGTCTAGTGTCCACTGCCAATGACAGACTCCCCACCTGAATCTGGCCAGCTTCGAGAAAGTTGACGGTGGTGTTGACCGCGATTACGTCCACCAATTTCAACCAGTGTATTTTGCGATGTAGCCGCTTCACCTGCTCTTTTAGCTTAGTCAATGTTCTCCAAGTCTTGCTCCGCCCTTGCAGGGTAGCGCTATCTTCATCCTCTGGCGGGGAAAAATCCCCTGGGCTGGTGGGCTCCGATACATCGGGGTGGTTTTCGTTGCGCTTACTCTTGGCCAGAGCGGCGGGGTCCACGGTCACCTTCAGCTCGGTCAATCGAAGGCTGAGCCATGTCGGTTGGGCAAACGAGGGTGGGTGTAAAGACAGTCCGAGGCCACGAAGTTCAATCTGGACTCCTTGCTTCGGGACGTATGCGATACGGCGGAGAGAGAAGTAGCCAATGCGTTGTATGGAAACTCCTGTCGCGATCCGAACGATGGCGAAGATAAGAAACGAGGAGAGGTAGAGGAGAAGGAACCCGACAAGGACCGTGGTCGGACTGAAGAGCGTCATCGTGGCTCGCGGTCAGGAGGGCTGATCCGTTGAATAGGACAAGTCCAGCGCAACAATTGAACCATCGAGATACAAGACTGGGAGGCCGTTAGTAAATCCGCGGGATATGATCGAGAAGGCCGTCAAATTCGGTGTTCATTCAAGGATTTTTATTTTTTCTTTCACGGTGGGGGAGCACCTCCGAAGCATTCAATCTTCAAAGGGCTCAAAGCCGGCGAGGGCCAGGTCTCCGTTAAGACCGGAACTGTACACCAGCCGGAGAAGCGACGCAGGAGGTACGTAAGAACTGCGAGTCACTCATGCTTCTGAACTGAGGAGGGAAAAGTAGAAGGAAAAAAGAATGATGCAGTATAGGACAGGATGGGCGACTCGGGTCCGACGAACCATAGATCTATCTAACTTTCATGTAAGCAAAAAGACAAGTCGAGCCAGTCAATCACTAGTCGTTTAGTCGTCGAGCTGGTCGCGGGCAGAACTGGAAGCGGAAAGCCGCCCACTTGGACCCAAACGGGGAGTCTTCTGGTAGGCTTCCGTTCTGGACGGTCGGCTGTCTCGGCTGATTCCTGCTACGAACTAAATGGATACGGGTTCCACGCTGCATTTTTCCCTTTTCGACCGCGCATGTCATATACGTGAGCTGCGATGTTTTGTAAAGTAAGTACATACGTAGCCCCTATTTCTCGGTACTCTGGTGGGGGGTCTTTGCTTCATGATTTACATTCTGGGTAATTAGTAGCTCGTTCACGACTAACTTGTCTACTAGTACCTTGCATTTCGTCACTACTCTCTCCATCATGTTACAGGCGTTTCATCGGAACAAAGCTTTCTCCAGGAAGAATGCTTACACCAATCAAGAACCACCTGCGTAATGGTCATAACGACGTGTCCAATCTAACTAGTAGATACAGTCCATGGGTGCACCTCCCTACATCTTGACTCGCTTATGAAGATCGGGCCTGTCAGATTTCTAATTAAATCCCAATACTATACAGTTTATCGTACAGGCCATTCATTTCCCGTAATCTAATATACAAGACGATGTATGTATGTCCACAGGGGGCACACTGTAATTTCTGGATTGTCCCCTCAACCCTCTCCTGCAAGTAAAACTGAGCATGTTTCGACTCCTCCACAGAACAGGAGGTCACATATTTACGCCGTCGATACTTCATAGCATACTAGTGCTCGTGTTTGGTAAAAAGCCTTCAAGGGTGACTCCCTTTAAGCAATAAGAGTCGCGGGTATTCATTTGGCTTCGATCCGACATGCAATTGAATGGCCATTTCGACAGATGACCATCTTTTGGAGGGGAGAAAATAATGATCGGTTCTCTGCATTACTGCGATCCAGTTTTGGGTGGTCCTGCTTCAGATGCACGGGGCTTGGATTTTTCAAGTTCTTCGATCTTTTCATCAAGGAGTGCCATCTCAGCCTCAATACTCAGCAATTTTTCGCTTAGAAGCCCTCTATAGTCATCGTCCGAAAGAGACTTAAGAGGGATCCATTTCGAGTTAGCGATCCGCTGGATGATTGGCTTAGATGGAGTATTGGCCTGCTCTATTTGCCAATTGTCGATCGCATTATAAGAGCCTTGCCCGAGATAGCCTAGTAGCGAGAAAACAACAACCCCTGGAATAAGCCGGCCTCCTAATCGTTGTCAACACATCAGTCATCGACATCCAAATTACCAGCGCTTGGCGGTAAAGCTTCAGAGGGCTAAATATTAAATACCCATTAATCTTGTCACGGCTCCGCCAGCAATTCCCCCCGACAAGGCGCTGACATAAGCGCGTTGTTTCGGGGTGGCATTATCTTCGTAATGGAGCTTCAAGATATTGCCCCTTAGCCCTGCATATTAGGTTCAACACCAAGAAAATCTTCCAACACCTAGAAAGTAGGAGGGTAAGGAGCTTACACCAAAAAGAGGTCCCACAGGCGAACCAGTGGATACCACAAGATATAGAATGTATCACCGGGTGACGAGAAGATCGAACGACGCCTGAAATCCCTCCATAGACAAGACCTGCAGAGCCTGCATAATAAACCAGTAAGCAGCCGGATAACACAGTACATTCTATACCAAAAAGAGCGTCTTCCAAATGATTGAATCAAAAGATAGGTTCTATGAGCAAAGCCAACACTAACCGCTTAGAGCTCCCACCTTCAGGGAAGAAAAAATAGCGTTAGGTTCTGAATTCGGATTTTGACTATGTTGGCCACTCATCTTGCGTACTATGTAGTCCGCAAACCAAAAGCTAGATTCAAATCCAGATCTACGACTACTGCTGCCATTGGCATCTTTTATTGTCTGGATGGGCGAAGGGCGGTAGTGCACGTGATGTATGAGATTATGTAAGGCGATGCATGGATTAACTAGGCCGAGGGCACATGACAGGTTACCTATTCTCTTATTACTGCTATTTTGTCCCCCAAAGTATTTAGTTCTTAACGTGGACTAGGTTTTACTTTTCCAATTCTATACATTGCAATGGTTAGGAGTGCCAGTCTGGTCTGGTTATGTAGCACCTCGACGGGGTGGTATGGATATAGAATTGGCGAAGATGTGCTTGGAGAACAATAGAATCCACATTCACCTAGGGTTCCTGACTACCCGAGTCAAAATTCCCAGGGGCTATGCAATTCTATAATAGGTTAATTGTTCGTCAATTGTTTATCGAATAGCACCAGCCACTTCCGTTCGTATACTAAGTAGTCATGAGGATTATGGAATGCATCCTGCACGACGGAAATCGTTAAGTACGATTCCAGAACAATGCCATTTGCGTCCACCTGCAAGGAAAGAGGCGATCAACCGCTTAAATCCAAATGAATTCCGAATTTTACTATTTTAGAACCTCTTAAAGTTGACAAAACTTGAATCCTCCTTCGCTGGTCTGAATAATTAAAATAGTCATCAAAGAAAGGAAAAGAAAAGATGAAGGTGGGGAGTCCTAGTAGTAGTTTGACCACTTCTCCGCAAAGCGAGGTTGCAAGAAAAAGCCCTCTTCGCGGGTTTGGGTCGAGGCGCAAACCGAAAAGCCGCACCAACACTTTTTGAGGCTGACTTTTCTAGCGTCATCACTAAAAATTATCCTCGCGGATTAACTCACTTTCCCCTCTGTTCTTCACTGCGGAGCTCTCCTGCAAAACCCCCCCATTTCACATCGTCTTGTTCAAAACTAGACGCCACCTTTCGCATTCTTACAGTCTTCCTTATCGGAAGTCATTTTATCTATTTCTCAACCCTCCCGTGTGAGACGCGCACAAGTCCCTCCCTTGGCGCGTTTCTGGATATCCAACAACCGCAATCATGGGTACGTTTTTACCCCTCTTAGGCATAATTTATGCTCTCGCTATATGACAGTGCTGTCATTTCTTGAATCGACAATGGATACTAAAGATCATGTCTCCAGCGCCTAAACAGAAAGCCCAGAAGATGTCCATCAGCACCTTCTTAGCTGATGAGAGTAAGTTAACCCCATGAATCTCCGCGGGGCGATCAGTGCTAAATTATTAGACTTTGGCTCTTGGGCCGACGAGATGGATGACATGCCTTTGCCTGGTAAGTGATGCTATTTCAATGATCGAGACTGGATAACCTCGTACTGATACAAATGACCACTAGCCGGTACGTTATTGACACTACTTGCTCACGATGTTTGCTACCGACCTGGATAGACATGGTCTAATACAATATAGCCCCTCCTCAGCCCAGGTTCGACAGCGATCGCCGTGCTGGTGGTCCCCCGTCTGCTGGATTTGGCAGTGGCTTCGGTGGTACACACCCTCCCCTTTATGGTATTTTATTCCAGCTGACAATGAGAACCAAGACCGTGGCTACGCCGTGAGGGAGCCCCTCCCCCTCCCCACCCAGCCCCCGTATACTGCCCACGTCGGAAACTTAGCCTTTGATGCGACTTCGGCTGATATCTCTGACCTCTTTGTTGACTGTGCTGTGACGAACGTTCGTATTGTGGAAGACAAGTTGACGAAGGCCCCTAAGGGCTTCGGTTACGTCGAATTCGAGACCGTAGACGGCTTGAAGAAGGCTCTCGACCTCTCCGGCGCCACCCTGCAGGGAAGGACCATCCGGGTCAGCATCGCAGAGCCTCGTAAGTGATTCGACATTCGGCTCATTACACACTCGCTGACAGTGCTACAGCTAAGGAACGTGATGTCAAGGAATTTGACTGGACTCGTAAGGGCCCTCTTCCCGCCCCCGAAGCTCCGCGCCGTGTGCCTGACCGCTCCTCCTTCGGACGTAACATGGACAACTTCTCCGATGCCGGTAGCGAACGTACTGGTGGACGCCGCAACTTCGAATCCGACGGCAAGTTCCGCGATTTCGGCAACTGGGAGCGAAAGGGTCCTCTCTCTCCGACCGGCCCAGTGAGAGAAGGTGGCCGTCCTCGCACCAACGAGGGATCCAGTTTCAGAAAGAGCTCACCTGCCTGGGGTGAGGGACGTTCCCAGGATGGCTCAAGGCCTCCACGACGTGAATTCCAAGAACGGGCACCTACTGCAGCTGAAATGGACAACGCCTGGAGATCCAAGATGCGTCCTGATCAACCCAAGGAGTCTAGCAACCCTCCTTCCCCCGCTGCCGCTCCTGCATCCCCTGCCGCCCCTACGAGGCCAAGACTGAACCTTCAAAAACGAACTGTGACCGAGGCCGTGTCTAGCCCGGCTGCGACCACTGGAACTGGTGCCAGCCCATTCGGTGGCGCCCGCCCGATTGATACCGCTGCCAGAGAGAAGGAAGTTGAGGAACGGCGCCAACTAGCTTTGCGGCAAAAGAAGGAAGCCGACGAGAGGGCCAAGGCTGAGAAGAGCGAGAAGCAGCGAGCTGCTAAGGATCAGGCCAAGGGCGACAAGGCCAGCACACCCGCCGATCCTAACGGCAGAGATACTGCTGATACCCCTCAGGGTGCGAAGAACTTCGAGATCCTCCGGCGGGCCGGTGAGGACGAGAGTGGCATGGCCGCTGATCAAGATCAATCAGAGGAGACCAAGCCTGCTGCGAAGGCCGAAGCCCCAAATGACGCCGCTGCTAAGAAGGAAAACGGTAGCTGGAGGCGGGCTCCTGCTCAGCCAGCCGATGCTGCTGACGAGGAGGGCTGGAGCACCGTGAGCTCGAGGCAACGTAACAACCGCCGTGGAGCCGGCCGTTCGTTCGCATAGATCTAACGATACCCCGAATGCAGTCATTGCTCGACCGAAACTTCACAATCCTTCCAGAGCGAAATCCTGCTCACGAGGCTCTTCGTTTGGTGCCTTGGTTTTACTGTCGCTTGCGGCTATCTCCGGGTAGCGCGTTTTCGAGATTGCTCTGCGAACAACGTTCGTTTCAATTGATGAGATTTTTTGGCTATGTTAATGACTGTTTGTTTTCAATACCAATCGTCCCGCTTCTCTCTACTCTCCATTTCTCTCTGATTGATTCACGACTTTTTCCGTCAGTCAAGATCCCCGATTCACGTCTAGTCTTTGCTACCGTTGTCCGGCATGTCGAAAAGTTTTCTATGTTTCCTTTTACCCCCTCTTCCTAGTTGCCCTTAGTTTCCTTCTCGAGCTAGTGATTCTCATGTATGTGAATGGACTTAGTATACGCTTGTGACGCTTACGGCCGATCTGGATGGAAAGACGCTATGTTATCCCTAACGATGGTTTCTCTTTCTTCCGCATTTCTCGGCTTTGTTGTGTCCAGTGATTCCCCCCTTTCGTTGTCTTGTTCGGGATCGGGGAATGGCGTGCGGAGTTCGATTCTTCTTGATCTTCTAACGGAGCCATGTCCCTTGCTAGTTGACGAGACCAGCCATGCGAATAAGATTACGACTCAGCGACCTGAAGAGGTAATTCCCGGAGCCAAAGAACGGTAGTCTATCTTACAAGCCAGGCTTATAAAAGAGAACCAAAAAAACAAAAAGACTATCTTTCCCTTTTGCTCTTTCTCCTCTTTTAATCCCTGATACTGGTAGCCATGTACGGAGCTTATCCATGGAATCCCGCTGAGTTTTCATTGTATTTTTCGTCGTGTCTTGATTATAGAATGAGCAGTACAGTTTTTTGTTCAGTTGCATACTCGATTCATGATCCCTGTAGAACTAGAACAAGCGAGATGCCGTGGTGGTCATGGTCCGCCAATGAGTAGTCTACGGCATAGGCTTCTCACTCTTATAGCCCGAATAAGTAATCCGATCCACTTGGGATGCGGACCTGGGGAGGCTGGGGAGCCATCATCATCCCACACCTGCTGTCGACCGAACCAGATCTGGTAAGATAAGCACAAAATTATACTTTGGCCAACTCACCCACCACAATCAGATCTTTCTTGCGTTATTAAGGAACTATAGATCTATATTTAATGAAGCGAGGGTGTCTCCGTTCTTCTACTTGTATATAATTTTTTCACCCGTGTTCTTGATACCCCGCAGCCCAGCTGAACGAAATAATGCACCGGAATGATATTCAAGAGAATTATGTGCCGGTGGCTTCTTCCCCGCCGTGGAAGCTGGGGTTCCGGTCGTCGAGGAGATTTGTGATCTCGGTGGTTGCAATGGCTGTTTTCACGGTTTGGAGTCATATACCTGGTTCTCTGTGCAGTGTGTACTAACGGTGATGATAGGATGTTTTCATTTATGGCATGGTGTGTTGTAACCCAATTGCAAGTTTCTTGCGGGTTAGGTGCTGATGGATATGGACTTGCTAGATCGTTCCCATCTTGCCTGTGGTGCTTAAAACCCGTGTGATTGTGCCTGATGATCAATGTATGTGGTTTTTTTACCCCCCTCTTTGGGGTTGACATATGTTGTCGAGTCATTGACGATATCATACAGTACAGCAATGGATGGCTATCATGCTTGCCGCGTTTGGGGGTGCTATCTTCGTTGGATCTCGTAAGCTCCTTATTCCTGGAATCATGAGCAAACCTGTTTGACCACATGGATACAGCTATATTTGGCTACTTTGCCGACAAGGGTACCTCCCGCCAGGTACCCTTCATCTTCGGTCTACTCGCGTTAGGTGGTTCGACTATCATGTTCTGGATTGCCCGGACGCTCTCTTCGTTGATCGTCGCGCGAGTCCTGCAGGGCTTGTCTGCGGCTGTCGTCTGGACCGTTGGCATGGCTCTTGTTGTAGATACGGTGGGAAAGGACCAGGTTGGAGCAGCTATGGGATATGTCTCCATGTCTATGACAGTGGGTACTGTTTTTGGCCCTTTCATCGGAGGGGTCGTGTAAGTCACTTGTTGAATAAAGATGCCCTTACCTCGCTGACCCCTATAGGCTGTCGCGGATAAGTTACGACGCCGTATTTACGATCGCTGTTGGACTAGTCGTCTTGGATATCCTCCTTCGACTTGTCATGATTGAGCAAAAAACCGCCTTGACCTGGACTCAGCCACAGATCGCTAACGAAACTGAGGGTTTACTGAGCAGTGCCAGCGAGACTGGCAATGGCGTGTACCAAGGCACCAGGGAGGAATGCTCTGAGATATCAGTCAATCCCCGTCATTCCGTTTGTTGGCCGGAGGTCAGTGGCGAGCTAGATGCGAGCGGAAGGACATCTTCTATGCCACCTATCGTGCGTTTGATGTGCTCTAGCAGCGTGTTGCTCTTTTGTGGAGCGACTGTAGTCGATGCCATTTTGTGGTCTTCTTTCGACACCGTATGCGGGCCCCTAGTCACACTATCTTGAATGCCTTGTTAACCAGTAGTTATAGGTGCTTCCGCTTCATGTGATGGATACATTCCAATGGGATTCCTTCTGGGTCGGGATCTGTTTCCTGCCATTGTTCGCGCCATCTTTCTTTTCTCCTCTAGTTGGTATGTTTGGTGACCAGCAAGCCGGGTGTCCATTGAATTAACCGATTTCAACAGGTGATGCCGTTGACCGCTATGGATCCCGAACGATTGCGTTCCTTGGATTCCTGCTGGACTTCCCTACATTTTTCCTCCTTCGGCTCATCACACATGACACGAAACAGGACCAAATTCTCCTTTATATGTTCCTATTCATCGCAGGTATTGCATCGACCCTTCAGATGGTGTCCCTCATGACGGAAGTTAGTCTCGTCGTTGAGCGATATGAGAAGGAATCGCCGGGGATCTTTGGGAGTCAAGGAGGCATGGGGCAAGCGTATGGACTGTTCAATGTCGCCTGGTCGGGTGGCCAGGTATTGGGGCCATTGATCGCAGGGCTTCTGAGTGATCGGGGTGGGTGGGTGACGATGGTCAGCGTCTTTGGAACGATGAGTGGCGTCACTGCGCTAGTTATCGGCTTCTCAGATAAGAAGGTCCTGAGGTGTTTCAGGAAACAAACATAGCCTTGTGCTGGCTGTTTTTGGAGAAGTGTGATATTTTGGCCATATACTAACAAATTTGTGTATAAATGAAGTTAAAAAGGCACTCCTTGAATAGGTTTCCAACTAATGCAGTTCGTGGTGGCGGTTTCGCGGCACAAAAGTATATAACAGCAGACTTGCATGATATCATCAGCCGATAAAGCTTCCTTCAACCAGGAAAGAAAATAAAGTTTACGTGAAGAATGTCAGATCTTCACGTAAGGGGCAAGTGGATATATAGTGACAATAACGAATGGCTGGTATGTGTTTCCCAGGAGATACCGACGGTTGTTGGAGAGATGGCGGGAATAACGGTTGCAAGGGGGAAAGGACCGCAAGGTTGGACGTTAGGAAGTCTCCTTGTAAGTAGGAAATGCTTCAAGGCAGTTACCTCCTTTGAAGACAAAGACCAGAGAGGGATCTTCCCTTGGAACAAACAGATTGTAAGCCAGCTCTTCTAAATCCCTTTTAGCAGTGAAAGAAGTAAAGACGTTAATTGAAAATGATCCGTCACAAACATGCGGGGACTAAAAGGATCCACACACGTGTGTCTGGCATCTAATCTGCTCAGCGACAATCCATGATTTAGATCCGGGGAAGAGGATGAGATGGTGTGATTGCCCTAGAGACGATCATTTTAAATACCGATATTATCGACCTGGATTCTGAGGAACTCAATAGTAGGCCAGGTCCCATGTAAGATATGACGGTGGTTGGATTTCCCCTTCCTCCCCCCCCAATCCAATAAATCCACCCCCAAATACTAAGAATAGATTAGAATACAAGTAAACAATACATTAGCATTACAGCAGACACAAGACGCCTAACGTCGGGTAACTCCACTACTTACCCGCCATCATTGCATTTATTCCATCTCTGTTTATCGACTGAAGCCTTTCTTCTCTTTCTAGAAATCCCACGGCTGGCACTCTTCCTCTGCTTCTTCTTCCCTGTTTGGAAGCGATGCGTGTGTGTCACTAACGTTTAACCTTTCTATTTCTATTTAACTGGACCGCCCCGTTCTCTGAAACTCTTACTTCAATTTCTGCGACACGCTTCTGACCGGAGATCCTTCTCATTTCCCCAACCCAATTCCCTACCCGACCTGCGCTGTCATCTTCAAGCCTGTCAGCAGCAATTCATGAAAGACGCAAGATGTCGACCACAACAACCACTGCCGCTCTCACATCGACCACGCTGGTTGGCATGCTTCCCACAATAAACGCGACGGGTCTAATACCCGGGAAGAACTGTCCAACCTGTGGCCAGGAGACAACTCTAGTACAAGAGCACGCCGCTGACCAGAGGAGGATCAAGGAATTGGAGGGGCAGATCAGCTTCTTGAGTGTCCAGGCTGCACAAAGAGGTAAATACAACCACATCATAAAATTTTTTCGGTTGTCACTATGATCTTACAAACATCAGATGTTCTATACTGACTGTAACTTCTCTTGACAGCCGAGAAACTCGCCGAGTACGAGCATGAAGTCCGTCGTCTCCGGACCCAGGCCTCATATACTTCGCGAAATGGCTCCTCCATATCATCTACGTCCTCCAACGAAATGAACCGGCCTCTATCACCTCCCTCTAATTCGCAAGGACGTCTATCGACTCTTACATCCTTTCTCCATTCCCACGGACCCAGCAACACATCCCCGACCCAAACACCCGCGCAACCCATCTCCCAACCTCCGTCGCGGCAACCCAGCCCAGACCACACAGCCGAGCTGCAGAGTGCGCTAGATCGCGAACAGAGCCTGCGCCGAGCAGCAGAATCGCAATTATCGCAGGCCAGTTCCGAGCTGGAAGAGCTAACCGCGCAATTATTCAGCCAGGCCAACGAAATGGTGGCCCAAGAACGCAAGGCCCGTGCGCGGCTTGAGGAGCGAGTAGCGGTGTTAGAACGTCGGGACGTCGAGAAGAGGACCCGTCTTGAGCGCCTCGAGAAGGCGATGGAAAGGGTCGAGCGCATCCGGGCACTCGTTGGTCAGTGATTCGCGCCGGGAAAGGGTCTACCGTATCCTTCCTTTTCTCCCCATTTTTTTCGTATTTATTTTTCTTGTACTTGGTTGGTTATATCTATACCCTGGTGTTTACAGCGACTGCCCCTCGTGGTTTGGAATTTGACATGAGACATGACTCGATGCTTTTCGGGTTCATTGCCCATGAAGGTTATGATCAGCATCTATGGCGTTGGGCACTTGCTTTTGGGTTTTTGGGTGGGCAGTCGCGGGGCGTTTGTCTATGTTTCTGTCCATATTGTCTATATCGATGTACATGGCGACGATATATATTCGTGTTTCTGTGCAGATATACCACGATCAGAATGTCTCTACTATTTCACATACATAACAATCTCACTATTTCCAGACCACCCGTGAAAACCAACTACACAAGGATTTTCTCAATCCTGTCCGAAAAATAAAATCAATAATAATATTCTTCAAAACTGCACGTTTTTGTGAACCCCGCCAAATCTGGGACTAATTTCTGTGACCCACCCAACCCGGTTAATATCAATAAATGTACCTTTAAGGGTTCGACCTTCTATTCATACTCCTAGATTCTCGAACTATCGATCGAACAATTTGTTCCGAGACATATTTATATATTTGATTTCTTTATATACCGACCCGCATATACAAATCACCGACCTGAATAGAAACAAAATACCAATTGAAAACCCCACCATGGCCATCGGCGTAGCCATCATAGGAAGCGGTACGTTTAACCACAGTTGAAGATTTGTATAGACAGAAACCCTAACAAGGAAATAGGGAACTTCGCCCGCGAAGAACACCTGGTATGTTCCTCGTACCGAACATCCTAACCGGACTCAGTCTTAACCATGGATAATATAACCAGCCCGGCGTGCAAGCATCGGATGCATTCGACCTAAAAGCCATCTACTCGCGGTCCCTCACTTCAGCCCAAATCCTCGCAACCGGGGTCTCCGGAATCGACCTATACTCGGAAGACGCAGGGCCGGGGAAGACTTACGATGATTTGCTGAGTCGGTCGGACATTACGGCCGTTATTATAGCGTGCGTTGGTTCTACAGTATGCTACCAAGGTTGAAAGAAAGGCTAATACGATACTCAACGATCCAGTCTCCCCATCCTCGCACAGCCAGAGTTCATCCGCAAGGCCCTGACAGCGGGGAAACATGTTCTGTCCGAGAAGCCAATCGCGAAGGATCTATCTGCAGCGCAGGACCTGATCAACCTCCACAACTCCCGTATCGTCAGCAGCAAGACTGTGTGGGCTGTAGCCGAGAACTGGCGCTACATGAGCAAGTTTGTGCGGGCTGCGGAGGAAGTGCGGAGACTTGGTGGTGTGAAGAATTTCCGGGTGGTCATGAGGAGTATGATTAAGCCCGGGTCGAAGTATCATAGTATGTGTTTCCTCTTTTACTGGGTATTGATGGGGGGAGATATGAATGGTGGGTGTGAGCTAATGTGTGCGAATAGAAACGGAATGGCGTCGGAAACCCGAGTACCAGGGTGGGTTTGTTCTGGACGGCGGTGTTCATGTTGTTGCTGCGCTGCGGTTGATTCTGGGACAGAGTGATGGTCTGGCGATGGTTGCTGCGCATTCGTCGTTGCGGCAGGAGCATCTGGCCCCTGTTGATACTGTTGATGCGTTGGTTAAGACCCGGTCGGGCGCTACGGGTGTGCTGTCTGTCTCTTATGGTTCGGAGATCAATGATTCCCTTTTCGAGTTTACATGCGCGGACGGTGTCGTGACGTTGGATTTTGATCGGTTGACGGTGAATGGTGAGGGTTATGATGTGCCGTTTGAAGGCCGCGGTGTCAATAAGGAGCTTGTTGAGTTCGCAGAGTCCATAACCACTGGAGATGGGATTGCGACCCGCTTGCGACCGGAGGAAGCATTGGCGGATTTGGAGGTGATGGAGGGCATCTTCACTAGTAGCGAGAAGGCTGGGGAAAATCGGAATCTGCACCTGCAGATTTGAGAGGACTAGAATTATAGACCAAAGGAATAGAACAGATAATATAAAGTATGTACAGTATGGTGTTGGAGTAGAATTGGAGATCAGAACCGAAGCATAACAATTGATACGGGAGACGATAAGAAGCGGGAAGGTAAAAGACGGATGACATAATCCAGTCGACGATCGACACCAGACCCGAAGCGGCAAGTCTTGGCAGGGCTTTCACCCTAATTTTCAGCTTAGCGAGGCGTTAGCACCCGACTGCACTGGGCGGCCAACCTCAGCGCGAAATTTTGAGATCGAATTCGACCCGTCACGACAACACGAGCGCCAGCGGCCTTACGAAACCGACAAGGTATGTTCTATGCCGGGATGATGGCTTTATATTGTCGTTATTCTTGATACTAATTGGATTCCAGATGGTCCTCGCAAAGAAGCACGTCCCCATCGTCAAGAAGCGTATGTCAAAATCCTGCCTTCCTGTTTTCCAGTCCAGCACATCCACCACAGCCCAGGTCCCATGTATAGCAAGAGTGTCAGGGAAAGGGAGGAATGAAGGAGGTTTCGCACGAAATTTTTCGATGAAAAAACGGAGAATGATATCACTGTTCGAAGGAAAAATCAAGGGATTGGAGAACGACTGGGCAACTTGATGAAGCACTTGGGAGATATACATCGGGACTTCTGGGACACAATCTACCACACATACACACACGGGCTATTGAAAATATCGGGGAAAACTGACAAGGATTGCAATATACAGGCACCAAGACCTTCAAGCGCCACCAGTCGGACCGCTTCAAGTGTGTGCCTGAGTCATGGCGCAAGCCTAAGGGTATCGACTCCCGCGTCCGTAGACGCTTCAAGTCGAACATTCCCATGCCCTCCGTACGTTTTTCTTCTCCGTCCCAGTCTCGTTCTGGAAGTGAAAGATCACAACGCGACCGGTGATCGAACTTGCGATTCATACCACGGAACAATGAATACTGATAAGGCTTGAATCGATAGATCGGCTATGGCTCCAACAAGAAGACCAAGCACATGATGCCCTCCGGCCACAAGGCTTTCCTCGTCCAGAACCCCAAGGACGTTGAGCTCCTTCTCATGCACAACCGCACCTACGCTGCTGAGTACGCTCGCCTTTCCAAATAAAACCATGCAACGCAGAAAAGCGCATCCAACTAACATGATGAACTTCTAGGATCGGCCACGCCGTCTCCTCCCGCAAGCGCGTCGAGATCATCGCCAAGGCCAAGGCTCTCGGTGTCAAGGTTACCAACCCCAAGGGCCGTGTCACCACTGAGGCTTAAATGCTTTAGCCTAATTAAATCAACAATTAAAATCATTATACCAAAGCATTTTCAATTGGAGATGGGGATCTCTGGCAAAAGCTGCAAGGTGTCGCTTCGGTTTCTTGTATGGTCGTGAATTGAAATGAATCACTTCGTGGCGATAACGAATTTCTCTTTATGTGCATGATTGGGTGGCTGGTACCAGCACTGGGATATAAAATAGAAATGGGGGCTTTTCTCTTGCGATTCCCTTCCTCGGTCTTGCCCCTCTTGGTCGGGCTGTAGTGTTCGAGCGTAGGGCGTACTTGGATCCGGTTTCTGAATGTAATCTTGCTCCTCGGTTCTACTCCGTGCTGGCATCTGTAGAAGAGTCCGAGACCTGGTGCCACTTCCTGAGTTGTAGTTGCGAAGTATTTGCGCCACCGTTTTATGCCCTACGTACTTCGGAATTATAGAATCAGTATATTCATGGACCAATGCTAGGCCAAATACCCACGACTCTACATATATACCGGCGGCAAAAACCGCAGTCAAAAAACATAGAACTCCTGATATTCATGCACACAGGTATCACACAGTCGTAAACATCAAGTCTATGCAAATATGGGAAGAACTTCTAAGTCGACAAGGAAAGCTCAAGCAAGTCGCTATTGCTCTGCAGCTTCTCGCTATCCACAACACCGACGCCCCGAACCAGGACATCTCCCTGACGCCTCTTCGGCTTGTCCTCATCCTCCATGCCCTCCGGCACAGTTCCATTCCCGATCACAATCTCTTCTTCCTCCGGCACCGGCTCCCAGTCAGGGACTGCCCGAGGACCTTCCATGCCGGACGGGGGTAGAGCCCAAGAAGGCATCTTGCTGCGGTATTTCCAGTCGCCATCATCCGAAGAGTAGGCAACGGCATGAAGGAAGATACCCAGCTCATGCACACCAGGATCGGTATAGAGTTCCGTGCCACAGACGTCACACTGCTCGCCGGAAAGCCTCTCACCCTTGCGCTTGTGATACTCTACAAGGGCAGCCTCGTGCTCGCGGGACATGATGCCCTCAATGACGGAGCTGTCTGTGCCCGGCGGCACAAGCGGCGCAGCAGTAAGATGAGTCCGGTACGAAACCGTATCCGCAACCTCAGTCTTGCCCATGTTGTTCAACCGCTCCATAATCTCTTTATCCCGATCACCGTTATCCTCGCTCTTCCCCAGACCGGGCCCAAACACACGCCGATTCGAATAAATCGGATCATTGGTGATTGGGTGGCCCAGGAACTGAAGATGGACACGAATCTGATGCGTCCGTCCCGTCAACGGCAAACAATGCACGATACTATACCCCTCCTCCTCGTTCGCATACGCAGGCGGCGGCGTCGCAGCCCGGTCCTTGTTCGCCGCGACCGGCTCCGGATCATGGGGTGGGTAGTAGGCCAAGCGGCGGAACTTCGTCTTCGCCGTCTTACCGGTGGCGCGGACGCGGTTCAGACCCAGCTTTGGACTAACCTGCATAATGGGCTGGTCGCAGACCACCACTCCGTCCGGGAACTTGCCCTTCACTCGAGTCACGTACTCCTTGTGCACGGTCCGCTCTTTCAGTCTTCTGGCTACCATCTCCGCAGCCTTGGGTTCTTTGGCGATGAACATCACGCCGGAGGTTAACCGATCCAGTCGATTGCACGGCCGGGGCACCCAACCACCACCACGCTCGGAGCGGAGGATCTCAATTACGGAGTTGTAATGGTACCGACCGGCGGAGTGGACAGGTACACCAGCCGGTTTATCGATGACAATAAGACCATCGTCTTCGTGAATGATGCCGATTTCCTGACTTGTGACGGGGGGTTCGTGTCGGTGCAGGGTATGCGAGATGACATCGCCGTTCTTCACTTTCGTATCCGGTCCGGCTGGTTTACCGTTAACGCAGACTCTGCCGGCTTCCAGGGCCTCTCTCTAAAGATATAATCAGTCAAAATGATCCAGCGCGATTGTGATCCCGTGTGTTGGCACATACGTAGTACTCTGGTGGGCGATCGCGAAACTCGGAGATAAAGATGTCGACTAGTTCCCGACCCCTCCATCGCTCTTTGCAGAATGTGTTGTATGTGTAATGGTATGGACTGACGCGACGAAATCCTCCCTCGAAGTAATAGGGGCCTGTGGGTGGTTCGCAGGGTGTTACAGCCACTTTAGGTGGTTCTTCGACAGGGTCCGGAGGAGGCACCTTGAGCGTTGTGTCGACGGGCGTGAGAGCCATGGTGGATGCAGGGAGCCTGCCTTTTCGCACAAGGTAGGCGAGGACGCGAGGGGAGGGAGCCAAGTTTAAGTGTTGGTGAGGATATCACGAGTTCATGGGCGGCGGTTTAAACTGAAGAAAAGTACTTTTACGTGGGGTCGGAGGGGCGTTCCTGAAATTCAAAAAAAAAAAAAAAAAAAAAAGTTAGTTTATGTTTCTTGGCGTTGCTGCCCCAGATTCATGACATCCATTTACCAAGAAGACCGATGTACAAGGATTAGCCCTTATATATACTGAAAGAGAAAATGTATTAGAGGCTATAGTAAGCGATAAACTCATGAGGAGCTTCAATTAAGCTCCTTCTTCGCGTGTTCCCTGAGGTAGGGTATATATTACACTGTATAGTACCAGTTATATATTTGTCTAGTTCATAGAACCAGAACTGTCCTGCTCTGAAAACCGTGAATAGTAACACGGGAATTTTATTGAAACACTTCATTAAAAGTAAATAGTACCTATAGTTGTCATATTATCGGCTACCTTGGAGAGGCACCAACATCTATTGCCTGGGAACATGCTGTTATTATGTTTTTTTTACAGCCTATACCAGGAGCTAAGGAAAGACAATAGCATATGGACCACGATGAGATCGAATTTTAGCCACTTACTCCCTCTCTCTATTGACCAATATCCAACAGACACAGTCTCGTACGAATACCCCTAGCACCTTCTCCATCTTGCCTCATACTCCTAGGGTAAACCTAGAATAACCAACCCCAAACCCAAAATCAGTCATATTCTAGGCACACTGCCTAATAGGAATCGGATATCCCGCAGGCCACGTCCACTGACAAATCTCCGAACAACAAGACGAAAAATGTATACAAGGCCAACCATTTGCATGACAATGATCTTTCGTTCCATTTGTACTGGCATTCGACGGAGCTGCAGTTTTCACACTTTGGCAATTTTGAACCTCAACGCATCCACTATTATCGGTTTTGGTTGTCGCGTTATGCGACTGGAGAGTGATATTCTTGGATGAGTTATGATTCTGCGAGGTTTGGTTGTGGATGTCAAGTTTGTGGTCGATCGATGCTGCCAACGTAGCAGTAACGAAGATGACGATGGTGGTGAGGTAGAGGATGTGCATGATGTTCTTGTTTATTTCTCGTTGTAGCGTGTAGAGTATTATACAGTTCTTCCTTGATGTGTCTGGAGAATGCTTGTGGATTGGTACTCTTTCTCTCCTGGGTGTAGCTTTCAAGCTAGGATGGGATGAACTGGCACTGAGGAGTAAAGAACAGAGTTACGTTGAGCGTATTTTAGACAATAATGATCTGAGATGCGTTGGTGAATTGCGCCTCTTTTCTTGTACTTCATGACTTGGAAAGCGGTAGTAAATAGATATCTAATGATTCCAGCTGTTGAATTCCTAGGAACGGATTGTGGTTGATACTCGATCGGGCAAGTGCGATTCTCAGTACTTTCAATATGTCTTAAGTATTGCACTTAAAGAATTCTTCCTCTGCTAGCAAATCTAAGATAAATCCACTAAATGCAGGCGAGCCCGATTGTAGGTACAGCGTTCAGACTGAAGAGCTTCCGTACTGACAGTTCTCAACCGTTTAAATTTCTAAAAGTAACATACGACTTCGACAAACACCGATCTCACACAACCCTTTTCCCTTAATCAAGAGTGATAAACACCATTCATACAAATAGCCATTCGACCTGCTTTAGCTCTCCGAAAGCATTAACCATGATGCCACATTTTGACCCATACAAATCTCACACCATGTCCGGGTATACAGACTAAACAGCCACTAATGACCCCCCTTCAGATTTATCAACGAAATAACCCTTATCAGATCCGCACTCTTCCCGTCCCCAAGACCTCCACCGAGTTATCCAGGGTCTATTCCATCGCAGTGGATTAAGCACGATATAGACTATCGACAAGACCGCCGATCCATTCCTTATAAGGTAAAGCGCCGGCAAAATCCAACCTCGGCTGAAACGATCCTCAGAAATAACATTTAATATGAACATATCCATCCGACCCCGATAAGAACATACAAGCATATCAATATCCCAGTCCAGTCTGATAATCTCACCCTCCATAACCTCCACTGTACTATTCCTCTATACCAGACCAACTCAAGGTTTCCGAAAATGGCCCCCAAAGAAATCGAAGCCAAGAAACGGCGCACCCGCAGCGATTACGTCTTCCACCAAGTATACCGAACAAGATGGTAAATACTTAACTTTTTCTATCAATTACGTCCCAATGCCTCGGAATAAATATTAAACTGAAAGTGGAATAGGTTTGATAACGATATGTACGCGCATCTTAACAACACCGTCTATGCAATGCTCTTCGACTCCATCGTTAACAGCTGGCTTATCGCCGAATGTGGCATGGACCCCTTCTCCATCAACAATAAGGGCTCGGATTCGTCAGCAAAGGCCGAGACCAACTCAGCGTCTCAGGTGGGTATCATGGTCAACTCGTACTGCGATTACTTTGCCTCGGTTGCTTTTCCCGATGTGCTGGACCTCGGACTTCGGGTTGCCAAACTCGGTTCGTCGAGCGTTACCTATGAAGTTGGGGTGTTTAAGCAGGGGGAGGAGGAGGTGAAGGTTGTTGGGGGGTATACGCATGTTTTTGTGGCGAGGGAGACGATGAGGCCGACTAAGGCGGGGATGGAGGAGAGGGTGAGGAAGGGATTGGAGAAGTTGGTTAAGGGGGGTGGGAAGGAAGGGGCGAAATTGTAGAGGCTCTTTCTTTTCTTTTCTTGTGAGATACGTTTTAGGGTTTAGATTCGGGCTGCTATCTCGTACAGTTGTTTTAGGGAGATTATGTGGCTGATGTGGAAATACCTTGACCGCCTCTTTCTCTACTATTGATACATTCGTGATCCAATAGGATGGAGAAACCAAAATAGACGAGCCTGCACAATTAATATCCCTGAATATACCATACCTCCTGGACAAATGCCGGGAACAAGAGTATCAATATCGCGTCCAATCTTGTCGACGAGATAAGCCATGCCCTACCTACCCGGGAAGCCCTTGCATGGAAAACACCGCGAGCGTTTACCAATCACATGGCCTGCAGATAGACCCTACCTGCAAGTGATGGATGGTATCATGCATATCCAATCGAACACTGCAGCAGCAACTAAAGGGTACCCACTTCTTACTGCAGATGATACGTATCCTTAGGGTTGGTTTCGCCTAAAATTCTACATACACAGAGAATGGATATCAATTGAGCGGTATTGCCCTCCAATGTCATATTGTAGCAATGTCTATCAAACCACTATTAAACTCCTGTCCAAGTCTGTTGTTCTTGAACCACGTCCTAACCGAAAGAATCATCACGGCCAGTATCCATCGTGATGGCATGTAACCACACATGTCGCATAATAATAAGGAAACAAGCAAATCTATCTACTTTTTCTATAACCCAAACACCATCGCTGTGTAAAGCAAATATCGTAACAGTCGAGCCATCAAGCAAGTTCATCGGTATAACAAATGTAGAAAATAATGAAACGCTTGTACGCTCGCTCTCAATTCAAGAATAGCAATTGCCTTTCTTAGCCTGCCAAGCCATGTTCTGCAGGAGCCAGCTGCAGAACAGAGTTCGTCATGGTCGGATGGTGAGAAACCATGTATGTTAAGAGGCCCAGAACTGTCAGGGCGCTAGCCCTCGAGATGGGCTATTCACGAAACCGCAATTAGCCCAGCTTGCTTGGAACAATGCTGGCGCGGGAAACATTCGTGCTGTCCGGGAACAGTACTCGGCGCATGGTTTGCGTTTCTGAGTCGTAGTACCATTTTTGATAGGGCCCTGGGATGAATTTTCCCTTCGCATCCCACCCGGCAACCCAGGTGTCTCCGTCATCAAGACGGAAGAAGAGAAATCTTTCGGGCTTAGCACCTTCATGAACGGTCACCGAATGCCAGCGGCATCTGTCCTCCAGTTCATACTCGAACATGTATCGGTGGAGGATGCGGCAGTAAACAAGTGGGACAGGAACTTTTTCGTCGTACTCATTGCCATCCTTGTAGACAAGGTGCCACCCACGACCGGGAATGTATTTGTAGATGCCTGGGACAGGAGATTCCCAGTGTTCTGCTTTATGGATGGAACCCTGGATGCGCTCTCCACGTTGAAACCAGTACGTGGGGCAGAAGACAGTTCGGAGGCAGAGGAAAAGGTTGGGCGCCATGACGGGTCGAGATGATGCAAGATCCTCGTTAAGGATGTTGTATGACGGGTAATTTCACCTAGATAGGTGAGGGCTGAAGAGGCAAGATAGCTGAAAAATGCACAAAACTGAAACGCTTAATTGCGGGAGAATGGAAAGCGTTGCGATCGAGAAAGAACGACAAGATGGATGGTTTATAAGTCGACGTCCATCTTGACAAACACAAGTAAAACAACTCGAGTTGAAAGGATAATTTAGAGCGAAGAAATTGTCAGGCCCGATTGAAAGTCGGGTATAGCTCCTTCGAGCGCAGTGGCGTTAATTCGTCGGGATTATTGATAAAGGTACAGTTGGATGGTTCCCGCAGAACAGGAAGATGAGCCGCGAGACACGTAACGATGCGGTGTGCACTATATATGCGTCCCGCGATGATCTAGGCCTATGCTTAGTTGCACAGGGTGATTTCGGGAAGCTGCGACTGTAGGTTGATGAGACAGGTGTCTTTAAAAGGAGACAGATAAGTCAAGAATGATGCAAGAGACCGGGATACACGACGATGTGGTGCAGCGGTGATGCACAGTGCACGCAGAAGCTATCGTTTCTTATTGCTCAGAGGAAGCGCATGGTAGCAGGCTTGCATCTAAGTGGACGATAGGAGGCAGCAGCATGTTAAAAGGAATTTGTTGTGTGAGAAACAACAAGGAACCGGGAAGATCACAAGGTACAGCTTTAAAAATGATGGTGGGATGTGGGCCTGACAACCAGGGGCGGTCTGAGATCAGCTGTGACTAGAAAATTTTTTCTGATATTGCAGGCTAGAACCCTAAGCAAGTACGCGGGTCCGAAGTCTGGTAGCGTGGGAAATCGGTGGTGCTCCGTAACTTCTTTACAAGGCTGCAACGGCAAACCCAAAACTCTGCGCGCGGGTAACCCGAGACCCACCGGTCCACACTCGGAGGATATTTTTATAAATTTTTAATGGTGTGTGTGCGTGTGTGTCGTGAGGGTCGAATATCAATTACTTCAATTGTCATAGGCCCCGCCGTTGGCCTCAGCTATGTCTCTTCATTTCATGACTCAATTGCTTGGCAGTCGACAATATTGATAACAATTACATGATCGGCGCGCCAGACAGTTGAGAAACTGGTGATGTCGCGTCCACCTGGGTTGGTTTCCGGGTGGATATGGTTCGAGACCACCGCCATCTTCAGAAACCCGTTCTTGGCCTTACTCATTGGTAAGCCATCAAACTTTTCTTGCTTTCTTGCTTTCTTTCTTTCTTTCTCGGTCTCCTTATAGGTAATTTCTGCTGTGATATTCTCTTTGTCTTATCTCCCTGGGCGGCTTTGTTGCAGACATCGGGTGGGTTCGTAGATGATGTAGACCAGGTCAAAACCCCCAGCCATGTGCGTGTTATCTATCACTGAATTGGTGGGATTGGCTGGTAAATGAAACTCAGGGCGCTCGGTTCACTCGCCAGGATTCTGGTCCTAGTCAACTCCTTTCATTAGCTATTTGATGGAAGTGACGAGATATGGCCATAACTTGGGGGAAAGCAAGAAAGCAAGATAGTCACCGCTCCTAGAGCCTTGGCAATGCTGCGAACTGTGACCGGAATGACTGTGACTATCCCCATCTTTGTGGGACTGATATTCCGAGACTTAATTAGTATGCAGACCGCCGGCGAAACATGTCTGCCTACTCGAAAACTGTACGATGTCGCTGCCATTACGGAGTAGATCCCACTAGCGTTTCCGTAGCTGGAAGAGTTAAGGTGGTTTCACAGAAATCAGTCAGTCGATAAACAAACAAGTGAAAGGATGGTAGTAACGAATGTTAGTGATCATGAGGATGGCATGTCGAGAGGGGAAGTCAAAGGGAGGGGGTCTAATCCCATGACCGGCACCTCCTCCTGTACGACTACTAAACTGGAACACTAACCAACTCTCTAAGTTTCTACTAGTACTCACTGTCTCTCCGACCTCAACTTCTCCAACCTTCCCCTTCCGGTACAATTCTCTTCTGAGATTGAGTCCGTGCCACCGTTACTAGGCAAATATTTCTGTTTCTAAAAGGGCTGACTATACTAAGTCTATCGAGGTAGCCACTACAGACTATTGTACAGTACTGTAACAGTATCTCGGGTAGGATCGAATTTCTCCGTGAGCCAGTTGTGATCGATGCCACTGTTAGCTCGGTCCTGAGAAATACCGACCGAAAAATGCTGTTCTACACGGAGAACACACCTCCGGCACAGCCAAAAAATTGCCAAAAGTCCTTGTTATGGGTATTTCAAGTCATTATAGCTCTTTACAACGGTGGTATCTAGACTCATCCTTCAATGATTGTGCCGGGGGTTCTCATATCGCTGGGCAAGTCGTTGGTATTTTACCGCGTCTCGGAGGACCATACCATCACTCAACTGTGTCGTCTCCCTCCTGAACAGTTCCTGCCATGGAGTTTGACTTTCCGGCACATCATAACCTCCTTGGGCTTCTAGTGTCTTTCTCCGCTTTTCCAGTTCCTCCGTGGAAACAAGGATGTCAACGCGCCGTTTATTTAGATCAACACGGAGTCTGTCCCCATCTTGAAGAAGGGCTAGATTACCACCCGCCGCTGCCTCGGGACTAGCATTGAGGATTGATGGTGAGCCGGAAGTTCCCGATTGTCGCCCGTCTCCAATGCACGGAAGCGATTTGACCCCTTGTCGTAAAAGCCGTCCAGGTGGGTGCATGTTGACGACCTCGGCGGCACCTGGATATCCCAATGGGCCAGCACCGCGCATCACCAGGATACTTCTGTCGTCGATGGGGGTGGAAGGGTCCTCAAGTCGGTGATGATAATCCTCCGGTCCATCAAATACTACAACCGTACCTTCAAATGCATTCGGGTCCTTGGGATTCTCCAAGAACTTTTGTCGGAAAGGCTCCGATATCACACATGTCTTCATGATAGCAGACCGGAACAGACTGCCTTGAAGATGGAGAAAACCGGCATCTTCCAGAAGTGGCTCATTGTACGGCTTGATCATTCGACGGTCCCAGGTATGTTTGTCCCGGACATTCTCGGCTACTGTGTAACCATTGCATGTTAAAGCATCCGGGTTCAGCTTCCTAGCATCTAGCAGCTCCGCCATAATCGCGGGTAGCCCGCCCGCCCGATAGTATTCCTCTCCCAGCAGTTCACCGGCTGGTTGCATGTTTAGCAGTAGTGGAATATGAAATCCAAGTCGGTCCCAGTCATCCAGTGAAACCTCAACCCCAATATGTTTGGCAATGGCGTTGATATGAATAGGGGCATTGGTACTGCCGCCGATAGCAGTATTAACTACAATAACATTCTCGAAAGCCTCTCGAGTCATAATATCGCTGGGCTTCCGATCGGAATGAACCATTTCGACAATACGCAAACCTGTTTCGTAAGCACATTGGCCACGTTCACGATACGGAGCCGGTATGGCAGCCGACCCAGGTAGGGCCATTCCAAGCGCTTCTGCCAAAGCATTCATAGTTGATGCTGTTCCCATCGTGTTACAATGTCCCACTGATGGTGTACTTTTACATCGTCAGTGAACGGGCTTCCCATGGTTATCGATGGACATACCCTTTGGACACATAGTCAATGAATTCCTCCTTGTTGATCTCACCTGCCGCATACATCTCTCTACCCGTCCACAATACCATTCCGGACCCCGCCAGGTCCTTCTTCACGTAACCGTTAAGCATTGGGCCGACATTCAAGCATATTGCTGGGATATTCTTTGAACAAACGTCAATTATATGAGCTAACGAGCGGGGATGCGGGAGTCACGCACCACTGTAGCCGCGGCCATCAGAGCGGCGGGAGTAGTCTTGTCGCAGCCCGTCAGGAGGACTACACCGTCCAAGGGATATCCGAAGAGAATTTCTACCAGGCCCAGATACGATAGATTTCGGTCAATACAAGCAGTGGGTCTCCTGCTAGTCTCCTGAATAGGATGCGTGGGGAATTCAAAGGCGATCCCTCCGGCGGACCTGATACCTTCTCGAACCCGTTTCGCCAACTCGAGGTGATGGCGGTTGCATGGAGACAAGTCGGACCCGGACTGTGCTATTCCGATTATTGGTTTACCAGACATCAGTTCTTCCCGGGTGATACCATAGTTGAGGTACCGCTCAATGTAGAGGGCCATCATGCCCGGATCGCTCTCGCAGTTGAACCAGTTGGCCGACCGTAACTTCCGGGCCCTTGATGCATTAGCATGTGGCCGGCCATCTTGCATTGATGCTAGAGTTTTCTCGAGCTCCACTGTACGCCTCCGAAGGGCAAGCAGTTCGCTCTCACAGTCCTCGATGTTCACTGGTGGCCGGCTGCCCCCGTCACTGCAGGAGCAGCCTTCACACGAGGTGCGTGACTGACACGACATGGTCGGGAGGAAATCTGGGATGGTTTCGTGACACTCGATCGTATCTTATTTATAAGCAGTCGGTACTAGATCGCGGGCTAGAAGGCCATTAGCCACTTTCGTTCTGCGATTCTCTTTACCGGAATCTCAATACGGCTATATGTCTTCTCATGCGGTTACCTTTGTCCAATTATCTTCGCTCTTACGGATGGTAAAAATAACCTGGAGAAAGACGAACTGTTGTGAGATTAAATAACCTTGTCCGGTATCACATCAAATGCGGGACACAATCAATTGCCGAACAATCCGGACAATCTCCGACAACCACGGCCGTATTAATGCCGAAACCAGGGTTGCAAGAGATGACGGGAGATCGGGCGGCGGGAATGCAGGACCATTTAAATAAGGACCGCGCAGGAACCCCCCATCATATCTCCATTCTTCGGGTCAGAAAGCTGGATGAATTATCGGTACGTGTTGGTCGATTGTGGGGGCAAATGATGGAGACCCATCAATCGCTCTTCTACCCCACGCTAGTATCATAAAGCATCGATGCATGGGGGTACATCCCATCTGCTGTGTCTATTGATCCCATCCAGATATCACACCTATAAATTACTTACGGAGTCATGTATCCCGGCCGCGGATTAGCATGATATTATGTTCAACTTGCAACTCCAGTTGCTGTTATTCGACGAGTAACTACGGTGGACCGAAGGTATTACATATACAATCAGTATCGAATTGCGTAACAGCGAAATGCTTCTTGATCTTATTGAGAATCAACAGCAGAATCAAGTTTCAGGAAACCATTTTCTCCATAGCATTTCGACGCCTATCATCGACTATCCCCTTCTCCGTGGTGTTGGACTTATTGCTATTTATGGAAACCGACTGGATCGACTTGCGCAGCCATAGTCGAAGGTATACGTAGGTCTCAGTTTAACGGTTGCACGAATTGACGTCTATTACCTTCGGTAAGTTGTCAATGAATATGATCCAAAATACCACCCATCGGTAATCACTCCAAAGACGCAAAAATCCTGGCATATCTTCTTCTGCGCTTTATGAAAATCGCCTAGAATATTCATGTGAGCTCTCACTATTACGGCATAGGTTTCCTAGCGACTTACTTATATATGCTAAGCAGCTACCAGTCGCTGAGTAGTGGAATAATGATTAACGCAGCACCTGGGCAACATCCACGGACATTCTTTGGTCGTTTCATGTCGATATAACACTTCTCCACTTCTACCTCTAAATAGGATCTCCTGGTTCCTGTTTCTGGTAGCTTACCAGAGTCTTTGAAGCCAGGACACATGTCAGGTGATGTCTGTTGGGGCTCTTCAAGAGCTTCGTCTACGTCATTTCTCCTATAATTCGAGACTATTGCGACAATGTCGGGCTCAATCGAGCTCCTGAGGAGCCTGAACAAAAAATGCCAGACATATGTGTAATGTTCTTGAATATATACTTACTCACACCGCGCATGTTATAGTAACGAATTATAGACAAGGAAAAGGAAAGAAGACTAGTTACAAACCACAAAGAAAGTCTTTGGTCATGTGGTCCATCCCACACTTTCCCCCCACGGGGGCGACTGATCTTCTCCAGAAAGTGGAGCTTAAGGACCCTTTCGAAACATCGGATGACGGCATTCCGTGAAGCTGAGTTGGTCTATGTATTCTAGTACTACCATGCATTATTCACGCCCTGAAAATATGGTAACAACAACGGTCATAAGTCAATACGGATGTTTTCCCACTTTGTTCATAACAAGTGTTTTCCCGTGAACGCCCATGATGCCAGAGAGGAGTTGGCCCAAATGCATCCAACAGATCTATTCATTGACGAATGCACAAAACGGTAAAGGTATAATTGCAAGAAGAAAAGGAAATTTGGCGGCTACTGGGCCGCGCACTGAGCCGGTTCACCCTCATCGTCATCATCCTCCCATGCAGAGCCGCCATGAGCGTCCTTAGCACCGAATTCATCAAGATCACCCTTAGGATCATAGTCGACTTCGTCTACAGTGTCGGCCTGAATTGGGGCGTCGGGCTTGGGAAGCAACTCCTTGAGTTTCTCCAGGACCTCAGGGTTAGGTTTCCAGCTCTGGTCGGGGAACTTGATGTTGACGACCAGGTACAAATCACCGCGTTCGTCGCCGCGCTTCATGGGCATACCTTCTCCAGGAACCTTAAGGACCTGCCCTGGGGACAGAACATCGCCCGGCTTCTTGGGGTGTTGCAGTTCAATGCCTCGGCCGTCGAGGTGCTTGACCACAACTCGAGAAAAGCCGGTCAAGGCTTCGGCCACTGTAACATCAATGGTAGCGGTCAAATCCGACCCAGCCCTTCTGAAAACGGCATGATCTTCTTCCACGATGTGGAATACGATATCACCAGGTTCTTGTCCTGGTACTTGATCGGCTTCTCCCTCAAGAATGATCTTATCCCCTTCCCTGCACAATAGGTTAGCGCCTGACAGGTCCTTTTGATGGATTGCATAGCTCACCTTGCCCCCCGAGGAATGTAGATCTCCAGGATCTTCCTCTCCTCCGTAGTTTTCTTTCCTTTACACTTCTTGCACTTGTCCTTGGGGCTAAAGAATTCACCCTCTCCATTGCAGGTTGAGCAAGGCACGGTGGACGTGGTAATGAACTGTCCCATCTGATTCAAGACCTGCTTGACACCTGTAGACGTCATTCGTCAGCCAATCCAATCTCCGTCTGCACGAAGCCTCATTTTCCGTACCTTGTCCACCGCAAGTAGCACACTTCTTAGCCTGCGCCTTCTCCTTGCCTCCCTTGCCCTGACACAAACTGCAAATCACATTCTTCGTACTCGCAAACTTGACAGTCTTGCCCTTGTACAAATCTTCCAACTTAACCTCATACTTTTGCTCCTCGTTCGGGCTCCTCCGTGGTTTATTCGCGCGCGGTCCTCCGGGCATACCACCCATGCCACCCATGCCGCCGAACATCTGCGCCAGGATATCATCTAGATCGGGACCTGCGCCCATACCGGGCTCGCCAGACCCGTTGAAGGCGCTCATTCCATGTGTGTCATATAGATGCCGCTTGTCTTCATCGTAGAGGATATCGTAAGCTTCCTGGACGGCCTTGAATCTGATCTCGGCTTCTTCACGTTCGGCCTCGGGGACTTTGTCGGGGTGATTTGCGAGCGCAGACTATCATTAGTTTGATGTGTCAGTAGTTGTCAAGAGCGATCAGGACTAAGGTGCAGTACCTTGCGATAAGCCTTGCGGATCTCATCTTTGCTTGCGCTACTGGCGATTCCGAGGACCTCTAATCAAGGGAATAGTGTTAGTTATTTTCATGATGACTTTGTGCAACACAAGGATGTAGAATCAGGATATATACCATAGAGGTCAGCTTCAGCTTGAGACACTGCGTTTAAGGTAAGTCAGCAAAGCCAGCAATGAAAGGCTGAGAGGGGACGATCACATACTTTGAGCGGCTGCGGAAAGGTTCCCCGACTCTCGAATGAAAATGAGACTGGACTGAACACAAAAAGAAGATGAAAGACAAATGAAATATGTCTCTGAGAAAACACTATCTCAAGAGACTTCTAAAGAAAAATAAAGGATGGCAAAGGTAAGCCCGAAAGTGTTTGTTGATTGTAAGCGGCAAATGGGATAAATTTAACTGATAAAATTAATAAAATTCAGTCCGCCTTTTCTAAACTTTACTTTTTTTCCCCAGTCGGAGTCTCGCCGCAAACCTCCGATGGTTCACAGGTACACCTCCCCATCCAACCATTCACCATCGCTCTTGCCCTGGATAATTCTGCATAATTGGGCCCTCTTTCGTGACCATGAGGCGTCCCCATCCCCGGCTTCTTGCCCGTCGTCCATGGATCTGCACACAGTGCAGCAGAGCCCGTTACTCCTCGGCTGCGTCAAGCAAAACTATGCGCGCCGGCAACAAAAAGACGAATTTGCCTGATTTCCCCGCGAGAACCCGATTCGCACCGTCGCCAACCGGATATCTTCATCTAGGCTCCCTGCGGACAGCATTGTTTAACTATCTTTTGGCTAAGCGGACAGGAGGACAGTTTCTGCTACGAATTGAGGATACCGATCAGGTGCGGCGTCAGAACACTTTATCGGTCAATCGCGAAGGCTGATAGACGGATGGATATAGAAACGCACTATTCCCGATGCTGAACAGAGGCTTTATGAGGATCTTCAATGGGCTGGACTTCAGTGGGACGAAGGTTGGCTTTCGTTGGGAAACACAGAGTTGCTCGGAGGTTGACGTGCAGTTTGTAGGTCCTAATGTTGGCGGTTCCTACGGTCCGTATAGACAGGTGAGGCTCTCCAATGCGCTGATCAATCCAACCCCAAAGAACGCTATACTAAGTTGTTTATCTATAGTCTGAAAGAACAGCCATCTATCGCACACACGCCCGTGATCTAATCAACAATGGACACGCATACCGATGCTTTTGCTCTGCGGACCGACTCGATGCGTTCGCAAGACATCGCAGTCAAGCCGGACTACCCCCGGGTTACGATAGAAAATGTGCGGAGGTATCAGCCGAGGAATCCGAAGACAGGGCAGCGAAGGGAGAGGCGCATGTGGTTCGACTGAAGGTGGAGGGATATCCCATGTTCGAGGACATTGTTTATGGGAAGACTGGCCAGAATCGCTCGCCGAACAAGCTGGACTTGATTGATCGGGTGTACGACGACCCCATCTTGATCAAATCGGACGGACATCCGACTTATCATCTCGCCAATGTGGTTGATGATCACCTCATGAAGATTACCCATGTTATTCGAGGCACTGTGAGTTTCTAGGAGACTATGTCGGAAGTGGCTTTCTAACCTACTCGGATTACAGGAATGGATGCCCTCTACCCCTCTGCATGTTGCTCTATACAATGCTTTCAAATGGACGCCGCCCCGTTTCGGCCATGTACCTCTTCTTGTGGACAAGTCTGGGCAGAAGCTTAGCAAGCGAAATGCCGACATTGATCTTACCTTCTTCAAGGATACGCAAGGAGTGTTCGCCGCTACACTGGTAAACTTTGCCGCTCTGTTGGGCTGGTCTCACACTCAAAAGTCAGACATCTTCAGCCTTGAAGAACTGGAGCAAATAGTATGTCCGGCATTTTCTTTAAGTTCTGAATGCGCTACGCAACAGGAATTAACACATTTTTAGTTTAACCTCAAAATCACTAAAGGTAACACTGTTGTCGCCTTTGAGAAGCTTTGGTTCCTGCAGAAAGCACACGCACAGCGCTTTGCCACGAATGGTGGTCCCGAGTTTGAAGAGATGGTTTCCAGAGTCTCTAGGGCTGTGGAGGAGACATGCCCTTCGCAACAGCTGTACGGCCCCTTCGATTCAACTCCATTATACCCGAGTCTGACCTATAAACTATAGCGCACCGATCCTTCAATCTCGCTCCCTAGCGGAGTATCTCCCTCTTCTCCTCCGCGCAGACGCCAAATCCTATACGAATGCATCGGAGTTCATCCAGCGCAACTCCACCTTCTTCACCACTACCCTTAATAGACCACCGTATGCCCCAGCTGCCTCTGCCAGCAAGTCACCATCCCAAACCGTTCCCATGGCAGCCCTCCACACAGCAGCTGCAGCCCTGAGCCTTGTCCCGGAAGCCCACTGGACCATTGAATCTCACAAATTCAATATCACCTCCTACGATGGCGCCTCCTCCATCCTCCCTGAAGAATCAGACGCGGGCATCCACGGATCACCCGAGGAAGTGGAAAAGGCCCGAGTCGCTGCCGACAAGACCTTCAAGAAGGAGCTCTACCACTATCTACGATGGGCACTGTCCGCATCAGCACCGGGACCGGGTATCCCTGAGACTATGGTGATTCTGGGCCGTGCCGAGTCTCTGCGACGACTTCAGGAGGCGCAGCAGATGACTGTGAGCTTGGTGAATAAGTCCGCTGGTCCAACTAGGGTGGCGAAGGGAGCCCAATCTAGTGAAAATCAGGATAAAACCTGGATGGGTTCACTTGCTCCAAAGTCATAATTCCCGTCTTCGGACGATTCATCTGGTTAATGTATACTATATGTACAATCCTTTACTATGACGTGAATTACTGTAAAATAGCTCAATTCAATGAAGGGCCTACTTGAATTCCATGTTCATAATCCTTCCATATTCTGGTAAAACTTAGTCCACAACTTCTCTTCTCAACTCTCCTAGCTTTCCTACTCTCCAAAACATACAATCAATATATGTTGAACCTAGAGAACATCAGAATATCAAGTTAATCAGATGATTCGCATCTTTGGATACTACATCATTTGATAGCCCTATAACAGGACACCAAACAGCCATCATGTCCAAAGGCCCACCCTACCCAAGGGACCAATCGACGCGAACGACTTAACTGGGAGACTTACACGCAGATTCCATATTCCATCTGGAAAGAAGTATCACTATTGCCATGTCAAACAGCACTCTAAACAGGGTCTCTGTCATAGGCAGAATCCTTCAACGATAAAAACAAGGAAAGAGGTTTAGGGCTTGTGTTGGTACATACCCTGCTACCCTATAAAGAGTAATCATTTTCCTTCTTGTGCATCTAGTCAATAAAGCATACAACTGATCCACTATATAGAGACAATAAAGAACGCAGAAGATATTCACGAGGTGGTCTTGCATAGTAAATATCTTATGGCCAGGCCGATTGTCGGGGCGTGGCACTTCCTCTTCACGAGGCTGTGTGGAAGTTTCACAAGGTCAAAGACCTTACAGACCACCCTTCACGAAGCAGATCAATCTTGTTGAGCCTGAGTATTGCAAGACACCATCTTGCTCATCGTCAGGATTGAAAGATCGATAGCCAGGATTTCCTGGAAAGAGAGCCATCATGTATGGCAAAACATTTGGAACCAGTCATCTACCAATGACAATGGGTCTACACGACTCCCTTGCCCTATACTGTACCGACATGTACCCTTTCCAGCACGCCTTGAGTGGTCAGCTTCTGGCCTCTTGATGCTTTGCGAACTGGTTCTCCTTTTAGAATCATCGAACGTATTGGCTGCCTGGCCTATCGACTAGGATTGCAAGCCAATTGATATATGCATAACGTCGTATCAGTCGCACAGCTTGAACCAGCTCCAGCCATCGACTCTTTAAAAGAGAAACCGCACCGATAGTCGACGACCGGTTTCCTACCAATACTAACCGCTGGGAAGTCGGGAAGCTTATGAATTAGTATTAAAACAGTATCCGATCAGGCCGCAACAAGACCCAGTATATCGAGGACCTGATGCGATGGCTTACGTATAGGCCTGAAGACGACATCTGGATGCGTCGAGACGCGTTATTAAACGGTTGCAAGGATGGTTGAAGACTTCCATAGTATCACCTTAGACAAGGATACAGTAAAAGGAGCTTAATAGCAAATAAAACCGTGGAGACCATGCGGGCCTCGATATGATAGTAATCAATCGTGGACAAGTCGACCGCCACACGGTGAACACACGCGACCTTTATTTGGGTCATCCTATCTTTTCCCAGCTAACCGCCAGCGAACACAAAGCTATCAGGTGTCTGGAAGTTTATGGTAATACGATTGGGCACAGTGAAGGAAGAGCTTACAGGTGGCCAGCAGATTTCGAGGCGATAGTAACGTCTGAAGACCGAGAGTACCAGTTCGACTTTCGGCTGGCATATACTTACAGTCATGACCAAGTCGTTGCGAGTTTGCAAGCCATCGTGATCAATCCCGGGGTATACGGGGTCGCTCCCGAGAATGTACCAGACCTGTTGTTGATACACCAGGATATATGCAGGCTTCGGCAAGCTACTGAGATGTAGTGAAGCAGGGGGGCTTTGAATATCGCTGACTCAATGTCATGGAAGCACCCCGGTTGGGCCCCAGTCGGCAATTAGTAGTTATCGATCCCAAAAATAATCGATAGTTCGGGGTAAACAAGCAAATATCTACCCGTGGTTATGCAATGCTTGCCGTGGGAGAGATCGTCATAAGGTCAAGAGTATTGTCTATGATTATACTGGTCCTCGAGCTGCCAACAACTTATATCGGCTTGCCAGCCCTGCGCAACATACTACTCTAACGCAGAGAACGCGAAGGGCAAAACACCTCATTTACAGCCCCATCAAACAAGGGGGAATGGAATACGAATGGTGCAGGAAAAGAGATGACGAGAGTTGCGAGCTCTAGCAGGAGTCATCGTACGCAATAGTGGCTACATACCTACATAAGGGAAATTCCTCTATCCTGGACCAGAAAAGAAGGTATAAGACACTCTTTGCTTAATGTTGCTTGTATACACTCCGATGTTGTTTGGGATATATGCTGTGCCATTGCTCATTTTAGAGCAGTATTTAAAATACCATTCCAACTCAAGTACATTGAATTATGACCAGCCTTCGGGCTAAATCAGGATGCTGAACGAAAGAATTCCTCATGCTGGCCGAGGAATATCCCGAGACCAGTGGTTCCATGAAGGATTGTTGACCACACAACGATCTATTTTCTGGAGCCCAGAAGAGTCTCGCCTGGCTTTCTGTGTTTAAAGGCCCCCTATGAGGAGCCAGATGCATCATGGATGCCTCAAGTGAGCCATGAACTGGGGTAATTCTGGAAGCCGGCACATCAGAAACCAGCGCACGGCTGGCCACTGATGCTCGGGGGTGGGTCGAGACGCCCGGGTCCACGGTAAAACAGTGCATCACCATAAACCTTTACGGGGAAAAGACATGAATTGCCGAGGATTCGTTGTCTGCCTTTTCCTTCTGCCGAGAATGTTGAAGTGGGGTTCCCCTGAGTGACCATTAACCCTCTATGTCTTATTCCTGGAGATGGATTCACTCCGTCGTGGGCGAAGTGGGACAATCCTTCCCCCTCTCGATGAGGACGACGACACGCAAAATGAAATACATATTGAGCCATGTCTGAGAAGACTCGATATCTCAAGAGATCATAATTTCACCAATTTTATAGTATGTCACCGAGACAAATCCAATTTTGTCAGCATGCCTGTACTGCCCTTCCTCTAGTCTAGAACCCGCAAGAGCCAATCCTTCGCAAATCAAGTCAGTCTACATCTAGCATGAGCAGTGGGAGTGGAACAATCTCCTATCGAGAAAGCTAAATAGCTCAATGGCCTCTATTTCTTGAGGCGTGTTGAAGAAGCCGGTGAAATGCCCGAGCTTCTAGAAACCGGTTATATTACAGCCGGAAAACGCTCTTCTCCAATTGAAGCTGTAACAGAAGACGCTAGCGAGTCGAAGAGTGCTAAAATTATCAAGCAAGAGCCCGTCGAGTATACTGACAATGATTTATCCGTGAAGACCGACAAAGAGCTTGAATATACCCTCCACGGTATCCCCTCCCCTTTAACCCGGAAGGATATGCCGACATTATTCCTAGGGGCAAATATGAATCCAATCATATACGAATAAACGGAACGGTAGAAAAAGCTCTGCCTGCTTCTTCAAATACAAAATGATGCAAATTCGTGTCTATGACTTGCAGCTCGATTAGCTTTGCTTTCCTGGATATGGGCTGAGTCCCATTGAGTGGGTAGAGGCTCTCCTAACAACCAGGAAGGGTTATGGAGACATTTGGTCTCAAATAAACGACAGCAGCAACAGCAGTAACATGGCTTTTGGGAAGCTGTCGTCGATTGTATACCCAGTAACAAACGTGAGCAACTGGACATTCTCCACCCTCTACCAGATGTGAACCAGCCGAACCGGTACTCCCCCTACGTATTCAGTTACAACCCAGCGCCTGACGAGCAACCTTTGAGCAATCCCCTGTGTTGCCTAGTTCACTCTGAAAGTCCTGCACAGTTACAGGATTCCTGTCAGATGTATAGCAAGAGGGCAAGGATCTAGCCAGGCGGCTGAAGAGCAAGGATAAAGAGGTAAGTCGTCTGGAATGGATGTTGAAGAGATACGAAGACTAATATGTCGAGAAAGACACACATAGTGAGACCATGGCAGCGCCTGGTAACGAGGTTAATATCGACCAGAAAATACGTGACACGTGTGATGCAAGCTAATATCTACAGTGGTTAGCTTCTCCTAATTTTTGACGGAGCAGCTTGCTAATGAGATATACTACTCAGACAAAATCAGTTCAGTTAATAAGGCTTTCTAGGAAACATATGACAAGCAGGGGCGAGTGATACGCACTGCCAGAGACTGGATTTGTCGAACTTCACAAATATGATCCTATGTCTGGGACGAGAAAACGGAGAGGTAACAGAAAGGTAATTCGAATATGTGGCTTTCACACTGCACGATTTTGACGTCGATTCAGACACTCTATCCAATCTCGAGAAGCTCAGCAGCGGTACCAGGGTTTTCAGGCAGGCATAAAGAAGTTAGAAGGGCTAGCTGTTTACAAAGCCCGATGGAGCTCTTCGGAGCAGCGCAAACCAAGCTGTAGTTTTTTGTCGACTATTGAAAGCGTACATCAGACACACTCATGAACGATGTGGTCTACTAAGTCCAGTGGCACCAGCTCTCAAGTCATACTATAATTTAACAATGGATTTGATCCTACACTGGCCAGCTTCGACACAAGGAAATAACCAATAACTGGTTATAGGGTTGTTATGCTGGGACGCCAAACAATAAGGTCAAAAGCTTATTAACATATTCCACAGCAGCAATTGGGGTCCACCAGACAATCTCATTTCTAACCGCAATAGTCGGTTGATAGATGTCTTTTAGAAAGGAATGCTCCACCGACTAGGAGAATACTGGGATCATTCCACTACATGGCACCCACAATCCGACGGTCAGTCGGAAAGGGCAATACAGACGGTCGAGTTGATGCTTAGACACTACTTTACCAGACTATAAAACTATGTTACAAAGGAGCCCATCTACTCCGGTGATATTCTGTCCTCCACCACGAAAGACAGCTAAGTACCCTAACTGTCTCTTAGGGGCTCATTTCATACCACGAAGACTATGACAAGAACCGGTCAGGTCCACCCAGATGAGTGCCACTGCACTGCGGCTGTAAAGTCAGGTGGACTCAAAGTCCATATTTACACTGATCTTGACACTGTGAAATCGATCGACGACATGAAGGTGCTAGGAGAAAGCGTAGTAGCGAAGAAAGCCCAGGCGAGAACCTATGTACAGGCACCTATCCACGGCCATGGCATCAAGATGTACGGTTGATGGCAGGACGTTCTTGCTAGTACGTGACTGAAGGGTAAAAAGGAAAGGGCACTAAGGATCATACAACCAAGTGAAGGTGACAGGTGGTATAAAGATGAGGAGAATAAGTTCTTATACCCTGGCCATACAGGTGGAGGCCAAATAGGCACTCACTCGGAAGGAACATGGGTACATGAAGAAATCACTCTAGGCTCAAAGAATGCGCCTGGGGTTCGAGACCCCATTACCGTCTGGAAAAGTCATTTCGAATGGGGAATCCAATTACTCCATCTGGTACTCCAAACATAGAGACCAGCAAGTCAATTGATAATAGAGGAGGTCAAAACGGCAAGACATGTCACTTTGCGATTGCCCCAATTACTAGGGTATATAGGGAAGCAGCTGTGACTGTCACGCTGTACTGAGTGCGCAATACTTCATCCGCTGAACCCCGCTGTGTTGTTGGCGCTGCTATTACAGGAATTTGTTAGACAGCATCCGAGTGATCATATAGATTCTGAGACTCGCAAGTATCTAGACGACGTTACAGTTCTCAGGCTGGGTTATAGCATGAGTTTCAATCGCTATATGCCGATAGGCTCACATAGTGAAGCTGGGAATCTTTGCAATCGCCTAGCTATGGAGATGTCGAGTCGAAGATCTAACTTTGAAGAAATGACAAGCTTAAGTATGGAGTATGGTTGCAAAATAGACATCGAACTTGTGATCCCCACGCTGCTCCCCCCCCCATTGCCTCTGCTCCTCCCGGCTCCTTCTTCTCCCTCCGGCTTGTCCAAATCCAAAAAGGCGAAGATGAGGTGGGTCACCTCAGAACACCCACTTATCAGATGCTTGGGTAACGATGGTCGACAAAGAGAAGAATGAGAAGGAAAAGGAGAAGGCGAAGAAAAAGGAGAAGGAAATGCAAGAGGAGTATGAGATAGAAAGGCTGAGCTTGACGGGTCTCCAAGCCCATGCCCTGTATCATCTTTTTGGAAAGACTAATTGCTTTGGGACCGGTATTTCCACCTCGACCCCGGCGGCCTTTAACATGAAGGCTTAGGATCGTGAAGGTCATTCTGACTACATGAACACTGAAGCTCTCTAGCTAACATTAGGTTACATGTATGCTGCGCAAGTCGCACGACGAAACGCGGAAAAGTCCAATATTACCGTTTTTGGCATCCTCACAGACGCATACCAATGGGATTTATGCGTCTTCATCCCAACTAGGAGGGCATAACGGGGCAATTCTATTGAAAGATAAGTCAGGGGGACAGTCCGAGCAAGCTCCCTTTAAGGATATCTGCAAGAATAAATCCTGGATTGGAAAAGGAGTATATACTTACCTGGGAAGTGGTAATTAGTCAATCCACAAGGAACCCCGTATATGTTGCTACACAATATTCCCCTGGCATCATCAAGAAAACAACCGGAAACAGGCGGCTAATTGGATCAAAAGTGATCCGCTTCTGCTAATTTCCCTAAGCTTCTGGCAGGGGAAGAGGTTATTGTATAGCCCTGTCACAGGCAGGTTGCCTATCTATAACCGAAGGTAGAAGATTACTTAAAATGACTGGCGCAGACATAACAGGGCCACAGAAAAAGATCAAGAAAATCAACTTTGACTTCTAGGGGCTGATGACATACAAGATCGCTGAAACCCTATCAGGGAAGGGGTTTATTCGTCAGGGACAAGCAGGACGGGAAACAATCGCAGGAGCTTACATAAGGTTGTATATTCAGCCTCCTGGCTAGAATTCTTTTTTCACTTCTAAAGTCTCTTGAGGTTCAAAAATACCTTCTGCATCAAGACTATTGGAGGAAGGAATCGTGGTGGATACTTCGATGACCCAGGTCGAGAAAAAGGTCGTGATATGGGAGACAATGACAGTAAAAGAGTTCCACTAGACTGCAAAGACGATGAAACATTATTTATACGGCCTATCTCAGGGCTTATGTTTTTTATGCGACCAGTCGGTAGGTAATATAAGGAACTCCTCAGTCGAATTGCTTCGGGAGGTCATTATGGAACATGATAAGGTACTCGCAACATCTCATAGCCACCACGGCTGAAGAGGAGGATCTTCAACCCTTTGCAGCATTCAGTGATTAGATAGCTCGGAGCCAAAGATACGCCAGCCACTATGAATATCGAACATTCTGCAGTGGGGGACGAGGGGGTGGTGCAGGGCTGTACCCAACAAAATGTCGGCCAGGTACTAAGCGCAGTCTGCGTTGCGATGGGCGTTGACATGGGCTTCGCCGATATCAAGGCAACTATCGGCAGAGTAGTCGACATTTCTACTGACCCTGTGGCCGATCGATGATACCAATGCGTGATATCTAAAACCTACGGTTCCAAGCACAGACAGTGGAAGAACCAAAATCACGCACCACTCACTACAAGCGTCCCATATAATCCCGGTTCATATGGGTGGTGGTAGTCCTGACAACGAAGAAAAAGAACTCGAGCTGTACAACATGTGGACCATACTATATCGATGACAGCAAGCCTTGGATTACTTTTGCGTAGCTTACGAAAACTGAGAGCATTAGGTACTACATATACTACACGGACAAGATCATTTCGAAGAACAAAGTGTATTGTTAATTAACATAAGAGATCCAACAAAACCACTGCGCTGCGCTGATATCAAAACAAACGGAAACCATGATGTATGACTCGTACACAAAAGAACTGTAAGAGAGGGCTGGAGACGGCCTCACCAAATAACAAGAAGAAAGCAAAATAGAAGAATCAAACCTAATGGCGAATTAAGCATAAATAGTAAAGGGACCCGTCCAGTCAATGGCTATCCACATCTACTTTTTTCCGGTGGAAAATGAGTTCATTATCAAACGTACAAACCAAGCATAATACAAGAAGGTAACCCGTCTCTTTGAACAGTTAGATGGTAGTCATTTCGTTCGTTGTCATCCCCATCGTTGCTGCAGTTGCCAACAGGCTTCGCGGGCTTAAGAGCAAAGATCACCATAAACGAAAAAAAGCGAAAACATAACCAGGGTATAATCCCAAAATTTTAAACACAGAAATTAATGTCGGCGCCAGAGCAACATCACTCAGATCGCCCAGGCCTGTCAAATCACCAGAGAGCTCAACCATTATACAGCGTCCCCAGCCTGGTCAAGATAAAATTAAACATTGCGAGAGCAATCATAGAATCGTCAACATCCAGTGGTCTCGTAATTCCGTCTTTCCGGAAGTGCCTGTGTGAAGAAGCAAGAAAAGCCAAAACTATTTAGTTGAGCAATGGACTTCTTTTCTAGTAAGGCTCTAGGTCATCTGTCCATCCAGCATCACTCCCCGCTACACGGACGACATTCGGGTTTACCGCTGGTTCGTCAGGGCTCACACTTCGGATGCCTTTGGGCTTCTTTCCTGCCAAGTCGTCAAGGGCCATTCGCTTGCCATGGGCAGCACGAAGCTTGGCGTAATAAACGTCACTCGCGTCAGCTTCGGACTCAGTCCCACTGTCGAATGTCTCCCAGTTCTCCGATCCAGAGTTACCAGTGTTGACGGTTGACGCATTTGACACTTGTCTCGGAGCCGGTGGGGGAGCACGCTGCAGATAAGGATTCGGTCGTGGGTATCCCATGGAATTTACGGACAAGGATGAGGCTGAGGATTGTGTTGATTGAGAGAAGCCAGTAGATCGCTGTGAGAAAGCTGAAGAGCTCATGAACGAGCGTTGGTTCCGATCGTCATAGACATCTTCCGGGCTGACTGGCCGAACAAAAGCGTTGGACAGTGCACTAGCACTTCGTGGAGGCTCGAACATGTAACTGCTTCGCTCATCTCGTGATTCTCCGCCGGTCAATGCTCGCATCCTTGGTGGCGGAGCACGAGTTGGGATTTTGCCGTTCATTGTGTTAGAAGAATAAAGGCCTGGAGTGCCACTGCGTGCGGGCGAATTGCTCCCATGAGGCATGTTGCTCAAGGGGACGCGGGCGGGAATCTTTGAGGGAGACTTAGCTCCGGCTCGGGATGGGGCTCGGGATGGTCCGATGGTGTTGTATTTCATTGAACCATTTCCAGTAGGGGTCTTCGTAGCAGACCGGGGAGGAGGCCCTCTCATCACGCTAGCAGGACGAGAAGGAGGTTGTTGCCTCATAGATCCTCCCCTGATACTTCCTGGCCCGGCAGAAGGCGTCTTAGAACGAGGCGGAGGTTTGGCGACGACTGGAGTGAGCTCATCGAGGTATCTTTCTCCATGAACGAGGAACGGCCGGCCAAACTCGTCCTCGAAGTGTTCTAATTCTTTCCGCAGATCCGCTTCCACCTTAGGCAGCTCCTTAGCAATCCTCTTTCTCATTTTCTCCTCTCTCAGAAGCTTTCCTGGATCACGTCTTTGTCCGCTGGTTCCGCGCGCCATGAGACGAGATGCATCTTGACTTGACACGGCCAGAGCCTCTCTGTCTGCTAGAAGGCTACGGTGCCTCTCTACGAGCTGCAGTACTGAAGCACGCTGCTCCTTCAATGCCTCCAACCGGGTAATTTCTGCCTCATGGGCTTCTAACAAAGCGTCGCTGTAAACGTCAGAGAAGGCAGGAGTGAAGTCAAGCATTTCTTCTTCTGAGTAGTAGAGGCTATCCCAGAGCTCTTGCAGTCGACATCGCGCATCTTCGACAAATAGATGTAGATTCTGTTTCTTGAGTTCGTTGAGGCGTTCCAATTCTTCTTCAAATTCGTTGATTGTACGGAGACCACAGCCGCGGTTCGCCGAGAGGAACGCTTTTCTGTCACACTCCTCAACGCCGAAGCGCTCCCAAAGTGCTTCCACGGCATTTCTAAGCTCTGCGATCTTGCGCTCCCGACTTCTCTTCTCCTCCAACAGCTTTTCTCGCTTTGCCTTCAAATGGGCCAGGTCGGATTGGTGAAGTCCCAGCTGTTCGGGGGACTCTTTGTAGTGCTTAACGATGTTGGAATCGGTTTGGGCCTGAGGGGTTCCGAGCTCGGCCCAGAGCTTGATGATCTCTTCGCAAGTGGTCTTGACATATTCGAACCGTCGTTCGTATTCTTCGTAAACTCGTGAAAACTCGTCGTTCAGATCATCCACGTATTGGCGAGACAAGTTGAAACTAGGCGATATCGAAGATCCCGGTGCTGTAGGGGGAAGAGCAATGGTAACAAAAGACGCTTCGAGGTGAGATGAGTATGACTCGAGAGCCACAACGAGTTCTACATGTCGTTAGCAAGTCATTCGATCATTAGCGGCAGTATAACATACTCTTGACCTGTTCGAAGCGCTCGTGGTGTAATTTGCTGAGTGCATTATGCTTCTCGCGGAGGAACGCAAGACAGCGTTTGAGGGGATAGGTTATGCGCAAGTCATCGCGATTCAGCTGATACTCGCCATTGGCCTTCTCATCCTCTAGAGACTCCTCCATTTGCTCGATTGCAATTATGAGTTGTCGCGCCTCCTCTGTCATCTCATTTTTCTCACTATTGATTCCGTTAACATCCGAGAAACTTTTCCGTCGGGCTGAAACACGGGTAGAACTTACTTGTCAACAAGCTTGAGATGATTGTTTAGAGTATCGGACAGAGCACTGAAAAGCTATAGTTGTTTGTTAGTATCAGTTGACAAACAAGGAAGTGCTAAGTAAGCCAACCTCCGCCTCTCGAGAGTCGCGCTCATGGCTCGGAACGCCGATCTCATCATAGATGCCATGCAGCTGAGCGACAATATTATTGACCTGGGTGGTCAAGTAGCTGGTGTCGACGGCCATCGTATGCCAGCGCTTTAAGTTAACAAAAGAAATATAACGAGAGTATGTTCACGTCTTTAAGGTTTCGTGGTCATGTAGTCTCTGGCGGCGATGCGCCTTCAGCACTGCAGCTGTGAGACACCAAAATCCACCAGCGTGAATCTGCAACAACAGCAAACGATTGACTCAGAGGTCGGATGTCATCTGCGAGAACAAGGGGCTACCCGCAGGCTTTATGTATAGCTAAGCACTTGCAGACGTATGCAAGGGTGGAGAGGGGGAAGAGGAATCAATTGAGGCAGTGATGCGATGGGATGGAACAATAATAATAGTGCCGCTCCCTTGAGATGCAGCCGCGATCGAGATTCCCTCCCGGCCCCTGTTGATGGCGTTCCGTTACTCCAGCAACAGTCCACCTAACCCCTCACCGCCCCGTTCTGCCATGACTCTACTCACCGCCCTCTCCACGTCTGGACTCCAACGGTTGCTTAAAGTAGATCAGATCTGATAGATCAGACGTCACCAAAGTCAGCCATTTGTTTTTAACTCCTCATCCCGCAAATCCTGCTATAGACTACTCCTCTTTCCTTTAAACCCCACAGCCTATCATCTCCTATTGTCAAAAACCCCACCCATTCAACATCATGCAGAAGGCTGCACAGCAGTCTTGGGGTTCGTACTAAGCATTACCCCGATATTATCAAAGACAACATCCATTACTAACAATAAACCCCTCCCACTCCAGAGCTCGAAAATGCCATCAGCCTCATAGATCCCCAACGAGACGCCCTCTACCAGTACGATCAAGAAACACACAAAGCCCTCAGCGCGGAGCGCCCATGGGCCAAAGACCCCCACTATTTCAAATCGATAAGGATCTCCGCTGTCGCGCTACTGAAGATGGTGATGCACGCACGCTCAGGCGGATCTCTCGAAGTCATGGGCCTAATGCAAGGCTACATCCTGCCAGAAACCTTTGTCGTAACCGATGCATTTCGCCTCCCAGTCGAAGGAACAGAGACTCGAGTGAACGCCCAAGACGAAGCAAACGAATACATGGTGTCTTATCTCCAGGCATGTCGGGATGCGGGACGGATGGAAAATGCAGTCGGCTGGTATCACAGTCACCCTGGATATGGTTGCTGGTTATCGGGGATTGATGTCACCACGCAGGATATGCAGCAACTCGGCGGGCCGTTTGTTGCCGTGGTCATTGATCCAGAGCGGACCATTTCGGCGGGGAAGGTAGATATCGGGGCGTTTAGAACGTTCCCTAAGGATTATACGCCACCCAAAGAAGAGCAAGAGGATGATGAGTACCAGACCGTACCGCTTAACAAAGCGGAGGACTTTGGAGCGCATGCATCCCATTACTATTCGCTTGAGGTATCGCTTTTTAAGAGCGTCCTTGATACTGAAATTCTGTCACTTCTGTGGAACAAATATTGGGTGGCTACCCTCAGCCAGAGCCCTCTATTTACCACCCGTGATTATGGTAGCAAACAGATGATGGATCTTAGCCAGAAAGTTAGACGGGCCGCGCGCAGTATTGAAAGCAATCCCTCACGAGGCGGGACCACTACTGTCAAAGATCAACAATTGGAGAAAGTCGTGCGAGATGGGCAGCGAATTGTATCGGAGGAAGTGAAGGGCCTCCTGGCAGCTGAAGTCAAGATGAAGCTCTTCCAAGGCATCGGCGAGAATAACAAAGCAGAGACATAAACAGCCACAGTTTCTCAAGAGAAACAGATATTATGAACGGTGGTACGACTCTACGTTGGGTGTTAAACTTCTACCGAGCGTTTTCGGTGTCGAAGGCGCTTCTGGGCCCATATGTATTTAATGCCCCTGAGCAACACGACGAATTATGACGAGATATCTTGGCCAAACTTGCGCATTCTTCTTGTACAATTTATTCCCATGGATGTAACACAGAAGACGAAAGATATATACCTTCGTAGTTAAACAGGTAGGTACAAGAACAGAAAGGACACATGGAGTGTACAAAGCTGGGACAACATACAATGTTATCCTATGTCATGACGTATCATTATCAATCGTGAACGAGACCACAGTCCCGTGGAAACCCTTATCATGAGGCCGGGGAACCAAGACACGGACGACAATCTTATATAAAAAAAAGGAAAACGGGCCGAGCCACTGTACAAAACGATCGAGAGGGTCAAGAATATATGCAGGTAAATGGTAAGATAGAGAAAGGGTCAAGGGACTGTAAGACCGCCGAGGTGAAGGCGAAAAAGAACAAAAGAAATAGCAGAGCCGTGCAAGGGTTGAGTTGGTAGCGTCTGATGGTAAAGAGTGGTCTCGTCCGCAAAAGTGAAGATAAAAGACAATAAACAACAACAGGTCGAGGGTATCACAAGCTTCCACTGCAATCGTTCTATCACATGCGATTCAAGTAGCTGTGGGGCGCTAAAGTCAGGGGGGTTTCGTATAATGTTCGAAGTCCCCTCAACTTGTCCTTTTTATCCTTTTTATTCTTTTTTTTAAAAAAAAATTTTCTTCTGGTTGTCAGGCTGTTGATAGACCAACCAGAGACAATATGCTCAGGATGATCAAATGATCATATGGCGCCCGGACCGTAACCGTTCGGTTTGGCCAACGGCATGGACATGAACGTCGCGTCAAATGAGAACGAATAGCTTGAAGGAGGCGTCGAGGAATCCTGGAGTGCGGCTGGAGTAAAGGTGCAGAAGCACTCTCGAGCAGCGCAAGGATGTCTTGCAGTTCGACCCCAGGTAGGTTCCAACATGCCGCGTCATGCAATTTGATAAGGCCGTAGTAGACTAATCCTTCTTTCGCACGGTCGCATAGATGATAGACGGCGTCGTTCTAGTGAGTCGTGGTAAACGCCAGGGATTCTATCGCCGCCAATCACCTCGCATGGAAGCCATTGGCGTGGGTGATCGCTCGTGATAAACTTTGTCGGGTTGCCGGCGGTAACAACTCGGCACGTGCGTAGTGGATGCTAGGACAGGGATCTCCACGTATCGCAATCTATACCCCGACGGAGAAACGGAGTTCGCCGGCTTACAGGAAGCCCGATTCAGACAGCAGTCTACGCGTTGGGAAGAACACAGTTAGTCATCATGTAATCAATCAATCAATCAAGACGTCCTTCAAAGAGAAATAGTATCTGAAAAAAAGATATGGGTATCGCCACACCAGGCCTTAACACCGAAGCAAACACACAAGGTCATGAAAAAGGGCATCAAGTGGGAAGGTGCACATGAAAAAAAAATAAAGGAAAAGCATTATCGCATCGACATGGCCAAGGTCGCAATAGCCAAGGTGCTCATATCTCTACCTGCTGTAGTAGCATACCTCGCAATCTTCTCGTCCTCCCGTTCTCTGGGTTCCACTTCCAAACTCCGGTCGTACATGTCATGCACGTCGCCCGCCGCTTGTAAATTACTGAGAATGTAATCCTGCAGTTCAGGAACGGGTTGCAGGAGATAGGGGACGTTTTGGTACTGCTGAATGTCTCGGATTACTTCCGCGGTTTTGGCGCGTTTGTTAAAGTTGATCAGCTCCGATGGCGTAAGAGATGGAATACCGTCTTCGATGAAGGTCAAATCGGTCAAGTAAACACCTAGGAAATCGAGGTTAGTCTCCGCAGCTAAAAAACGTAGGATAGGGGTGGGATTATGTCGATCAATCCTAATCTCATACCGAAAAATGGAATGCATGGCGGGTTTGCTAAGTGCAGAGTTTCACGGTATTCACCGAAGTTTTTCGTGCTAGCCATGAGTTTACGCATTTGCTCCAATATTGTGGACGTGCGGCCACTAACTTGGCCCCATGTCCGGCCAAGTCGATGAATCGGTGCCGTTCCGAGGGCAGAGATAATAGATGTCAGTGTAGAGTAGTTGTTCAGGGCACGGCATTTCTATTTTTGTCAGCAATAGCCGTCAATATGGTGGGGAAATCTTCATACATCTGCTACATTAACAAAGTGCTTGATAACAACCACACGCTTCTTGACATCAGATTGACTGAGGATCATCTCCGCAACCCAATTTGTCAGCTGGTTGGAATGAAGGATGAGAGCTTTCACGTTAGTCGCAGGCTCCGGTTCGTCAGGCCCAACTTTCTTTTGCCACGTTTTATTCAAACATTCTATAGGTCGAATCTTGGAGTAAAGACGTGATTCAATGATTGTAAGCTGGCGAGCAAATTCTATTGGATCAATGTCCAGGAATTTAAGCTTCTTCATATTCTTCGGGATAATAGGAGACGGGGCAGGAACCGCTTGCGTAGGAACAAGCCGCTTGACAGTCGTGTCCTGGCCACGAAGACGTTGCTCGATAACCGTCAACAATGGAGGCGTGCCAGGTGTTTTCGTAGTAGCGATAGAGTCTTTGGTGAAAGCATGGACACGTTCCAGAAGCTTCATATGCGCTTCATCATTTGGTTCCATCCAGAAGTTTTCAAACCAGCTCTTGAGGATGTTGACTATACGGAATCGAATGGGCTTTTGCTTCCTGTCAATCCACATCTGCATCTCTTCTTGGTTTAGACCGAACGGGGGCTGGATATTAAATCGCTGGGTTAGCAGCTCGAAGAGCTCGACGGCGGTAGTAAAGGAACGGTAGGTAAGGAGGAAAGTATTGTTGAAAGAAGCATCAAGTTTGTCATGTCGAGTCAGGTGCTCCACTAGTCCTGCTAGCGTGCCACATTTCAAAGTAGGCACATCGTTTTTGGTATCGTAAAATACTTCGCCTTCATGATCCATCTTCAAGAACCAAGGCGTTTCTTCCGGCTCCCGGACAGGTTCCCGGATTGGCTCTCGAGTGATTGCAGAAGGTGGAGCTTGTCCGAAGAATCTCTGTGCCTTATCCATATTACGCCGCACTTTGTCATGTGGGGGATTGACGGAATAAGAAGACGGGATTCCAATTGACTCGTCCGCGATCTTAGCCTGGGATTCCGCACGGCTATGCAGAGCCTTCAAACCCTCGTTATCCTGACCCAGACGACTCTCGCTACGGAAAGCTGCAGTAGACTCGGGGATCTGCTCAAGCAGGAGAGACAGGGAGAATCCGATTTGAGAAACGTAATTCTCAAGTTGCCTAGCAACACCTCGCACGGCGTTCAGACGATCTTCGAGAGAATCTCCGCGCAACTCAGCCCATTCATCGCCCAGGGGGCTCGTGACGGCCTGACAGCCGAGGACGAAATCGGCAATCGCATCGTAAACTCGTTGTTTCTGTAAACTAAAATCGACCAATTGCGGGTTTTGGAAACTGGTACCCAAGGGCGCCAGATTGATCGACTCGACAGAAGAAATCCAAGGACGAAACTGTTCGATGACCTTGATAGCAGCGGCAGAGACAGAATCGCCGATTTCATGATGCTCAGCAATCGTGACGATCTTCTTCTGGCTGAGCGACAATCGTTCCTCCAGTCGGCGAATGCTCCCAACGAATGACCTCCGCAGAATGTCAATATGATCCAAGAGCGCTGCATCGAGTGGCACCGCTGGTTCAACTCGAGTGTCGGCTCCATCCTGGTCTAAGAACGACGTCGGGCCTGAATCATTGAGTGTGACACCGTTATTCTGCCAGCCGCCGCCTGAACAGCTACCTACCACAAATCCCGGGATGATGCGCCGGATGAAGTCACCACGCTGCTGTCTTGCAATATCGACATAACCATACACTCCTTGCATAACCCCATCCGCCTCTTGTAAGCATTTGTTGACGGAATCCGGACTTGGCCAGTCAGCCGCAGCAATGTGCGATGAGAGCACTAGTTTGGAGAATTTCGACATCATATCCCTGAAGTGAGGGTACAGAGCCTTATTTGTTGAGATAATCGACGGGTTTCCGGAGTGGTTGTCAGTGGTATCGGAACCAGCAGCCAGAAGCATACGCAGATGGTCGGATATATCTTCGGCCTTTCTCACGTATTCGGAGCGATCACCGTTCAACAAGGTCTGGCGATAGGTCTCGACAGCGTTGCGCATGTTATCAACGAGCAATGCCCACGTCAGGGGGGCGGATGCACCATCGTCAACAAAATGCGAGGGCGCTTCCGAAGAGATAGAAGGTCTGTAGAAATTGTCCGAAAGCGATGTAGTACTGCTAGCAGCGGTACCAAGACTGTAAGCCTTAGACAGGCTTCGAAATGAGCTCTTCCCTTCGTTAATCGATTTGGTGGTAGACGGTAGGTGTAAGGAATCCATGGAAGTTGCGGGGGATACGCCGTCGATATAGGACTGTCGTCTCCGAGACATAGAATCCTGAGAAGCAAGCATCAGAGATTCACCCTCCGCTTCGGATGCGGAGCCATCATAGTCATCCTCGTCTCGTTCGAAACCACGGGCCATCAGTTCTGGAGGAGGTCTAGTCTGATTGGGCACAAAAAAGTTATTGCGATCGTAAGGACCTGTTTCGTTCGTAGACGGGTTTTCGAACGGCAACTCCATGGTACTGTAGCCGGTGAGGGTGTTGAAGTAGAATAAACGGCCATCGGGGGTCGCTTGTGGAATCCAAAAGGCGGCCTCTTCCTGTTCATTGGGAGGTCCTGTGCCTTCAATAGGCAGTATCGGTTGCGAATCTCGCGGATTTCCTGCAGAGTCAACCTCGTCTTCCTCGCGGTCCTCCTCATACTCCTCTCCCAGGCCAGACTCCGCACTGACGTCTCCATCTTCACGCCCGTTCGATACATGCTCCTCGAGCTCGCTGAGGTCTGTAATGATAGTACAGTAATTGCTAGGGAACCAGCCCCGGACACTATTGTTGATCACTCCGTCCCACCAGCCGGTCTCCAGTTGGTTCAGAACCTGAATGATATCACCTCTCTGAAAACTTAGACTGGTATGATCGTCGGCATCGTAGTCATACATGGCCCGCACAAACAGCGCAGGTGCTGGTTCGGGGCTGGGAGTAAAGCGTCCAGTGGCAGTCATCTTGACGGGTGATTGATGTGCTTGAGGCGACTGATCGACACTCTTATCTCTGTAGTGGAAAGAGAGGCTGCTTCCACGACTGCGACTCCCGGGGGCAGTCGTGGGAGTGTACGCCTGCTCCTCGGTAAATGCAAACGTGGTTGTGATAGTAGTACCCGTCTTAGTCGCCAGCGCCGATTTAGTGTCGATAACCAATGGCTCTGCCAAACGGGTGTCGTACATTCCAATTGACTTTGGTAGTTACTAGATAAAATGGGAGACGGTAGGGGGCGGGGGAGGGAGCCAAGATAAACTGGTAATCAGTACGCTACGTCTCATGCGACAAACGGCTGGACGAGCTTAACGAAAGGCGTTGGTCATGACTAGATCGGCAAGCAAGTGTCGAAGGATCCGTTAGGAGGGGAATGCGGTGCGGGTTGGTTGCAGAATCACGCTGCGGGAGAAATGTAGTAGACTATAGTGGGTTCACCGCACGGGTGGTGGCAGGGTAAAAGGCGATAACGATAAAAGTGGCAAGGACACACGGTTAAAATGGAGACCCGGATATGGCGTCCAGCGTAGATCTTTGTTTCAATGTGAGACTGAAAGGAAGAGTGAGTGAAGAACACTGAGGATGTGGAAATCGAAGAAAAAGGAGAGCAAGAGACCGAAAGACCACCGACCGTCCAGGAGAGGAAGAGAGCGAGTGAAAGAGAGGGTCTCAGGGAGTTTTAGGGGAGGTTCACAACAGTCCGTCCATTCGGGTTGGTGGGCAGATGGACTGGGTGTGAGTGGAGGAAAGTGACAACCTGCAATACCGCCTGGTCCGTCCACCGATTACTGCTACTGTGAAGGGTACCACTACGGAAAGTAAGTCTGTAATTTTTCAATACCACCCTACCTAAATTACCGTACCTGTCCATTTCCTTGTACTTCAGTTACCCGTTAAGAGACCTAACCTACCCGCGGTTGATACAACCGGTCAACGAAAGTTGAGAGGGGCACCTTTTGTTCATTTTTTTATTTTTATTCTTGGACCTTTTTCCACCTGCATTCAGCTGATAGGGAACAATAATATCGGGCAAGGTGTAGGGATGCACTCTTGTTGGCTGGGGATGGATTTTTTAATTTTTTTTTCCCTTCTTTTTTTTTTTTTTTTTTTTTTTGCCACAAACATTCAGCTTGGGGGCTATAAATTGCCCCAAGTCACTACTGCGCCCCGTGTTGTGTAGGCCATAAGCCTCACGTATGGAGTACCTGGTAGATTACAGGTAACGAAACTAAATAAGGTCGATACGGAGACGCGGACCAGCAGCCAGCACGAGCCCTCTGGACCTTTTGACTTTACGGGCCATGCATAAACTGTCGCTTTTGGTGCGTTGATAGGCGCTTGCTGGTCGCTAAAAAGTCTAACCAGTTCCCCGTACCACAAACATCCAACCCTCATTGCTCCATCTTTCTGAATGGGTCACTCTACGATTTAAAAGCGCGTCTGTACGGAGGAGCCTTGGTTCTCGGAACAAAGAGGCTGGAACCTAGGGAGTCTCGGCTGCATTTCCGCTACTCTTGACTTTCCAGGCGGATGTGATTGGGCTGGCTATGCAATATATAAAGTTAGGAAATGGGGGTTTTGATATTATTTTGTAGGCGAAAGTAGATACTCCATATAAAGTTACATTGTCCATAATACCTGCTTCCATGTCTCCTGCAAAAAAGAACGAAAGAGTAAAAAGAAATTACTAAAAAAGAAAAAGACAGGATCGTTTCATTGGTAATCTTTGGTATCTGACCGACTTGTATTTTCAGCCACTTGTTGTCCCCATTTCCTGTGGAGAATTTTAGCTCGCGTTGCACTCCAAAAATACTCCGCAACAGTCTCGACTGATGGGGACTTTACGAAATGAATTGGGTCTTAGTAGAATCATATATATTACTACGTATTACTTCAATAACCGCTATCACTCCCACACCGTATGGACGCGCGGGAGACACGATTGCACCACCGTCGACCTACAAGACCGCGTATCAAACACATAGTCATCCATGAACCTTGAGAGGTCTGGAATTCAACGCATGAACCATACCGGTCTTATTCGGTATTCCGCTTTCCTATCGTGATATGCATGCGCATGGGGACTGTCCTGTGCGTGTATCTTCCCGGAGGATTAATCACAATTCGATGCGATGTATAGGCCATGATTTGCCTCTATGGGCGGCAGGTCGCATGAAGGCACCCAATTCATGATCAACCGCGGTGCCACTCAACATTTCCGGATAGTAACTACCGAGTCCAAGTCTTCAACTACGATTATGGGTAACCATTCACAATGAAACGGCACCTGTTCTAAATCTGCCAATGCCAATGCCCTATTAAACTATGCTGATAATAGCTTACTCACACGGGCCCCACACCGTCGCCCGTCCATCAATCACGTATAGAGTTGCCATGCGACATTCTTCGGAGAAGCGACTATACACGCCTATATACGAGCTTACCCACGGAACAGAACCAAGTGATGTAATCCTGGACAGCCCTGTTACTGGAGTTTCGTGTTGATTCCCAAGGAACGAAGCCGAGACCGTACAGACTGTACCACTTATGACGATATGTGCGGCAGATCAGGGGGTTTGGGGGATTTCTAGAACTTGTGAGCCGTTACTATTAGTTAATTAGTTAACCTTCTTTGTGTGAGCCGCGATAATAATTGGCGGTTGAGCAAAGTTTCTGTGTCGGACTTCCTTTCTCGGATTACCTTAATTTTGAGATTCCTGAACATACTTCAATATCCAATCTGCACCACATGTGATCTCCACAATATAGTAGTAATATTCCCCATTGATCATGTCATATACAGTCACAACCGTCAATCTCACCGGTTGAAACAGCCGCTATCGATTCGCAGAACCGATATCGAAGAAATCCGCGAGTCACTTGACACACAACGCAACGTCAAAGCAAGTCATACCACCTTGCAGGTGAGCTGTCAGACGCCACATAGGGCGATGTTTTGCGGCATTCAAAGTTAGTCCTATCAGACCCTATCTCCTATTGAGCCGTTGCAGGCTTTCATTTGTGATATATGGATAGATAGGAAGTATCTCTGTGCCTTTCCAACCGGAATCTTAATCCGGTGGCTAACTACATCCCTGAAATGGAAATTGGATCTCTCAAATTGGAGAACTGGCCCCAATATATTCGGCCTATCTTGATCCTGTGATCTCATTCCAAGTTTTTGTTATCGCTCCTTGCCTCCAGCCCACCGTTTTGGCCCTGCTGGGAAGATATCGGGATATCGCATCAGAAGTACCCTCAGGACCAACCCATCAGTATGAAATATTCACTTTCGTTACTCGTACTTTCAATCAGAAATCTCATTTCCCCATGACAGAAAGTTAACGTAAACCCAAAATTCCCACGGAAGTAATTCACCACAGTAATCCACCCTTGTAAATGTATACCTCGATCCACAACATCATCCCAAAACCACCAATTCCTCCCCAGCAGACACACCTTCAATCACCATCCACCAATCTCCCAAAAACAACCCTAACAATCATCACATCCCCTCCTTAGTCTCCCACGATCCCCATATCCCCATATCCCAATATCAAAACAACACCAATCCCCCTCAAACAACCAAACCCACCCGACCCAAGAAAAACCCCAGCACTGACCCCAAAAACCACGTGTTTCGACGCCCCGAACCAAAACACACTTTCCGCATGGCCTTGTTTCGCATTTACTTTGACACGCTGAATCCACGCCATTGACGTCGGCCGTGGTTGCCCTGCGCAGCTTTGACCGCTTTAACCTTGAGACCATGGCATTGTTTCGGTGGTCCATGCGTTATATGTTTGGTAATGTTGGTTGTGAAGAGGGGTTGTATCTAAGTATTGAGTTTTCTTGGATGGTTTATTTTGTACCTTTCCCAATTTTGGGTGTTTGAAGGGTAAGGGAAGGGACCGGGTGTTGAGCTGGGGTGGCAAAGGAGGTATGGTATATCGGGTTTGGTTCGGGGTGGGGAGGGTGGGGATACGAGATTGTGGGGTTGGGGGATTTTGGAAGTATGGGAATGGTTGTTGAGGGGGTGAGTGGGTGAGAGAGGGAGGTAAGTGTAGTGTAGGTAGAGTATCTGTTGTGTGGTGGGTGGTCTTGCTTGGAGTGGTGTTTTCTATATCTATATCTTTTGTATGCCTACGATATATTTTGATAGTATGTGTTATAACGAAAGTGTAGATGGTTGACTCGTAGAATTCATCGACCAGGACAGGATTCATGATATTGCAGAGCCATAGATATACACTATACAAGTGGTTACTAGAGAATGATAAACTACACCCTCCATCTCACTGTCATCGGTTCGATGCAACCCCGTTTCTGTGAGCAGCTTCGACGGATCTACACTATGGCAGACTTACTACAAGATACTAACAGGCCCAAGCCTCAGAGTAACACTGCGTACGGTATATACTAGGCCCTATATGTCTCTAACGACAAGAATAAGTTAAACAATGAATAGTATCAAAAGCGCCTTGGCTACTTACCGAGGGAGCGGCAGCTTGCAACCATAAACAGAAGTCACACGACCATGTCTCATCCTGGTAACATGTTCCAAGATACCACCGGCGTCTCTTCATATTATTGAGTAGACATGCATCCCCGATCGTCGTCATCGATGTTCTATATAGCCCTACGCTTCCGTCCTCTGGCGTGATGACCGACTATGCACTGTCCCTGGGTCACTGAGTAGCTCATGCAGCAGTCGTATACTTGATACAAGCATGCCCAGAGGGAGAACTAGCTCTGGCAGACATCATTGAGAGAATGTCTAACGCTAATGCTTGGCTCTGGGGAATCGTCGGCGAAATGTTCGATATCTTGTATAGTCCCACTGGATACAGTGCATACTCCGGAGTATACCGGGCTCAAATTAGAGCGGTCTGGGGCTTAGAGCACATGAGCCTTTCGGTTTGGAGTTGTATTCTGATCCACAGGTAGAGATATGCGTTGGTTAGCACCATTCACCATTCTAACACTGGATGGTGCACCACGATGGAGGTGACCTAGTTGAATCATAAGCTGACAGGAACATTAAATGGGACTTTATGGACAGACAGTACGTCGTCACTACCAAATGACGAGAGAAGAGCTGAAGAAGAGGCTCTCTCTAGTTGAATGGCGTAGTCCAATGTATCTTCCACTTGAGGTTTCCTTGAAATGGTGTCGGCTGCGGACTATCTTGTATGGCTACTGAGGCGTTCTCATAGGCTCGAGGGAGACTGCGTACTATTCCACATGTATGTATCTTGTGAACCATGGAATCTTGCCCAAGGGGTTGTTGTATTCTTTGTAGAAAGTCTCTAGGATGGTATGGTGAGCCATTGAATATCTGCAGGGTGCGATGCCACCGTATCACGACACCAAGATGGACTATGTATATACATCGGTGATGCCGATAGTTTACTAGATATCTCTACGTTTGAGCTATACCCCTCTAACTACCTTCTATACTTATACTACTTGCATACTACGATTGACAACCTACTCCAGAGTACATATCATGAAGTATATCTCGCGCCCTCCGACAATTGTCACCCAGCACACCACATCCAAGCAACAACAAGCCTAACCCAAACCCTGAGAGCATGAAACATCCACAAGAGACCCTAAGTCAACAATCCACCAAAGCAAGACAAGTACAGAACCCCTCAAAGCCGAAAAAAAGTCCCGAGACACGACACCCCAAGCCCGAACCTGATATACACCGTAATCTCCCTCCTTGCAGCATCCAATATAAAGTTAATCAGCGGAGGAACCGATAAGAGCACACACAAAGATAGACAGAAAACTAGCAAGGGGAACCCCATCGTGAGAGGGGCGAGGAGGAGGGGAAGAGAAAGCCCCTCACATTCAATTGACAATCTCTCGCACGAGGGAGTGACTGGGGCAGACGAAATTGAGTGAAGTGCCGATGTAGCCGTTGCTCTATTAACTAATCGTAGATCCCCCTGACGGAAACGACGGCTGCCTAAGTTAGTTACTGGGACTACTACTAGAGAAATAAAGCGATGGGTACAGGATCAAATCTGGCTATGGGGCAGTGTTATCTATCTAGTGAATCGATGGGCTGTGCTAGTCAGGCCCATACGAATGGTTTATGCAAAAGGTCATCGTACGGAGTACACGATTCCCAAAACTCCGTACGAACCTCAAAGTTCGATAGGTTCGAAGTATACAGAAACACAGGAAACGTCCACGACGCAACCCACGGAGCGGCAAATAACTAAGGTTCCCAGATAACAACCCATGTCTCACACCAACAACCAGGATCCTTCCCAGGTACAAACCTATCGGATCAAAAAGGTCCATCCGATCACTACCCCTTACGAAAAACCCATCCCGAAAAATAAAAAAAAAAAAAAAAAAAAAAAAAAGAAATAGTCAAACCAACATACTCCGGATGATACCTTGTCTAGTTCCTTCCCCATACAGACAAGCGAGCGAGCATGCATCCGAAATGAACCAGGGAAATTTCGATAGTCTCAAGGCTGAATCAGTGGAACTCTCTTCTCTGTAGTTTGCGCGCTCTCCCTGCCCCTCCCCCTTTTTTTTGGCTTTGCTCCGGCCCCCCTTTCCAACTTCCCGGGAGACGACGGTTGGTCCAGAGATTGTGCCGGATGTTGCAGAATGCTCTTCCAGAAGCCTTCCTTGGTTCCAATCGGCCGTTTCTGGTGGGGAGTGGAAGACGTATATCGGTGATTAGCGAACCGGTTGGTTGGTGTTGGTGTTGGTGGTTCCGAAGTTTTTGCCGTGGGGTGGTTGTGTTTCTTTTTTTTTTTTTTTTTTTTTTTTTTTTTTGTCTTGGTTTTCCACGCGTTCACCTGTTTGATTAGTGAATGATTGCTTTTGTGTGGTAAATTCTTCACAAGACGGTATTTATTATGCTGTGAAACGTTATGTACGTATGTATTCTTATTATTAGCATACTTTGTACCTGAGCGAGTAACGATTGGGGGAAAGCGGGATACCTCAGTTGTCTGAAACATGTAGTAACCTCTTCTAGATATCGAGTACGACTAGGTTGCTCAAGACAAAGAGCTGAACACAACACTCAAAATTCGACACTTGCATCGTAAGAACTAGACCGAGTTAGAAAAAGGAAGGTCATTGAAATATACATCCTGGTAGCTTAGTATATGCGGCAGGCATTCTATAGATACCTGCTCATACTTGGCGAGCTATTTCACACAGAAATATATAATTCCTGGATGGCTATCTCACTAGGTGCCCAAAAAGCACATATATGATCAACCATTATTTACCCAACCATGCAAACATCCTACGAGTTGCCAAGTACACAGAGAATGAGACAAGCGAATGCACACCGAGTTGGTCTCACCCGCTGACTACAGTGAGACGCCTGTCGTTCTTTGGAGACGACTCTACATCTGACATGCGGGTGTGAACCATGGAACGCCACTCGCTCAAGTGTGGACAGACGGGTAGATTCCATGGTTCAGCTCTATCAAAGCTATGTAGAATATTTTGAGGAGATAGTGACGGGCTACAACATACATTTGGTGAATCACAGATGTTTAACTACAAGCTGTTCTAGAACCTATTAGTGAGTGGATAGAAGTCGACTTATGCATTGTAAATTAGTTTAGCCTGAGGCAGGCTTAGGTTTAAATCCAGGTTAGCGAAGCCGCACAGAAAATACTCCGCCATGAAGTCGAGAAGTTCCACGCACACACAAAAAAAAAATAAAATAAAATAAAATAAATAAATAAAATAAAATAATAAAGATAGAGGGAGAGGGAGAGAAAGAGTGGACGAGGGAAAGAAATGTGAGAGAGAAACCACACTAACTGAAAAAAAGATCGAACTTGGGCGGTGGCCCTCTCTCTTACTCTAATTTTTCTCTTCTTTCAATTTGGAGTGGTTCTGGATTTATTTTCCTTTTTTCTCTTGCCCTTACTAGCCGGTGGGGACCAACGAAGCCCAACAGTCCAGTTTCTTACTGCCATGTGTAATATATATAGAAGCGGTCAAGGAATCAACAAAGGGAAAATCTGGCCCCCGACAACGTGCGCCGTATCAAGAGGAATTTGCCCAAACTTGATGGCCAGCGCTCACCGACTCCATGGTCATGGCCTGTTTGAGGAATTCCAGACCGATATTCTTCCCCGCCGGCGAAGGGGGAGAAGGGAGAGAGGGGGATTCCGCTAACCTGCATTTGTTCATATCCAGGAATTCTCACGAAGTTGCCGGGACGGCAGCCAAAAGGCGGTTTGCATGCTGCCGATGCTCACTAGTGTAAGGACGGGGTCTTCGGGGAAGAGGTTCCTGGAATCCTGCAACGGTACCTGGTGGGGACGAAAATCGGGAGAGATGGAATTTCATGATTCAAAAAATTATCTTCTTTGGGTTTCCGATCGACTGGCCGTAGATCCATTATTGCATCTGGGACTATGTGGTTACGTACCGAACTATGGGACCGTAGGGATGATAAAGACGGCTAGCTGCAGCAAATCAACTCGCTTGTTGAGCGCAGGAGAGTCTTCAAGGTTTCCAGCTCTTTCGGATTTTAACTTTGACCTTTTTCTTTTTTCCTTCTTTACCCCTTTCTGGAACAGCAATGAGCATGATGAACGTGATGGTGATCCGAGCAGTAAAAGAGAAACAACGAGTGAGTGATAGACATAATATAAACCACCCGAAGCGAAACCCACCGAATCATCACTGGAATAGGGGACCACACACCCGGAGAATATGAGATTGGACTGGAAATGATCGATCATGAATGGATGGATCGGTATGCACGGAGGATTTTGCACTATTTTCTTCTTTTGGTCCCGTGCGCGAGCCTAGATCGATAGTGATGGGACGGAGTCCGCAGGTCCTTCAACATCGGGTCTCTCTCTTATCCTGAGGCCACAATTGGATCTGTACAACAAAGCATGCGATATTCATCAATCAATACCGACAGTGTTCGAGAAAGCCGCCATATCCTCGACACAAAACTTAGTTATCCACCAACAGGAACCTATGGTCATCAACTCCGTATCCTGGGCGTTTCTGGGTCGGACCGCTGCATGACCGGGAAGTGGATCGAATAGAGAGAGAGTCAGCGAGAAAGAGATATCCCGCCAGTTGCCAGGGTAGAGTTTTTCGACGAAGTCCTCAACCTCGAAGGAATTTAAGAGGCTGGGCGCATCAGAGAAGGCCGAATAATAGGTTCTTTTGTCTGACCCGCGGCGCAAAGCTCTTCCTCAAAAGAGTAAGCTTGCCGGCTCACCGCTCTCTCCCTTCAACAACGCTGGCAGATTAAAGCGGTGAAGGCAAGAAAAAAGTACGTACATATATAACTAGTCTTAGTGACAAACTAACGGCTTAGTTATCAGTAAGGTGGAGAGTGGATATATGGGTCCTGCATCTAAAGACCGCGGTGGGTGCTGATTGTCGAGTATCAGAAGTAGGTGGGATAGCGGTGATGCCAGGTCGTGGAGCCTGCGACAAGGTCAGGCCCGTTGAGGGGTAAATCTATTCTACGCGCCGAAGGCCACTCTCAGGAAAGAAGGTGGTGTTTTCGTAAAGTGTACAATCTGTGTGAACACAGAAGTGACAGTGACGTTTTCGCGTAAGGTACACCGTCCTTGTGGTACTTCTGAAGTCATGTGCGTTACCCTAGTAACTAACCGTGTCTGACGGGCTCCTCGGGTTCCCAACCCCCTTCAGTATTGAAGGCCCCACTGGCATGCCGGGATTTTACGGAGTCTTTTTGGATTGATTTTTTGTACTATATCTCTACGGAACTGTCTTCGCTAAACAATGAAATGAATAATAAATCCATTCAAAAGTGTATTGGATTTGATAGTTCAGGCAGACTATGGCCATAAAGCCAGTTACCGTCATGACTCTAGCTTGTATAGCCTAAGAAACTTTAAAAAAAGGGGGATGAACAAGCACACAGATGCCGAATTAGTGACGATGACACCAGCAACGACTCATCTGACCTGGAAACGAGAGGGATGTACCCTGTAATCTGTCCCATCGACGGTGGAGCTCTCTTGGGGGCACGCGGAACGAAGGCGCGTCTCCGAGTGAGGCTGGGATTAGGCGCGATTGCGATTGCTGGCCTGCAGGCAGCCACAACTGACCGAAGCCAACTAACCCGAAACTAAAACTAAACTATGTCCTGATCCAGTACAGATCCCCCCCATGCCACTGATGCAGATGCGATCAGGTATTCAGAATGCACCGTCTGCTTGGATGTTGGATTTCCAAAAACAGCAACAAAACTGTATCTGATGATGTAGTCCTGCAGGCGCAAAAGGAAACTCGACCGCACCTGACGTACCGTCTCCTGGAAGACAAAGACACTGCCTGTTGTTTCAAGTCCAGGCGGTGCAGCTGGATAATATTGGTTACATTTATTATGTAGCCTGACTGACTGTCTCAAGTAAAGACTGACTTACGGGCAGAGGGAGCTGTTGTTCGGGCCCTGTGCTGGGAATGTGCACAGGCGAAGCTTGCAGCGCCTTGGGTTGTCCACTCTCCTGAGCAGCTGACCTGGAGCTGGAGGGGCCAAGAACAGAGGCAAACATCCTTCGACACTGCCCTCTGTCCCTCTATTCTTCACGGGGAATTTTTATTTTATTTTCTTTTTTCTAGAAACGTTGAACCACAAAACTTCATGGTAAAAAAAAAAAAAAATAAAAATAAAAATAAATAAATATCAATATTGGCAAACACTATACTGAAAATTTATTTTTATAAATGAAGATTTATTCGTATATCGTCCAATCTCCCGTAGAGTGGCTGATGATCTGTCAGTCCGCCTGGAGATATCACATCGTTCAATATTCTCCTATTGCTGTGTGATGACGGGTGGCTGATCAGCCAAGCCTACTTCTGTACACATAAGATCTCTGACTTGGCAATGATGACCTCTCAAGAAACATGAAAAGTGGTATAATCTGGTCGGTAAGAAAACACAGCTTGATCGCTTCTCCAGACTTACTATCACTGGATTATACTCCGTACTCCGCTCTCACGTTTAAGATTAGTTCCTTCGTCATGCCGACATCTCGAGGTGAGGGAGTCTGGAACCAAGGGCCGAGCTCAAGGTCGAAGATCCACCAGGTTCAAGTTTAGAGGGTGCGTTTTAGGCAATCCGGTTTCTTCTGTCACGCGTTGATTGGGTGGTGAGCAGAAGCAACCTCGGTGATAGGCGACCGATTCGCGAATTACCAAATAACTGGGGATTATTACGTAGGATTACCAGTGCAGCTTCCTGGCAAGGGAACGAAGGAGGGGTTGATCAATCGGTGGATTCGAGGGGGGGTATTTTCCAGTGCCAGAGAAGGGAAGAGGGACAAGAGGGGACCGAGGGGCTGTTAACAGGATAAGTCCGGTGGCGGGTTTAAGAGAGGGGTTCCCATATTGTCAAAGGTTCCCCTCCCAAATTTTAATTAATCGCAAAGATACCCTTTTCCTGGGGGAGGAAAAAATATGTTTTTGTTATTATTAAAAAATAAAATAAAAATTCAAGACACCGGAAATGATCTGCAATTATTAATAAAAAAAAATGAAGAAAACAAGTTGATACATGAGGTGAAGAATGATAATATGGAATGAGGGTCTAGACAAGAATAAAATAATAATAAAATAGATATTCAAAAAGAGTCTGTGTGCAAAGAATCTCGCTGGTGGAAATGAAAGGAGGGAACACACAAATCAGGTCGGCAAGCGCACAGTTCCGTGGCATTTGAAGCTGTTCGATCCTTGTTGGAGGGGCAAGGGGGGGGGCCGCTGACGAGGGGCTGAGAATGGTCATAATCCGAGAGAGCAAGTACAATAAAAAGTAAAGTAAAATAAAATAAAATAAATAAATGAATAAAAAAAAAAGAAAAAAAAAATTAAAGACCATTTGGAGGGGCTATCCATAGGTGCGTGTGATTGACTGAGCAGTAGGCCTATTTTTTAAGCCGACCGATATTATTACTTCCTACCCTGTCGATATATAAGCTGCAAGATTAGAATTATCATCAATTGCCACTCCATAAGTACCATGTTTCTTTGTATAGGTTAAATAGATCATAAAAGAAAGCCACTTGATATTCATAGCCCCGCAGCGGTTTTGTGTACCAGAGTTGTGGTTCTGCGCTGTCAGATAGCATAAATGATAGGGATCATTTACTACCGAGATACGACAAACGACCTTTACCTGAGAAAAGCCCCAGTACCTTGTATCGCGGAGGGACTTCTGAACCGACTAACTAACCTGTCTTGTATTGGTATACGGCACTACGTACCTGCCGATGGAACCCATCGAACAGAGTTACATACCATACCAGATAAAGCTGGGCTCATGCCAGGCCCAACCCCACAATGAAATAATATCGATAAAAGAAATCGTAATCATACACTACTCCTACAGAGTGGACTATCCTCAATCGAGCAAAGTTTCCTAGGGCTATGTAGGAAGAAGTACTCCGTAGGTTGGATACTACGGGGCTTCCGACTTTTAATATAAGAGAAGGAACGGTAGTATACTCCGTAAGTGAGTGAGAGACCCTATTGCTTCCCTTATAACAGGGATGAGCAGGTGAAGGATTAAAATTATGCTTTGTAGTGATCATTTCGTGGTGTCTCATAATATTAACTCCGGAGTACATACAAGTAGAAAACCCTCTTGCATCCACGTAGATAGTACACACTTTGTCTCCTTAGACAAGGCGATGCTTAAACCTCCCAATGAGTAAGGAATGACCGATTCATTCCGTGGGATGCTCTGATGAATGTCATGTCGGTGCTGCCCAATGCCATGCATGAGCAGAATAAAATAGTATTTATAGGATAGGTTGTGGAAAATGATAATCAGATCTTGCTGAAGATGGCGGTATATGATTTTTATTTTATTTTTCGACTTGAGCTTTTTGGGGCCCAATGCGTTGTTGTGTTGTGTGGAAAATGGAGTCAGTGTACATAGGTAGTGCAAAAGTGGATATGTTAGATGGTCCCTCACATTCAAAAAAGAAAATGGGAGAAACTCTGAGGACTAACAAAACAGCGGAATGAGTAAGTCTTTCTAGACCCCCCGGTTGACCCGGGTTGACGGGTTTGAACTTACAGCAGTCCATGTGGGCTGCAGTGGGCTGGTTGATGTGCTTTGTTTGGATGTATACTTTGGCCCGTATGCAAGCTGTATTTAGTCGTATGGGACGGAGTACGGAAGGACATGTACTAACCAGGTTGCGTTTAGCTTCGTTATCCAGTTAGTCAGAAGGGGCAACAAGGGTGCTGATTGGCCCTCGGAGGAATCGGCGGTGGTGTTAAGGGACCCAGTGCGTGGAGATTCCAGAGACAGTCTGTTCGCTTGTTCCCCCTCCGTGAGTCCCGCCCGGAAGCCCCTCTTTTCCTGGCCAGTGCCTCTGCTCCCACTTTCCTTGTTGTTACGCTTTCTCGCCGCCCAAATCGCCAACACCGACACTGGACACGACCGCCTCACTGTCGCGATTCAGCGATCGCCCCGAATCTGCCATCGGCTTGTGCCCACGTCCTGGCGCGACTTTTCTCACACTCGCTTCTCAATACCCACCCCCTCGCTCCCCTTCCCCTTCAACCAGAACTTCCCTAAACTCACTTTCTCCTCATCCATCCATATTTCCCCCTCCTCTTCTTCTTTTCTTCTCTTTTTTTCTTACCACTTTCCCTCTTCTCTCCTCTTCCACCCTCCCCCCTCTTCTTTTTCTCTTCTTTTCTTTTCTACATACTCTTACGATCAACCTGTTTATTGTTTGCGATTCCTTTGATTCCGTTTTCCCCTCCTGGCTCGTAAAGCCACGGCTTCGTTTTCCTCCCCCTCGGTCCGCCTGTGGCTGGACCCCCGTCCGATATCATCGTGTGCTTCAGTATTTTTCCCGCCCAAGGAATGATCAGACAACCCACAGACTTCTTGTCATTATCTCGCTTTCAGAACCGGTGTGAAGTCACAAAAGGGACGATATCGCAATCTTTCTCGCCGTCGTTGTTTTGCTGAGAAGATCTGTGGTCCGCCTTTCGCTGCACCGTCTCTAAGAAATGGCTCCATCCGCATCGAACACGGCCAGCAACTCGCCGGCCAAAAAGACATCCGCACCAGAGAAGAAATACAAGTGCCAGTTTTGCAATCGCGCTTTTAGCAGAAGTGAACACCGCAGCAGACATGAACGTTCCCGTAAGTGACACAGCTTTTCACACGATCACAATTAGGTCTTCTAGACTGTTGATACCATGCGGGGCTTGGTCGCATACGTGATTTGGTTTCCGGACGCGATTTTCAGTCTTGCATGGTGGATAGATGGTATTATTCAGATATGGCGGACAATGCTGACGTGTTGCTCGAACAGACACAAAAGAGAGGCCCTTCAAGTGCCTAAAATGTCGGAGTACCTTTGTTCGCCGAGACCTCCTCCTTCGCCATGACCGTACTGTTCACGCCAAGGATGGTGGGATCCCACTTGTTTCCGAGGGCCGCCGACGTGGCGGCGCAGGTGTTCAGAAGTCCTCCCCTGCACCTGCACCCCCCAAGCCTTCAATTACAATTGATCCTGCTACGTTGGAGCAAATTGAGGCAAGCAGTGATGGTATGGTCGATCTTGAAACTGCAGCCATGTTGATGACAGATTTCCAACATAAGGCCGCAGCCGCCGCTACCAGTCAGGTTAATGATCGTGCTGAATCGGATCGCTCTTTCTCCCCCGGACGCGGTCCGCTACTAGAACCATCTGTATCCTATTTGTCGGGCAACGCGACGTTGCCCCAAATGCCTTGGGACACCCTAGTCTCTCCCGTTGATACGAAACACTTTATGTCCCAAGACAGTGGCTCAGACTCGCGTACACTATCGTCGAGCATGGATCGGCATGGACCGGTTGGTGATGCGCTTGCACCTTCGCTTCACTCGCTTGTCAACTCGTTACCAGTGTCTGGAAATTCCACTCCCAACGCCTTGTCACCATATCCCTCGATGACAGGCCCTGTCAGCCCGGTGAACTACCGGAAGTCTCCTGGACCCAGCCAAGCACTGACACTGCCCAAGGCTCCTCAGATCTCAAATGAAATTGAGCGGAATATGATCGTAGAACGTATCAGGAATGCCGACGCCCTTGGATCGCTTCCCGATAGCTTCCAGCTTCCATCGACGGCCGCATTGAACAAGTATCTGTCGACGTATTTCAACTTGTATCACCATCATTTGCCCTTCTTGCACCAGGAGTCTTTCAAGCCTACAAACACCTCGCCTCCACTGTTGTTAGCCGTACTCTCTATTGGTGCTCTGTACACGTTTGAGCGCCAGCACGCATTCATGCTCCATGTTGGCTCGAAGATGCTGGTTACGCAATTCCTGCAACACAAGGACAACTTCGATTCGAGAAAATGCCCGTTGTGGGCTATGCAAAGCAGCCTGCTGAACATGATCTTTGAGAGTTGGAGCGGTGATCCGAAAGGCCTTGAATGGACATGCTCCATCAAGAGCTTGCTCGCTAACATGGTCGCTGGTAACCGCTATCAACTGAAGCTTCGTACCGAAGCTCGCGAGGGAGCCAAGCCCACCAGGGAAGAGTGGATTGAGGACGAGTCATGCCGTCGAACCTACTATGCCGTCTACATCTTTTTTGGCATGCTCACGCTGACCTTCAACCACACTCCCGCAATGAGCTTCGATGAATTCGATAACCTAGAGCTTCCATCGTCAGAATCGCTGTGGAACCTTGATGTCACGGATGATGAAGCATGGCGCCGTAGCCTGGCTTCGACCACCACCCTCACAGTGCGTGAGGCCCACGACTGCCTCTTCCAAGGTGAACAAGTTCGTTACAGCGCTTTTGCGACTCGTGTCTTGATCAACGCTCTGTTCTTGCAGGTCTGGAACCACAAGCGTAGCTTCGAGGCTCTGCAAGATGTTGTGACCGAATACAAGCTCCGTCTCGCACTCGAAACATGGGAGAACTCTCTTGAGGTTTGTGAGCCAGAGACGATCGTGGTGCCTATTAGCACTCCTCAGAAGGGCCATCCATTGATCTTCAACTCTATGGCTGTTTATCGCAACACGCGCGCTCGGTTAGAGGTCGACCTCAAGTCGATCCAAGAGGCCTTGCGGTATCATTCGTCTTACGAAGTGGCCGCTGCAATGACAGTTGCTCGTGAGAAGGTGAAGCGCTCCCAGGAGATGAACAAGGTTATTCAGTCCTGCTTCGAATGCATCGAAATTGCTGCCATCCAAGGAATTAACTGGGTAGCGAAGACATCTGCCACCAACTGGAGTGTTGAGCATCCGCTCTGTGGCTTGGATCTGATGGTCATCTTGAGTCTCTGGCTCTATCGCCTGGAACATGACGAGGAGCCAGCGACTGAGGCTGAAATGGCCATCTACAACAAGGTGCGGAATTTGTTCGATGATGACGCCGTCGATGCCTTTGGTAAACTCAGCTCCACTGTGGCCCGTGTATGGGGTAACATCCTAGACGGAGTGGTAGTATGGGGGTAAGTTTCAATCTCTAACTCGCAATATCGTAAAATCCAGTTACTGACAACGTCTCAGAATTACCAAGCTCATGGGCGAATCGTTCAAGCTTCACTCGCAGGCCTTGGTTGGCTACGAAGACTCATTGCGCGTCGGCAAGGACCAACCTATCCACCCAATGCCAACGAAGACACTTGCTAGTGTAGGCACGGCGTACTAGGCGATGAGTATGTCGGCTTCGGAGTTCTACACTATAATCAACTATTTTTCAAATCGCTATTATGCTCTTTTTGGCCCTCGGGGCGGAGTTCCACTTCTCGTGTTTCTCGCTCTGACTCGGGTCCCATTCATCATTGAACGTTTTCGCTTTTTCTTTCTCTCGTTTCCTGGGCATTTGGACACTGGCGGAATCTCGGATTTTTAGGGTCGGGATGGAGGAGCAAGAAGGTGGGCGGCGAAGTTTGATTTCCGGTTATGGAATGCTATGATACTGAACCGCCGCATAATGCTTCTTGCTGGTGTCTCCTGACTGATGTTTGTTCGTCGCTTAATCGTTTGTTACGTCTTTCCTTGCGTCGTTTATGGTCTTTCCTGTTGGTTTTTACAAGAGCTCACAGGAGTCCGGTGTGGTCATTTTCTTGTTTTCACGGGCAGTTTCCCAAGGCAACATCTCGACACCCGGCTGGTCCTGTGTGTTCTTCACTTTAGCACTCGGTGGAGTTGTTGTTTTCTTGATACTCATCATTACACTCTTAATCCTTAGTGCTTCTCTTCTACGCATCAGCGTGTTTGGTCAATTTGCCAGTCGATTTGTCCCCTGATCATTTGATACCTTGTCCGTTATATATTCATCTTACCATTTTAAAGCTTCTCTTCAAGTCACTCGTTCTCATATACTTTGGTCTACTATTTTTACCTCCGTTTGAGTTTTTGCCTTAATGTATGTGAGTTAGATTCGTTCTGAGTTTATGTGTCTATGCCGTCCCCGCTGTTAATGTTTGCGTTCTATCTCACCCCCCTCATATTTTTGACGTTTTTGTTTTGTTTTGACGCGACTGTTTTGCATACCTTGATATTCCGTTCTTGAAGATTGTTCATTGTTCATCTTTATCTTCACAATGTTTCTTTGGTATTATTTCTCGTTTGCTTGCACATGGTTTTGTGTTGTAGTACCCTGTACTATAAGTAATTCTAGCACGAAATACAATTTTTGTTTGAGCGGGGAGTTCAATTGTTCTATCACACAGTACATAGTAATAGTAGTACACGTCCAACAATAAGCCAATAGTAACAGTAACACTAGCTTGTAGCATTTGTTATGTCATTAACTAATTATAAGTTCTTATCTACCTATACATCTCTAATAAGCTATAGAATACATATGTCTAGCATATCACTCACAAACGGGTTCCACGAACCCCTTCGTCCACCTCAAGGAGCCCGTAATGATTACAAAAAATCCCAACGCAACCCCGATATTGACAATCCCGTAGAAATAGGCATGTCGTCGACGACTGAGCCCATTTAGTTCAGCTACCCACGTACTAATTGTGGTTGCTGAGCCACAGAACCCATCCATAACACCGGCGAGCACCTGGCAGCTCGTGAGAATCGACGAACTAGCCCCAGAGCCAAGCGAGGAGGCCCCGATACCATCGACATGCTGCAAGTCATAGCACATAGCGAGGATGATGGTTCCGAAGATGTTCACAGCGAACGTACCCAGCGGGAAGGCGGGGAGTCGGGTATTCAACACTAAAGAAACATAGTAACGCAGGAAGCAGCCAAGCGGCGCGAAAACCACTGCGAACACTGCGCGACCACGCCAGAACTCTGGTCCATTGTCATGACGATCCGGAGGCCATATTGCGAGGAAGACGGCGCCCAGCCAGCATCCCCAGCCGAGGATGATGAAGAGCGGGTCTATGAATCGACGCGTGAAGCGGAAGGGGAACGAGGGGATTAAGGGATCGAGGGCGAGGGCGAGATGGGCGCCGAAGATGAGCGCGCCGAGACTGAGCGCGACTGTGGTCAGGATGACGGCTACCAGGGCCATGAAGCTGTATCCGCCATTGGGGGTTGAGGGGTCCGACAGGTCATTGGATAGCGCGAGGAAGATGTCACGGATGAAGCTCGAGAAGGAGGTGAAGCAGCCGCAGAATCCGGTTGTTAGGCCGATGTACAATGGGATTGTCTTTTTAACAGACTTGTGGCGTTTCGATTCGGCGCTTGGGTCGGTCCCCGTGCCATTGCTGTTGTTTTGGTTCACGTCACCCCATTCTTCGCGGAAGAGGTTCTTGTCTTCGAGGAAGAAGCCCATTAGTAGCGATCCTCCTACGTTGGCCCAGAGAACGCCCGTTACCACGGGCGCTCCCGGGTAGATGGTCAGGGCTTGGAGGCCAAGACGCGCCAAAGTGCCGAAAATGGCGAAGAATATCAAGTATGAAAGCGTGAAAAGGTGCGTAGCATGTTTGGAGAGAGGTCTTGCGACAGGTTCCCTTCGTGAGGGCGTTGGTTCAACGGGGCCGTAAGGAGGCTTGTCACTGGTGGGAGGCAGCCCATATCCTTCGGATGACCAGGCTTGGCGCTGCGAAGCTTCCTCGGTAGTGGGAGGTGGCGCTTGGGTTTCAGGCAGCTGTTCGGTGTCGTTGGCAGGTATGGGGCTTGTGGATTGCATGTCGAATGACAATGCGCGATATGATTCACATAATCTCTATAGCGAAAGGTAGAGCTGGGAAGGGAAATGAGGAGCTGTGAAAAGTCAGTTCGGAAGGAGTGAAGATTGGACGGAGAGAGTGGGTCATGGCAGTATGGTGGGTATCTTAGTGGATAAACAATCATTTAGTTGTTGATAGACAGCTGATAAGTGATTGTTGATAGCTTATCAGTTCCCGATAAACGACAATGAGAGGGGCTAAAGAGGTGGAGATAAAGAAGACAGGAATTTGAAGGGAGAGAAGGAATGACAAGAGAGAGATTGACTTGGAAATCTGAGCGGAGAAGAAGAAAGGGACGCTGACATCAAGGTACATGCATACCGTACAGTACCTGAGCAGGTGACACGACACACCCCGACCCCTCACTTCTCTGATGTGTATATATTTCTTGCTTCTCTCCCCCCTCACAAGCTTTCATTTTCTTATCTCTCTATTTTCCTACGACCTCTAGAACCATACGATACTCCAAATTACCTCAGCCACGATGTCTCTTCCCCCGAACGTCCATATCTCATCTCACCCGTGCCTACAAGCCAAGATATCCCAGTTACGGTCCCATAAAACTTCTACCCGCGAAACAAGGAGCCTTGTCCATGAGATCACGACCATTCTAGGCGTGGAGGCCTTCTCAACGGTATTGAAAGCTACAAAGCGGGGAACGGTAAGGATTGATCATCCCTGATCGTATCGGATCGACGAGATTGATCCACTTTCCAGGATCAAACCCCGTTAGGTATCGAATATGATACCCAAGATATTGAACCCGCCAATGTCGCAATGGTACCCATTCTTCGATCTGGATTGGGCATGACTGAGGGTACGTTGTCCAATTCGCTCTGAGAGGTCCCAATTCTCACCATATGCACAACAATTTAGCAATCAACAACCTGCTCCCAGGCCCGGTCCCTATCTACCATTTGGGTCTCTTCCGCGAGAAGTTCACCCTTCAGCCCGTCGAATACTACAATAACCTCCCCTACCAACGCCAGGATGGCTCTGACTCCAACACCGCCGCCGCAGACACAGCTATTCTTCTTGACCCCATCGTCGCCACAGGTGCCACGGCTGAAGCGGCGATTCACCTTCTGCGTGAGTGGGGAGTGAAGCGAGTGGTAATGCTCAGTGTACTGGGCTCCGAGACGGGTATTCGTCGGGCTGTAGACTCTTGGCCTGAGGGAGTCGAGTTCTGGACAGGGGCGGTGGACGAGAAATGCAATGAACGAGGCATGATTGTTCCTGGCTTAGGTGATATCGGCGATAGATTGTTCGTTGCCATTGGCAAGTAGGGTCGAGTAATTCTTGATATATATTTTATCGTTTCCGATGCAGAAATGCAATTGCCTAGATCTAATCATATCGTGAATCATTGAAGTAATGGTTTGTTGCCCTCATGGGGGGCGTGAGGTGAGATATTGATAGTACATGTGAGAGAGCTGCAACTAGAAGGGAAGGTGCCGAACCATGGTCCCTCCCTTCAACCCTCTAAAGATTAATGATGCAATACTAGGACTGTCGAATTTGAGGATATGGAGGAACTACTTGACAAATAGTAAAGTTGGAAAAGTAAAAAAAGGTTGCCCTCACGCGGGATTGAACCGCGGACCTCACCATACCTCAACACCTAGGCTCTAGACGTAATCTGGATGCCTGGGGCTACGAGTGGCGCGCTCGTACGACTGAGCTATAAGGGCTTTTTGTTGTTTTTCTATTCTGTAGTACGGACTACAAAGGCGCACTTCGAAAATTTGAAAATTTTTCTTCAGTTACAATGAATTTCACAGACGAAGGGCTCCTGACCACGGAGTTGGAGCTATACATGACAGCTATTGGAGCCAGCAGAAGCGTGATAGACTAGGATGATATAAGGGGCAAAAGCAAGGGAAAAGAGCAATATACTGTACCCTACAAAATTGTAGGATTATGCCCTCAAATGCAGAGAGGCTGGGAAAGGAACGTCCCTAATTAAAGAGTAAATGGCGAAAGTGGGAGACTAGCCTTAGCCGCAGGTGGCAAAATGAAAGAGAAAGAAGGAAAAATATAGACGCCGGACCAAACTCAGGACATAGGCCAATCGGGCACATTGTGCAAATCTCTTATCTCTTTGGTGTGCACTATTTGGGGTATTTTTTTTCTCTTTTTCTTTTTTTTCTACGTGGGAGCATCTGTATTCCTGTTTCTGCTTGCACTTACAGAGCAATTTGCAGATATAATTGAAGCTTTAAGGTTAGGAGATATCTATGAGGCACAAAAAATCTGAAGTGCATAGAGATGCAAAAATATTTGCGGTGAGCCGGGATCGAACCGGCGACCTTTAGATAACCCAGATGGGTCTATCTGATCGAAGTAAACTTCAGTCTAACGCTCTCCCAACTGAGCTATCCCCGCAATTGCTGATATGTGGCAGGATTAAAGGCTCTATAAAGGAATATATGTGGAGAAGTATCCTATTAAGAAGTTCACCTTCATAAACATCTAACAGGTGATCGGGAGGTCGGCGGTTGGGCTCGTCTCAAATGTTTTTGCTTTTTCTTGCCTCTGCTGGCTGTCCTGTACAGCTATTTTTGGTTTGCTTTCTACTAATATGGTGATAATGGAAATCATGTTACTGGTGAGCATTCCCCTTTTCTTTCCCAGTGTCTTCAACCAAGATCTTTACCGTGTACAATTTGAATCGGGATATCCACTCATTACTGTTTGCATGACGGAGTCCATACCCAGTGAGGCTATAACGCAAAGGAAAGTCTCCGCCGACGCTTTGACGCTAATCTGGCAGTTAGGGCACGGGAGATGAAGGTCCAATCGTGCAACCTCCACTAGACTGATCTAGGGTAAAAAGCCACCTGAGTGGGTCACTTACGATGCCCTCCCTTAATTTCGCAGCATCAACGCTCATTTGCAACTTTTCAAATAAGCATCGTGATAGGGTACGGTGGAATGAGGGACTCCATCCACCGCTACCAGTCCATGAAGGCCATGAAGACCAGACCGTCCACGTTCCTCCCATCCGTTGTCCAATGGAGGGGCTGAGGGACCTCTTTGTGACAGTTTTGACTCAAGCGCCCCGGCGCTTGATCAACAGGCACAGCGTCGGTCTGAGACGTTCGTTGGTTTGTTTGAGAAGATCTCGCTTCGTTCAATCTACTGGAAATTAAATTGCGACACTTGGCCAGCCCGTGTCTGATTAGATCGATCCATAACTCTGCGACAATCTCCACTGCGTCCAAATCCTCGTCATCCTTGAACCCTCCTTTTCCTTTTATCATGGACTGACTGACTCTTTCTTTTTCTCGTGTGCTGTTTCACCATTTAGGGCCTTCTGGAAGGCTGTCCGTTCCTTTTATTGTTGTTATCATTATCTTCGTTTCCGATGCTGAGATCGAGTCTCATGTCAGCTTACCTTCACACTATCACTCGTTTAGTTTCTTTATTTGAATTCAATTCTTTGTCTGAATCCATCAGCTCCTACTATCATTAAATTCCAGCATCGCTGACCCGCAAATCGCGCAAATGGCCAGAGGTCTTTTTCTGGGGAAACCCCGTGCCCCGCGGGAACCAGACATCTCCAAACCCATCCTCAAGCATACAGATGCATTACCACGAAACAACCTCAAGGCCCTGAAAAATGGTAGCACAACGCACCATCGACCGATCCAGCAGGCTCGTCGGGACTCCCAGCGCCCCCGGACCTCAGAAGGACACCAGCAGGACAGGAAGGTAGAAATACCCGAGCCTGGATTCGATTTTGGGATAGCAGTGCCTCCAGCTGAAGCGATACAATCGCCGACACTCAGCGAAAATGGCTCGGATGAAAACATGATCGGAATCGCTCTAGGTAGTCCCCGTTTGGTGGACCCACAGAACACTTTTGCGCAGATGCAGGAGAAAGCGATGGAGTCTGCGCGCGGACGCCCCAAAGCAGCCCCGCAGATACAGCGGAAGCCGAGCAAGTGGAGGAAAATCGGCGGATTGTTCAAGGCGAAGAATGCTGTTGCGTCGGGCGCGAGTCAGCCTTTTTATCAGGTTCAGGTTCAGGGTAGTCAGGCGCCTCTTGCGCAGGGTTCTTCGCATTCCATTGATTATCAGAGTCGCGAGGCGAAATCCAACCATGTCATGGATACGGAGGTATGGCCGTGTCTTGAGCCAGAGGTCAAAGCAGAAGAGAAGCACCAAAATGCCAGTGTCGCACAGGTGTCAGCTCAAGATAGACAACAGTGTGCGGTGTCGAAATCGGGACCTCTGCTGCAGGTCGATATCCCAAGTGTTGAGATGGAACGATACAGCGTGATGTTCAGCGCGCTACTCAACAAAAACGAACCTTCCCCGTTGAACAGACGCAGCAAAACCCTAGAAAACATTAGCGTTACCAGCACCGAGGTAAATCATTCAACATCTCCCCCGATATACATCACATATAAGATACTAAACCCACATCAGACATCACCCCCACCACCAGACTTGCTTCCGCCCCGACGAAGGGCCACCTCGCCAACACGCTCCAACTCCCCCAGACTCTCACTATTTCCGGCAACACAGAAGAGCAAAGCTTCCAAGATGCTAGGTACTCAGAACCTCCCACGGGGCCCCAGTCCCCTACCCCGAAACCAAGTATCCAGAGCCGAGTCGCGCCAGGAAGACTTGTCCAATGAACAAGATCACATTCTCCTCATGGTCCGCAGTGACACAATAAGCTCCCACAAACCTCAAGACTCAGTATCCTCGTTCATTTCAAGCACAACCATCAACTCAGACGACGAAAAATTCATTCTGCAAAAGCTCAAGCCAGTCCAAACCTACGTCGACCCCAAAGGCGAGCCTGAATGGGAGATGATCAGCAAGCGAAAACCATCTGCAGACGAAACAAAACCGCAGAAATTGACCCCAGCGCTTTCGCTCAACACCCAGGAACTATCGCCCGAGCCTAAGAACAGTGAGTCGACGGCATCGTCTCCGATCCTCTCACCTCTTGCCGCCGTTCAGCAAAGATTCTCTCCGTTGTCTCCCTCAGATAGTAGTAAATCTACCGTTTCACCAGCAGAAACCATCCGCATGCCTCTCACTAACGAAACTAAAGTCGAAGAAGACGACAAGACGACACATGAGCATGAGCCCACAGACCCCACCCCGGACGAGGAACCAGAGTCAGAAACCGAACAGGATCACGAGGAACAAGAACGGGAGCCAGCTGATCCCCTCCCGACCATCGAGATCTCCATCGCAAGATCCGTCTCCGTCTCAAAGAGAAAGCAAGTCTTGGTACCGGTGGGACGGCGGCCTGATCGCCTCACTCCCAGGGCTAGAACTCCTCAGATGGTGAATGGGCAGTACGGTCATCGACACGGCAATTCTCAGGATGCTCGTATCGAAAGTGTATGATGTTACTTGGGATTGATACATGCTAGTTTTATCTCTCTTTGTTTGAGATCGTGTTGCATCTGGTGCCTGAGAGCGACTTGGCTTGGTCTTTCGTTTGCCTATTTTCGCGACTCTCTTCTATTTTTCTCTGATTGCCTTCAAAACCAGCATTGCGATTGATGGGTTTTTATTTTATTTTTCTTTCCTCTTTTGACTTATACTATGCATATTCGTTGCGTCATGGACGGCGATTTGCGTTTCCATTCACCACTTTGAGCACAGCCTCGCGTTCATTCTTTCTTTTCTAACTTCATGACTTCTTTTTTTTTTTTTTTTTTTTTTTTTTTTTGGCGGCGCCGAAAGCGAGAGCCGGATCTTTTGCATTTCTTCTCATGAGAGCTTGGATTATCTTTAAAAAGGACAGGAGTAGTGGTCGATGATTAGGTGTTATAAATTTTCTTCTTCGGTTAGGTTCATCCATTCCGTGCATTTTATATACTCCCATTTGTTCATGTACCTTACTTAGATCAACCAATTGAATTGTTTCATAGATTTCTATATAAATCTCTATTTCTATGTATAGAACATCATTCAACTCTTCTCTGGGTAATTGGCCGACTCAGGCACGACCTGTTTTTCAGGAGCCATATCCACTTCCACAGTTGGCATAGTCCATTCCATGCCAGGATACGAATCGCTGATGACCTTGACCTTGATGCCATTCTTAGCTGCCGTGTCTGGGAATTTGACAGACGACCGGATTGTGAGAGGAGGTCCGCCTCTATGATTATTCTTCTCTCCAGGCTTGCTCGATCCGGCATTGTTCTTGCCGCGGTTGTTGCGCTGCTTCTCGACGGGAGGCCAGGAGATTCTCTTCAGAGCAAGTAGTTCTCCATCTTTACCGTCTGAGGCTGCGCTGCAGACTATCAAGAAGAAGCCTTCGGTTTGTGGCTTGGGGAATCGAGGTGCGTAGATTCTGTATTCCGAGTCCATTGCGGGGTTGCGTCTAGTCAAGGATACACTAATACCAGTTGCCGAGACCTTGGAGACTGATACCGATAGATTCGGTAGATAGGAGGCAGCTTTGGTGAATTGGGCGGCCTGAGGAGGAGAAAGCTGTAGTTTCTTGGGGAGAGTTGACACGGCAGCCGTAGGTAGAGATGAGAATGCAGCGAGGGAAGCCGGAAGGAAGGGTGCCTTGGCGTTGACACCAACGCCTGGTAGAATCGACAGTGGGATATCTTCAGGCCACCTGGCTGACTTAATGCATTGAAGCAGGGACATGAGCATTTGGCAAGCATGTAGGTAACCTAGTTCGGCCATGACATCGATCGAAGCCTGCAGAATACGGATGCCCTGATCTAGAACAGACGTCTGATCTCCGACATAATCGGAAATCGGAAGATCAATTCGCGACATGTAGGCTTGAAGCAATAAGAACGCTTTCACGTGGGGATCCCACATTGGTAGGTCTCCCATCGATTCAACAGATAGTGGCAAATTTTGAGCCAACTCTGCATTAATGAAATCTTCGTTATGTCGTACGGGCAACTCGTCGAATTCTGTCGCGGAACACATCCAGCTCAAGACATCATGGAATGTAGGGTTCGGCTTTGCATGTGCCATGAGGTACCGAATAGTCTTGTGTGACAAATAGTAGTAGCTCATGACCTTGCCAAATGGTGTCGGGTCGACCTCACCTGTTGCAGAATCAAGCACAATACATGACGACGCTGCTAGCTCACCGAGCGACTTATCGACCAGATCAATCATGAAATCTTGGGCTATAGTCTGAGCGGCAATAGTGTTGTGCTCCTCAGCCGAGATCTCCAAGCCGTAGTACGAAGGGTTCTTATGCAGTCTCCGGAAGAAAAATGTCCAAGTCAGGTAGTCCAGTGCATCTTGTTTTGTTGTAATTGTTCCTGCAGAAACTTCGGCTCCCAAGTGGTTATCGAGGACTTTGTGCAAAGTGGATTCTACCGGGAACCCAGTGTGCAAAAAATGCTTGTAGAAGGCTTTCTTCGAGTCTTGAGTGAAAATGCGAGCAATACCTGACGAGTCGAACTGCGGACGACCTGCACGACCCAGCATTTGCAGAACGTCAGTTAAGTCCATGTCCCTATATCCCTCGATCTTTGCATCAAAGAACTGGGTTCCTTTGACAACTACAAGGTGTGCTGGAAGGTTAACACCCCATGCGAGAGTACTGGTCGCGACAAGAATCTGTATCTTGTTGTTTGCGAAAAGCTCCTCGGCTAGCTGACGATCAGATTCCACCAAACCGGCATGATGCAGACCGATACCGAAGCTGAGCGCCTCCCGCAATGCATCATCTTTGACTCGCGCGAGATTCAACTCTAAATCATCTTCCGACATGCGAACGAATCGACGAGGATTATCTTCCATTCCACAATAATTGATCAGATCCTTGGCAGTTAGACGAGTCTGTCTACGAGAAGCGACGAAAACAATCACGGGCTTTTCTGGAGAGTGGTTTTTGATAGCCAAAAAAGTTGGTCGATTCATGGACTGCATGAGTGGACAGAATCCACGTTGCTCAGGGAAACCATCAATGTAAATCTCGAGGGGGACAGGACGCACAGAGTGCCGGAAGTTGTACAGTCCTTCTTTCACACCCAACCAATTCGCCAAATCGGTGGCATTGGCGCAAGCAGTAGACATACCCATCAGCCGAACGGATCCCTTGGACTGTGAAGCAATGTAATTCATTCGAGATACAATGATCTCAAGAATAGGGCCGCGGTCACCGCCTAGCAAGTGGATTTCATCAATGATCACCAAGCTGACCTTACGAACGTAATCTCTAGTCTGCCAACTACGAGAGATACCGTCCCATTTCTCAGGGGTTGTGATAATGATGTCTGCATCTCGAATGGTCCGCGTGTCCGGAGTATTGTCACCAGTCAACTCGACCAACTTCAGACCCATAGGTCCCGTGAGGCGCTTTTTCCAGTCGTGGACTCGCTCGCGGACGAGGGCTTTCATTGGTGCGATATACACGACCTTTGATCCTGGCTTTTCCCTAAAAGCCCACCACATAGCCAACTCTGCAGCTACCGTCTTTCCACTTCCAGTAGGAGAGCCTAGGAGGACGTTGGCAGGAGTGTGATAGAGAAGGTGGAAAATTTGTGTTTGCATCGGGTTGAAGAACTGGAACCGCTGTCCATAGAGTTCTTCGAGAATAGGATTTTTGAGGGCAGAAATAGGCAGTGGTTGGAGGTTGAGAAGGTCTGTATAAACGCTCTCTGTGTCGGGACGAATAAGATGTTGGAATGAGACTGGAGTTACCGTTTCCGCACCTAACCAACGATCTGATATGGCACGAACGTAAATTTGACTTGGTAATGGGTCCGAAAGTGGGATGGTGAAGTTGAGCTCGTGCTCGTCATGAAGCTTCTTCCGGCTGAGGATGAAATACTCATGATGGTAGATTTCGGAAGTTTCCGAGTTTTCTACCCAGATCCAGTACGATTCTGAAGCTCCATGATGCCTGTCATTCCAAGTATACTCGGGATAGAGGGGTAGGCGGATGCGCAGGACGTCGCGGTTTAGAGGTGCAATTTCAGCCTCCACGCTGAGTGTAGGGAAATTGTCTAATAATTTTGCTAGAGTCTTGCCCATTTTCTGGTTGTGAACCAGTTGTCCAATCTCTGAAACATCCATGTCCCTCATCGATTCGATAGAGGAGCTGGGCAGCCTTTCATCCAAATTTCTTAGGATGGGCTGGGGAAGATCAAACTGATGGAATGGGTGATCGAAGGGCCATATTTGTTTTTCAATGGACTTGCACATAGACAGCAGAACCTGGCATTGGTAACCCCAACGTCGGTTCAACGCAATCATAAATAAAGCGCGGCATATACGCGCTGCATTTTGTGCAACATAGCCGGTGTCCGATACCAATGCGAAATCTTCAACCTTAGCACGCGAGATATAGGACTGTAGCAGAATATTGGTCTTTGCATGAGGAGAATCGTTTCCACCCTCTATCTCTGTCTGGACGGCCTCTTCCCTTAGTCTGTTCAACTCCTTTGACTCGTTTTCTCTCGACTGGATATTGTCGAATTCACCACTCATACTAATCATTTTCAGCACGTCTGCTTCTCCTGCCTCGGCACGCATCAATTCGTTGAAAATCTCAATGCTGGTTTGTAGGACGTAGTACTGGCTTGCAATACGGCCAACATCCTTCGCTCGAAGTTCCTCTGTCCGTTCATTGAAGATGATCATTTGACTCTTTTGCAATACGAGGGCAGCCTGAATGATCAACTGGCGACGTCTTTGGACCAACATAGGATCGTCACGTATTTCAGCCCACTCAATGCCATAGTTCCGAGGCTCGCGCTTCATGCGCACAAAGAGGTAAGAATATCCTAGCCACTGTACAGCTTCCGGGACGGAGGTGACCGTGCCAAGAGAAATCTCGGCATTTAGATTGTCTACAAGTCGGCTGGAGAAACGAGACTCAATCGGCTGTTGAGATGTCACCGCAGAAAGATAATGGTGCAGTTTATTATACGTGGTACAGATAAAGCCAATACCCGTATCTTGGAATTGGGGACGACCAGCACGACCGAAGATCTGAAGAACATCGAGGATGCCAAGATCGACGAACTTTCCCTCCTGGGGATTGTATAGCTGTGTTCCCTTAATGATAACTGCTGCAGCAGGAAGGTTGACACCCCATGCCAGTGTAGCGGTACAGCAAAGAACTTTAATCAGGCCTTCAGAGAACATACGTTCCATCAAATTACGGTCGCTCCGGCTCATTCCAGCATGATGAGTTCCAAAGCCACTGGCAAAAAGATCCCGCAACTCACGAGCACGAGCATGTTTCATATCCTTGAGCCCATTTGAGTAATTTTCATGATCCTGGCAGCTGAAAAGATTCTCACAGCCCTCATCAGCAGCCATTTGCTTCAACATTCGAGCAGTTAGAACCGTATCTTTCCGCGAATGCACAAAGACCATGACCTGATGTCCTCTTTCAAGCATATCACGCACTTTCTCGTAAGACACAACATCGATGTTTTCTCGAGATTCTTTGGAGCCAGGCTTTCCTTTAACACCAATGAAGTGTTGCTCAAGAGGAACAGGCCGGAACGAACTGTCAAAGTAGAATAGACCAGCCATCTTATTCACCTTGAGGAAATCGGCGACATCGAGATAGTTGGGCAGAGTGGCAGAAAGACCAACGATACGGATGAGTGATTGCGTACTCTCGACCTGACGCTGGGTACGGGCTACCAAGGATTCGATGACGGCACCACGCTCGTCGTGAAGCATATGAACCTCATCGATGATCAGCAACCGTACTTTCTGTACAAGCTCAGTGTCTCCAGTGCTCTTCCGTGTTACCACGTCCCATTTCTCAGGGGTAGTAACAATGATTTGGGTTTCTACGATTTCGCGCTTTGTGAGTTGCATGTCACCAGTCAGTTCACGGACCTGAATTCCGAGCCAGGCCAGTCGCTTCCCAAGCTTCTCAGTGACTTCAGCAGCCAGCGCTTTCATCGGAGCCACATAAACAATCTTGAAGTCATCCACCTGAACGGCAAACTCCGTTGCCTCCGGTTGTTCAACAGGGTTTGGAATAGTATTCTTGCCAACGGCATTGAGAATCGTCAGCATCGCGGCATCCGTCTTACCAGCACCAGTTGGAGCACAAATAAGCATGTTTTCGCTTGTTTTGTAAGCAACCTCATACAGTAAACTTTGCATCCGGTTCAATGTTTTGTAACCTCTGAAGGTGCCTTGACATAGACCGTCCAAGGAAGATATCTGCACCAGCTTTTGCGTGGTTCCCAAAGTGCCTACCCTGGATGCTGGAACCTCCACCTCGGTGTATTTCTGCTCATCTGTTTGCTTGCTACCAAGGGGCAGCCCGTATTTTTTTCCGCTAAATGAAAGCACGTTCCTATTGTCATGCGACTTGAAAACATGGGGATACTGTGGCTCCTGTCTCGTTTGCGCCGGCATCAATGGGGCATTTTTGTGTTCAAAGTCCTGCCGCCGCAGTGCCTGTTCCCGTTCTGCCCTTGTCTGTAACCTTCCTGAGAAAAGACCGTCCGTTTGCGCCTCTGGACCAGAGTGACCGCTCCTAAGGATTTCCGTCCGGTGTGCGATCAGCTCTATCACGAAGTCCAGGTCATCGAATCCAACGATCTCGGCCAGGGACATTTGCAATTCGTCATCTCCGCTGTCGGTCGCTAGCGCAGCTGTGATCTGTTGGGCTAGCTCATTGGCACTCAGCCCGGGCTTTTGAGAGGTTAGGCTCTGGCATTTCTGCTCTAGCCAAAACTGATCGTAAGACGACGCTGAGGGAGAAGCGAAACCATCGGATTCGTCGAAATCAGCAATAGACTCGTCGTCGGAGCTGATAACATCCCAGATATCGTCGACTGTACCGGGCGAAGAATAGTCGTCGTCAAGATCTAGATCCAAGTCACTGCCATAGCCAACCTGGTCTTTGGCGGGGTCTTTGGGAAGCTTTAGCTCTGCAATGGCCTGCCGCATGGCAGCCAGTTGCGTAAGCCACTGCGACTCAACAGACCCAGGTCCATTCATGATGAGAGACTGTGCACAAGGACAATATTTTAGAGAATGGAGACAGGCAACAGGAACAAAGCAAAAACTAAAAGCCGTGGAGGTGGAGTGAGATGGAGAGGTTGGATTTAAGCGGGCAGAACAAAAGACCGCCTAACCGATATGATTAGCGGTAGATAGGACCGGAGTATGCACTATTCCTAATACAGGGATAAAGATCTATTGGAAGGGTTGACATAGTCCATATAGTTGCACAAAGATAGCGCTTTCTATGCATTTATCATGGTGAAGCTCTAGGACAAGTTGGGTAGGAAGATGAAGGAGTAGTAAGTAAGCTCTGTTGATCATGGAGCTAAAAGACTTCAGCTATTAATTTCGTTGAAGACGTTGGTGGGCGCTCCGGCCGCAGCTGAGATGATAGGATTAACATGACAAGATATCACCACAGTGTGGGGTGCATGAAGCTATAAATCCCAAATTCAGAGTAATATGGTGTCATAATCCGCTGTAAGTAATCGGACCAATCATTTTGCCACATCCAGACTGCGAGAGCTTTTGAGAACTCCCAGTATTCAGGATACCAACCACCAAACTCCCAGTCCACAATTCCTGTGACATTTCCATTATTGACCATGATATTCGCGAGGCGTAGGTCTCCATGGATGAACACGATCTGATGCTTGTTCTGGGATAGCATGCCAGCTAAGAAGCTCTTAATATGATATCTTGGCACCTTCGTTTGATAAGCATCGATAAGTGCATTGTCGAAGGCTTCTTCAGTACTAAACGGTCCTTGACATGTATATTAGCTTTCCTGAATATTCATGCACAGACACTACCAATCTTGGTTGGGACAACCGTCCAAGATCGGATCAGCAACAGGTCTAAAATCAACCGAGCCTACATAGTCGCCGGGGGGGATTTCACGAAGTTTACGGATATACCCTTTGAGCTGGTTGGTAACACGATTTTTCGTCGCCTCATTATATGTCTCCCAAGCTTTGTCCAGACTATGGCCCTCCACAAAGCTTATAAAAATATAAGTATCAAATAGACTACTATAGTCAAGAATATCTCTGTGTATTGGACCGATAGTGTAACAGGCAAATACTTTTGGTACGGGCATCGTTTTTGTATTTTATCCAACAAAAATCATACTTTTCGCCTCGTTGAGTGTGATATGAGATCCGAGTTTCACCACAATTTCAGGAGATATCTTCGCAATTCTAACACCGCCCCAGTGGAAGATAGTGTTGCTCTTGTTAACCTTCTCCCTGACAGTTTCTGGATTGGGCACTGAAAAGCCAGGAGCTGAGCAAAGGATATCTACTCGTGGCTCACTGTCGACAGGTTGCGCAGTCTGCTCTTGTTCGCTGCTTGACATTATAGAGACAAACGAGAGGGCAAGCTAGTAAATAACTTAAAGGTGTAGACTGTAGACAACCAGTAAAAGAAGACAAGGAATGCTAGAACGTCAAGATGCCGCCCATATTTAGGTTCGCGATAGGTAACCTAGTGGCGGGATCGGTGCCTGAGAGGACAAAGCCAACCCAATCAGACAACTGTTTGGTTGGAGAGCCACAATATATAGATTGAATATAGATGAGTAAGACTTCGTACTAAGTCAATGTTTGAAAATGGGACACTCCTGAAATAACTCTAGAATACTAGAAGTACTAGTTCCTCAAATTGATGTTAGGTTCGAGGCAATGTATATATATATATATTGAAATACGAATGCCGTTTCCCCGCAAGTGAGATTCATGCCTGAATGAGCATTTGGCTATATAAGCAGCGAACTGTTAAGATATTATGAAACTAAAAAGCAAGAACACATGTATCTTCAAGGAAATACCCACATCATTAGATAAACCTTAATATCTAACCGTAAAGTGCTGGCATTGGTAGTGAGAATGCCAACGAAGTTGAAGTTGGGTCTCATGTATGTGACGAAGCATGTGATTGGCCGAACCATGGACAACGTCAGTGACCTCCGCAAGCACAATTTCTCCACCTCAAGGCAGTACAGCAGTCGAGGATAAAGACTACGGACGTACCCTCGGGTCTCCCTCGACCTACTCCGTACACTTCCCCTCTCCACCCTAAATCCTCCTCAACCATGACCTCTCCCTACCATCGCCGTCCTATACCAGATTACTTCCTCGCCTCCCCACTTGCCACCTTCCTCTATCCTCTCCACCACATTCTCCTCAGACTCCGCGGACCACCTCGATTACCTCCACCAGACGCCCACCCTATCCGAGTGGTCTGCATCTCCGACACCCACACGCTCGAATGGGACGATGTGCCAGATGGTGACCTTTTAATACACGCCGGCGATCTATGCAACGATGGCAGCGTGCGCGAGATCCAAGCAGCGGTAGACTGGCTACAAGGACTGCCCCATCCCCACAAGGTAGTCATCTGCGGCAATCACGACAGCTACTTCGACGTACGGTCGCGACTGGAAGAAGACCGGGACAAATCCTTCGCAACGGTCTCCTCCTCTACTGCCTCTCTCCGCTCCATCGATGACCTCGAAAGTCCCCACCGCATCGACTGGGGTGACATCCACTACCTTCAACACTCCGCCGTGACCATCTCCTTCCCTCCACCTTCATCCACCGGCTCTCGTGCCCGCTCCCTCACCATCTACGGCGCCCCTCAAATCCCCGCCCTTGTCCCCTTCGGCCCCGAACACGCCTTCACCTATCCACCCCACTACGACGCCTGGTCAGGCACCGTACCACCAAACACCGACATCCTCGTCACCCACACCCCACCACAATCCCATCTGGATCTCTCCCCCGTCTACTCCACCGGTTGCCCGTTCCTCCTCACAGAAGCATGGCGCGTCCAGCCTGCTCTTCACGTATTCGGGCACATCCACGCCGCCTACGGCATGGAGCCAGTTTACTGGGACGAGGCGCAGAAAGCATGGGAACGACTCTGTGCGTCGCGGCGACGACGGGCCCGTAACGGCCGTTTCAGCTCGCTCTTCGGCTTCCTCCGAGACCTATTCGATATTTCCGGATGGGTTGACTCGGCCCGGGTCGTGGTGTATGGTGTTTTGGGAGTGGTGTGGGCTAAAGTTTGGGGTGGTGAAAATCGCGGCTGCGGGTGGATGGTGAATGCAGCTTGCATGTCTCGGGATTCGAAAGGATTGTCGAATAAGCCGCAGGTTGTGGTTTTGTAAGACCGACAGAGTCATGTTAGTATGGTTCTTGGGGTTTGTAAATAGCCTGTGGAGGTAATGATTGACGTGTGCATGTACATAGGTTCGTTTGGTGCGCTATGCATGGTGTTTTTGCGGCGTTACCTCTTATAATTATTCATAATTCTTGTATGGGATTAGTTGAAGCATATGATAAAAGTTATTTAATTTTTAGATGTGTTCTTTATGTTTATATTTATAACCCAAACATCACGTCTATATGTCTGGTAGTGCGTAACGTCTTTTCACTAAATGTACAGGAATCACCATCATATATCGTCGGTCCACGTCCGACGATGGGGTATATACAATCGGCTATCTATCAACCAACAACCGTCAACAACATAACCGCAAAAACAAGCTTCATGAGAAGGACATACAAAAGGAAAGGAAGCCAAGAATGAACATTTCAACCACTATAGCTTAGCCTTCTCGCTAAACCGGGGTGCCTGGAGAGGATCATAGGCACGGAGGGTCAAGGTGTCCGAGGGAACAGAAGCATGGTGGCCGCTGGTCAGGCCACGCACATCGATCAGGCTGGGGTTGAGATCTGAAATCTTGGTGGCTCCAATTAAACGCATGTTCATCTCCATCTCGTCCTTGAGAAGCTGCATCGCGCGGTCCACACCGGCCTGGCCGTACGTGGACATGGCGTACAGGAATGGCCGGCCGATACCTACACCCCGGGCGCCCAGGCACAGGGCCTTCAGAATATCCGTGGAACGACGGACACCACCGTCGATGAAGATCTCGATCTTGTTCTCCCAGCCGCGCTCGCGGAGGATGGGCATGACCTCTGCGAGGACTTCGATGCCAGAGGGCGCGGTGTCCAGCTGGCGACCGCCGTGGTTGGAGAGGACGACACCGTCCAGGCCCATTTCGGCGGCACGGAGGACGTCTTCGACGCGCTGGACACCCTTCAGGACGATGGGCATCTTGGTGATGGACTGGAACCAGGGGATGTCCTTCCAGGAAAGAGAGGGGTCGATGAACGACGAGATGGCTCTGGCAGCACCCTGGGAGCGGTCAACGGCATCGCCTCCGCTGGCTTGGACGTTGGAGCCCTCGTCGGAGAACTTGGAACGCATGTCCTTCTCACGACGGCCGAGTTGAGGGGCATCTACGGTGATAAATAGACCCTTGCAGCCGCGGGCTTCGGCATGTTGAACAATGCGCTTGGTGATTGCGCGGTCCTTGTTCACGTAAAGCTGCAGCCATTGGACCTGGTCACCCTTCTTGGCATCGACAATCTCGTCAAAGGAGCAAGAAGCTAGTGTCGGGATCATCTGGATGACATCGTGATCGTGGGCAGCGCGTGTGAGCACCACTTCACCCTCAGGGTTACCCAGCTTTCCAAGGGCAGTGGCGGTTACGTAGAAGGGAATCGATGTCTTCGCTCCGAGCATTGTTGTGGAGAAGTCAACATTCTCCACATCAACGAGGATTTGAGGACGGAACCAGATCTTGTGGAAGGCAGAGTGGTTTTCACGCATAGTCTGGACATGTTGTTAGCATGGTAGGTACTCTGATTCATGCTGTCGCCACCTACAATTTCATCATCAGCACCGCTAGAGTAGTATGCCCAGGCGGTCTTCTTCATCACATCCCGTGCGACTGCCTCGAAGTCCATCAGGTTGTAGCATGCTTGCAACGGGGGCATCCGCTTGATCCGCTCTTGCCGCTCGGTTTCTTCGGGGTCTGCAACCTTCTCTTCTTGTTCGACGGTGCTCATGTCAACCTCTCCAAGGTGCTTAGAGGGATCGAGGTATTTTTCCAGAGTGTCCGGAGGGTGAATAGGGTCGAATTCCTCGGTCGCATCCTTGCCTGCGTACTTCAGGATGATCTTCTGGCCACCGGGATGCTCTGTTGCCACCGTTAGAAGACTCAGCCTGAATGGACCGCGATATACTATACCTGGTAAGAATTCGGTTATATCGTACGCCTTTCCATGGATAATGACCCAGCAAGAGTCGCGGGAGTTGTGTTCGGCAACATCAGCGCCGGTGAGCTTGCCTTTGCTCATCTTGGTAGAAAATGAAACAAGAAAAGTGGTAGAAGATGTTTCCGTGGCGAGACGAACTGATCGGAGAGTAGAAGGAAACAGGAGGTTCCAAGGAAGCTATATATGTGGGCGAGATAGTAAAAGTCTTGTCCCAGAAATTCAAGAGACGAGGTTTACAGGTTAGGTTTAGACTGGACACATGAATGGACCTCGGGATAATGGACAGCGAATTGAGATGGGGCTCGCAGCAATCGGAGCGCACTCGTTGGTCGGAAAAACGATAAAGAACGGGAGTTGATGTGCTAATCCGGGAGGCCTGGGGAACCATTGCGGGGATCCGATTCGGGCGACGAGTTTTCTCGGCCGACTTTGTTGCGACAGCTGCCAAGTTCCAGTCGGCTGGTACGGAGTACCTACACTACGGTCACCATCATTGTTGAACAACTTCCCGTGAACATTTCACGGAAACAAAGAGGGTGCCCCTTAACATCCCTTTAAAAAATTCTATGGGAACTCATTTATTCTCATCGGATATGATTTGGCAACAAATAGCGCTGGAGATCCCCGGCAATTGATCTACGTATATTAACTCGCGGTCCCCATGAGGTGAACCATTTCTGAAGTCGCATTGGCAGTCTTCCCCATTCTTATCGGATTGCTGGTTCGAGTACTTCAAAACAGACATCGGAGATTCCGATTTGCAGATTAAGAATGTAGGTGGCAACACATCAGATGAACATTTCCCCCCTGTTCTTACCCTTGCATATGCAGTGTGGATTGCAATGTTCAATTGAAAGTATTGAGTTGATACAACTCCAGACATTATTGGGCCTAGACCTGCAGAAACATGAGCCGAGTCTTAGAGTCATATCACCAGCCAAGCAAGGGGCACGATGTTGTGACACACGCTTTTCCAGAACGAATGGAATAAGGGTTTGTCGATAAGGATAAACATGCAGAGACATTCTGCATGCATTTCCAAACATGGAATGCTGAATGCGTCTCAGAAAGAACACAAGTTAGCAAAGGGAGAAACATTGCCGAGGTAGATGCAAACCATGCAAACTACAGTATGCTAGGGAGTGAAAGCCGAAATTCCAGGCGGCAAGGCATCAAAGGCGCTCTGGGTCTCGAATCGATGCGTAAAAAAGATCTGAGGATGTAAGGCTGATGATCTCCAATCATATATTACCAACGCACGGTCATCTAACGGCTGTGACGCTTTTTCGCAAGCCTGCAATATGACGCACTTGGTTGTTCGTACGGCACCCGTGACACTCTATACTTACTAGTCAAATGAAGTGAACTCAGTAGTCTCGGAAGCAGGAGACCACTGCTTTTAAAGCGCATGCATGAGTACCTCTGTGATGATTAAGTCTGGTTATGAATACCTATCATTTCAATGGTATCTTGCAATGAGATTTGACCGGAAATGCGCCGTCAAACAACGTCCAACCTTAACCTAAGTGCAATTTATGCTCTTATGCTTTTGCAGAAAATGATATTGATTCGATCTGAGAATCTCGCGCTTCGGAAGAAGTCATGAGATACCGACAAATTAACATCTCCGGATCTACTTTGGAATACATGGATGGCGCGCAAATGGAGAGTTGACTATCATTGAAGATAGGCTACGTAGAAACGGGGTTGTATTTCTCAACCTTCTAAGAAATGGTAAAATGAGTCTATTTTCTCCCCTTTCTTACATTGCGCACTATTGCCATACCCCTAGCATGGCTGATGACTTCATTGAGATACCCTATACTCTATATGCCTTGTTTTAGGGAGCATGCGTCCAATGATAAGGTGTTCATCTGGTCTTCAGATCTCGATCTCCCACGCCACTGCATGAATTGATAGTACTGAAGCATCTAGACTAGTCTCAGGCTATAATCAGACCTTTGTGGAATCTTGCCCCTGAGACGCGTCCGTGATTCTATTCTTTTCTCTGCCTCGTGACTGTATTCCGGGACCTCCGGCATACACCGTGTCGTATCGGCACCGGCGTGCCGAGCCTACTGTACTTAAGCCATCGGTTTCCCGACCTGTTTCCTCCTGTGTAGCCGGCTCTGGAATATTGGTATGATGCTTGCCTACACACTTCGCATTTCACTGGCAAACCTCCCTAAATTACGGCACTTGTACCTCTGATCATGTCGAAAACTCATCACATATTTCCTATTACTTAATGTTGAGCACCAATAACACTTGGGTCTCAACATATACCAGCACGATGACTAACCTTCATTCTCATTCGCATATTCGTTCCACCACATCAGACCAACCAATCGTTTCGGCATTCGGTGTGTGCTTGCAGATTTTTCTTTTCCAAATTTCGACATCAATTCTTTACTATCCCGTCGGAGCTTGGCCGGCTAGTCAAGACTTTTCTGCCCGGGAGGCGGGCCGGTTACCTCAAATGGTCTGATCCCGACGCTTCCCAGAGCCGACCGAGAAAAATCGGCATCGGCCCGCTGTCTCTATAACTCGGGATGGGTCTGAAGCCGGCCGAAGTTTTGCCTGAACACTGAGACAGATGCAATACGGTGGGTTCTGGCGTAGAAGAAGATGACAGACTGCATGCAGTGATGCACTGAACTACCGATGTGGAATGGTGTCAGATTTAGCCCACCTGAAATTCAGACAGGGATCAGATTTTTCGACGCTATAGCGGCTATACACGAGCATACAAGTCACTGATATAGGATGTGTCAACGAAACGGGCAGTGACAGCTGCGACGTCATTCTACAGACCCATCTCATGATCCCTAGCGGGAGGCGCCACACGTGTGGTCGTCATGGACAGCTGTCAGAGCGTACAGAGTAGATACTCGGATCGGACTATAACCGTTCGTTCGTCAGATAACATCATCTTGCAGGTATGCGACCGGGGGCGTGCGCACTTTTTCGGAGAACGAGCGAGCCTCGTCTCGTGGTGGGCATGAAGAGTGAACAATCGCCCGTTCGACTATCGCGACTGTTTCAGTCGATTGTGTGGGTTATGCGGAGCATTTTTTTCGCTGTACATACGATGATTGCTCGAGAGCTATCCGCCGCATTCCGGATGTAACATGCGCCTCTGACGTAGTGAGATGAAAATGTTAGAGTGTGTGTGTGGAAATGGGTCCATGTGAGGTTGAAGGGGGTCTGAGGGGCCAAAGAGTCCTGACGAATTACGCTATACCTCAGGTCCGCTGGGAGCTCAGGAACGATCAGCAATCATTGGTGTTTAACGAAGAGGACAGGCAACGAAGTTTTTGTCATTGGCAGATATAATGACGATTTTCACTTTGTGCGCGTCGTTTGTGGATCTACTGAAATCCACTTGGATCTGCTCGAGCATTGGCTGCTCCCCACCTTCGCCTCCACCACCCTTGGTTCCCCATCGCCTAGGACTTTTTGCTAAGAGGGCTTGTCCGATTCTTATCCCTGTTAAGGCGCCAATATCATGAGCTTTATTCCTGAACCCTGCTGCTTAAATCCCTTGGCACTTGGCACTCTATCCGTGAGGGGCCGCTATTGACGTATGTAGTTCCTGTTCTGGTTACTGTCGTGGGATGTTTGTGTCGGCTTGACGTTGTGTTCGGGCGCGGTGCAACAGACCGAACGTGAACGTGGGATTCTGGTGTATCAGTGCGGTACCAACAGATTTTTTTCGAAGCGAGGCAGAAGCTTATCCAAGTGGACTCGATGCTCAAGGGATCCGCATGGGACACGAGGGAGCATTGTATGTGAGTTACTAAGCTTATGCTGTTTCATGTGTGGCACGATTGGTGCCTCAGTTTCTACACAAAATGGGGCATATTAGGCACATTCTTACTGGTTGTCCTCGTCTATGTTTTTCGGACCAGCCGACATTGACCATACGCTTTCAGCCGGTGTGTCCGGTGGAACAGTTGTGTCGGAGCAATATCAGCTAAAGGTAAGGAGTTGGGGATTTCGGGTTCCGAAGACTGCGGCAGACCGAGAGAAAAAAAAATCATTGGGTCGATACCACGCAAAGAAAATCATCCATGCAAATCCAAGGATGAAAAAACCTAAAATTGGGGACGTGGAGACCAATCCGCGTCTGAGTCTATGAGAAGCCGACAATCAAACCCACGGTGGAGGATACCCATGCGGTCATCAGGTTTGGCGTCAAATCACCGATTATCATCTTCCATCGCTACTGCGATAGGCAAATGATACGCCTACCTTAACATATGCTAACTTCGCTAAAGCAGACGCGGTTACTCGTGGAAATTGCTTTGTCGTCTTTTGATGAATAATTTCATTTCTTGATCAATGCACGAACATGATTGGTGCCATTTAACATCTCACCTTACAGGCTAACGCTAGGCCTTGTCGGGAAACCAATAAATGGGAACGGCTTCCCGAACAACGTCCGAGTGATAGCGTTCGAGCCGTCTTCTCGGCACGATGGTAAGAAGCTTTGGTAGACCGTGGATCCCGTTATTAGTGACGGGAATGGCGTGAAGCTATACCCGCATTCGACTTTTGCTGATAAAAGCGTAGTGTGGCGTAGATTGGAGGCTTGGATAGCACTGGATGAGGAGATATGGTGGATGAGCTCATCTGGTCATGCGTCCATGATCAGGTGAAAATACCCCATGGGAACGGAATACCCCTCGCTCTAGTTTCCCCAAAGGTCGGAGCGTGGAGATGAAAAAGGAAAGTCAACCCTGTGTTGGGGATGCTCCATGTGACGTCCGCTGTGCCCTAATCCCCGTACGGAGTAACGATACCCCCCTACACACGGAATAGGACTTCTACGGAATTCTTCGATCAAGCGACCGAGGAATGAGGAGGCCGACCGAAGCACACGGTGGACCCGAGTGCTTACCTCGGTGGAGGTAAAGTCGGCACGCTGTGCATTCAGAGGTCCAAGACGAAGTTGAAGAAGCCGTCGGGAACGGAAGAATGTGCCAATGATAGTGGACCGAGAAGGCTGCAGGGGATCCATAATAAGGAGTAGCGTGAATAATCTTTTTCTTTTTCTTTTTATTTGTTTTTTATCTGGGCAACCTTTTTCAGGGGACCCCATGAGTGATGTCACAGCTTGACTACTCCATTGGGTCCACTGCGCGGTGGAGCCCCTTGCGAACCGCGCCAAAAAAATGCTTAAACCAGCGTTATTGATGCATTCGGTCCCCTGCTCCACAAAACAAACAATGGTACGGTTAACTATGAAAAATGGTAACTTGGTGGAGTATCATTTTGAGGGAACAACAATGGTTGCCCAGAAGGCGTGCCTGGTCGCCACAACTGCCTGTACCTGGAGAAATACAAATAATCCCCCCTTTCCCCCCAACTTCTCCGCGTTTGAATCGCTTGTCTTTTACCTTCCCTGTCAATCTTCTTAGGTTCGATCCTCAGGCAAAAAGAAAGAACGGAACGAAACCGCCGGGAAAGATCGCGACCGTTCCTCGATCTCCTTTTTCTGCACCGGAGATCTGTACCGATTTGTGCACATACCTCTTGTTGGCCTATTTCCTTTCTTCAAACTCCCTAGCCCAGCATGGCGCCTACATTTGCGGGTTTGTCGGGCAGGCCACTGTCGTTGGCCGTGTCCACCGTAGCTACGATGGGTTTCTTGTTGTTCGGATATGACCGTAAGTTATTGTCACCTCGTCCTGCTCTATCTAGGAAAGTATATAGAAGACGTGGGGAGGCTAATCGTTTACAGAGGGTGTCATGTCTGGTATCATTAGTGACAAGGCGTTCAACAATGTCTTTACTGCCACCAAGGACAATGATACAATGCAGGCACTGGTAACAGCTGTTTACGAATTGGGTTGTTTGGCAGGTGCTATTTTTGCCCTGGTGTTTGGTGACCGTACTGGCCGTCGGTGGATGATCTTCTCTGGCGCCATTGTCATGATCATTGGTGTTATTATCCAGGTTACCTCGTTTGTCGGCCACATTCCTCTGCTTCAGTTCTTCATTGGTCGTGTTATCACGGGTATTGGTAACGGCATGAACACTTCCACCATTCCTACATACCAGGCCGAATGCTCCAAGACCAGTAACCGTGGTCTCTTGATTTGTATTGAGGGGGGTGTCATTGCTATTGGTACTGCAATTGCGTACTGGATTGACTTCGGAGCCCACTATGGTCCCGATGACTTGGTGTGGCGGTTCCCCATTGCTTTCCAGATCGTCTTCGGTGTCATCATTATTGTTGGCATGTTCTTCCTCCCTGACTCTCCTCGTTACTTGATCTCCAAGGACCGCATCCAGGAGGGTGAGTACGTGCTCGCTGCCCTGGGTGGTTATGAGGTCCATGACCAGGAGACCCAAATCCAGAAGAACCTGGTCATCGATTCAATCAGAGCGTATGTTTGCTGCCTTGAAGTTTTACCCAATAAGTCTGTGACTAACTTGGATAATAGTTCCGGTGCTGGAGCCACTACTCGCTACAGGGACCTGCTTACTGGCGGCCGTTCTCAACATCTGCGTCGTATGCTTATCGGATCTTCTTCCCAAATCTTCCAACAGCTATCGGGTTGCAACGCTGTCATCTACTACCTTCCCGTTCTTCTGAAGCAGTCCCTGCATCAGAGCAATGATGAGGCCCTTCTCATTGGTGGTATCAACATGATCGTTTATGCGATCTTTGCCACCTTCTCCTGGTTCTTTATTGAGAAGATTGGTCGTCGCAAGCTGTTCTTGGGTGGTTCCATTATCCAGACCATTGCCATGGTCATCACTTTTGCTTGTTTGATCCCTGATGACACGCAGGTATCCAAGGGTGCTGTGTTCGGTCTGTTCTTGTATATGGCTGCCTTCGGTGCTGCTTGGCTTCCTCTTCCCTGGCTGTACCCTGCTGAGCTGTCCCCCATCAAGACTCGTGCCAAGGCCAATGCTGTCTCTACCTGCAGCAACTGGCTCTTTAACTTCACTGTTGTCATGATTACTCCCGTTATGATCGCTCACATTGGCTGGGGTACTTACCTGTTCTTTGCCGCCCTGAACGCCCTGTTCATCCCTATCATCTGGCTCTTCTACCCTGAGACCGCCAACCGAAGTTTGGAAGAAATCGATATCATCTTCGCCAAGGGCTACACCGAAAACATCAGCTATGTCAAGGCCTCCAAGGACCTACCGAAGCTTAACGATGAGGAGATCGAGCAGAAGGCGAACGAGTATGGATTCGGCAACTCCACCGAAGATCCCGAAAAGGCCACTGCTGCCGAGTACTCCCCTTCAACCTCGGAGTAAATGGATCGATCGATCCTCTCAAAAACAAACAAAAAAAATCAAAAGATCATGGTATAATTCAGAATATTTCTTCTCATCAGTTACCATGAAGCCTGTGACAGGCTGGTTTTTCTTTTCCGGGTTTTTTCTTTCTATATACCATTCCTATATTGAAGTTTTTAATGCCGATGGATTCGGCATCACAGCTGCCCTGAGTCGGTGCAGCTGTTCATTTGATTCCCCGTTTTGTTTTTGGCTTTTAAATATGACTACCCCCTGAGTTTTCTCCGTGGAACGGATGTTATGGATTTTCGTTTTCATTGCCGAAGAGCAAAGCATGTGTATACTTTGAGGATTGTCATGAATGACGATCATTGGCATTAGACTTGATGATATGAATAGATTATCGAAGTCGATTTTCACATTCTCATATCCCTCTGAAAATTGTAAGAGACAGTATCTACCGATTTCAAAAGTAACCAACTGCTGCATTTACCAAAATGAACAACTAAGTTACTACTTGATTTAAACAGAACATTAATCACCATCCTCGATCGAAATCTGAGCATAGTAGTCCCAATATAACAATAGCATGTAGTTCATCCCCACCCACGTGTCCCAAGCTCTAGATATCGCTCTTAGCACGGTCCATATGTTCAAGCCAAAGTTCAGTCAGTCTCCACGCTTATGTGGGGAAGCAGTCAAGGGTATCTTCTTAAGTGTTATCTTCGAGAATACTGTGTGGGGATGGTTATGGGCATTGTGGCAGATTGAGAACAAAACGTTTGTGGGGACGAACAGGACCACTGTGGCACTTCACTACACGTGCTGCTTCCTACTCTCGTAGTGATATGAAGCTATTTAACGTTATAGTCGGTGTATATCATAGCCATTGTAAGATCTCTTTGATATAACAAATCATAATCTGAAGTGTATACCTAAAATATTAGAAGAGCGTCAGCAAATGCGCAATAACACCCTAAAGTATCAGTATACTACTACTCTAACAATGATTGCAAAGTGTGTTATCTCTTCGTCTTTTTAATGACTCCTTTTTACTATGTATGTCCGGAAGTGCCCCCTAGTCTAGAAGTCTCTACCCATAGATACGAAGTGGTCATTCCCTACATACGACTCAATCCTGATCCCCACCGTTGTCCCCACGAAGGATCCCCCAGGATTCAGAACATAGTGGCTCTTGCTGCAGGATATATGGCTATCACGATCTTTCCATATCAACTGCAAAACTGAGAGGAAGTCGGCTGGGGTTGTTCAGCTGTGCAAACTGTTGAGGTACTCGGAAGAGTTGACACTATAAAATTTGGCTTTCAGCCTTCGCTCTATCATGGCTTCGCTTATATCTGTAAGCGTATATACACAGACGCTAACGATGTATATCTTTTCCATTCCTTTGTGTGGATCGCTAATTGGAATTAAACTTGACCGAACGTGTCATGCCTCATCAGGAAGATGACCTGTTAATGGGATAGATATGGATGGTATTGTCGAAGCCTCATATGACACTATTAAGAAAAAGGCAGACTGTGTGAATATCTACCTGTGGGAAACCTCACGCTGTGTCGACGCTTATGCCATCACCCTTCGGACCGTGTATGGAGCCTGGCCTTCAAATCTAACGCAGTATCTCATTGACTACGTAATTGCAGCTCCAGTCTCCACGAGTTGACCTCCACATTTTGAATGACAGTTGGACGGTTTAGGGGAGTCTAGTAAGCCAATATCTGAGCGAGAACGTACCAGAGCACCGTAACTACACTGCAGCCTCCTTCTAATAGCGGCCATTATCTCCAATGCAATCAATATTTCTTAATTGATTATATAACATTGCACATGCTCAGGCTTCTCTCTGAACTATAGGGGATGCTATCGCTATGTCAATTACAATTTTATTGCACCACTCCGAACACTCGTGTGAGTCACGGGCTATGACTGTTATGTGTCAGAATCACATCCAAAGAACTAAGGGCTCGTATTTGGTTTATGACAGATGGAAAGAGAATCCTTCGCCAGGTGCAAAGGGGCATTAAATTATTTGAGTTATGTTCACACTTTTCTTCCTCAGCTGAAGGGACCTAATGTAAAACTGGGCGACATATTCGGAATTAGGTCTGGCATAGGCGGAGTAGCCGCACACAGCCACCGAAGTAACATAGCCAGATTCGCCACCAAAATTGTCTCGTATAGTCATCGCAGGCTGAGTTGCTTGCTGTAGCCTTCTCAAAGACCGTAGTAAATCTAGATCAACAGAAAATTTTCGGCCACTGGTAGCTAAGATGGATATCGAATGCTTTGTGTTCACTGAAATATGAATGAAGCGGAACTGGGAGTTGATGGACGACAAGAGAGGAGGTGGGTTCAATCATCTAGCATCAACTGAGCCGTAGCGCAGCCTCTATTATACCATGACACCCGCATTAACTACTAGTAGTGTCCAACATGACAGCTGTCATCATATGACCGCGTGTTACCACACATCAAAGCTCAGCAGTCGGACAACCTTCCTATATCCTTTCACCATTGTGTACAATTAATTGAAATATCGGCACCGCTTTCTTATACTCTTTAAGTACTGCATGAGTCGAGTCGCACACTAGACAATCAGCGGCTAAGCTCTAGGCACCTAGATCAGGAACATAGCCTAGCTGTCTATGGAGTGAAAAGTAACAGCCTGAGCCTAGGCATATATCTTCTTGCCTTCGAAGATGTGATTGAAGGAACCCAGATCCTCGACAATAATATCTCAATTTCCTGGGCATTGAGGAGATCGGGGGAAGCACCTAGCTTATATAGATTATATTATATCTTTTCTGCTGCGCGCCCCTGTCGGTTTCTTCTGAACATTACATTGTTCATCTTTCAATATAAGAGCTTCGAAGCATGTAGGGTCCGATACACCGTTGCTGGTTTATGGTTAGATTTCATCCGAGACCGAGCGTGTCGCAAATTTGGCAGCCAAATCACTCTAGGTACTTTCATATCAAATATCTGCTTGAACCTGGAGCACTCCAGGATTGCGGTATGAGAGTCGACAATTCGGATGGAGTCTCGTAGAATATATAATCCCCCCAATGGTGCCGTCAATTGGCCTGATTAAATCCAAGGGTCCCTAGCAGATTTTGTATGAGGTGCCCGGATGATGTCATCGAGGCTATACCATTTTTAGAGGTCGCCGTGAGGATGAAAATCATTCAATTTCCAACTGCACTGATAGATTCTCGAGATAGAGTTTCTATATGTAGAGAAAACTTGTTTGAAGGTCTGATTAGTGTTCAGTCATGTTGTTATTATTCGTTTCAGAGCCAAGAATGTAAGGGATTTGTCTCCTTGTCTGAGCGCAATGACGATTGTTGATCGGTAATTACTAGCATTGCGCATGGTCCTCGATTGTTTCCGCTGAAAGGAAAAGAAAAACAACACAAAGTCAGGTGGGAAAAGGAAAGCGAGTGATAGGTAGAAAGACAATCGATTTGAGTGTTGAAGAGAAGAGATAAATCCGGAAACAATGAAGATGGGGTCGACACCTGACCGGATCTTGATTTCTGTGGGGGTCAGCTGATTGACTTCGCCCTGTCACGCCTTGTATGGACGTTTCGTCGAGGATCGCGATGATTGGTATTCTAATTAAATGCCCTCGTAAAATTCTCTTGAGCCTCGTCTCCGCCATCGACCACTGAAATATCTTCTCGTTCCTTCTCTCCTCTCCTTCCACATATTTTGGCTGTTAGAAAAGAATTCTCCATCTCCGCTGTTGTCCGATTTTGTCTGATCAATACCCATTGTGTTTCTTCTGTCGGGATATTTTCTTTCCTTTCTTCTCTCCATTTTTTATTTTATTCTATTTTTTTTCTTACCACCGGGATCTGACGTGCATGTTGTTGCATACGAGTAGTTTTCACTACTGGTTTGCTTTCATTTCTTCCTACGGTTACTATTAATATTTGCTGGAACATGCAAATTCAGTTCTCCAGCGGCCCCGCCTTTGCGTCTACCCCGCCATGAGTTCATCTCTCGAGGCCAAGATCGTCATCTTGGGCTCACAAGGTACGGACACCGACTTCCCCCGTCTCCCCCCTTTTTATGATGATGACTAACACCTTGTTTCAGGCGTTGGCAAAACGTCTTTGGTCCAACGTTATGTGAAGAACGCTTTCAACCCTGTGGGAACCGCGTCCACTGTCGGTGCATCCTTCGTCACCAAGCGTGTCCTCGACAGTTCCTCGGATACCATTGTCCGTCTGCAGATTTGGGACACGGCTGGACAAGAGCGGTTTCGCAGTATCTCCAAGTTGTACTACCGTGGCGCTAACGCCTGCCTCCTGTGTTACGACATTACGGACGAACAAAGCTTCCTAGAAATGACGGGGTGGTTATTGGAATTGAAGAAAAACTTGGGCGATGAGGATCCTGTTGTAATCCATGTCGTTGGAACGAAATCAGACATCGTAGCGTTGGATCCATTGCGTCGCGCCGTCCCTTTTGAGCGAACCATCGCCTACGTCGCCGAGCAGCTGTATCCGTCTCAGGCATCCACTCCCCCACCCACGGCTGGCGTCAGCCATTCGTCTAGCACCACGCTCCAGGGTCTCGACAGCAAGCGCAGTAGCGGGTTTTGGGGCCAGGATATCGGATGGGACTGCTGTCATGAAATCAGCGCCAAGGACGGCGAGGGCATCGAGGAGGTTTTCCAGGTCATCACGCGCAAGCTGGTGGAGCAGCGCAATAAACAACTTGGCATTACCTCATCCCATGGATCTACATCCGGCCTGGACGGCGTTGCATCGCCGGTGGGACCGAGGACTCTTGAAGGAAACGGCAGTTTCCGGCTGGGACACGGTGACAATCGTCGAAGCTGGCTTGGATTCCCGCCCAGTAGTGTCGGAGACGAGCTCGATGAAAGGATTGAATTTACGAAGAAGAAGGGAAAATGTTGCTGAACTCTTTTCAGCGCTCCCAGTCCTACCTTCACTTGCTGAAATCAAGGACCCTCGGCATTCGCGCCGGTTGTTCCTGTCATCCCCTTCCTGAAACTGGTGAACCATCTCTTCAATTCCCAGTTTGTGGTGCTTTGCAACACCCAGTTTATACTCGAATTGGGACAACATGAGCTGACCGCTGTGTTTCTTTATCGACAAAGTCTCGATATTCGCATCTTTCTCTGATACTTTTTGTCAACCGCATTGGATTGGTCTGGCGTTCTCTGTTGTTAACCAAGCTGCATATTGCATATTGCATGTATTCTTTTCTTTTGGAATTTTCGTTTTTGTTTATTCTCCCTGTTACCTTTTTGTGTGGAAAGTTGATATCGTTCAGTGAACTGACGTTGCTATGCGAGGCAAGATGATGTATGTGTGCAACCTTAAGGCGCAGGCGCCTGGGTATGTTTAAAGCATGATTTGGATGTTCATATAGTGATTTCCAAGGATGAGAATGAATATGTCTCGAAGTCTACTTGACTATCAGCATGTTGACCACCGTATGCCACGGACAAGCCACTCCGAAGCTTGCAAAGTCTAAATTCAATGTCTCCCCACCGGAGAAATGCGACCTGAATAAATCCAAAAACAACCCGATTGGACCGTTGATAGTCACCAGGAACACCTGGTCTGATAATAAATCCACCCACCCCTCCCTGCCATTCAACTATGCAACACTACTTCTGCAGCTGGTCTTGTTGACAGTGATATCATAACAACGACGAATGCGAATAGGGTATCTGTTTGTGTGTACGAGGATATAACTACGACATGGCTGTCACTAAGTCGTGGTTGTAGCCATATTTACACGTTCATCTCCTGTCCACTTGCTTCAATTCTATGGAGTATGGATGCATTGGCTGGCTATGTGTATTCAGTATCACAATTACCTACTAGTATTATTAATTGATATTTATGAGGAGATCGTTTAGCCTAAGTAGAGTATGTAGCGGGGCTTGACTATTCGAGCCAGAGATGCGTTGCGGTTGATTTGCAGTTGACATTCACATACTTGATTTTGTTTACTTTTTAATTAATTATTAATTTTCCCGTTTTTCTGAGCAGGAAAAAGGAAAGTAAGCAAACGCCACCGGCATTCCTCCGCCGTTCGCCCGTTAAAGAGCTAAAAAGTATAATATAGAGTTCTCTACTGATCTGTTGAAAGTTGTACCCTTGCGTCTCCGTGCTTGATCTATCCGCTTTTGATAACGAGTACGCTGAGCGATACTTTTCGGTAGGTTTTTAGGTACTTTATTTGGGATTGGAGAGAGTTCTCCTTTGATTTTATTTTATTTTTTCTTTACTCGATTCTGAAGTTGTGAGTTATAGGTATGGCTGGTCGGACCAAGAAAGAGAGGATATAGATGCGAGTAAACAAACCAGGGAGAACCCGATATACAAGCGAGCCTCACAGCGATCCGGAAAAAATAAATTAAGAAAGCGGGCAAGAGAAACCGACGTTTCAGCCCCGCATTTTCAGGTAAATGCTCCGTGGGTAACTCGATATCCGCTACAATCAAAACAAAAATTCATGTCTCAATTGCACGTCCCAGCGTCGTCGTCATCTTCTGGCGGGACACGATTCCGCCGAGAATTGTTTACTTCATTCAGACAAGGAGGATAGTCCGAAGTGGTTAGTTTCAACCTCGACCCTGGATGTAAAAGGGACTTCACCTGTCGATCACCGGGTCATGGACACACAACCCTAGACCCTTAGTCCCTTAGGGGTTCTCTCGGACATTTATGAGCGCAACGATCGGCCTGGGAGTTCCGCGATAAGGTTGCCACACTCTGAGTGGACTGTTTGCGTATTTCCGTCGTGTGCGACTACTATCTAGGTTAATATAGGGTGTGGTTATTGAAGTATATTCGAATCGTGAACCGCGAGATGGAAAGTTGAAAGAATAAAATGGTGGCGCTAGGGGAGCCACTGTCACGGACCACGGGCCAGTCAGACTAGCAGGCTGGGTGGGTCGTTAGAGATAGACTCATCCACTGTGGATCGTAACCATATTAGAACATCGTAAGACGGGATCTTCGGTTTTTGTTGACCGAAGGAGACGGACGACAGCCCCTGTATTGAGTTCTGAAGAGGGTACATCGTATCGGCGCAGATGATATATAGAGGTAGAGGAACAAGACGTCTGACCTCCGGAGGCCGACGGAGTTGTATTTGGCCGGCGTTGACGATCAAGTCTTTTGGCGAAGCGAGGTGGACGGATTATGCGTCGGTAGTTGGGTATGGTTAATTTTAGTCCATTACTAGCCATGGTTGGTTGTTGGGAGGGCTGACTAACCCCTGAAATTATGAAGATTGAATACAAGTCAAGTCAATGTGTTTTTAGGAGATTCAATCAATCAATGTCAGGGAAATCAAGATTAAGTGAGGTTCCATCAAGAAGACTCGGCTTTTGTAGAACAAATGTAGTGGTTGATTCAATCCTTTGCCATCTCAGTCAATTTACTAGGAACATGGAACTTGTTTCAAGCGTACGCAAGAGAGGGCATCGAATGGCCCCTGCAGATCAGTTGTGTCTCGCCCCTTCCATTCCCACCAATCCGCGTGTCAACGCCTCTAGTGATAAGCATTTTTTTCTCTGTTCGCACTGCTCAGGGAAGGGCATCGTGGCCATTCCTGTGGTTCACATTTTTCTGCCTCGTTTTTTATTTTATTTTATTTTATTTTATTTTTTATTTCTTATTTCATTTTTAATTTTCCCTTCTTTTCTTTTCTTTTTTCCTCTCCTCCTCTTCCTTTCTTCCTGTCTTCTCGTATCGAGTTTCTTGACGCATTCTTTATCTATCCTATGGCCTCATAATTGTCATTGTCTTCCTTTTCGCTCGAATCCCTTCAGTTTTGGCTTAGAATCCGGGGACTCTTTATTATTCTTTCGTTTCCCCTCTCCTTGCACGACCTACGCTCGTCACCGGTGTTTGACTTCGGTTTTCATGTAACACGCCGCTTAACAGCTCCTCTCTTTAATTACCACCGATATCGCCGCATTTCTTTCCTCCCCCTCGATCCTCCGGGAATTTGCATACCTACGTATTATTCAACTGGGTCGACAATTAATGTTATGAGATGAGACTATCCATCCGTGTTGGTACGGCCGCACTCCTGATCCTCGCCATCTTCCTGATCAAGCGCCATATCGACACCGTTCAGGATGATTCGCGCGTGCCGCTATCGTCCTTCTGGCGCTTCGGAGGTAGTTCCGCGGGTTCCGACAGCGGCAACCAGGGTGCTCCGGTAGACAAAACAGCCATGGAATCGGATGTGATCTCCCCTCAGAACTATGAGACCACCCCGATTATCGTCCCCAACGACCGAGCGCTGGTGATGGCCAAGTTGGCTTCGGAGGATACGTCATGGGTTGCGAATGATTTAAATGAGTGAGTCGTCTCGTCCCGTTCGTGGAAGCGATTTTCTGACAGGTCAGATGGCGGAATGTGATCTACACGGTTGATGATTTGAGCGCTACGCGGCATACCCCCATCAATAAGGGACGCGAAAGCCTGGCCTACCTCCAGTACATCATTGAACACTACCACGACCTCCCATCGCTCATCGTGTTCATCCACAGCCATAAAGACGGCTGGCCGGCTGCTTGGCACACCGATAACATGGAGTACAGCAACGTCGTGGCGATCCGCAACCTTCAAGCCGACTTCGTTCAGCAAAATGGCTACGCCAATCTCCGATGCCAGGAAACACCTGGCTGCCCTGAAGAGCTCAGGCCCTTACGGAACCCTCCGCGCCCCGGACAAACGACCGAGGCGGCCTACGCGCAGGCCTGGAAAGAGCTGTTCAACAACACCGAAGTTCCCGAAGTCATTGGTGCGCCGTGCTGCTCGCAATTCGCCGTGTCACGCGACCAGGTCTTGAAGCGTTCTTTCGAAGAATATATGCAGTATTATAATTGGGTTTTGACCAACGACTTGCCAGACGATGTCACCTCGCGGGTGATGGAGTATTCTTGGCATATCATTTTCGGGAAGGATCCGGTGTAGTAAGTATATGAAGATCTTTGTGTTGGTAACATAAGGCTAACCCATCACTTCTCCAGCTGCCCCGATTCATTGCAGTGCTATGCGGATGTCTATGGGAACCCGTACTTCTGGTAGTTTTTTGTATATAAATACCCCTTTCTGGTTTCGTTGTCTACATCTCATCACGATATATGCCACAATTTTTGTCTTTATTTGGATGTCGACTGTACATGCTAAACGCTTATTGTTAAAAAGTTATCCACACGGAGGCGTGTGCTGCAGCTTTTCGGCTGGGATCTATAACACGATTGCATGCTAAGCATTTTTTGGATGGAACTAGCAGCTTGGCGCTGGATTTACGCATAAAGTTGCAACTAGTAGTTCACAATTGATTAGGGTCCTGCTTGATATGAAATTGATCCATGATTGCGTGATTACTTGGCAGACAGGTCACAACTCATTTACAAGGTAGTGTGCGAATTCCCACTGTCGTGGATCTGGTCGGGTAGCTTATGTGGAAGCCTAGAGTGGCACGTGCTATAAATGCCAACACTATCGAAAAAAAGCAGACGAAGGTAATCTCAACAAAGAAAAGCCGACGAATGGGATCACTTAGATCTCGATCCATATATCAAGTGGGTAACGCCCCACGCCGAGGCATTTACGTTGTATCTTTGACCTTTCACGCAAAAAAACAAAGAATGCGGCTCCTTTACGGAAGTTATCTCCCAGGTTCATTAAACGTCCACAGATTCGTCATATTTACCGGGAACTATGCAAGAAAGTAATCGACAGACTCTCATATTCGCTGTATTAGCCTGTTGCGCGATATATGGCTAGCTTTGTGCTTGGAAGACGCTAGTTTAGGGTGTTCATAAAGTATAATGAATGTCTCAGTTGGAGTGGAGAGGTAATTCTTTCCGTTACATTGTTTAATTTTATTGTTAAATTGCGACTGGTGTATCTCTATGCTGGGTTGGGGAAGTAGGTCTATTGAGATAGAAGCTTGTATAGTGAAGATGTACTTGTAAATGATGGTGTTTTGTGTCTACTTGGCCATTAAAGCAGACTCCATTATCATGGGTTGTTATTGCCGAATGATAAAGTAAAAATAAACATATAAATTAAATGAAATATCTTGCAAATATCGCACAGCATAAACGTGTATAGCTCCACGGCCTCCACCGAATTACCCATGAAGCCTACACTGAACCAAGAACCCAGAACACATGACTGACATCACAAAGCATACCCCGAGGAAACATCCATCTGGAAGAGCTGCCGTATACAGGAGACGGCGCACCTCACCAACTCTTTAACTTCCTGAACCACCCATCGCACTCCCTCTTTAAGCTTCAACCATCCCTGTCGAACCGTTTCACAGATGAAGCGGAAGCACTCGGTGACAGCTTTGAACGCGGTATGAAAAGCCTCTTTGACACAATTCATCAACGATCTCCCTTGTCCCTCTTCCACTTGTCTCCTAGCGATGTTCCTCAAGAACGCCTTCAGCCATTCGTTGATTGCTCCTATATGGCTAGCGATCTCCTCCTTGGTTTCTTGACTCATTCTGTCTATCTCATCCTCGATTTCCTCGTCTGACAAACCGTCCGTGTCAAACTGCCCGGCTCTTTCTTAGAAGCCTTCTGCCAGAGCACTTGCGTACTGGGCGGTGTGTTCTGCCTGTACGCGGAGGCGCTCCTTGGTTTCTTCGAGGGTTTGGGGGTAGTCTAGGGGGTCATATTTGTCGGAGTGGATACTATCGACATTGGCGTTAGTGTCTTTGTGGATATTTCACTTCAGATGTGTAGGATGGGAAGGCCTTGCATACCAATAGCGTAGCTGCATCTTTTCGAAAGTGATAGTTTGTGGTTCGATCTGGAAAGTTGTTTGTTCGATTAACAGAGTACTTGATAGGTATCACGAAACTTGAGATGTGAATAGTGATAGAAATTGTCTGGTTTTATAGCAACAGTTTCTTAGAAAACAAGAGACACATATACATTATTACTTCCCATGGGTAACATATAAGCTACCACTGCTCACGAAAAGGTGTCGAGTAATGTTGACGAACCAGTAAGCGCTTTCTACAATGGCAAGCCATTTCTTGGCTCTAATCAATTCCTTAGGTTATAAGATGCTTTGTGTGGCTCACTATGTATAAGTCTTGACTCCCTGGTTGATGATTTGATCAAGCCAAGCTTTTAGCTTTTCAATTGACATCATTTTGGCTTGTCTATATGGTTATTCTCGGCATCTTTGCCATATAACTATACTCCCTGGAATTGTCTCGTACATTAGCTTTAGTACATTTCGACCACGGATTTGACTGGTGTATATACTTATTCCAGAGCACACCTACGGTTGAGTATGGTTAGTAACCTTGGTTACGGCTTTGGGAAAGGCTATACTTGGACCTCGCTGTCGGGTTCTAGTTCCTGTTGTTTACTAATACTAGTCAGGTGAGGGCCGATAGGGAATCATTTCCGAAACTCTGAATAGGAATGAGTATAAAGTTGATGGAAGGTGTAATGTTGGATCGCATGCATCTAGACTGATCTTTCCAATCTATTGTGACGTGTATGTATTGATGGATGAGGTGTGTGCTTGGTCTTGAAACACTCTTGACACATTGTGCAGATTAGGGGCCATTTGACTACATAAAGGTAATTATAGATTTATATGGATGGGGCCCTACCATCAGATAAATACTAACCACCCGGCCCCCTAAATAGTTTTTTTTTTTTTTTTTTTTTTTTTTTTTTTTTTTTTTTTTTTTTTTTTGATTGAATGGGACTTCAACCAATAAAATTTAGACCTTCAGACTGACGCTCCGTTGATATCGAGACACATTTCAAGGTTGGAAGGTGAGCTTGGCTTAGTTCTCCGGTCTTTTTGTCACTTGATATAGTCACAGAGTGGGTCATTGTTGAAAGGACTTTGCTCCACTCATCAAAGTTCTTTGGAGATGTATTTCCCTTGTGGAATTCTACAATTAAGTTAATATTCTAACTACAGCAACCGAGTGCCACGACCAGGATGTCCAGCATGTCATCTCCGCCCTGAGAGATTCGATTGGGCGGTCTTATAAGAATCAACCAAGTAACCTCTCAGCATTCAAGGCTAGCGCAACTAATAGACTGTATACATTCTTATTATAAGGACAAATATTGGCAAGTTTCGCTAGTTCTGTGACAGCTTAAGCTCCAGCTATGCTGGTTTCCCCATGTTGTACAGATGTAGCTACAATGGACGTTTCGTATATATGAGTGATCGATACCTACCGCCCTGATTCAATGTCTACTGATTGGCTTCTTTTTACATCAAGTAAATTACTGGCCAATGATAGACATAGCCGGCATCCGGTATGGTAACCCCGATTCGATTTTACACTACTGCAAGTAGTACTAGTGGTAATGATCAGTGAGGCATGTATCATTCTCCAATGCCAACCACGACACACATTCTGAAGAGAATCAGAACGAACTTATTAAAGCATTATGAACAAACTTTAACTGTTTATCTCAGCCAATCCGAATACTTTGCTGAGTCCTTTTCAAACCAGATCTCACATGTTTCGACGGCTAAACCGAGGCCTGTGATGTCATCGACATCAACGACTACAAACCCTCAGAACATTGGCCCATGACGCATTGAACCAAACATTGAATAGTCCCAATGGGTACGATGATTTCTTATGACACCACGACTACGCCAATAACTTGTACTTCTCCTTGTGCCCTTGCTCCTCCCTCGAATATCCGACAATCAGTATTGATCTTTCGCTCAATTAACTTCAATGAACCACGGTCCTTATAGAAATCGAGAATCGATGATGAGCCTTGGAATAAATACATGGGGAATCTTTCTCATGATGTCAGGATTGCATGGAGTACTGGAGACAACCGGTGTCTGCACTTAACAAGGACTGTCGCGGACATATCGCATCTATGAAAACCATTTCTCAACTGTACATGTGTATGTACTGAATGCCTAATTAATGCACCTCATCATTGAGTAAACCACTTGGACAGCATGTCTTCCTCATACGTGACGGAAAATACTGCTGCCAATGGGGACTCTAGCCCGCAGCCACTCCTTCGGGAGGCACTTGAGAATGTCTCCAAAGAGTGTCCAACGCGGTTAGGGATGTCCCCAAATGAGATTCTGACAAAATCTCCGACCGTTGATGTATTTTTCGATGCCATTGCCGCTGAGAGACTACGACGCATGCCGCCTGATGGCAGTAGATTGGATGGTGCTCTACACCGAGCTTCGCGCTTAGCCTTTGCGGTCGGCTCATTGAGGGACTCCGTGGCCGGCTTTATGGACGGAGCAGACGAGGCAGCCATGATGATCTGGGGCGCTATTTTGTTACAACTTGAGGTGAGTCGTGATTAAAAAAGGTTGGCTCTAATTGTTGCAAGGGTGACTGACTATAATAGCTGGGCATTGAGCACGTCGACGTCATCGATAGTCTATTCGGACAGTATGGCAGGGTGACACTGGGAATTTCATTGCTTCTTCAGCAGGAAAGCTACTTTCAGACCTACCGAGCCCTACAACATGAGGTTACAGAGATCTATGCCCACGTGCTACAACTTGTTCTGCATGTCACCATGGAATACCGCGAAGCAGAGCGCTCACAGCACTGGCAATCCATGAGCGAGGCCGTGAACCGCTCGTTCTTCTGCTACTTCAATCGATTTACCACTCACTGGCGCCGGATGTCGCAAGTCGCTTTGGCTACCGGGGCACCTAAACAACAAACCCCCTTAGACCTCGCTGCCATTTATCAATTCCTCGAGCTACAAGATCGTCCCCTGCACATGTTGCTCGAAGGCCACAATCATTCGTTGGCTGATGGCTCATTTGCATGGTTTGATCCACATTTGACTACATTCACCATTAACCGGCGCAATATGCTGCTGGTCACTGGCAATCCTGGCTCAGGGAAGAGCGCATTGGCCCAGTGGACAATGGAAAAGTTGCAGGTATCCTCCGAATTTGATATTTGGAACGTCATTCCTGTCTCAATCAGATCAGATGTACCTATCACAACATTGCCGTTAAGCATCCTTAAGGGTCTTTTAACTCAGATTCTCGATCTCTGTGTCGCTAGTCGAAAGACCTATGAGTCCATTCTGTCCGGCGTTATGAATGCCCTTGAACTTGCTGTGACTGGAGCGCCAGACCCGCAAGTGGAGGAGCAGCTATGGACCGCTATTCGCATAGCGTTACAGTCAAACATGCATTTTATGCTAGTGGTAGACGGCGTTGACCAGATCAAACATTCGGAAGTCACCGTCGGCCCCTTCCTGCAACGCCTTCAAGATGCTGTTTCTGAGCGCAATACGCCGTCCAAGCTTATCGTGTTCAGTCGACCGCTTGCTGCTGCACAAATGCCCATGCGGGAGGCAACCACGACGCAACAGATTTCAATGAATGTCTCCTTGACACAGCAAGACCTTCATGCAACTTTAGTTGATATGATGACATCCGATGCTGCAATTTTTGGTCTTGATACATCACAACGGGATTCGTTAGCAGCGGCAATCGTTCCCCGCGCGCAGGGATGTTTTGTGTGGGCTCAGCTCACCCTTGAGGCTATCCGAAACCTATCAACTTTTAATGAAATGCAATCTGCAGTGAAGGCCTCTCCACACACCTTGGGTGACCTGATTGATCGACATATACGCAGCATTGACCTCAACCGCGTAGGAACCCAAAGTCTTCTTGCCTGGCTTTTGGCTGCGGAGCGTCCCTTACGCATCCAGGAGATAGAACAGCTACTAGCGGTGGATTTGAAGACGCTGAATATTACGTCTCGCACATCGAATACCGAACGCGAAGTTTTCCAGCCTCTAGCTCGATTGATCTCCGTCCATGATGGATTTGTCACCTTCAAGCATCATCTAGTTCGCGACCACATCCAGGCTCGGGCTCTGATGGGCCAAGAGGTGCCCTTCTCGCTATCTGAAGCCCACTATGATCTATTGATACGTTCGTTGGCTTGGGTCCGCAAGTCGATCACTGATGAGGTTGCGGTTGCCTGGGACAAGCTTCGCGTCACTGCTCGTGACCGCTATCTAGACGCATATACTTTGCTGGAGTACACGGCTCGCTACTGGCTTTCCCATATGTTAGCATCTCCAATTGCTAGCTCTAAACGCGAGGAGCTCAACTTTCCAAAGCCCTTCCGTCAGGCCATGCCGGATTCAGTCCTATTTGCTCAGCTGGAGCTTACCAACCGCGAGTCTCAGTTTTCCCGATCCAGTATTGTAGAACTGTACCGCTTAGCTGTTACAGTACGCCGCAGTGTGCTGGGCGGCGATTCGCCCGCCTTGCTGCAGAGTCTGATCCTCAGCGCACGTGCAGCAGACATGGCGAAGGCTTCCTGGGCTAATGATCATCTGTATGAGGCCTGGATACGTAGCCGCTCCCAGCTTGGTCCATCGGATCCCACCACCCGCGAATTGGAGCAGCTCCTGGTAGCCACTCCTGAGGGCCGCGGTAAGGCGGACCAAGTAGCCGGTTTCAAGACTGACGCGTTGCGTGATATGGCACTGTCTGGATGGGATTCATCCGATATTAGCTTTGCCCAACGCCTGCAGTATCTTGACCGTCTGGTTAAATCTTACAAAGATAATAATCAAGAAGATGCTGCATACGATGTTTCAAAGCAGTTCTACCGACAGACGGTCATGACATATGGCTCCCATTCGTCCGAAGCGATTCAGGCGGCTGACTTCCTCACTCAACATTTCAACATAGCGCCACCCGATGAGATGGCTCTAGAAATTGCACGCAACAAGTATGAGACCATGATGCGCTCTATGGATGCGACCGATCCCCGTCGTGTTGCCTACTCGCTACAACTGGCTCAGATGTACGAAGATAGCAGGCAGCCCGCCAAGGCCGAAGCTGTTTTGACCCGACTCTGGTCAGGCCTTTCAGCGCGCAATCTCGACACGAGCCCCGCCTGGGATCAGAAGACAAAGGTCGCTTTCTACTACTCACAGTTTCTGCGCCGCCAGGGACGACCCGATGAAGCAAGTGCCATTCTCCGCCAACTGTCAGCAGACTTAGAGGCTGAGGGTGGTGTCCGATCTCCGGAGATGGCCTCACGGGCCGAGGAATTACGCGTCGAAGCACGCGAAATGGGCTTGGATGATATGGATCGCGCATTGTCGCTGCAGATCTGGAAATATTACCAAGCTAGTGGCCAACAGTATTCACCAGAGGCTGTTACCCTGGCAGAGTCACTGGCCAGGGTATCTCTCCCAACCCAGGGTAATGTGGAAAATATGGGAGCTTTATCCCCCGAGGAGAGTAAGCTCCTTCCCGGTTGGATCGATTCTATTGCCTCTGCAGGAGCTGAGAAACGGACCTTGCCACTGTTAACACTCTGCCACCAACTCGCAACACAACACATTCGTGACGAGGAATGGCGTAAGGGTAGTGACACTGCGTGGGCAGTATTGAAGCATGCATGGCCCACAGTGGAAGATCCCCAGTCGAAGGCCAAGTTTGCTTCAAGTGAGGCTCCTATTCTGGCGAACTTGGCCCTGGATCATGCGTATTGTTTGTTCCGCCGCCTGGACATAAACACTGCTTCCGTGGTATATGGTAATGCTTTCAGGGCGTCTATCACGGCAGATCAGGTGGCTGTCCCCTCAGTCACGGCTGTGGTGAAGACCGTGGTTGAGTTTTACGAGACTACCTTCCAGTTTGAAAAGGCACTGGTTCTCCTTCATCAGGTCAGTGAGTTCTTTGGATCCCGACTCGGCGACCACGACAAACATACAATCGACACTCGATACTATGAAGGTGATTTGGCCTTGCGACTGGATAAACGAGCCGAAGCTGAGAACAGCTATCGTCACATTTATGATGCCTGTGTCCGCGACGGTAAAGTTAGCTCTTCTGGTGTCAAGGCTGCAGTGGCCCTGGTCAACATCTACGTGCAGAATAAACAGTGGGATTCAGCCCTCGAGGTTTACCGTCATCTGTGGCCTACCCTTGTAAGATTTGATGAAAAGGATGGCTATGACCGTGCCCTGCTCGAGGGGCTACTACCCAAGACTTACACTGGCTATATGGAACTTCTGAACAATAAGGCTGCACAAGGAAGCCACGCAGAGCGGTACCAGGTCGCATCCCAGCACCAGCAGCTATGCCGCAAGTTGTATGGCCCGACCGACGCACGAACACGCGATGCAACCCTTACACTTGCTGCTCTCTGCGCGGATAGCGATCAGCATGTCGGGGAGGCGATTAACAACTACCACCAAGTACTGAATACTCATGACTGGGTGTCGCCCACGGAAAGCTCGCGTGCTCTACCCGATATGTCCGAGCCCCTCCCAATTAGCATAAAGCACCAGATGGCGCAGCTGTATCTTCGCCAGAAGGACAACTCGGAACCCGCGCGTTCCCTGTATGCTGAGGAGCTAGCGTTGGCCAAGCAACAGCAGGGGCTCTCCGCTCCGACCACACTTTTGTGGTTGCGCGAGATTGCCCGAATGCATGCCATCCAAAAGTCTCCTGAATCTCGGCGTCAGGGCGCAGCTTTGCTCGATGACCATGTCGACGAAGTGGTGCACGTTACTGCTAACCATGAAGCGTTGGTTGATCGTGCTCACAGACTAGCTGAGATCTATCTGGAGCTAGGCTACATTGATGAGGGCAACCGACTGATTGATGATCTGCACCAACGTGTAATTAACGAGACACCTGCCGCTCAACGCCAATCCCTCAATGAGTACCGTCCGGCCGTCTTCGTCGCTGCGTTCGAGGAGGTCTTTGGTAAGCAGCGCTCGTCGAAGCAAGTTCTTGACGAACTGTCTCGTGAGGGTCAGGTCTACAATGCATTCCAGCGAAGTCTGTCCAGCCACGATCTCATGCCTACTCTTGCAGCTGGCGAGAAGCTCTACACGCTTCAAACGAACCAGAAGCGCTACAGCTCCGCTCAGGATACCCAGAGCAGGCTGTATGATTATTTCTGCAACACCCTGTCTGTTGCACAGCCGCTCCGGAAGAAGGATGCCGTGCAGCAATTCTACGCGCTTTGCAGGCGGGAATCACTTCAGGATGACTCTAATATTAATATAGTCACTTCAACTATGCGTATGGTGAAGGACCTTTGCGACCGTGCGCAATTCCAGGACGCAGCAGATGTGACCGGAGTGTTCCATTCCTTTGTGCATCTAACCGATGGATTGCGTAGTCCGGAAAGCATTTTCACTGCTATCAAGCTCTGCATGTACTTGAACGGATACCAGACTAAGAAATGCACCGAAGAGGCAACTGCAAAGAATATGTCACTGGAGTCTCAGATGCTGCTACAGGAAATTATGACCAAGACCAAAGAGCTTCCACTGGAGTTCACTGAGCTCCCTTTCGCAGAGCTCAATGACCTTGTTACTGTCTTGGGTGAACATGAAATGTTCGAGGATTTGGAGGTATGTACTTGACTACAATACAGAACAAGGGATATACTAACAAGCCAGGCCATTCTTACCGAACTTTGGACCTCGCGTATTGTTCAAAAGACCTGGTCACTCCCAGCCATTGTCTGGATCGGACGCCGACTAGTCGAAACACGTTTCTGCCGCGGTCGCGTCTCATCCGCCATTCAGCTTGGTAAAGACATCTGCTACAACCTTCGCCAGGTCTGGGGCAATTGTGACCCCGTCACTCTAGAGATGACTAAGCTGCTATCCGGCCTATATACGGCCTCGGGTAACCATCTAGCTGCAGCAGCGTTGCACGAATCTGCACTGGCCGAGCTTCTCAACAGTCAAACCGACCGCCAGGAAGGCGCCATCGAGGCTGTTACACAGCATCTAGAGCTGCTTCAACATGCGCACGCCCGTCTTGCCAAGGAGGGCCAGACTGGTACCATCGATGCAGCGGCCGCACAAGAACGGGTGCAGCAGATCGCCACCAAGTTCGGCCTTTCGTCGGAACAGCTCGAAGCGGTGACTGGTGCTGATGAGAACGTTGGCGTGTGGGAGCGACCCCGTCGGTTCAGTTTGGATGTCGAGGACCTGGAGACGCACCACAACAATCTGAGACAGACCAGTGGATCGGCATTGTTGAATGGCAATGCCGGAGCCAAGCGCATCTCTATTAGTGCTTTGTGATTTATGTTCCATGTTTGTTGATGATTTACTGTATATTCCTGTCTAGTATAATGTAATAGTGTCGATGATACGTACTAGTTAATGAGTTGAATATGATATAGTTTGTTTTGTTAAGAACCATTATGGTGACACTCGATGCACTTCACATAGTACATACAATCTCAAACAAATCGTCAAATCAACATGCTGATCAAGCCAGTAACTATAAACAAGAACCATATATATAAATACTACAAACCCATACAAAAACCAAAATTCCCAGAACCCTAGAAAATATATGATATGAGATAATAAAAAACTACAGCCGGATCTCCGGCCTTGTCCCGACCTTCCGTCCCTAGTTCCGATAATTCCGTGCCTAATAATGGCCATTCGGCACAACAATCAAGCTTGTACAAAAGGAATTAACAATTATATCACTATTTTGAATCCATATTATCCGATATATCCGACAGTATGACAAGCTTATAATCGTCATCCTCGCAGGCATCAACTCCGGTAATCCCGAAATTGACTAATCGTACCGAGTGGCGGAACGCCACGCCACGCTTACTGACTATCTACCAATAGTACAAATGAGCGACGCACAACTACCAAGGCGAACCATGTCAGAATACAAACAAGATTCAGAATCCCATAAATTACAATGACACAACACCTGAGCGATATAACTACCTGCCACCAAACAGGCGCTAAGCACCCTGTGTATGACTCCCCTAGTGACCGCGAACCGGACAGGCCTATCAAGAAACGGCAGATACGGGGGAGGACTATGTTAAAGAGTGGGTAAGTTTGGGATAAGTTGTGCTTTCGTACATGTTCGCTTGGAGGGAATCGCTGACCCGGATAGTGACTGCCGGCGGAAGAAGATTAAGGTAAAGATAACCTTGTCCTGTTTACAGGTTGTTGCATCTTTGCATGGAGGACGACTAAATAGCCTGATAGGGTGACAATAGATCTATCTACCAGTCATGTCCATCGAATAGACGAGGCTGTTGTAAGAAGACAGTTGGCGTGTGCCGCCGGCGGACTACCAGGGGCCCTTGTCCATCAACGGTGTTAACGGAAAGTGAAGGGCAGAAGAGTGATAGGTTTGTATATGTTATCTCGTTTCTTATACTATGAACCTAAGCTGATCATTGACCTACGAATACAGAACAACCAAGGAAGAACTATCAAAACGATTGGATCGACTTGAGCGGCGCTTGCACTTCATGTTCCCGGAGCTATTTCCTGACCCGGATAGAGACGAAGTGACTCTGATTGACTCGGGCGATGACTCTGTGACTGTTTGCTCGGAGAATGATAGCTATCCGGTGGCATGTAAAGCGGCTGCTATCGTGAACAGATGGCTAGCTCAGTCAGCGAACTTCTCCGATAAGATTCCTATCCAACCTAACCTTGCTCTAGCTCAGAATTGTCTAGCAGAGGTGACAGACACATGTAGTGTGGGCGACATTGCGCCTTCATTTCAGGCGTCTTCGTCTCCATTAAGTTCCCCGTTATCTTCGGGTGGAGATGACAGGAACCAGAGAAGACACCATGACAGAAATGCAATTGCTGAAGGTCCCTTCTGGCGATTACCTCGACCGTGATCTATAATTTGGTCTTGATTAGAGACGTCTGTGCTTTTTCTAAGGAATATCATGTCATACTCTATGGTCCTTCTATTCGATTAATACGTTATCTTTCACAAACGACACTTACGGATTCATCTACGATAACTCGGCGTTTTGCTTGATATGGTATAGACAAGGCCGTTTTCGCGTTAGTATAGGAGATATTAGAGATTGTTTGAATATAGCCTCATGACGAGCGCATAGGAGCAGAGGCGATCTGCTTGATCCACTTCTTTCTGTGGGGCATTGACTAGTGCTGCTTCGTTATAGATTAATAGGCCTTCCCTGCTATCTTAGACTGAGGGATTTCCAACCTTTTCCTTTTTGTAATTTTCTTAAGGTCTTGCTAAAGCCCCCCTCCTTTTTTCTACAGACATGCTTAGATGACCTCGAGGTGACTAGTTCGGTAGCAAAACACATATGCCTCGTGTATGAATCGATCAGAGAGCCTCTCATCTTAAACCCAAAAAGATATTCTCTCTTTCAAATTCACCTAAGACCATCTAGAAGAGATGCCACTATCCAGCTAATATATTGATCGCCTTGTCTTCGAACTGCCATAATACTAAGACAGACTATAGATATATCGTTCTTCTGTCTCACTAACGCCGTGATCCTGGTAGGAGAATACTCTCCGTCTATATACGCTAAAGCCTAAACTACTTTTCCCTTTCCTATGACAAAATGCACTTCATAGAATTGAGCCATTGTGATAGTGTTGTGATAGCAACGCTCTCTTGGCTATAACCAACGTTCTCTAACCAATACACTATACCAAGCTTACTGATATTTTGTAAATATCTAGGTAGAACTATCGTACATTGCAATGAGGCCGCGGAGCCACGACTCTCTGGATTCATTTGGCTGTATAGCTAGGAGCTCTTCGCTAGAGGCCTGAACCTCTAAAAATTGATGTCCATCACACAACCGGATTTGAAGCCTCTCCTGGTAGTACTGGTCCATACACTGACCACAAAAATCGATATCGGGACAGGTTTGACACACAAATCGTCCTTCTGTGACTGTCGGCTTCCCTTTACAGAGATCGCACACGACCCAGGCACTATCTTGGGAGCCAGGATCGACCTTCGCATCGTACAGAAATGCCATACGGGCCGCGGAGACATCATTCATGTAGAGCAGGCACTTTCCCAGCCGGTACGAAACCGACTTTCCCTCCGTTAGGGCTCGGGTGGCAAGCATGGTGATGCCTTCCCTTAGGGCTGATGTCCGGCTCTCTTCATCGAATGAAGGAGCGGATAGAGGGGCATCTCCTGTTAGTTTCTCCAGCGTCGGCGGATGTCGAGCGGCCCAGTCTATGGAGGATCGACCGAACCAGTCCAGTTGCAACCGATCAGCTCCTAAGGACAACAGGAACTCGACGAGTTCAGTCTGTCCAGCCGCCGCGGCTGCGTGCAGGGCGGACGACCCATCATAGCACGCCGTCACATCCACGCCTTCTTCCACCATCGACTCAATAATGCCTCGGTGACCCTTTCTCGCGGCCTTGGACAAGACGGTTCCTCCGCACCAGCATGGGCTGAGCAAATCAAACTTCTGGGCATCGGCCGCGCGTAGAAGCACCCGAAATGCGTCGGCACTTCCATTAACGGCGGCATAATGCAGCGCCGTATGACCTTCATCGCTATGGAGGGCGCCTACTTCGGCGCCAGCATCCACCAGCAGCTGTAGGAGGTCTGCCTGGTCAACTGAGGCAGCGTAATGCAGCGCCGTTCGTCCATCCTCCGGCGAGACGGACACGTCTGCGCCCATCTCCAGAAGCAAGCGGGTGAGAGCAGTACGTCCGTGAAGGGCCGCCAAATGAAGGGCCGTGTTTCCCGACGCGTCCAGTGCATTGATCGCGACGCCTGCGCGACATAGCGAGGGGACGACATCCGGATTGTCGCCCGCTGCGGCCACATGTAAAACAGTTCGATCATCCGGTCCCAGCACGTCCACCGCAGCACCATGGGCGAGCAGTGATTCCACGATCTCGATCGTCCCACAGTACGCGGCTAGATGGAGGGCGTTATTCCCGTCCGATTCGACCAGATTCACATCGGCTCCGGCTTCCAGCAGCAACTGAATAACCTCGGCCTGTCGATAGATCACCGCAGCCAATAAGACAGTGGTTTCCGCGTCCCCGCGCACGTCCACCGGGATACCCTGATCCAGCAGGAATTTCACCACCTCCACACTTCCCCCGGCGGCTGCGTGGTGGATGGCCGCATCTCCCTGCTCATCGACGCTGGCGATATCAGCGCCGTGCTGGAGCAGGAGCCGGACTGCATCTATGTGTCCATGTGACGCCGCGATATGCAACGGGAGCAGGTTCCCCCGGCGAAGGAGATGCGCGTCGGCATCAAACTCTAGTAGGAGGCTAATCATTTCGCATTGTCCGTGATACGAGGCAAAGCGTAGCCTGGAGTTGATCGCCTCGTGGATCATGGGGAAGGCCGGATGGTCCCGGGCGATGCTGGCGCCAGCTTCGAGAAGAATCCTCGCTAATGATTCATGGCCCATCATCACCGCCGCTTCCAAGGCGCATCCCCACTCCCAATTCTCCTCCGATGGATTGGTCACATTCCCAGCGCCGGACGCGAGAAGCCGGCGCAGGACAAGTTCCTCGTCATGGGTCACCGCCCATTCGAGGGGCGTGTGGCCATCGTTATCGGGCAGGGAGACAGGCACGCCGGCTTCCAGCAAGACCGCGACGGTCTGTTCTTGCCCTGCTGCCGTGGCCTCATGAATGGCAGCCCGGCCATCGATGAGTCTCGCTGGATTGGGGTCTCGCCTCACGAGCTTCTGGACGCAGGTGACTCGGCCCTGCGCAGCCGCCCAGATCAGGGGCGTGTCGCCATCGTTCCGAATCAGCGTGGGCGCCCGGCCATACAGCTCCTGCGACAGGAGGTCGTGAAAACGATGGGCTGTCTGGATGAGGGCATTAAGGTCGGAGACGCTGAGATGCGACGCCACCTCCAGGATGATTTCGGCGGGATGATGGACAAAACACGGGGCAGCAGACGATGCCATGGCAGTATGAAGGGTGCGAAGGTGAAATAATGTCACGTCCACCATGCGACAAAGAACACATGACAGAGAGGGTGGATGGGATGTGAATACGAGGCGGCGGGGAGGTGGATCTCATCCCAACCCTGCCATTTGCTCGCCAGCCAGAACTAGAATAATGATCGACATGTCTTTCCGACTGGGCATGTCGATATCAGCCTATACTCTCTTTTCAGAACAGAGAAATAATCTCGTTAAGATAATAACGATCTCATTCAAGCGCTATCATGAATCATCCAAATCAAGTTTGGCATACTGATCCACAAACTCATCGAACAGCTTGTTTAGCCCGAGCAGGTTCAAGGGATCCTTGTCATCTTGTTCAGCCATGAAGCAAAGCATGTTATGGATGTCAAAAGTGATGGCCAGCAAATATCCATATTCAGATTCCAGGAACACCTGATCCCCGGTATCTGAATCACCTGTCACTTCGTTCCACTGTCTAGCATACTCGTCACAGAAGTGTCTCTTTTCCTCCTCTGTATATTTCCTGCAATCTGCTATCCGGCTCTCCTCGTCAAACCATTTGAACAACTTTTGCATGAAGTGTCCACCGATGTCAAATGCTCGGTAGTTCTGCATCACGAACTCAAAGTCAATCAGGGTAACTTTGCTCTCTCCTTCCTTCGGGTTATTTTTCACCATGACGTTCATAAACTGAATGTCATGAATACACCACCCGGTCTTTCCTCCTATGGATTCCAGCTTATCCACCACATTTCTCAGCCTTCTCCCAAAGTCATAGTCAACTAGTTTGTCGATACTGACACCTCCTTCCTTCCCAAGTGCCTTCAACTTGTCCATCATGTAGTAATTCCCGAGTCCATTGATAACAGCTTCATAGTACGATTCCACCGCCTTTTTCTCCAGTGACGTGTCCAAGACATGAAACATTGCCAGTCCTCTAGCAACATCCGCTCTGATAACCGAATCCTCAACATCCTCCGGCTCCAAGTTACGTGCATCCAGGAACTCATCGATTCTCCCGAGTATGCCATCCTGTGTCTTGAAGAATCCGTAGACTTTGGCTCCCAGTCCGGTTCGACCGTACTCATAGCATAGAAGTGCTTCCTCATGCTTCGTTGGTGCCAGAGGCTCGAAGATTTTGAGGCTCCCCCCGTTGTCAGTATGTAATTTGATGAACACCTTCAAGGGCTCGGTAGGTGTGCCAGCTGTGGGCCTCGGTCGCTCCACGGAACAGTGGGCGTTGGCAAACGATGCATGGTATGACACGGTCAAGGTCTCTGGATCCACAGATGGCCATTCGTTCGTCAGAAATATGCCGATGATGTCCCTGACGTTTTGTTTAGTCGGGACTTTGTCTTGGGGAAGTGTCACAGGGACGGGAGTCAAGGTCGCCATCTTGCTTTGATGTGTGATGGGGTGCCTTGGGTCATAAGAAGTATGGCGAAGAGGTGATCTAAGATGAAGCTTTCAAAGTATTTCGCAATCATTGAATGTCTATCTAACCCGGCTAAGTCGCGAGAATTATTAGTGTATGTCGGGCTCCCGAAGTAGTTTAGCGCCCGATCGATACATCTGGAGCCATTTGACTAATCTCCAGACAGACAAATTATTGAAGAATAGGTAAATATGCAAGGTCTATTGGAGAAAGTAATCTAAAGGAGCGACAGGGAACCAGTCCCGGAGTCTAAATATAGAAAAAGAATGAAGTCTGCCGAATACACAACCGCCACATGTCTTGTCTCCCTAGCGAACAGCCACCATGTCGATGAACAGTTTAGATGGCAACGACATCAACCCAGAAACGGGTGTCGTCGCTCTGGTACTTCTTGTCACTCTCGATCTGAGACTTGATCCACTTGACGGCGCTCTTGTAGTCTATCCATCCAGTTAGCATAGCGATAAATGCCATTTTCCGGGAAACATACTGTTGATATCCTGGGTGTTGGGGTTTTCGAGGCCGGACGCGCCGTTGCGGTGACCAGCGTACCAGACATCGAAACCGTACTTCTTCTCGCCGTCGTGGCGGGCCTTGATATCCTTTTCGAGGTTGGTGCTGCAGATATGTCAGATCCTGTTGCGGGAATTACGGAGTAAAGTGTCTTACTTCAGGACCTCGCCATTCTTGACATCCTCAGTCTTCTGACCGAGGAACTCAGTGGCGGAAGTGCGCAGCATCATCCAATTCTGCTTGAAGATACCGAAGTTGGTGGCATCACCGGTCTTGCCGTCACCTGTTTCCTGTTAGATTATCTGGCTTATGAGAAGCGATTCAGCTGGATATGGTCTTACCGTAGGGGTAGGTGCTGGGGTCCATATTGTCGCTTTAACGTTTGCGGATCAGTATAATTTTTGATGTCTCATTCAAAAAGATCACAGAATAGAACCTACTTCTCCAACATGGCAATGGCCAGGTCCATGGTGTTACCACCAGCGCTGACGATGGCCTGCTTGCGCTCGCCCAGGCCTGGAACAGAGTAGTTGCCGCGGCGGCCCTCATCACGGATGCCAATGGCGGCACCGAGAGCCATGGGAAGGAGCAGAAGGTTCAGGGAAAGCTTCATTGTGAATACTTGGTTGGATAGAAGGAGCGAAAGAGTAAACGGTTGGAATGAATGTGTGGAGTTGGTAGTTGGCAGAGTTGTGTTTGGTATGAGGAGCTATCCATGGGCCACCCCATGGCTTATATAGCTTGTCATTCGGGATTCAATAGTTATATAGACAATAAAGGGCTATAAAACTCCGTGGATGAATAGGTAATGATCTTCTGGTACCCATTGGGTCCATTTCAGATGATCTGATCTCTAAGAGAACAGGAAGTTTTAAACAGGGTCCATGCGAAGCTCTCCAGCGTTTAAGGAACCAAAACGGTAAAAAAAAGTTAAAATCCGAAACACCCAGAGACTCTTCTTCAATGGTAATGGTCAGAATGTGCGCTGCGGTTCTGGAAACGTGGAACATGGCCAGTGTTGGCTGTGGAATGTATAAAAGGGGTAAAAATGAGCTTAAAACAGTGGGTCCTGTGGAGCTCGTGTATCTGAAGAGCCGCTTACGATAAATGAAGGGACCAAACAGTTGGCTCTTAACCTTCTGGTGGCTTGCCCTATTTTCGACGGAGAAATTTCCTTCCCTCTCTACTGGACACGGGATCTTCTCCGAGTTTCAGACTGCTACACGTAACCCTAAGTAAACTTTAACGGAGTTTCCGGAATACACCTTCCGCTACGCCACCACTCTTTGATAATTGAGAATGAGGAACCAGCAATATGAAGTGAAGGTAGAGGATTGGTTCGCTTTGCATCTGTCATATGTTTTCTGCATGCAGACAGCAAAACTCGTGGCTTACGCAATTCAGGTTCGGGACCCTGGCTCCCGAGCCCTGACTATCCAACTCTATTGTGACGTACATGGTCTGAGATCTGATAATCATTTCAAACTGATACTGTTCCAGGCAGCTAATAATAACACGATGTATTTAGACCACGGATATAACGAGTGGAGACTTTTTGGGTACGCTAGAAACTAAATAGCACTGCTTTGAAATCAATAATCGACATTAACAGAAACCACAGTCACTAAACGCACAGAACAACATTATATTCATTGATATAAATATCTCGACTAGTATATTCATGGGTCCAATACCGACTTTTTCCCATCCCGAGCCACCCCAGTTTATATTAACTTAAGTCCAGTCGAGACCCTGATCGGGAAAAGCGCTTGTACTTGGATCCTACTAGTACAGCGCAGACATATTAATGGCATTGGAGACTTTCAATGAATCAGCCGCTCTTTGAGTCGGTGAGCATTGAGATGATACTGATCGTCAGCATTGATTTCTATATCTGAATCCGTTTCGTCCATTGCCTGAGTGGGAGCGGGACACTCGGATGACTTCCGCTTTAGCTTTGGAAAGAATACTGGTTTACGGCCATCAATCAGTAACTTCTGAGTTGGTACTGGGATTATGGAGATTTGGATGGTCATATTACTGAACTCAGACTGGGTCTTCGGTGATAAGCAAGGGAAACGGCGCCTACATAGTCGCAGTGAGTGTTTACCAATTGTCAAACCCGTCTCTCAATTACGAGATATATCTTAAAGACTTATGTGTGATTTCATGGTGGTGTCGCCAATTGCTATCGTACATGGTCCTCTCCATCGTTGGATTCATAATGATATATGGATATGGTCATACATAAAGCTCGTGAGTACAGAACATATTTCAACTTTGAATTATTTGATTTGAACTGGTGCTATTGCCCCATTGCCCAGTTTTAGCCTCTATATAGGTAAGATAGAAGACAATGAAATGATTGCGCAGCAAAGGAAACGAGCATTCGTCACTTCTTCGAGTGGTACGTTGGGCGTATTATAGGACAAGCTTAGAAGAATGTCGAAATTGCCTTTCTAGTTGAGAGGGAACACGGCGGCACGAATGACACAGCATTGATAAGTTTTATTCTCTCCCCAAGGGTTTTACTAATGGATATCTTTATCTCGTAGTGAGCCCTAAGTGGTCTATCTATAGGGCAGTGTGGCTTCTGCCACATTAGGGGATGTATCGAACGGTCACGCAATCTCAATATTGAGCCGGCACTTGTGAGTTCAGGATTGAGAGGATAAAAATGGACCTGTAGCATATCTTTATAGCATCATTTACATTATCGAGTAATCAAGACATGCTAGCTCCTTTTCTTGTTCGGCCGTAATGCCCAACTGAATACTTCATGCCATCAATTTCGCTAAAACGTATGATTTTGTCAGCGTTTTCCAAATTTTGGTCAATTTTCTTAGCATTGAGAATCCAAGCAAGGTGCTACCTATACGATATAGCCCATTGCTGCGTTATAGGCAAGCCACATATCTTTTGAGCTATGCCATTCACATTATTCTAACATCTCTATCTAATGGAACAGATATTTGGATACGATTTACTTCGCTTTCTCCGTCCCCTTTTTCTCTTCCTCGTCCTACTCTCGTTCCTCATCTTTCGTTCTTCTTTGTTCGTGCAGGCGGAGCTGATAACAGCAACTACACGGCTACGAACTCAGAGCCAACAGCTAGATGTACAGGAGTGAGGGGGTATCCTGAACTAGCGAAGAAGAACATGAAGTTAGGACGAGAGCGACAACGCCGCGAGGTAGGGAGACATGGATGTAGTGTGGGATGCTGGTAGGAGGGTCGCCTTTCACTGAGGAGTCACGCTTCCACGGTGCTGACAATTTTGACAGGACATATTTCGAAGATTAATCTTCATTCTAACTTTTAATGCGCTGGAAAATAACATAACACGACCTTCTCTTTCGCGTTTTCCAAAGAGACACCCCTCATTCCAGGGGTGCAACTCATTTCTTCAATACCATCCTTATCAAATGAACTTCTCGATTTTTTCCATCTTCACATCATTGATCTCAAATATTCGCACCCAAGGTCGGTAGGGCCGGACAATTAGAGGCTGCAACTTTCCTCGGCCACATATCGACTTGATATCCATCTCTAAAACACTGTTTATAGGTAATATTTAATTCGTCGGTCCAATTGTCCTATACATTGTCAGACTCCTTCCAGAGAAGCTACCAGCAAAATAAACCACACACCTGAAAGCGACAAAGCTTCTGAAAGTTCTTAAGAAAAGTCTTTACATCCTCCCAAGGCCGGAGTCTAGAACCCCTTCTCATCAATTACTGATCCAGGTGATATCCATGCTCTCCCCATGATTGGTAGATACGGAAGCCTTCTCTCGCTATAGCTATGACAAAGGAATGGGCAAACGATGGATAGTTCATATCGCGGCTCATCTTTCCCGCACGCTCAAGCATCTCCACATCAACAAGATTAACCCCTAGCATTGTCACTTTGCCGATCTTCCCATCAATCGCTGCTTTTTATTGCTTGCGCGAACCGTTTCGGGAGGTCGGTTGATGGGGTTTTGAGAATGTCTGCCATAGTAGGAAGCCCGCCTATAGATTTAGATAGGAACTTGAGTGCCTCAAACATAGAGTCTGGCTCTGGAGACGAGGCGAGTAGAAGGACAAGGGAGGCATCAAGCTTGCAAGAATACCACAGTGTTATGCTGGCAATAAGTGGTCGCATGGAAAAAGGAGCTAGATCACCCCACAGAATATGTGTTTCTCCTCTCAACACAGATTTTCGAAGGCTCTCGAGTTTAACAGACGCGGCATCAGGACCCTCGCCAAAGAAGTCTTTCATCACTTTGTCCACTTCTTCCAGAGGCTTAGGCTGAACCCTTTGAGACCTTTCCTGAATTAGATGCAATGTTGCTAGTCCGGTGAGGTAAAGTATGCCATTCATTGAAATACCTTCGAAAGGGAGCTGGGGCGCTTCTGGTAGGGATCTGTTCCGTCTAGTTCGATTAGTGATTTGGGTGCTCCCTTTGGCTGAATACCTACCTTGTATGATCAGATTTCATCGTCGAACTTTCCCTGGTGGGACATAGGGTGCTCGCTGTCACTGGCATCGGCTAACACGAGGGGCATTTCCCTCCATTTTTTGCGGGTTTTTAATGTCAGCAGAGGAATACCACTGGCGTTATCTTGAAGGCCGTACCGTGAGGGTCATTCAGGTGGTGTTATATAAAATCAGATGGCGTCTGATGACGTCCCATGTATTTGTGGAGAGAGCTGAAACACTTAGCGCTGTACGTGCCCAATGGAAATAATGCATTTTACAACGCAAAAGACATATGCAACGTTCCATAGTGGTTTACTATTCGCAACTAGCTTTATTTTTTATGCGATGCAAACCAGCAAACTGTGTCAAGAGCAAAGAGGTAATCACCAAACAGGCGCACTGAAGGGAGCCTCTAGCTTTAATTTACCAGAGGTTATGTGTTTTATTGAAAAGTATCTTCCGTCAAGTCTTTGCAAGCGAAGGCTTTCTTGCGTTTGGCAACATTCGGCGATAAGTGTCACGTCTCAAACCGCCGAAAAGTGACGCTATAAGAAGCACATTGGTTTCGATATAATCGGAATTCTTGGAAACCAAGCCTCTCAGTGCGTCTCGTTCAAGACAATCCTCAAGCCCAGACCACAATATCCAAAAGAAAAATGAAAATTTAGACCAATCACTGTCAAACTCAATTCCCTTGTTCAATATGACCTGGTATCCCCAATTACAGCAACATTTATCCTGCGTTTTAAAAGGATGGCGTTGAAATCCTCCCGGTAATTTGAGGTTATCTTGTATCCTTGTTTGTGGATGGAACTCGTCCTTGAAAAGCGTCATGGAAGTGGCGCTCCAAGAACTCACTCAGGATTCTTCTATATACCTCGCACAAGCTTTAGAATAGATCGCACACTATATACAAGGAATGATAATTCCCTCCATAGCACCACCCCCCCTCACTGCGGCGCATAAATAAAACCCAACTCATCCACCTCATCGCCATCCCGTCCATAGAACCCAACAATCTGCCACGAATCCGGCGCAGTAAATTCCTTGCAGTCGCTCGTCGTCTTCCCGGTACTGACAGTATTGCCAGCGCTAGTCGTCGCCAGCAGGTAGAAGATGCGAGTATGATCGTCGTATTTATCCTGGCAGAGCTTTGCCTGAGTCCAGTATTCGTCTTCGGCCAAGGTAAGTTCAGATGCAGTGCCGCCTGTTCCTCCGTGGGTGTAGTTCTGGCCCGAAGTCAAAGCCAAGCCGACCCTGTCCACGCGGTTTTCGCCCCGAAGGGTGATCTTGCTTGGTTTATTCTGTCCTGTTGAAGATGAGGGGACGGATGAGAGATCGTTGAACCAGGTTCTGTGATACTTGGCTTAGTGTAAAGTCAATCTACGGGTACCGAGGATAATACATACCCGTGAGGTCCACCGAAAAGATCACTCTGGCGTACTGAATCAGACAAAGTCCATGTAAAATTAGACGTAACAGGGTTATGGTCAGAGAGAATGTGTCCATCGAGTTCGAACTTGGTTCCAACGTAGCTCCAGAAAGTCGCACTCAACTCGATCGAACGGCTTCCCCGATAACTATATTACATATTAGCTATACCACAACTACACATTAACCCGAATGCCACTTACAAGATCTTGTCAACCGTCTCGCAGGTGTTGTTCGTCGTCGGGTTGTCGCACATCCAGGGATCGGTCCCCTCCGTAGGCTCGACACCATTCAGGATAAGCTCTACCCAAGGGTTCGTCATGTTCTGCTCGGTCCCGAACACACGAATATTCTCGCCAGAGGAAGTGTATCGCGCATTAGTATCGCCAAAGACCAGAACCGCATTGCCTGCGGAATTGTTCCCAATGTAATCGGCCACCTGCTGCAAATTGGCACTGCGCGCTGTGACATCGTCTGTCTCAGAACTAGGACATATCAGTATCGAGGTATGTAATTTTTGAAGTTGGAAAGTCCATACCCGGCATCCGTATGCAAATTGTAAAAGTCGACGTAGACGCCCTCGTCAAAGCGCACGCGCATCGTGGTAAATCCCTTAGGAGTCAAACAATCAGAACCCGAGGCGTCAGAGCATGTTTCCCACTTGACGCGCTCAAAGTCCACCCAGGGGTAGTTGGCAAGCGTGTTCAACCCTGATCCGATACCCGCACCTCCGGAAGTGGCGGTGCGATAAGGATGGTCGTCGGTTTCGTATATGTAGGCATGGTAGTTGAAGTCCTCTTGTACATGGATCACATCATAATCGTATTCGGCGAACTTAGCACCAATTGCTTTGGAGTTATTGGTTTTATCGCCGGGCACTTCGTTGCCGTTGAGGATAGCCGGAAGACCCGCGACGTTGAAAGAGAGAACATCGAATTGGCCGGAGGTGGCTGCCAAAGCGACCGGAAGACCGCTGGCGAGATACGCGATGGAGCGCATTTTCTTCCCTATTTTCTTTGATTTATCTTATCCTTTTGCGTGTAAGGAAAAGTGTCAGGTCGCAAGTGAAGAAAAAGAGGAGTGATCGTCGGTCTTATGTACTTGCATGTCGGGGATCGTCGTTCGGAAGAAGAAAAGGGGCACTCCGACGGTTTAATCTATGTCGACCGTAGCAGAACTGCCGTTGGTGACGAGCATGCGCCTAATGCAGTAGTATTCCATACTAAGGCCTTAGACTACTATTCTTCAGGGCATGTTTCCTGCACGTGGAAGGATCGGATGGTCCGTAGTGTCTTGGCCCTAGTCCATTAATATCTCCGGCTAAATTAAGACCAACTAGACCATGATGTCAGTGAAGAATCGCTGCAGAATGTCCAGCCATGTGGAGGAATGATAGGCACAAATTTTACCGACTGTCAAACGAGCTATCTGTTAATCTCCGGCCTCGCTTTGAGGGTTCCTAATCCTATAGTCCAGAATTGTGGGATTTTAACGTACGATGTAGAATATCCATGGCCGGAGATACTACGGAGTAATTCAGGAATGGAAACAGTCGATGGACTCAATAACAAAATGCCAAGGCGATACCTATCTAACTAATCAGGCTAAAACCCGATCCCTCTAAAGATCCTTCCATGCATGCCCTGGAACTGATCCGAGTTGATCATACACCCGCTCAAACATTACCAAGTCTCACGTCTATAGGAATCACGGATGAGAATCAGCATTGGCACCTTGGTTCGGCTCTCAAAAATCAACTAAATACCTTAGCAACTTCTACCAGATACTGAGGATGTGAGTAATGACAAATTACCGAAATGCTTCAGTATTTGTATTGAAAGTCGAACAAGTCTATGCCTGGGCTCTAGAATGACACAGAGCTTCTTGGGTTTTGGTTATCTTTGGGGTCTTTATGACATCCAATGCTCACATCAGATGGATATTCATAGAGATGTAAGAGCACCATCATTCATAGCATAGCCAGCGTCTCGGGAAAAAGCAAAAGATGATGTTCGATACATCTTAATTTACATTGATAAAGGGAACTAACCCATTCGCCTTCCCCAATCAGTTCTGTAGGATCGGGTGAAACAACAGCATCAGTCGCAAGACATATTCGGCCACAGCAAATCCCAGTGCTATAGTAATTGCTTCAAACTTATGCAAATATAACATGGGACCATTTTGTGCCCACGATCTAAGGACTATCGAAGGAGGATGCCGCACGTCAACTGGCCACTTTCCATTAGGTATAGGGCTTTGGCGCGCTCACAGGAGTGGGGGAGAAGTTCTACTTTGAAACAGGATAATTAATGTGCCAATTTGATTGAACTACAGAATTTGTATTCAAGCAAGCCTAACATCAGTTGGATATGCCCAACGGGACAGAATCAACGATTAGTTAAACAACAGTGACACCGCTCGGGGGTTTCCAGCAATCTGGAAGTCTCAAAACAGGGCACGGTAGAGCCCATCACGCACAACACCTGCATCTCCCATTGCCTTGATGATATTCAATGCCAAATCAGGTTTCTTATATTCTTGGGAGAACTTGACCATATCAACCCTTCCCCAATACTTTGTGAAGTCGTGTATCATCCACGTACGGTCCGCGTTGAACACCTTATAAAAACCTGACACTAATGCGTCGTCGAAAGTGCCGGCTTGTCTAAGTTTCTTGAGATGGTAACTGACATGTGTCATCTCGAGTAGACCCCAATTCGATTGCCGTAAAGCATTGCCGAATATATTGATATTGTCCACTGTTGTAATCTCTAGCAACGAAGCGAACAACCCGCGAGCCCTATTCAAACTCTCGGCGTGATACCTAGCTTCGGGAGTTTGCGACTGATCGTGGTTTTTCAAGAGCGCTGCAATGGCTTCATCGACAGGTATCTGAGAGGTCGGACTTAGCAAAACCAATCTAGACAACTAAGAATGCGGTTTGATATATAGAAGATACCGCACTAACCTTGTTGTGGAAAATCGACTGCAATGGCTGGGTTTGATGACGAGGGAACTGGGACACAACCCAGTGGGTTACACTGTCGTCTGACGACTGGCCCATCAGGTATGCGGCGAGGTATTTAGACAGAATGTCGTAAGCACGACTGATGTCATCAGCTGAAGGTTTTTCATCGGCTTCCGCTTGATAGCTTTGCTCAATCACTCGTTTCAGACTGTTTTGCAAGGAAGGGCTGAAATGTCCCAAATTAACCCTGGGTTCTCCAGCATAATACTTGGGTAGGCCAGAGCTTATGGTACCCAAGACATGATCCTTTGAGGTCGATTCCGGCAGTTGTATTTTCCAATTACCCATTGTAAGTGAGTTTGTAAGAGGGTGAAAAAATAAGCAAGTGTACCAGAGAAAGAAAGATTACAAGCGTGGCGATGCAGTAGTATGACCCCTTTGGATAGGAGACTTACTCAGTATTTATACGTGGGGACAGACCATTTTAACATTGGAAATCAATCACCTCGGGTTCTCTTTCTGTCTTTCCCTATTTTTGCTTTTGTGGTTTCCCATCCTAGGGTCTCTGAATTGAGTCATCATATGCATCAGTAGATTCCGCAGTTCCGGTGTGAAGAAAGCAATGCATAGATGTCGTAAATCGCAGCCATAGGAATGCTTTATTTTGGACAGTCTGGGGCCAGTGCGATGACAGATCGGCGGCATTCATCACAACTGCGTGATGACTTGTGCAGTAATCCACATAGAGGTCTCACCGATATTCGCTGCAAAGGCCTGAGACATCGAGCTTTGCCGATCTCTCCCTCATTCCTACCCAAAGCAAATTAATCATTGGAGGTTTCATTGTGGTCACTTGAGCGATGGTAGTCTATAACCTGTCTACTAATATCTAATTCCGAGATTGGAAGAATTGTCGATCAGTGTGTTGTTCGTGCATTGCATATGACCCGTCGCAGCGCACTACCTATAGTAGTCTAGGGTTGTGATGTTGGAGTCACTCGATTGGTCACCCCTTCCTATGGCTGGCTGATGTAGCGGAGATTAATTTTTTGAGGCTGCAGATATGCTGATGATAGTATTTGCTCGATATCTCGGTACGGTTGACAGGTAGTAGTCTTTGGTTGGAGGGAAACGTGCATTAGGAGCAATCGCCAAATTGTAGAAAGAATGGAGGGGTAAATCGTGGCTCGAATCAACCCTATCGGCTTTGCATTCCCGAATTCAATTTCCCCCGGCGTGCCAGCCAAGAAAATTAGACTACAGTAAAACCTCTTTATAAGCAACTCCGATACAAGCAATATCTCGATATAAGCAATATCTCGATATAAGCAATATCTCGATATAAGCAATCTACTAGGCTGTCTCCTATCGTTTCCCATACAAAATTGCAGAAAACCTCGATATAGGGAACTTTCAATAATCTTCTCAGTCTCCCATACAAAATTCCTTATAATGAGATATAGTGGGTCTAACCAATTAAAAAATTTACTAAAACAATTATAATCACGTGTATATTTCTCGGGAAGGCTAATCTACACTTCCCAGTAATTCTCCAGTAGTTATGCTAGTGGAATTCGTTAGCTGGAGAGCATGTTTCTTTATCCCTGGGTATTCTCAACTCGAGACGTGTTATAACACTCTCTCCACTTTCCTGGAAACCATGTTCACTGCAGAAGCTTTATCGGCTCCGAGTCGAGAGCAATATCTTCAGACACTGCAAATCTCATTATCACCAAGCACGCATCAGAGTCTTTCTGAGATACTACGGTAGGTGGCTATCCTATTCCCGGCGATATTATAATTTATGCATGTCATGTTTGTTCCCGGGAGCCTGCTCTAGGGTCTAAGTTCTAACGGTGACATATTATTTATCAAGCTCTCTGGCTTGACTGCTCTGTAAACAGGTACAATGCGCAACGTACCCTTTGTCTTAGAGGTATCATTGGGGGAAGAAGCGCTGGATGGCTGGTAGATTGGCTACTAAATCGCTACACAAAGAGGTATTTTGAGGAATATCTCTGCAAGGCACAAGAAATATTAAACCACACAAAGTTCTAGTTAAGCAGAAACTTATAAACCAGAGCTATATATATATAGAGCATTCCTATCCGATTAGTAACATATTTTACTGTATTATTAATTAATAAATAAATAACGTAATCTGTAAGCACCCTGCGCACACAAGTACCCTGCGCAGCTCTGTAATCTATACAAATCAGCCCTTTTTACTACTTGAATATCTCATCAACCATTGGTTAAAATGATATAAACATTAGAGGTTAATATATAATACTACCTTGTCTTCAATGTATAAAGCAGAGAAATTCATATAAGCAATACTTTTCTCAGTATTAAATATCAAAGCGGTATTTTTGATATTCTCAACTTATACAGTAAAGTTAAAAGAAAAATTTAAAGAAAATATCATGAAGCTGATATAGTGTATACTATATTGCATATTTAATGTTATATCTTTACAATCTGTGGTTGCTGAGACATTCAAGTAGTAAAAAGGGCTGATTTATATAGAATACAGAGCTGCGCAGGGTGCTTACCAATTACGTTATATTTAGAGATAAGGAAAGGAAAATATATAGCTATATAGCATAATCTCTAGAAGGGGTACTCCTATGCGGCATTTAGAGTGCCGGGTATCTGGTTGTAAAAGACAGTCTTGTTTTAATTGGACTTGGTGAAGTGGCAATCTCGTAGCATTTCTGGCAAGGCTCTGGGAACTGTTTCTGTGATGAGAGCAAAGGCCACTCCATTGCTTCTGCTTTTTTTTTTTTTTTTTTTTTTTTTTGCCAAATCGAGGATGGCTTTAGCGGTTACCAATGTAAGATTTCATTCAAAAAGAAAGAGAATCGAAGAAAGAAGACGAGTGAAAAGTCTCGTACAAAGAGAAGTTAAAATAAGTGTAGCGCAGGTAGGTAGGGAATGAAGCGCAACTAATGGTATGGCTCTAGCTTAGCTCAGGCGATAGTACGGTCTCTTCATCTTTGAGCTCGGGGAAGAATTCGGGTCAGGAACACCTTTAGCCGAGCTATGTGATATCAGTAGGCTCCAGCTGTACCCGAATAATAGCGAGCAGGTTATATGTATATTTCATGGCATATCATTGGTGGTTTGTTAGCTTACTCTAATTTCGGGCCCGAGATACTTCACTACCCGAGATCGATCCCGTTGTAAGTACCGGGATGGCTGATTTGGCATCTTTTGCTGGACACGTTTAGGCGTCAATGAAAACTATAAAGCGAGTGATTACTGGGTTATTGATGACATGTCTGTACTCTTCTTTAAGGTTTATTGCATGTGTTCTCTACATAGAGTTTTTTGTATGCTCAATTACTCGAACGTACGTTCAACTAGACCTACAAACCTCTTCTCAAGATGACTACAACAAGCTACAGTCGGCCAATTGATCATGAAAAGACACCTTCTCCAGTTGGCCTTGATGCGAATATGCAGGAAGACCAACTAGACGAAAACAAGAGTCATCCCCAGCAGGATCTCCATGAATACCCTCCATTGCCAAGGGTAATCATGATCACGATCGCGTTATACCTGGCGATCTTCCTAGTAGCACTAGTGGGTTCACTAATATCCCTCTCTTCATATTATCAGCAATACTAACAATCAAAGGATCGAACGATCATTTCCACAGCCATTCCGCGCATCACAGATACCTTCCACTCCCTCAACGACATCGGGTGGTACGGCAGTGCCTACTTGCTCACATGCTGCTCATTCCAGCTGGTCTTCGGCCGGATCTACACATTCTACTCCCCTAAATGGGTCTTCCTGGGTGCCATACTTCTTTTTGAAGTTGGCTCGGTAATCTGCGGCGCCGCACCGTCCTCAACGGCCTTCATCGTAGGACGAGCCATCGCCGGCATAGGTGCCTCCGGACTCATGTCGGGCAGCGTCGTCATTATCGTCTACATCGCACCACTACACAAGCGACCCATGTACACCGGAATCATCGGCGCTGTATTTGGAATTGCATCCGTCATCGCCCCCCTAATGGGCGGCGCCTTCACGGAGAACGTCTCATGGCGATGGTGTTTCTACATCAACCTGCCCATTGGGGCCGCCACAGTAGCCATCATCGCATTAGTCCTAAAGCTTCCAGAACCCCCGCACAGCAATATTTCAACACGCGAACGTCTAGCAAAGCTTGACCCCCTCGGCACAGCGATATTCCTACCCGGAATGATCTGTCTCCTCCTTGCGCTCCAATGGGGCGGCACCACCTACGCTTGGCACAACAGCCGAGTAATAGTCCTTCTCATCATCGCAGGAATTCTCCTCCTATCCTTCATCGGCATCCAAACATGGAAACAAGACAACGGAACAGTCCCACCCCGGATCATCCTCCAACGCAGCATCTTCTCCGGCTTCTGGTACATGTTCACGCTCAACGGCGCAATGATGGTAATACTATACTACCTCCCAATCTGGTTCCAAGTAATCAAGGACGCCAGCGCCATAAAATCAGGTATAATGACACTCCCCATGATCATCGGCCTGGTGGTGGGCAGCATCGTTGCCGGCGCAGGAGTGACCAGATCCGGATACTATAATCCATTCATGATCATCGCTTCTATCCTAATGGCGGTCGGGTCCGGTCTAATGACCACCTTTACCACGACTACCGGCCACAGCAAGTGGATTGGTTATCAGGTCTGCTTTGGGTTAGGGTTAGGGTTCGGGATGCAGCAGCCCGCTGCCGCGGCGCAGACGGTTCTTTCCCCGGAGGATGTCTCGACTGGTATCTCGTTGATTTTCTTTGCGCAATACTTTGGTGGTGCGTTGTGGATTTCGGCTGCGAATAATGTCTTTGCGAACTGTCTCGCGCGGAATGTGGCTAGCATTGCAGGTGTGGATGCCGGGGATGTTGTAAAGGTGGGTGCTACAGCTTTGCGGGAGGTTGTTGGTGACGAGCAGTTGGCTTTGATATTGCCTGGTTATAACTCGGCTGTGATTGATGCGTTCTATGTTGGGGTTGCGTGCGCGTGTGCTACGGGGATTGGGGCACTGACGATGGAATGGAAGAGCATGAGAACATAGGATGGTAGTAGCCGACGGGAAGGAATGAGGCTGACGTCGAGAAGGAAGCGGCTCGATACTGTAGATGGGATTTCTGTGTCCGTGCCGGATATAAACTTAGCGTGAATGGCCTTCTTGACACAGTGCGAAAATAACCTTATCCCTTGTGCTTGAATTGTGAGGTCATGCTACGTTTTATAGTCCAAGAAGTCAAGTCAAATGCTGTATATAGATCCCTCGTGCTACTCAATATGGCGGACATGCTTAATGTAACTTTGCAACAGTATTCAAAGAGTATCAAAACAGTCCACTCAGCCTGGGCCGAATGCATCTGAAACAGTAGAATAGCTTGCCCAATATGATTAGATTCAGCAATGGTTGGCCGGTTAGGAAGGGGCCACACACGTCGGGTATACGCGCCCAAAAGCACACCAGGTCAGTCAATTAGTGGGCAAGTAATTGCAGCGAGGGATATGTGTATGACTCATTAGGGACTAGAAAAGTCATATGAGAAGATGTGATGCTGTGCCCTGGCGGTCTTCAGAGATGAGTACTACAAAACTCCTAATGTCTGCTTCTTGCCGCACTCTACTAGAATTATTTAGGGAAGAATGGATAAAACTATGTAAGCGGCATACAATTGCATGGGAAGAGGAACTGCGCAACTCCACATCTGCGGCCGTCCCCCCTCAGTGCAGATAGTGCCAATTTAATCAAATTGCTTGTCACAATCATCAAAGAGCGAATATAACAGAAGCCAAGAATATCGGTAATGACTGACAGGGAAGCAATAAAAGAAACAAGAGAGATATCAACGGCATCTTGGCATACTGCCTAGTGGGCGACAAGACCGCATCGAGAAGGCAAAATCAAAACAAAGGAAATATATCGGGCATATAGGTAAGGGTTCAAAGGTACTCAACCACCCAACAGATGACAACTCTGCAAATTGCAAATGAAAAGCCCTTTTAGAGATCATGAAAGGGAAATAACTAGTCAGAGTACACATCCATGAAGAGATTGGCCTGACCTAGACCACTTTGGCAGGTCTTACCTCGTCAGCCAATCACGGCATCAATGAACTTCCCAACATTCGTGTACCTCTTGTCCTTCTCTTTGAAGTTCTTCATCTCGTCTGGATCAACGCCAATCTCAATGCCCTGGTCGCCTGCAAATTTGATTGTTCCCCCTCTAGTCGCCTTTGCGTCCTTTTTGTCACATATAGTATTTGCCAACATCTTGTATGCATCATTGCACAGTTCTTTAGTCAATGTGAGCTCACCCTTGGAAACCTTCTTCCATCGGAAGTTCAACACGTTGGGCTTTCCATTGGTACCAACGAGATTCTTAACTGCAAAACGCAGCCATTTACTGTTCACCACGTTGGCCCCAGGGAGGCTGCTTAGGAAAGCATCACAGGCAATAGACGCATACTGCTCGATGTAGCTATCTGCCATCTTACTGCCTAAGGCTCAATTAGATAAAGATGTGCAAGCCTTATAAAAGAGCGCAGACTGATACTAACCTGTCATGATACAGTCACATTGAGCGATGTAACCATCAACATCCCAGTATCCGCATTTCCCGCCCTTGCTAGAGGGCAAGAGGCCTTTCTCGTAACTGCCATTTCCCTGTAGCATAGGCGCATCCAGAGGTATCCATTCAGCACGCTTCAGTACCGGTGCGGCGGGAAGCGGCGGAGCACTAGAAACCAGTGGACTGATCACGGCTGCAGAAGCTAACATAGCCATATAAAGCAGCACCAAAAAGTTCGTTCCTGGTGCTCGATAATGTTAGTGTTGAGCCTCTATCTACCCCGGGGCAAACAATTACCGGTCATGGCGTATGAAGATGTTAGGTCAGATGAAGCCGCAAGCGGTGGGAAATATAGTCAGAATGGGAAAAAAAGACCAATGGAAAGAATGTAGTACACAGCTTTCAGATTAGTGTAGCGAGGAATAAGATGTACTGAATTGAATAGTGGTCCCTGTTGGAGAAATGGGCTGTTTATATCACCTAGATGAGTTGTTGTCTCCTATCGCTTCCATTGTCCTTCCGGCGTCATTTCTGTCCTCTTCGCGACTTTGAAACTCCCTAGGCTCCCATATTTCTCTGCTATGACCTCAATATCTCTACTAGAGATGTTGGGTTTGGTCAAACTTAGATTTCCCGCCTAGCGCCTGACATCATTGTCCATTGAGTCTTTACTTAGGTGGTGGTTGGAGAGGCGCATGATACCCGTTCTGCGAGATAGCCTAGTCATCTAACCAACATCAGGGAAAATGTCACCCGTGATTGGGATACAGAGCTTCGATATTGAAGGATGATAAGGCACTCGCGTTTCAGCTCCCCTCTTGTCATCTGCACGCATGACATGATCGACATATTAATGTTGGTTCTAGGCCATAGACGTAGTATCCAAACAAATCAAGGTTATGCTTTAGAGGTAACAAACATAATGAACATGAGCGTCCATTGGATGGAAGCAACCATGAAGTACATACTATGTGAGGCAATGGACATGAAGTAGTCCAAACCTTGTTGAGTCTACAAATAGGAACAGAATGATTATATGCAACAATTAACATGCGCCATTTTTCATTCCGAGATTGATGACCCTGCTATTATCAATTACGCACGACCGTGCGAGAGCCAAAACGGCAAGTACACAGTGCAGCGGTAATAATCTGCCTCTGCAGGTAGAGTTCGTCTAATGATGCTACGGAACAGCGACCTAGTCCGCGTAGTAAGTTTTCCTTGTCAAATTTGATTTCTCTATTGGCATTGCTGCCTGGAGCCTGCACCAACACGGACACATAGTTCATTCAATCATCCGGCTAAACGCAAGGGCACGGCCCCTGGAAAAAAGTACTTTATGAGACGAACAGCGTGGAAACGGTTTATGATATCACAAGACACATTCTTAATCTATTCTTAGACACGTAGGTATCCCGAAACCACTCTTTCTTAGCCTACCCCCTTCTTTATCTCTATAGGAGAATACAAGGCGTCATGAAACGGATCGGTGTTCATATGACTAGATGTGGTTATCTTGCGAATGTTAGCATTCTCGGAGCTGTGCCATTTAGATTAGCGGGATACCTAGAGCTTTCTATTCCATCGGGCTGCAGCTGACATCGTTGCTAGAGTTATCTTTTACTTATCCAATGTTGTGAGATCATAGACATATCTCTAAGCTGCCCGTGAGGAGACACTGAATCAAGTACTCAATATATCAAATCAACACGTTTTCTATATGACCGAAATCCTTGTTCTGCTTTATCTGTAGTCTAACTGTTCACTATTTTACTTTCTGAAGCCAAGGATGTAACTAATTCTATTCTCTTTAGCATTTACAACAAGCCTTTAACTATTAAGATGTATTAATTCGTCCACTTCTATAGAGAAAGTGGCCTGGAAGAAGATTATGCACAGGCTGTTGTTGTTGCAGAGGCATCATCTAAATATTCGCGGCACAGGTCCGTCTGCCAGAGTAGCTTCAGATTTAATCAAATAGCCCTCAAAATTCTGTATAGGCATATTGGAAAAAGGCTAAAAGTTCTCACAACAGTATCCGTTGCATGGGTGGTATTAATTTGCGTAGAGCTTCATATCTAGGACATCGGGAAGCAGATGATTTGAAGCCGAGAACCCGGAGCACCTGCCTAGGTAGCTACAACTTCAAATCAACTATTTCGATTGACTAACGCAACATAAGTCAAAAAGGAGGAGGAGAGAAAAGAGGAAAGAGGAGGAAAGGGAGGGGCAGAAAGGAACAGAAAGAAACCAAAAGAAATAGAGAGAGATAGAGAGAAATAGAGAGAAATAGAAAAGAACACAGAGGAACAGAGAGGAACAGAGAGGGACAGAGAGGAACAGAGAGGAACAGAGAGGAACAGAAAATACAAAAAGAAAAGAAACAAACAAACAAAAATAGAGGAAGGAAGAAAATAATAGGAACATAAGCCTAATGATTTCTGCTAATCTGCGGCTGTTGCTGTTGCTGTATCTGCTTCGATCTCCGGCGGACAAGTGCTCGTCTCTAATAGGGTCTGGATCGCCCCAGTCAGGAAGCCACTGGAATGAGATCCAGGAGTGGGTGGCACCCAGTCCGTCCAGCCCTGGGAGCTCGCCCGCCGGAAGGCTGTTTCAGGGTCGGAGTAGGGACCAGATGGTGCTAGCTCTAGAACAGCAATCGGTCCGAGTGTAATTATAAAGCGAAGCCATGTTCCTAATAAAGTTTATAAGCAGACTATACATTGGGTTTCACGCAGTTGTTAGGAAACGTATGCGGAAAGAGGGAACTCACTCAGCATTAAACGCTCCTGCTGGATGTCCCCAGCGGTGACAGGAGCATTGTCAAAAACACCCACCGAGCGTGCACGGCTGGTCTCATCCCGCAAGAAGTCCAGTAAAGCAGCCATGGCGGTCCAAATTTCCATCATGTCACGGAGCTGTGATTGTGATAAAGGGCCCTGGTTTCCTTGTGCAAATCCCTCAGGCGGGATAAAGAGCACGTTGTTGACATCGTTAGCATCAGGGCTGGTATTACATATTGAGGGAAGGTCCGCGCCGACAGTATCCCCTCGGAGCCATCGGATCTGACCATCGATATCCCACTCCCGGCCCTTCTGACACCCGAACAGCTGACAGAATGTCCAGACGCGGTAAACAGCTGCATCTACCGTGCCCAGCCTGCTATAGGGGTCTCGGAGCTCCGAGATTGTATCTGGGCGTAATACGGTCTGACAGTGGTCCAGTATGAGAAATTTGATGCGGGTCAGGTTGTACAGGTTCCGGGCATAGTGTCGAAGATAGAAGCTTGCTGCTGCAGACCTACTACTCGCGAGTAGCCCCCTGTCCCAGTGTGGCTCACTCACCTGCAGAAGCTCCCATGCTGGAGGAGAAACCTTCCAAAGCGTTGCTTGCATCAGCTGGAGCTCATTCTCTTTGAAGACCTGGTACGCCTCTCGGTTAACCAAGGCCATGGAGAAAAGGTCCTCCAGGCAGTTGACCTCCCATAGGATCCGCAGCATAATTGATTGATCGGGTGCTGATGACACTCGCGGTATCAATGACCGGCCATCAAGCTCATGAATGCTACGCCGCGGTGGTGGGAAGACCGGAGCTGAGGGGATGGACGCATTTATGTTAGGGGGCGGTTGAATGTAGGTTGCAGGAGTGGGTGGGACAGTTCCTGCCCCATCTTGGCGGGACACCTGATGAAGGCCATCCAGTAGCAACCGCTGTGCATCTTGGAGGAGACTGTGGATATGTCGCTCCTGATCGACCTCCGCAGAGCTGGTGAGGTGGACAGAGATCCGCTCCTCCATCAAGGCGGAAAGAACACGCCTCATGCGGTCGACAGGCCTACAATGAGTCCGACTTGGCCGAGCCCCAGGCAGCGTGCTCGTATTGGGCGCGGGTTGCGATAGGGACTGACATGTGGAAATCTCTTCAATTGATTTTCTAGAGGGGGAGTTTGATTGAGTGGAATCAGAGTCAGGGCGCGACGATTCCCGGTGTGATTGCCATGGTAGATGGAGGCGCTGTAACAGCCGACCAAGGGTCCTAGGACGGGAAACCAATTCATTCGTTGATCTGTTTGGCTTCGATACTCTTGTACGCTCCGTGTCAGCACGGCTTGTCGATTGAGCCGTATCTGTTTTCTGGCGCGCCAACCATCCGATAGCTCGCCAAGGCTGATGCGGCCTAGCAGCCCGGTCACCTGCTTTCAGTGATAGACGATCCTGCCCGATCGCACCGGGCACTGCTGTGTGCCTTTGAGGATCATCTGGGTGCTCCGGTGCGGGTGGCGACATATTGTGCATGAGACCAGCCCGCTCGAACGCTTTGTCAAGCACTGCTAGGTGATAAGGAAGTGGCTTAAGAGGTAACGCTCGCTGCTTGCCTCCACGAGCCCGAGAGGGTGCGAGGGGTGGCGCGGGTGGAAGAGGCTTGTTGATATCTTGCCGAGGCGGAATTTCATTGTAGGCCAATGCGCCAGCGGATGTTTTGGACTTGCACGGACTGACTGCGCGGCGGAGTGATGAAGGTACTAATGGAGCGGGATAGTCCTTGGCTGTCTCAGACAACTGTATATCTGGAGCTGAAGAACTGGCTGCAGTATTGGAGCCCCACGAGATACCGAGGCCAGCGGGTATCGGGCTAGATCCGGTCGAGCTGGCTTCCACGGATGGACTATGAAGGCAGATCACTGAGCTCTCTGCGGTGCAGTTTGGATGATCGTTCATAGTAGTGCCACTTAGGTTGTCATCATCTTTCGATCGTTTTCTTGACCCACATGGCTGCTGGTGCTCCTGGCCGAAAGCTGCCAGTTTATCCAACCGATAGGGTGGTCGATTTGACTTGGGCATATAAGCGAGTATTTATATGAGGAGGATATGGAATATAGCTAATCTTGGAGGCTCTGTTGGAGGTTCTGGGGTAGAAGGAGATGAATTTGTAAAATTGGGCTTGTCAGGAGTATCCTCAATGCCTAGTAGTCGTTAGGACAGAATTTATATTCCAATCTCCCCTTACTAAACCGGTACTTTCTATTCTATCTACTTCCACGATCCGACTGAAGAAGAACCCTGACGGACTAGTGTATGGCAGACATCGTTTCAATCACCAACATAAGTTAGCGGTGCGCTCCAATGATATTGGTGACATTGCATTGCCGGAGCTTTTCCAGGTGTTGGCTCGCTGGAGACATGTGGAAAAGATGGGGTTGAGCAGGGCGCCATGACATCGGTCCGCAGCTAGGTACCTCCCGCGGAATTGGTGGTCTGGTGCCAATACCAAGCTAAGAATAGGCGCGGCTTGAGGCCAACAATCCCATTTACTAGTATCCGCAAATATCCCTGCCTGTTATCCTTACCAACACTTACCACAGCCACAAACCTTAAAAATAATATATCCAGCCTGAGCACACGATGCACCGTGTGACGGCCGATCAATATAGTATTATTGGTGCTATCTAACCAAAGTTTCAAGCGTGGGGGGAAGGAGCAAAACGTGCTGTGGGGCGCGCAAGATCTGATAGGTTTGGGGAACTAAACAATCTACTATATACAAACAACCGCCTAGTGTGAACTGATATGCATTAACGTGCTTTATTCTATGCTTGGCAGGCACTTTAAATTCCATTGATCGCTCTTCCCAGCAGTAAAAGGGGTCTGAGCGTGTAACATAGAACCCCAGAGTTATGAGATTAAGTAAAATGTGTATGAATATTCTGAATATTATACACAATAGTACACCGTCATTCTAGTCTCGAGAGGGTGATCACCGTGTAATATCATATATCCATCTACTACATGTATACATGTAGCCCCTGCCATAGAAACCACCCTAGCATTTCGATACGTGATTTGTTCCTTTCTTACCATGCGCTAACATTGCTTTCTGCTACACGGATTCAGAAATGGAATGGTTTGTAGCAAACCGGAGTATCTATTATTTTTAGAGGACGACGATGACCACTCTAGTGTCATACAATATAATGTAACTATGAACTCCTATTTGATGTCTTGTCGACTATCATATATTGTTCAGGCTTCCTCGTTTCATAATTAAAGCCAGTGGTATGTTTGGATATTCTGTGGTGCTCTCTCTCTCTTGATGATATCTCGCGGGGGTGCTGCAATGACACAATCTATCAGCCTAGTCTTCCGTTCCGATTATGACCTCTGCTGGTATTTGATTTAGGATCTGAAACTCGGGGTATTGAATATCCAGGCAGAATAGTTTTTAACGTAAAGGTTAGAAGCTAGAGATATGATTTAGAAAAAGAGTAATCTAGCGTACATATTATTTTAGAAGGTCAAGTAAGTATTCGCAATACAACATCATTTCGTGCACCGGACTACAAATGGCATTGGATATAATGCTATGAAGCGGGGATAGCAGAAGCAAAGCCTCAAACCTCCGTAGAAACACGACTCTTTCTAGAGAGAGTATATAGATATGCACTGAGACGTCATTAATTAGGGTCACCAACGCACGGCTCTGGCGGGTCCTTCGTTGGTCAATGTCTTGATTCGATTCGGTTCTCTGATAAAAGTACCAAACGGTCCAGACCTCGCCTCCAGGAGACCAATGACGCTGTGCCTAGCTCCAACAGTGCACTTAGATTCCTTTATCCTGCCATTGGCTGTTTCTACCAAGATACTTCCAATCTAGGTCCTTGATACCCGAGACGGGAATCATCTGAGCACGAGCTTACATCACGATTTTCCGAATCTGTTGGGAAGGAAAAGAGTACGGAAGATATCGGCGTTATATAAATTATCCTAGCATAACTAGCCAATTAAAATTTTGTCTACCGCCGCGGTCTCCTTTTCCCCCTCCTTTTTAGCAGATAACGGGATACATACAGATCTAAGATTTGATAGACAGTCAATAAATCTATTTATTACATGTATAGGGTTGTAATAAAATCCGGCTTATAGGCTTGAGCTACAAGACTAGCTTCTTCACTCAGTTTGTCTCAGCTAAGTTAAGTACAAATAGTACAATGTCTTTATGTATCCCTGGTCAAGATTGAGCGGTACGGGTTTTGAAAGCAAGAACAAGCGGTAGGATTGTACCTACTAGGTTAGCTGTGGCGCCCATATCTAGTAGGGCGCTTAATTTCAGGAGTCAGTTATATGATTCTGCCTGGTCTTAATCTACAGATACTAATGCAGGTTCTTAAGCTACTTCTGGAACTGCCGCAGGGACTCCGCGTTAGCGCCGGTCCAGGATTGGTTCATTTCCCAGAAGTTCCCAACTAAACTATCTGGTCTACATCGAGGGAGGGGAAGGACCACAGAAATAGGTTAGAATCGCTCAACAGACCAGGTCCTTTAGACTCTTGGTCATTCGGGTGCACTGCGGCTTGAAAGTCGTATCTACCCCTCCCTTCCAGTGATCATCTAGTACAATGGAATAAACTCCCATGTCAACGGGAGCTTTAGAGCCAATCCTCGATTATCATTTGCGGTATCTGGGCAGAGGCCAACAATCCTGCGCACGGGTGCTGCTGCTGTAACCATTCAATACGCACAGGCCTCCAGGGCTTGGTTATACCCGTTGGGTTACCTGTCCCCCTGTATCTACTACTTCTCTTCTCATTTTATTTGTCTACTGAACTAACTAACTAGCACTACTATGAACCGTGCTGTAGAAAGATTCCCTGGATATCCCATGCCCAAGAATAGATAATCAGTGTAACATACATAGTTGGAGCTTGCTGACATCCAGAAAACCAGTGCTATGAATCCTTGTCTTGGATTCTCGCTTAAGGGCAGACAAAAAAAGGCAAAATCCATAAGGTGGCACCGACAAAGATAAGCACCCTAGAGACCGGAGGGCTGACTTGATGCCTGCGCACTTCCCCAGCCTCACTGAGCACGGGAAGCGCCTTGCCTATCACCAAATTGCGTAGAAGTAATAGTTGGTCTTGTTACCTGGGGTTATCAATGCGCCGATAGTCGGCTATTTAATTTTAGGTCTAGTCGAGATAATTAGCTGATCGCTATAATCACTATACCAAGTACTGACCAACTCATCAGAATCACCAGTATAGCGATTATAATTAGAGATCCATGTATAAGTATACTCATATACATAGCTGAGCTACTTGATTACATCAATAGATGATTACTAGGAAAATAATTCATGTAGCCTATTTACCCCAAGATCTAAGATATACTTCTTCCAGAACTTATCTTAGAACACTGATTCAGTAAGAAGCACCCCTGTCGTTGAAGCGCACGCCTAATCTGATGTCCTAGCGCAACTTCTTTATCCCATAGATTATGGCTCGTACACTTCTCATGAAGCTGGAACGCACATTTCTTTTCTTTATTGAAAGTATCAACAAGGCGCTGATTGCTCACATTCACATTATTAATGAAGGAAGGAAGTACATGCCATCTTTCTGAGCTATGAGACTCCTCATTTTAGTCCATCTCAGCTTTACAGTGATGAAATTTCGTGATATTATGGTCATCCCGGCAGATGATGCAATGGTCGATAGTACTTCCACGCTACTGTAGTTGAAAGAAGGTATTGGAATCGCTAGATCTATCTCTTCGACAATGTCTAATGCACAGATAAGCCTAATGTAATAAACAAAGTTTTGCTCCAAGTCATTCTAGTAAAGCCATCAGACTTCTCAATCCATATTTGCTGGCAGCTTCAGATTCTTAGATGATAAAGTTATCAAACAATATATTCCCATTGTTTACCATCTCTCTCCCAGGCCATTATTAGGTAAAACGGAGTTAGGCTGAGCCATTAAGCTAGAAATGCCAAAATATTGAACCTCATGTTCGATACGATGAACCACCAACTATATATAACTTGACGTTATCCCAATAGTATTCCTCTTCACCAAGACCAGTAAGACAAGATGTACCTGTCGCCAGTATATCTGCTGGGAAATCTTCTAGGAGGCCTCGTAAATAAGTCCAATGATAAACGTACCCATTGCCTTAGGAGGTAACATTGGGAAACTAAGCTCTGGATGGCTGGTAGATTGTCTATTAAATCGCCACATAAATAGGTATTCTGGGGAACGTCTCCCAAAGGAACCTCTAGTACTAGACTATAAACAATTCTAGCTAGGCAAAAATACTTGGACTAGAGCTACATAAAATTTAGATAGTCCTCATAATCATAATCTGAGTTGCCATGCTCTTTTGGATCCCAGACTTTCCGCCCATCAGCTTGGAAGATTGGACCTTCCCGGCTGTAGCCATCATACCATAATGGAAAATTTACATCATATTTCCCATGTAGAACAGCATCATAGTCATCCCCAAGAACAGTCTTCTCTAGTATTGTTTCAAATTGTTTTCCTTTGGTCTTATAATATCGTGATGATTGACCAGAGAGATAGACAAACAGCCTCTTGATCCTGCCCAGATGAATCAAGGAATGGACTATTGAGCGACATGCCTGGAGGCACTCATCTTCTGGATATCTGGGTACGTCAATCTGAAGTGATAAGGTAAATTTCGAGAGATCAAGGCTTTTGGCCATTATATCAATGCCTTGTCTCCAATCTGTTATGGCCAGGTGGGTGAAGGCAGATTGGGGCCAAAAGTCTAGGAAGCCTACAGTGATAGAGCGGAGGTGTGGCAACGCATTAGACGGAAGTCTGTTAAAGAATTGTGTCGTTATAGTAGGGGCTGAAAGTGGTTTTTCTGGAGACCACATAACACAGTTGCGGTGAATGGTAGCAATGAAAAAAGTGTTTTTGGAGTAAAATATTGAAGTGGCAATCCGATGCATCCTCTTACTGACTAGGAAAAGGGGAAGCGGCAATCTCCAACAGGTACACCCAGTTGCGTAGGCTGCATGGTAGAAGGAGCAGCAGCAGCCCAAAAGGGAATCAGTGCATGTCTTGCAGCAGTCAAAGGGGGATAAACCCCGAACAGGACACCACTCCAGTTGAAATGGAGCCACAAGCTCGGTAAAAGACAGTATATGTTCCAATACTTCATCAGGCAGGTGTAGTGTGGTAGGGTGGCCGAGATTCTGGGGTGTTTTGCCTGTTAACTGGAGGCTCATGGATCGGGCTAGAGCGGAACTCGACCAATCTGGGATCTGGCCGAGACGAATTGAACAGTCACGAAGCAAGGGGAGACATCCCAGAGATTCAACAATTCCTCTCGCAGTTTGAAGGTCCCTAGTATCACAAATAAAACTTAGACGAAGTGACCGAGGTTTGATATTGTTTGCCAGGATTTGAAGGATGACCTGCCATTCCTGCAGGACTGTCCGGTCCTGTCGAGCCACACTGCCCAGTGGTTTATCGTGGAGACCATAAGTCCGACAAGTGGGATGGCATGCAAACATGAGCGGGTAGGTAGTTCGTCCATATTGAAAGACGCATGAGCAGTGGTTCAGGATAATAGTAAGCGATCGTACTGATTGAATTGCATGTCTACTGAGCCTCCGTAATGGGCGTAAGCCCCAGGAACCGCTCCGGCTGATCGTGAACTTGTTCTCCGAATACAAAATGGAGGATACCTCATCTGATATGGTCCGCGAGACATAGAGCAACGAAATGGGTAGTGGTGGACAGGAGCATCTAGTAATGAAGTCGTCACCTGCTGAGAATAACCACCTGCCAAAGAACCGCCGCACTTTATAGAAGCAACCGCTTTCTTCGTATCCTATGTGCCGGCATTTCCCACCATCAATCTCCGCTCGGTTGAAATCAATGGGACAGAAGCGAACCAATCCCGACAGAATATAAATATAACGGCGGAGCGGATATGGAAGATCTAAAAATGATGTGCCCGATGGAGTATCGGGTACCGCCACGTAGGAGAAGTACGTGTCGATACGGCGTTGCGGCATACTATCTGACTTTGCAGGGACATATGATCTTAGACAAGGCCGCTTCTGAGGTTAGAGGTAATGTGGTGTTTTTCCAATTTTGTATAAGCTTGTAACTAAGGGATATTTCATGTATGTTGATGATTGTTGATACTCTCTCGGTTCTTGAGTTATCCTACAAAGGGTATTGTGGGTCATCTGACCCGCTTGTGTACCCAATCCGTCCTAGTATGCGGGGAATTAAATCACATGGTACATACTGATTTGATGTACAGTCACTTCTCTGGAAAATCGTAAAAATCATTCAGCACTTTGTTTTCCTATGACACTGTTCCACTATAATACATCCACCTACTCGGAATCTGCACTCACTGCCAATAAGTTGTTTTCCTACAGCTTCTGGAGGGTCATCTACGCCATCGACACCACGCCCATCCCACGGCATTCACCGGAAATATGCTTATGTAGCAATAGCTGTACCATTCTGTACAGGAACTCTAGCCGTATTGAAAATCCTCGTATATCTACATCTACTATTCACTTGCACAGGACTTGCTCATAAATATATCTTGGGCCATCAGCACTCCCGAGCGTTTCTTAATGCCGTTAAGTCGATTACGAAGGCTAGTTTCAGGCCCCACAGGAGCACTAGCATCCACCATTCGTGGCTTAATCCGCCCTCTCTTATAGCGGGAGAATAGCTGTTTGCTTTTAGTGTATGATAGGAAACTAATACAGTGAATACGATTGATATACAATGTTTTAGGTGTAGAAGACGTTCGACCCTTGTCTGTGACTCGGCCGTGCAGCACGTTTACTAAAACTAAAACCTTTACATTTACATTCTTAAAGTATACCCTACAATAATCTGTCCTGCTACTACAAAGGAGCGAAATGGTCTGCCAAAGGTCAACATCAAAATCAAAATCAAAATCAAACGGCTCGACCTTGTCGCTCTCGTCGGAGTCGGTCATTGATGACTCGAAGTTCAGCATCATTCTTAAACGCAATTCCTAACCTGCCCAGCACCTCAGTACAATGTGGGTCGAGGGGCGTCCTATCTTCACCACCACCACCACGACATGGGTTAAGCCAGCGGGTCTCACCATCTCGCTCGCCAAAAACAGCAAAATAGGAGCCTTCAGGATATGTCATTCCAGGACTAAGCTTGTTCGTCCGTGATAATTCATATCGGTAGGCTGTACAATCTTCAGCATGGTATATGTCTCGTGGTCGGCGGTCCTTAACAACATGCCACCATGCAGGGGCCACTTCGTGGGCCGTTGCTCTGAAGCGCTTCCTGGCGGGCTCACCTGGTACCGAGCATAGGTAAGCCCCCGACCCAGGGATATAAAGAGCTCCCACCAGAATTTTTGGTCTGTCTTGCCCCTTCATACTTTCATACCCCTGTCGAGCAAATGTATCAACTTCGGAGTGTTGGTATGCTGTCCCGAACATGGATGGCCTGACATCACGCACAAAGGTTGGGTCGGTTATAGTTCCATCATCAAGCCCATTCCATCGTTGCACAGTAACTCTCGGCGCACGCTCATAGAGAGGCCTAACAACCTTACCCGGTAAGGCTGTGTTGTTCACATGTAGCGGCTGGCTTGAAGCCACACCTGCAGTAGGTACCTTGTGCTTGGAGTTCAATCTAGGAGTGTGGTCAAGGCTGGGAATGATATCCGGGCTCGCTTCATTTGTTGTCACGGCGGATGAAACAAACTGCGGCAACGCAGTCTCCGAGGCCGATTGATTGGGGCTTTCTATCTTGGTAGAAAGTACGTTATCGGATGATCCTATGTTGGATGAAGAAAATATGTTAGCAAATTCTATCATGTATGTTTTGCCGAAACAATTGTCTACTATACATACCAGCTCCTACAGAAGTGCCCAAGTGCAGGCCGAAGAAAGCCGCCAGGAGGATTGCATGTTTGACGTGAAAGTGCATGATTCTAGCTTCCTAGGTATAGGGTATGGTTCAAATGAAACAGAGTTATACGAAAGTGATATTGTTGAGAAGAGTAAGAAGATGGGCAGGCTGTAGTGTTCAACAATTGAGTTATCCCTTGGGTTGTGGAGGATAAGATGCCTTGGATAATCGTTAGAGTAAGTATGGCATGTACTTATATCTTGAGCATACAGGATCTTGCCTAAGACCCGGTTGTGCTGCCTATCACTATTACTGCGCTGCGCCTGGGAAATAGAAGGCTGTATCGTTTGTATTACGGTGCCATGACCTCTATCCCTCCGCTTCCCGAAACTATCCAGGACGCTGCTGTGCCAAAATATCTGATACAATGCTACCTAAGCCAATGATAAAACCTTATTTGACCTATACAGACATAGCAGTATCACAAGACTTTTACTGCAAACCATAATTTAGAGTTATCAGGTTCCCCTTATAGTATCTAGGCAGAAGTCCTAAGCAGATATCATGTGTTACTATGAAGCTATAGACAGATGTCCCTTTGTGGTTTGTCCTAACCTAGCCCGCACCATGCTACACACAGCGGCCTTACCAGAACTGGCATATACGGTGCTCAGATCTCTATATAAATGAAACATGTCAAGGGTTATTTCCAGCCAACACCCAGGTACTTTTTAGAAATATTCTGCCTAATGATAGGGTTGCAAGAGCGAATCCAGGGTCGAGTAAAGGTCCAACTACATTGAGTGCATCAATTATTGTGTTAGCTATTCTTATAACCTTTCTTGAACTAAGGTCAGCAGGGGAATGTCGTCTGTGCCGGCCACGTTCCACTCGTGCTTTCAAACTCGATTGGACCATAATATCTCAAATTCATACTCAGGATTTCCGTAGGACGTTCTGGCCTCTGTCACCACCAAATAACCAAGTTTAAGTGACTTGTCTGAAGCCAATCATGAACGGCCTACATCCCAACATTCTTTCTCCGCCACTATGTAGCGCGCATTTCTTCTTCCTTCCTTCTGCATCCTGCACGTTGTCGTATAAAATAGAAAAAACTAAAGTACCTATTAAAGTTCTGTTTCAAGCCCTGTAGATCCCCAACAACATCAATATAATTATATTACTTCACGCATAGTACATGTAGCCTGGTAGAAGTGTGGCTGTAATATCTGGTAGGCGAATCAGCCCCCAAATTTTGATTTACGGTCAGGAACAATGCAGCGTCAAAACAGCAATGACCAAAACGTTCATCTCACTTACTTAGCCTAAGAAATGTGCATTGACTTCCCCGCTCTGGATATTGTTCCTGTATGAGCAAAGATCACCATAGATTAGCCGCCCTCCCGTACCCGAAGCGACATGCAAGGTGCCTGCGGCAGCACAAACTAGGAGCAGTGCGCATCCAATAATCTTCCAGGCTAACTCACATCGCGTTCTTACTACCTAAGTTAGGTAGTTAGTAGGACTGGTCCAACTGTATCCCCTCTCCTATCCGTGCGTCAGTGTGATGATATCATATATGTGGGCGGTCATAAATCCGTAATATTCTAGACGATATTAGGACGGTTAAGTGTACTAACGTGGTGGGTCTAACCGCCATGATAGATACTTGGCCGCTAACCCGGCCGCTAATTCATGCATGTAATTTACGTCAAATTGGCTCTTGCTTTGTATGATGCACACTAAATTCTGTCCGAAGATGCTTCCGGTTAAAAGTGGACTACGAGAGGTCATTGCTCCTTAGAAAAGAATACTACCGTATAATTTCAAAGAGCCTGGAGCAATTAATATCTGGTGTTTGTGACTAAAAAACGTGCTTACATTGGGCACGAGACATATCCATAACTTGATGATGAAATAGATATCCCTCTCAGCAGTAGAAATACTATAAACTATCCTAGGGCTATGATAATAATTAAAATAGTAGAGGCAGTTTTCGCATTGACATGGGCTAGTGCCCGGCGCAAGGGAAAGTTGAGATATCACTCTTTTGTGATACGGAGCCGGCGCCTCAGAGGTACAGCCCTAAGAATAGTATTCTAAGTTAGGCAACGACACAGAGGCCATTCACAGCCAACAGCTCAATGATAGATGATTCTTTTCATTGGAGGCAGGTAGTATTCCAAATAGTAGTGTACTTTAGCTATCTACTAGTTAGGAACGTATAGAAACAATATAGCATTCCAATTCAATATAGGCTAGCTTGAATCCAGTGACATGATTTGTGCGTGAGCTGTATCCCTCCTTATCTCCAGCTACTCACGCGTACAGTTCTTCTCTTCATCCAGGGCCCAGGCAGCTACGATACAGCAGTAAGTAATCCAGAAGTAAAAGGCAAAGATAACGCTAGTATAATGATCCCTGGAATGTGGCAGTGTATCTCTGAAGTTTCCTATACAACTGCAGGCCATGAAGGAAGATGCTGAAACATAAATGCCTAGTGTTCCTTCAATTTCAATATTCGGAAAACCGGGTTTACTAAATTAGTATTACGCAGAGCAGGAAAGGTGATTATGGTCCAATAGTATACCGTATCCCCTCTAGTGTTGGTTGGATGAGTCGGCTGCTCCATGGAAGCAGACGTCATAAGGTCATGTAGGTAAAACTGGGTGATAGACGTCCATATTGTATTGGAGCTTCTACACGTGTACAACAGTCAGAATGTGAAATGCTAAGATTCTTAGAGAGAGAGACACAACGTCCAAGGGCTCATCAAAAAATGTTATAAAGCAAGCTCTGTCCCGGCTGTTCTTGCATTCATTCAGAGTATTATCTCTTTCAATCAAGACGTGCTCTAGTCAATTGGCTCTACAGTTTATCTATCTTTACCATTGATCGCTTGCATACGCATTCGCAACTTTGAATCATTCCCCAACAACGAAATCATTTCCTAACAATGAAACGTAACGTTTTGCCTGAGTTCTACGGAAGAAACCCGCTTACTGATGCTGCCAAGTTCCAGGATCGATCATCTTGGTGCTGGGTTATCTTGCTATGTTGATACTAGCGGGAGCTATCCACCCCCTGGTCACCAGCATTGAAGGCTCTGCGCCTCCATCAGCCGGCCCTGTCTCTATCTCGGAGCGCTCCAAATGGATACCCCTGGACCCGTCACTTTCAAGCACTTCTGCTGCCCAGAAATATGACAATCAGGTGGAAGGTTTTCCACCCTCGAATTGGGTTCCTCTTAGCCGACGAGCGAAGGGGACTGGGAAGTGTGGATACTGGAACGTTGATGGTCACATTGCTCAGTGTGACTGTATAATGAAAGGTTGGTACCCATTTTAGTCTTCTATAAGCCTCCTAGATCTACTAATACAATTACAGGCAACGAAGTTGCAAGCAGCTATATTGCTGAATATACGACTAGTGCCTGTGCTGCATTCCTTAGCAGAATCCCTGATGAAAAAACCCCAAAGGGTAAATGGTTACGCTTTGCCGTCAAGAATGTTGTTGATACCGGCGGTCAGTTAAGCGTTTTGAACTTCTGGTGGAAGAAGCTTTCCAAAAATGGTATGACTTTAACACAGGACCTCTGTCAGGACGCATATAATCGACTAGGAGCTGCTATCTGCGATACAAACCGTGGAAAATCAACAAAAGGAACAACAATCAGAATAGGGGGCGAAGATGGAGTTGAGATCGGGATGGATCCGGATAAGATGAAAAACTTCAGCGATAAGGATAAGAGGTATATCAATGTTGGTGACTTCATTGACGCCTTGTCCAGCAGATGAGTCCAGTCCGACGGTTGCTGCGACTGAATCGAATCCCTCCAGAGGGAATGAAAGGCTTTCTTTTCCCATTGTCAGTTGCGGGAGCCAGCAAATGCCAGAAGGCCGGATATCTTTGATTCTTATTCAAACGCGAAACTTATCTCTGTCGCTTCGATGTATTCTTTTCCATGTCAGCTCGGTCTATTGCCTGTTGGGCAATATTCTGAGATACTCTTGCTGTCGCTTTCCTTTTTCTGTCTCCTTCCCTGTTATTGCTTTTATTCATTCGCTTATTTCGACGGTCATGATCTTAGCTAGATCTGACATGATCACACACACTCATTGAACCTTTTGCTTCTTGTCCACCCTGTTTATAGTCGAAGCCTCGATTAAGTAGGGACATCAGCTCAAGCCACCTCTGTATCTTCTACTTCTCGGAAAATATTCGTTGTGTAGCAGATGCGTAAGTGTCATTTTAAAGAAAGAAACAAAGCTGTAATGATGCTCTAGTGTATTCAGAGACCTATGTATTCGAGAAATAGTTGTTACTTCTGGTGCCGCCTCTGCTAGTCACTTTCGGAACTATCTTTGCGCAGTGGAGGCTTTACCCACCAAGTCCTCCGGGGACTAACAGTACTCACGGAGGTGTGTCAACAACAGAGATAAGATGACCACTACGAAGGAGCAAAGCAGGCTTCAAAGTGAAAAACTCTCCGAAGCTTTGGTCTAATGCTAGAGACACGCGCGTTCTATCTCTCTGCTAGATTGACCGTAGTGATGACCACTCGTATCGGCCTGTATTGTTAGCCATAAACTATGTTTACTCCGACTGTGCGCTGGGTGGGGATGAGATGTTAGGCAACGCTCTTAATCACGAGATTTGTTATAGTATAGGTAAGATACTATATGATAAAATACAGCCTATTAAACAAAACTATATATGGACATGTGTGACAAATGTATTATAAGTAATGCAGATTTGGCACACTCACAATAAACTCATTGGAAAGAACACCATTGCCTATAATTCTGCCTCCAGCAACTGCATAGCTAAATGTGTAATAGTTAGGCTCCAACAGGCTAATAGAATTTTGACCGATAGATTGAATGTTTAGATAAGACAAGTAACTTTACGTCTATCAACAACCAATAATCTATAGCCCTATTTACCAAGAGGCACAGCAAACAGCAAAACCCGAAATACGAACTAGAGCACATCAAAGCTAACTTTTTCTACAAAGAAAAAGAAAAAAAGGAAAGAAGAAGAAGAAGAAGAAGAAGAAGAAGAAGAAGAAGAAGAAGAAGAAGAAGAAGAAGAAGAAGAAGAAGAAGAAGAAGAAGAAGAAGAAGAAGAAGAAGAAGAAGAAGAAGAAAAAAGAAGAAGAAACGAAAAGCCCTCAATGTCTGGTCTTCAAATGTGCAACAAGATTATCCTTACGGTTATGTTGGCTCCCGCAAAGCGGACACTCATGTGAACCTGGATTAACGTGTAAGGACTCAATATGACGCTTCATTTCTGCTTTGCGGGCGAACGTGCCCCTGTATTTGCAGCCCTTCTCGTCGCAGCGCCACTGTTTTGGCTTGGTTGAGTTATTGGGCCTGCGGGAAGCATCGTTAGAGCAGGACGATTGGATTGGATATGGCGTAATCTAGGGACTATCGATCTTACAGGGCTTTGGTTGCTCTAGTTGTTTTGTGCTGGGTATTGTAGTTTTGGTCAGGAGTTGTTAAGGTGTTGTTGTTGGTCGGTGACTGAGATGGATGCTGGATATTGGGGTTCGGGACGTGAGGGTACTCTTGGGGGTGGCCATGAGAAGGTATAAAGGTGGCGACGGTTGCTTGAGGGTTGACGTTATTGTCATGGACAAGCATATGTGCCGGTATATTGTCATTGATCGGCCAAGGCAAGAAGGCTGGTGAAAGATTAGGGATAATTAGATCTGCGGGCCCCATGCCAAACGATGATAGGGAAGGGTATGAGGCAACAGTCGTCGGTTCATAGAAATGATACGGGTCTAAATAGCTTTGCCCCTGGTTTGGAGATGTAGGTTCAACTTGTTCGTCCTCCGTGAACGAAAACTCCGAAGCTCCCCATACAGAACCTCCCGTTGTCTCTTCCATAGCAAGCAACTGGCGAGAAAGAGAAAAGGAAAAGCAAACGAGAAAGAGGGAGAGAGAGTAATGCAGCTGAGAATAGTCCGAATGAATATTCGTGAATATAACAAAGCTGTGAGGGATGTAGATGGTTGAAAGGAAAAATCGTCCTTCCATGGAGTATTTATAGGTAGATGTGGGCAACATCTAGTAAAAGTCCTTTCGCGATCAGCTTTGTAGGCGGTCCTGGGCTACACTTCTACATCCAGGATCCTACCTACTAATGCAGGCTTTGGACGGCTAGCCAATAAGGAGTTGTAATTAATCAAAGTATTGTATTCGTGTTCTCCCGCCCATTTCGCCGCAAAGAAGAGAACTACTAACAGTTCGAGCACATACGGGACTTCGGCCATGCCTACATCAATGTCAATCGTCTTCCTTGTGGCCATTGATATGCATTGGAAAAGCGGCGAGTGGGTCCAAGATGATGGGCTTGCAGGAAACCGCCGGCATGGCTTGGGGAACATTGGTATTACGGATACGCCGTAGTCCATCTGCTTGATGGTTGATATGGTCTTCTAATAATGAAAAAGTAATTGATCTTTTAAAGATCTAGCGGTTCTAACTAACTATCTAAGAATATACTTAATAAATAATCTAATATATAATAATATACTAGTCAAAAAAAATATCAACGTTCTTATTAATAGATATATAATATATTATAAAGTATTAATCTTATTAGCGCTTATATTTCTTAATCAATTCTAGTATATTTATATCTATATCTTTAATCTATTTATTATAATCGGGATTATAGTCTATATATTGGACCAAGTATTGCGTAAAGTAAGATCTATGATCTTTCTAAGTAATCCGCTTATTAATAATTCAATTAATTTCAAACTAGTTATTATAGACTAGACTAAATATTATAAAATAATCTTTATTAACTTAATTATTGAGCTAGTCGATAGATTAGTTATTTAATTTATTTATTTAATAATTGATTTAATTAATAGATAAATTATTAACTTAATTAAAAATAGTATAATTGGTATCGTGAGCGTATAGCTTAAGCTAAGTAATAGAGAGAATGTTATATATATTCTATATAAATAGTAAATTAATACAGTACACGTGTTGATTGATTTTCTATAGTACGGTATAGGATCCTGCGTATTATTATAAAAATTTCAGATCAACTATTTTAGTTATAAATAAAGTATAATCTTTGTGCAGCTTAATAAATACTTTATCTCTAGATTTAAATAATATTAATCGATACTACTAATTATAATACTATTTTATTCTTATTAACGTGTACTTTAAAGCTTCTTCTATATCTAATTATAGATTAATATAGTCTTAATATACAAGTTCTTTAAGAAGATTCTATAATTATCTAAAGTCGATTCTAAATAATAATTAGACTAAAGTCTTCTTAGTCGAAGCGTTCAGCGATATATTAAGTATAGATATAATAATAGATAGTTAAAATAACTATAATAAATCTTATATAATAGTATAATAGATTATAATCTCTATAATCTAAATCGTTTATTCGGACATACTGTCGATCTAAAGATAATAACTTATTGAATAGTACCAGGCGATACTAAATTTTAAGAATAGATCTTTCTATATACCGCTTATAAAGCGAGGATCTTAGTTGGATATAAAAGTTCTTAGTAAACCCCAGTTATATTCTTAAAAGTAGATTAGTAACTGCTTTTCCCATTTAATTAACTTCTAGATTAATTTACTGGGTAAAAGCCTAATATACTTAGTAAATTTATCGATGAAAATAAGTATTTAATTAAAATCCTGTTTAGTAGACAAAGCCACGATGAAGTCGAGGATAATAATATAAAACGATTCCAATAGTATAACGATTAGTTATAACTGACTGTAAGGTAGATGTCAACATGATTTATTAAGTAAATAGATAGGATAATAAACAATATAGTCTCTAAGCAGTCGATAATTTTAATAGATAACTATACCGTTAAATATATTAAGATATTTATTAAGTTCCTGGTGGTTCTAATTATTATAGACAGACTTAAAAAGTTCCAATACTATTAGATAGAGTAGATAGATCTATAAGTCTTTATAGATATATTCAGTACTCGATATATATTATTGTTTTATAAAAAGGATTTCTTTGTCGTTAAATTGGTAGAATAAGGTAGTCTCTATATTAGACTATAAAACGTTAATAATACGTTGCACTCAAGAATCTTTGGTATAGTTCTCTTAAAGTTAATTTTTAAAATCGCTTGCTAATAATACTGTCGAGCCTATATAAGTGGCTATACCGAGCTAAAACGCTTGGCTAATGAATGTACTATTGAGATTAATATTATAATTAATAGATATATTACTAACCGCAGAAAGACGAGATAAGATATTAATAATAATATTGGTTTTATTAAATCAATAAATAATTATTACACGGAATTATTAAATATAATAAGATATATAAACTAGTTGTAAATTAAGCTTATTAATAATAACTATATTTAGTGATGATTGTCTAGTAATATTAATTATTAACTAATAGTTAATATAGATAATAATTGGATTAACTGTGTTTTTAATAAAATATTAGATTTTCTAGAGTATCTATATAAAATAAGATATCTCTAATTTAGTAGACTAATACCAAGACTTGGTAGTTATAAAGATTTAACTTAGAAAAAGTACTGGTTATACAGTAGTATAGATTAGTGGTATCTTTATATCTAGATATATATATATATTAGCGAGATAATATATTATTATATTATAGTCTTTCCGTGATGCGTCTAGATTAATATATAGTTATTAATAATGATTGTAATATATCAAAAACTTTTTATTATAGAACTTCTCTTATAATATATTAAATACTTATTATTTCTAATTAATAGGATTGTTATAGAGCATAATAGTAATATATCTATTTTAATTAGTAGATAAATTCTTTAGAGTATTTTTTAACAACGTAGTTTTGTAGGCTTATAAAGACTCGATTTTAGTAGTAAAATAGTTAATATAATTATAGAATTAACTAATTAAACTAATATAATACTTAAGATTCTTTAAGATTAATAGAAATTTTAATAATTAAATAGTCTTTAGTTTATCTTACAAAATATATAATCTAAGAGTATTAACTTATTAACTAAGTAGTTAAATTAATAGAAAATTAATAAATACTTTTTTAGATACTAGCTTAAAATATAGTTTAAGAAGTTCTTTAAAAACTAGTTTTAAGTAGTAGCAATATTCTTTAAATATGTATAAAATAATAAGAATATTGTTAATATATACTTGATAAAATTTAAATAGATTCTTAAGACGTAACTCTATCTAATGTTAGATAAACAATATACTATTAATAAAATCTATAATTACGATATTAAAAATCTTTTATCTATAGTGACTAATAATCGCTAGGCAATCGCGATGGTCACGTCTTGTTAATTATTAGTAAAATATTTAATAAATATTAAATACAGTTATAAAAAAATAGTCTTTAACTAAAGTAATTATATTATTAATAGAGGATATCAAGTATATATTAGGTATCGATTTCTTGTTGATATCTTTTAGATTAATAACCACACGATCTTTCGAAATAAAACTATCTAGTGTCTATATATTCTTATATATAATAAAGATAGGGTAACTAGCTGGGATATAGTTAGTTATATAGGTTAACTTGCCCTAGTTATAGAAAGAATTAAATATTTTATTAATAATTTTATAATTCTTTAAACTTAAATAATAAACCCGTGGTTTTAGAATATATTATTTCTAACCAGACTTTATAGATATTTGCAATCATTAGTTCTCGAGAATATTAGTAATACTAATATTAGAACTATTGTTGTTTATCTATATATTAAATTACTCGATAATTTTACAAATCTATTAAATAGTTTCTAGATTCTCGTTATATATAGTAATACTTAGTAAAGTAACGATTATTTTATCTTTATTAATATCTCGATTATTAATCAAGCTCTTTTCTATAGAACAGTTTATTCTTTTTTTAATCGATTTATCGAGAACTAGTGATTAATCTAAATTATTAATAATTAGCTTAATAAATGGGCGAGCCAACTTAATAGTACTTTTATTAATTTAATAAGCAGTTATATAGTCCGAGTCGGAAATTACTCTAAAATAAGTGTATTGGGAGACGACTATGGGCTTGGATATATTATTTAATACTTTAATATAGAAAAAGTTTATATTAACTAAATAGATATAGTATATTAACTGGGATATAATTATACTATCAATCAGTTCAAATATTAAGTCTTGGTTAGAAAGCTTTAGTTTAATCTTAATAGAAATTGTTCTATACAATATTATAGATATAATAGTTTATTAAGTTATATAGACTGGAATAGGGGAAGTATAACTGATCTTTAATTTATAATTAATTATAAAGATAAAATTCTTATAGAAATAAATTACTTTATAATTATTATCTAGATTTATAATAATATCTTTATGGTCTATGATATTTATATTAATTAATAGATTAGATTTAATTTTTTTAATAATATACGCTCTAACTCTAATCTTAGTAAAGCTATATTAATTCTAATTATCTATTAAAAATGGGAAGTAGACGTAAAAAACTGTATATTTAGTTGGTAAGTATAACGATTAAATATCGCTGATATTAATAGAATAGTCGATAGTATATACGTCAAGCTCTGGTATAGTTTTTATAAAAGTCGTATTAATAATAGTAGACGAATAACCTATATCAAGATAAACTTAACTATAGGATATAGTAGTATTTAAATTAAGATCCACTATAACAGCTCTCCACGAATAAAGATCAATTAAAAGAAGGGTATTATTAGATCTATTTAATTTAATAATAAACGGTTCGTTAATATTTAATATTTTAGACTTAATAATTATAGCGCTTTCGAGCGAAATAGTAGATTTATTTCTATTAATAATAGTTATATATAGCAAATATTAATAAAGTTTATTATTTAATACGAAGCCTTTATAGCAATTAAAATAAGTAATTACTATAGTCAATAGATCTTTAATCTAATTTAATATATTTAAAACTATATTATTGATTGGAGAAGTAAATTTAATTAATATACTAAAAGTATATAGACTATTAGTAAATTAATTAGATTAATTAGTATAATATACTTTATTTAACTTATTAAATTAGTTATTAAATAAACAGATGGTATAAGTAGTATAGTTATAATTATTATAGTTGTTATACAATTAATCTATATAATATATATTTAAATTATTAAATAGATTAAAAGATTCTTACAGCGTAAAATGGTTCGATTAGTTCTAATTAATAATTTAATTAAAATCAAACGATATATAGAGCTAATTCTAGTTTTTATAAGATAGAGTTTTATTAGTAATTATCAAGTATACTTTAATAGAATATTAAATATTACTATAATAGCTATTCTTGTTCTATAGTTACCAATTATTCTAATTTTAATAATTAATATTACTATTTCTTTAATTATTTCTTTATATATTGTTTCTATTAGTATTTGATAGTCTATTATTATTAATATTATAATTTATATTTATATTTTGCGGGGGGATAGATAGACAATATTAATATAGTAATTAATTTTAGTTCTGGGAATATAATTGCTAACGGTTTTGTGTTTAATAATAATTTTACTATTAATCTTAGTTCTAATTTAGATTTTGCTATAGTCTATTATATTGTTAATTAGTATTTAAATTATATTACTAATTATTTTAGAAATCTCCGCGGATATTCCTGGGGTTAGAGGCTTGATAAAAAATCTACCGCGGATTAATATTAGTATTACTATTTTATATAGGATTATAAAGTATAGTATTTCTCTGTACTTGATAAGTAATATTTATATTGGCTAGGTTTTACTATATATAGAACTTCTATTTTAATTGATTAAGAAAAAAGTCTAGTTAATTATTTTTAGTTAGTTAAGAAATATATTACTAAAGATATAGATTAAAATAATTCTAAATTATTATAATCTAGTTAAACGGGTTGTTGATATTAGTAACTTATATTAAATAGATAACTTTTTAAGTAAATAATTAAATAGATTATTAAGCTTAAACGTTAATAAAGATATAGATTATATTATTAAGCTTATTTAACGTGATAACTAGATTTGATTTAAATTATTTAATAAATTTAAGAAATATATTATCTTTGAGCGTAGTAAAAATATGTATTAGTTATTATTCTTTATTAATAAATTTAAAATTATACTAGAATAAAGCGGCTTTTTAAAAGTAAACTGGTAAATTAGTTTTTACTAATATTTTATTTTTATATACAGCTATATCGCGTATATAATTTAGAAAGATATTTGTATTTTTATAGTAAACTTAATTATTAATTTAAGTTATAGCAATATTTTCTCTTATATCTAGCTAAAAGTACTCTACTTTATCCATTTTCTAGTACTCTACTTTGGTTCTCTTATTATTATTATAATTATTTAATAGATTATAAGAGGGATTGGATTGATTGTCAAATAGATTATAAGATAGCTTAGAAAATAGTCGAGAGAAATTAAGAAATAGATATAAAGAATCGTCGGGCGATCTCTAGTCTAATTAAAATCTTTTATTATTATTTTAATAATTATCTTAATTATTCCAAGCGAAAAGAGTTTGTATATTAGTAATTAAAGCGGTTAAATAGTCTTTAAATACTTTAAAATATTACTATATATTATTTATTACATTAAAAAGTTTATATATCGACGGCTTATTAGTAGATTGTGAACTACTAGCAATTAATATAGTATTTAATATTATACTTACTCTAGACAATTAACTAGTAGTAAAAGTAAATAGATTTAATTATTTTGCAGTTATAGACTGGTATAGAAACGGTGTTAGATTTAATAATAGAGAACTCAGTAACTCTAAGTATTATTAAAATCGTTGGGGTTGTTAACGTTAAGACTATTAAGTTGATTTAACCGTTATTTAACCGAAATTAAGTTAACGTGGATTAAGATACTATTTTAATTAAAAATATATTCTAGCTAGTTAAACAGTAGAAAAAGAATATAGTAGTAATATATACTTAATGATATTACTGGAAAGTAATTTCTGGTTATTTATTTAATTATTTAATTAATTATCTGCTTAATTAGTAGTTGTTACTAGATCTAGATTATTTATTTAAGATAATCTCGTTCTAATTAGTATCTATATAGCTGTACCACTACTTAACTTATTAATTATTAAAATACTTAAAGCTCGCGACTATAATCTTAATACTTATTCTAAAAATTATTTTAATTCTAATAAAGTATTTACTGGATGTTCTTCAATCTACTACTAGTATTATAATAGAGAAGTAATGAGATTATTAAATAGATATAAAAACTCCTTAATATTTTTATATAGAATAGATCAATAGATCAACCAATCTAGTAAATAGAAGTATATATTAGAGAAAAATAGTTTCTTAATATTTAGTTTATAAACTAAGTAGTTAATATAATAAAGAATATTTTAATTAAATTCGTTTGCTAACAGTGAATCCAATAAAAAATAAAATAATAGAATTTAATAAGCTAATTTAGCTAAATAGAGTTAACTTTTATTAAATATAAGTTTAATAAATAGTGTCTTGATAACGATAAATTAATAGATAAGGGAATAATAGTAATACTATTAATGAAAGTAATAAAGATAATAAGAAAATAATAAAATTAATAAAATTAATAATTAAGATAATATAGTTAAGGTATATTTAATAAAGAGCTTAATAGATATAAAAGAAGTACTTAAATAGTAGTAAAGTAATATAATAGAAAATAAAATTAAGAAAATAAATAGAATCAACAAAATCAATAAAAATAATAGAAAAAACAATTAAATAAATAAATTAAGATCCTGGTATCTCTAGGACATGCTACTAAATTATTATAGATACGCCGTAGTCTATTTACTTAATAATTGATATAGTCTTCTAATAATGAAAAAGTAATTGATCTTCTAAAGGTCTAGCGGTTCTAACTGACTATCTAAGAATATGCTTGACAGGTGACCTGACATGTGATAATTGGGGAATATTGGTGAACATTGGGGAACATCTGAGGGAAACTCGAAAGAATTAATTTGAATTCGAAAGAAAAGAAAAAGAAAAAAGAAAAGGCAAGTTAGCGAGGTGGTGCTGTTGCTCAGGCACCTGGCCATGATTACGGAGAAGTCTGAGCGTGAAGGTTCCTATACCAATAAGATGACAGAAGTACGGCTTCACAGAGTTCCATGGTTAATGTAGTGACGGACCGGCAAAAAAAAAAAAAAAAAAAAAAAAAAAAAAGCAAAAAAAGCAAAAAGAGACAAAGCGAAAATATGTCTTCGACCGAAAACATGTTTTCCACTTGAATCCATGATCGGCAAATGATCATCAGGTACCGACATACCACGGCTACGGACGGTGATGGCCTGCCCAGAGAATTTCTCCTTTTTACCAGTTTCCAGACAGTAATCACAGCACCGGCTGTAGAGCAAAGGCATCGATAGTATTCCTTTGAAAGACTCCTCCGCGCCACGCGATTTGTATTTGTCTAGTATCTACTACACATACCCAAGCTGGGTCAAACGTCCGAGTACATACAAACCCTGTTTTCCCACCAAAACTCAGCAAAATTGGATAGTTTTAAGCTTCAATTTTGCTCAACAAACTTAGATTCTAAACCTCCATTTTAAGATTGTCTTTCATAAATCTAATAGTAAAAATAAAACTTTTACATATAATCTCTTATGTTACTTTTTAACGAGCAGTAGTATTTCCAGAAAGTTGAAGTATTGAAAGAAATTTTCCTATATGGACTACGCTCCCGTTCATAATGTTGATAACATCTAAACAGAAAACATTATTATATCTTTTAAAAAATACAATATTTTACGAAAATAATCTATATACAAGTTTTCAAGTCGTTACTTCTCTTGTAAAGTAATAATAGTAGTAAAATTGTCACTCCGTTGGGCTCTTGGCCATCCCGTCTATTTCGCGGTTTATAACTAGGGGAAAAGCCTTGGTCCTGCTGGGTTAAGACCGGCGGGGCACCGAAGAAGGGTGCGTCTGCCGCTCTACGTCCTGTAGCCTCATCCACGAGTAATCAACAACTGTGCAGAGACCAGACAGCCCGGGATCTTGAGGGAGCTTGTAAAATAAAACTGGAATATATATATATATATATACTACAATTTTATTATCAAAATAGTGGCCTAAAATATTAAAAAATGATCTGTTAAATTCTCTTATAAAGCTTTAAAATAATTGGGATTTTGAAAAACATCAAGTGTACTCAGACTTGTACCCTGCTGGTTCATTGAACCATGAAAGAAATGCCGCGAATACCTCGAGATAGGGGGAAGAAACCCCGGGTTAAGCTCTTATGTTCTGGACAGATGATGATCGCAAGGTAATCACCGGTCCTATAAGTCGGCGGAATTGTTCAGAGGACACACTATGACGGGTTACCTTATACCGGAAGCTATTCCAGATCAGGGACCTAGGATTGCTACTAGGTACCTAGTCTTTTGGCCCGACATCGTAGCGGTGAAGTCCTAGAACGTTCCCTACGATGGAGCCGACACACACACACTATAGCGGCTCTACGGATGATTAGATCGAAATAAGCGCGCTTGGCTTAGAGACCAGCCCATTCCAGCGCATGGATTGACAAAATTTTATATAGTATAATAGGTAGCGCGTACACAATCAGTGTCGGGAATTGCAATCCACGTGCCTTGGAGGAAACAGAGCGCCATCATCACCATGGAATCAACGGGGGAGAAAAGAGGAGAAGGTGGCTGGAAGAACGGTGGCGCTTTGAAAGAGCGTGGTCCTGACAGTTTTCGTACGATTGCACCAAGAGTATTGTACATAGTAGGGCTACACAGCCTTGGACCGTTCATCATGGATCGGTGCATCATACTGAATCGATATTCTATCAGATGGAAGTATATAGGGTAGGGATCGTCGCCCGCGTTCCCGAGATTAAAATTTCCTGGTGCAACCGCTCCACCACGGTCCACGGTGGAATGGCCGCTTCCGCTCTTGTTCGATCTATTTTTTTTCTTTCGCCGTCCTTCTTTATAGTCTGGTCTCCTGGCCTATTTACTGTGTATGACGAAGACAGATACGGCACGTAATACTACCAAATGGCAAATCCTGTCAATTACTACCGATTCCCACTGATCCCCACCGACTCCTGCTGATTCCTGCTAATTATCTCTACTCCTGCTAAGAGGAATAGCAACTAAGCTTAAGCAAAGCCTTGCCATCCTTAGAGGGAGACGGTGTGCTATAACTTCTAAGGGACAATAATCTATTTATATGCCCGCAAGGCCGGCATCATATAAATACAGCACAATTAAAATTAAGACAAGTACCTACTCTACCCATCCCCATAATCTAACCCAGCTCATGATACATATCTATCGTGAAATCATTAGTCGTACACATCGCCTTGCGCTAATCTCTAATCTCTTATCCGCTCAATAGCCAATGTAACTGCATGTAGGGAAACAATGAACGAAGGGGGTGTGAGGATAGGCTGAATTAGTTCCCATTCCCCAGAATCAATGCGCGGGCTTGTTGGGGTTCGGTGCCGAGGACGCTGATGAGGTATTCAATGCTGTAAGAATCTCAGTTAGCGTATCTGGCTTGGTGAAGAGGTGTGTGGTAGTGGAGGACGACGTACCTTGCTTCCGAGGCAAGTCGGCGCTTTTCCTTCTGGAACTCCTGCTGGCAGGATTCCCAGACTGCGGCGCGTTCGTTGGGTTGGACGGTCTTGACCCGGAGTTTGAACGATGCGCTGACTGGACGGTGATCAGAGGCTCTGGCTTCGTGTCGTCGGTATTCAAGTTGCTTCACCCGGCCTATTCCCCGATACAGGACACGATCACACCATGCGGGAGAGCGTTTCTTGTCGCTAGTGTCGTAGTCATCGGTGCCCACATCATACTTATATGTCGGTGCAAACGTGATCGGAGCCTCGATGAAAGATCGCAGACGGAAACCTGGGTTCTTGCGTCTTGATGCCAGCAATTGGTCTCGCTCGAGCAACTTGGTGAATCGGTTGTTGCGAATGTCCTCGATGATGACGTTGCGTGGTATAGAGTCTATACGATAGTTCAGGTCTCCGTTCAAGATACAGATCTCGTGATCCATGATCATTGATCCATCTCCGCCACTGACAAAACGATCCGCGCGAGTCATGAGACTAGTTTCAGCCGGCAGGGCCTCTGACTCCAGGATGGCGGCGATATCGTTGTTTCGGTGTGTCGTGTGCGACTGTCCAGCTGCCAAATGACAGTTCACAAAGCACAGAGAACTATCGTCCAGAATGAAGCGGAGGATAAGTGCGCCCTACAGGTTCCAGTCAGTCTAAATGCAGATAACAATGTCATCTTGCATGCGTACCTTGTTTCCATGCAATCCACCCATTCCACGCTTCACCTCTGCAGCGCTCAGATCCTTGATCCGCTGTCGCTCTTTATGTTTCACGAAGATACATGTGAACAGCCCAATCATGTTCGCGCTATGCAAAAGCACATACGACTCTTCAAGGGGCATGCACTCGTTGATGACCCGTGTTAGATGCTCCATCCACACGCGGTACTGACGGCTGATATGCTCTTTCTCGCTGCTCTCCTTCTTCTTACTTCCCATAAGCAAGCTCTCTGCAACCCGTTAGTCAACATCAACTGGACCGACGTTTCAGGTACAAGATACGCACTGGCTGTAATTTTCTTATTCTCGAGATCCACCAGTTCCTGGAAGCCAAAGACTAGAATCTCAGGAGGGTCTTCAGGATGGATAGCGTCTTGGATAAAGGTCGATGTACGCGCGCTACCGGGGGTGGAGGCACCGGCATTCCACGTCAGAATTGACGCGCGGATCTCCCGGAAGGTACAGTACTCCACGTCCTTAGCTTGCATCCGGGATTCTGTCCGATCGTTAGTTGCGTTGTATGCAGTGACGAGCCATGCAACTTACCCATCCAATCATCCTCCAGCATGCCGTCCCACAGGCGAATACAGTTATCTGTTCCTAACGAAGTCACTTGAAGCCGGTTCATCGTCCACACGCTGCTGGTGTCGAGGAGGAATGCAGACACCGGACTGTCATGAGCCCGCCAATCCTTCCGCACCATCCACGGATTGGTTGACGTATCGTACACATAGATCATGCCTGTCTTGTACCCAGCCCAAAGATAGTCCCCGACAATACCTAAGCAATTGATCTTGTATACACTCACATTTACAACCCCGAGACACGTATAATCATGGGCCGAGTATATAGTCACCTTTCCATCAGCGTGTCCCAGATACACACGGCCGCCATCTTTGGTAGTATAAGCACCGGATGTTACCTCTCCGGAATGCTGTGAGCCTAACGGCCGCTTGAGCACTTTGAAGGACACATCGTCGCGTGCATTGGGTCGATAGATTTGTACCTCTCGACCCGTTGCCAGCCACAGCGTATCGCCTACTACAACAGAGAATGTATGCCCACGCGCAACCCGGTCATAGGGATTATGGTAGCTATACTGGAGATTAGGAGTCCCGGACTCGTCTGGTGGCCAGACGAGCAAGCGCCCCTCGTCATCTAAAGTCCACATCTCCTTCTTATGTCGATGGATCTTGATCACTTCCCGGCGGGAGGGATAGGATCGTGACGCCACAATCGATTGAGTCGAAATATCAACCTCGTGAAGATCACCAGCGCTGGTACCAAGCCACAGTCGCTGTCCCTCGTCCTCCAGACCCTTCCCTGGTTTAAAAGCTAGCGACAGACACTTGACGGTTTCGCCATGACTGAGAGTCATGATCTGCTCGCCCGTCGTGAGGTCCCAAACTCGGGTCAGATAACCAGTAGTACATACGTACTTCCCGCACACATCCATGAGTCGCGTGTCATAGCGCGTCGGGATCTCCTGAGGGCCTTTCTTCAAAAGCGGCGGTCGCCGGTTAGCGAGAGACGCATCTGGGTAGTCCGTCCGGGGAGCGGGGGCCTCATCGAGGGGCTGCTCATCCTCGCTCGGGGCCGGAACTGGACGCACAGGTTGCCTCTCCACAACCGGCCGATCAACAACAGGGCGCTCCGGAATGGCAGGGGGAGGTCCAGGCTTGGTCTCACGCGAAAACGACGGTTGTCGCTGGAGCTGTCTCGGGGTATGGACTTCGCCTGTAGGGTGTGGACGCAATTCCGGCCGAGGGGGGCACTCAGGCTGGACCGGACTCCGTAAACGATCAAGCTGCGCTCCTGGCGACCGAGCACCTCGACGTGCTATCGACGGCTGCCGCGGGGGCAAGCCCGGGGGCTCTCTAGGGCTGTCGAAACTCTGGAAACGATGGGCGGTATGTGGTATAGCCGACATGGTTTCCTGCTGAGAGGTTTGCCGCGACGGAATTTGTACCATCAGGGGTTTCGTGTCTCGTGTAGGTCTCGGGGATGGCCGCCGAGGTTGTGGCCGCTCCGGCAAGCCAAGTGCATTCGGGTGAGGTCTCCTTTCGTCGAAAGATCTCCGAACCGGCGGGGGTACGGGTCGAGGGGAAGCCGGCGGCTGCGGCTTTGTGGCGGATGGTACTTTCGGTGGTGATTTGTCGGGACTGCCAGGGGGCGTATTGAAGGGAGATACCCCATCCTCTACATGGGGACGTTCCTGACGAGGAGCCAAGCCATTTCCATCATGGAATGATAAGCCAGCAGGTTTGGCGGGGATTTTAGGCTTCTCTGCTCGGTTAGCGGGTGGAGGTAACGAAGCACTCTTCAACCGTCGCTCTGGCGGACTGTCGCGCGTCGATACTGCAGAGTCTGGATGGCCTGGAGACAGGTGAGCGATTCTATGTTCGGTCGGCACCGACGATGCATAGGTAGGAGTGGTCGGGCGAGTAAGGGAGTTTGCCTGCGCAATGGGCCTGGGCGGCAACGATTCCCGCGGAGCATTCGGTGGCGTGCGAGCCGTTCGAATATCCTCATTGTGGTCCGGATGCGTCCCAAAGCCCCGTGGAGGGGATCGCGGCGAATCGACTGTGAGGGTGGGCGCCAGTTGCGGCGAAGAATGTAGGTTCATCGACATGGGTCTGCTTTGCCGTCTGCCTGGCGATCGTCCCGAAGACACCCCACGTTGACGCGGAGCGCCATTTGTATACTCGGTCCCCTGGCCATTCTGAAAGTCTGCAGAGGGGACCCAAGGAGACCGCGGACGAGACAAATCCAGAGAGGCGCGGGCCGAACGAAAGTCGTCAACGGGCTCAGGGGATTTCAGGTACGAGGTCGGGTCGCGGGGGCCGCTTGGAGAGGCGGACGGGGCTCGGCGATGGGATAGGTTCTCGAAATGAGACAAAAGGGAAGACACTGGTCTCTGTAGAGGTTGACTGTGTGAGTAGGGGATCCCTCATTAGCGTTGGGGGCACTGCGCGAAACGTACCAGGGGAGCACTATCGGTGCCGTCCCTCGATCTACCATTTCCCTCCATGGCCACGACTATAGATCCGGCACGATGACGAGTTGGAAAGACAGATCATAGGCTTCAATGGAACGGGTGTATACGATGCAGGTAAGATCTTAGTGACAGTAGAGTCGAATGGTATGTAAGATGGATCACCCCGAGATTCACAGCGTTGCGGTTAACTGACCCGAGGGGTCGAGACTGTGGCGGAGTTGCGGGCAGTTCGTCAGGCGGAAACGAATCGGCTGCTATAAATACAGACGGAGCGGAGAGGGAGGGGAAGTTTGAGCGGAATGGATCTTCCGGGGCGGGAGGGAAAGAATGGGTTCCAAAGCAGAAGAGGGGGGGAATAAAGAGAGAGTAGGAGAGAGTTTGGAATGAAAGAGAGAGAGTTGAAAGAACGGTTGAGGAGTGACGAAGATCTCGCGATAGAAAGGGGAAAAAAAGTGAACTTAAAGGAGAAGGCAAAATGACGAGTACAGCAGACCAGTCTTTTGTGTCAAGAGAAATTCTTCAAAAAAAAGAAAACAAAATAAAAACAACACCTGATAAAATAATAAATAATGATAATAATACCTAATAAATGCCATCTGTCGATCCCATCAATAAAAATAAAATAAAATAAATATCCGATGCGCCACTTGCCTCCCTACCTGGTATAACTATGTCATTATTGTTGGAGGTTCCCACTATCCCAATCCATGGTAAAGACCGTCAGTCATGCCTTTATTTTTAGTTTCCGCTCTGCCAATAATTTTAATTTAATCCCTCCCCAATAATCGTGATTTAATTGCTTCCCCGTTAAGTCAAGGATCGCGATATAGACGACCCTCTTCCTTCGATTTTCCTCATTTAAACCACTTGAGCCTCCACCACCTACATAGACCCTCATCCCCTGACTCAAATCCCTCTTCAATCATGTGGTACGTCGATGATCCCGTCTCCCTCGTGAAGCCACCAGAAAAAGAAAAGTCAAAGAGAACGAAAAAAATTTAAGCAAATCCATCAACCGGTCAACTGACATCCTCCCGCGCAGTAAACACATCCTCAACGCTCAAGTGGCCATTCGTTCGGCATGCTGTGAGTCTATTACAAATTCACCACAACCATCCTCCTACTCATACGAAATCCAGGCAAGAAGTGGTTCGACTGCGCCGAATGCCATCATGAACAAGAATCCCATGCCCTCATGAAGACCACCGAAATGGTACCCCTCCATTCACGCTCCCTCTCAAGCCGATAGACATTCTAAAGGATATTGGTGCAGGTTTTCGCCTGTAAAAAGTGCAAGAAGTGTTTCCGGAAGGATTCGACAGAGTTTGAAGAGAGGTAGGTCGATCCTTCGTGGTGCAAGCATACGGCATATGACTAAGGGGAAATTCTTGATAGCGACGAATACTGCCCGCATTGCGATAACCACTTCGTGCTGGAGGCCGTCACACCCAAACCCGCGTTGCAGGTAGAGGGTGAGGATGCTCGTATCGACAACAGGTACTTCTCCTTTTCAACTTGCCAGAATGGGATACTGATATGCGGGAAAGAATGCTCAAGGATGACCGAGTACGCGGCCACCAGGAGCGGTCGATCTTCAACGTCAGGGATGCCGAAGATCGTCTGGGATAAGTGGAGGCCACGAATTGTGGATTACGACGATTACGATATAATGCTTTCTACCTCCTGCCGACAGTCAGGCTACAAATCTTTAGACGACGATATTCCTAGAGAGACCCCGCAGGGGGGTCTGTGTATAAACGACGGGGAAAGAGTTCTTTATTGTCGTAAAGTCGCTTCGGCAAGATCTCCGATATTATAAAGGAAAAACGTGTGTAGGACGTCAACAAGAGGCGTGTAGCTCTAATTCACTAAACCAGCCTACTCCTAGGCGTCGCCGGACTCGCCACCACCTCGTGTTAGGATGGCCGCCGTCGTGGTGCTAGTCCGGGCTGTCTTCTTCTTCGCAGCCTCCTCTTGCTTCTCGGTTTCTATACTCTTAACGTAGGCCTCGATCTGATCTTCTGGCAGCATCTCGATCGTCTGCCCGGGCGACATAATAGCCACCTCGATGTTCTTGGCGCCGGTCTGCACGACCTCCAACAACGACTTGATGGTAAGCTGAATCGTCTGCTCACGGTCCATATCATCCTCGTGGTTGCGCTCGAGGAATTCCCGAACAGTCTTGCTAGAACGGCCGATAGCGTTGGCCTTCCTATACCACCGCACACCCATTAGCCCTTCTTCTTGAACCTCAGTACCGACCACGAAAGCCACCTACCAAGCAGAATAGATACCCGAAGGCTCCGTCTGATATAATCTCGGCACCTTATCATTCGGATCGAACCCCACAACCAAGGTACTAATACCGAAGGGCCGAACACCTCCACTTTGCGTGTACCGCTGCTGCACACCGGCGATATATTTGGTGATGTATTCGATGGTGACGGGGTCTTCAACGGTCAAGCGGTGGGACTGGGCCTCTAGTCTAGCCTTATCGATGAGGATACGAGCATCGGCGTTCAATCCAGCGAAAGCGAGAACGGCATGGTTGTCCAGCACGGCGATCTTCGACGGTGTGATGCGGGTATCTTGGAGCTTCAAGGCGGAGCGCTTCTCGCAGCCCAGCACGACAACATCTTTACCTTTTACTCCGACGGCGCAGGTCCCTAGTTGACAAGAACGATGGTGGTCAGAAAGGAGGGCGTGGCCGACTTGGTTAGCGGTGACGTACCTCTCTTAACAGCTTCCATGGCATACTCCACCTGGAAGACGTGCCCATCAGGGCTGGAAAAGAGTCAAAGAGCTGTACAGAATGCTGCAGAGATAGTTCTCATACCTGAATACTGCAGGTTGGTTAGATTCATTTGATCATCCCACTGAGAAGCACATAGAACTAAGGTACTAAGCTATCTTACCTGAAAGAGCTCGGTCATATCCGGACATTATGGGCGACAGAAAAACAGTGAAAACCGAGAAAAAAGCGGATGAACGAAACCAAATGGTATGAGGACGAGATATTTATTGTGAAGGGCAATTGGTGGGATTCAGATCGTAGAATGCTGGGATGGGGAGCCGTCTTGAGCGATGACAGATGGAGGTGGACGCGAGTCCCGCGGTTGCCTCCAGACCTCCAGAGCTCCCCTCTAGCGCCATAGGCGCGCGGTTACCCACTTCCTGACGACACACTTCAAGATCTCCATACTCTTACTGACACAATTAGGATATAGCCCTAGCTTGCACCAGCTTCATGAATCTGATAATATTGTTGTTTTATCCATACAGAATATTGCCGGCGATTTTAATAATCAGTCGACTCTAACTCATAGGTGGTAAACGTGCTGTGCATTCTGAGAAGAAATATATATCCACAGACAATATATTTCCTCACTATCAAAGTCAATGATAGTACTGCCTATGCTGTCAATTGAGTAACTGGGTAAATTGACTGAATACTGTCTAAAGCTTCTCATACTTTCACTCGAGACCAACACTGGATCAGATATGATGTGACATTATAGTAGAAAATAAGGTAGACAGCAGATAATAACCAATGCGTCCTGGTCTACCCCAACGCCACGCTCTCGCTCACAATGCCCCATCAATTCCTATACAAAATGGCGGACAATATACTGTCTCTAAGTCTGTACTGCGTAGATCCAGAATGATGACTCATCGACTTTTCTTGCAGAGAAAAAAGAGAAAAAAGAACATCGATACCAATAAAGGACAGGTGATAAAGGAAAGTGAGATGTGATCAAAAAAAAAAAAAAAAAAACAAACATGAATTATGGACATTCAGAACAACCCTGTTGCACTCACAATTCCCAACCCGTTGCCTCGCATATCTGAAATCCGCCGTCGGCTGAAATTTTCATGGCTCAAAAGGAATATCCCCAACACCCCCAACAGAATCCGTTCCAGTGTATCCCATCCGTGATCAATACCGTGATTCTCCAATGATTTCTGTTGCCAAAGAGCGCAGAGATGAACTGGGAAAAATAAAAACAAGACAAGCAGAAAAAATAAGATGACCAAATATCTAGAATGCAATGCCATGATAGAGCCTCCACGTCTGGTCGCACTGCGATCGAAACAAGCGATGCCTTTCATCAGATGCACAACGACGAAAGCGAAGAAAAGTGCGAAGCCCATGCCGATCGAAGGAAAATAAGAACGAGAAGCCCCAGTGACTCGCGAATGGATGTACGAAACCACCCGGGCCCATCTGCCAGGATGGTCTTCTATACCCTTAAACATCGCTTCAAAGACGCAATAGTAAAACATACCGAAAAGGGTCAACGTAAAGGGTGCGAGAGATGAGACAAAATAAGAAAAGATAAAGGATCCAATCCGATGAAACGACGACGCTACCGGCCTGCTCCTCCCAACCGAATGCACCAGAACTGCTGAATTCCCTATACAAACGCGCATCAACGAGAATCAACCGTCGCATATACCGACAATCTAGATGACCATATTCACAAACAAAAAATGGGGGGTTCCGTCACAGAAAAATGGAAATAGTACAACCACCCCGCCTCAGTGATTCACTGCGGTAGCTTTAAGCAGGGGATTTGCTAGCACCGGTACCGTTGCGGCGGGAGTGGCCGTCGTCACCGACCGACAGACCACCTAAGCCGGTAGACAGGAAGGCAAACGGATCGTTGGATCCATCTGCTCCGTAGAAAGCGCCGTTCGAAGCGCTGGTGGAGGTTGCATGGTCAGCCCCAGTGAAAGCGGCCTGCGTAGCAGGGTTCGCGAACGACGCGGCAGAGTGAGAGGTGTTGCTAGAACCATAGCCGGCGTTCATCTGACCCATAGGGGGGTAGCCTCCGGGGCCACTGCCCAGCGCCGAGGGCAGAGCATAGTTGTTCGGGGGCGCCCCAAACTGCTGGCTAAATCCGCCAAAGCCGCCGGCGGTGGAGGTAAAGGGGCCGGGCGCCGGGGTGCTCGCCATGGAGTTAGGACCCATTCCAAAGTTCGAAGGAGGGTCCATGGGCGATGGGAAAGCGGAGTCCGCAACCACCGCGGCTCCTGAGCGGGGAGCACCGCAACGCAGACAGTTAATGTTCTTGGCGAAGTTATGGTAGCCACAACCCTCCGAGCCGCACTTCCAGTCACCCGCACGGAAGGGAACCACACCACCGTTGCCGCCCATGCCACGAGAATGGCCCATGCCGTGACCGTGACCCATATGAGGTGGCATCATGGAGGGTGGGCCATAGCCGAAAGCCCCATAACCCATCGGATCCGGAGCAGCGGCCATGGCAGGGAACGAGCAGCGGAAACAAGCGGTACGGCGCTGGAAGTTGGAGAATCCACAGGAGGGGCAGGTCCAGTCGCCGGGACGAGGGCGGTTCTTCGAGGGGGGGAACGGGGTGAGGATCTCTGCGGCACGATCGAGGACACGGCTGGAGGAAGGTGAGACCTCAATGGCCTTCTCGTTGAGTGCACGACCGTTCATGCAGAGGCTTTCTGCAGCCTGCGTAGAGGGTTAGTAGCCATCACAGGACTCCTGTAGGGGGTGCGTGCAGTCTTTCATACCTCTTCGTGAGATGAGAAGACCGCAAAGCCAGTGCCAGTGGGCTTGTGCTGATCAGGAGTCCGGAGAGTCCAAAAGGCGATCGGCCGGCCGCCGAACTGTGTAAACCAACTTTCGAGCTCGGACTGGGTCGTATCGTGGGGAAGACCGCTCAAATGCAGCACCTTGCTCCGCTCAGCCAAGAAAGCACGAACGTCCGCTCTCGCATCCATGGGGCGGGTCAAGATCTCGGGATGCTCATGTGGGGGTTGGGACTTGCGGATCAAGCCGCGGAGGACGCGGGCCAGCGTAATGGCTTCCTCCATGGCCCGGCGTGGCGACGCGGGGGCCAGCGCCTGCAGATGGAACGGGAGGTTGTGTTTGATGGGGGCGGAGGTTTGAACGGGTTCGACTTCGAGGGCGGCACAGATGTTGGAGAGGGAACTGGGACCGAAGGGTAGAGACTCGGGGTGGTGAGTTTGCCATCTCTGATACTCGGTTCGCAGATCGAAGGTCCGGGAGTGCTGGAGATATGCGGGAAGAACGACGGCCTTGTCTCGGGCTTCACGAGGGAGCTGTACACGAAGGTCCCACGAATCCAACGTCACGAAAGCAAACTCCAAGTTCTTGCTGATGAGGTGTTCCTTGGCGAATTCGTCGAAACGGGCGATGGCATCGCGGAAAGTACCTGCCGAGCGGACGTGCTCCCATGTCAGAGTTGTCAGGCTCGCTTTCGGAGACCGTCAGCCATTGAACCAGCAGACCGATACATCCGGGGTGGAGGGAAATGGTTGTGACGGGGAGGGAATGGCCAGGCATTGGGCGGGATGACGATTGATTAGGTGTGTGTGTGCACTTACTGCAAAGCGGCGTGATGGGGGTGTTGACGGGCTTGACGAGCACACTTTCACGGTGCAACTAAACATCGAATCAAACCACATGTTAGCCAGCTGTCACGGGGGGGATCAATTTCCAAAGTGGTGGTCCGAGCCCAGAGACGGGAGGGGAGAGGAAATGAATGCATCAGGAGGAGGGGGAAGGGTGAATTAATTGGATTCAAAGGGATTATTAAACTCCAACAACAACATACCTCCTCGCAGGTTTTGGCATCCAACAAAATCCACCCCAATTCGATCACCTCTGCCGAATCCTTGGTGACGTAGACGCCATGTTCATCGCAGGTGGTTGCGACATGGATGACAATATAGCGATCCAGCTTAGGGGTGGGAGCTGAAACGGTTGCCATCGCTCAGGATTGATTGATTGATTACAGTTGGTTGAGTATCACGGGGGGTTGCTCTTCTCACGCCAAAAGGGAAAAGGGTCAACCGGGACGGAAAAACAGTGTCTCGAAGAAGCGGAGACACGGGGTTCCACGACCGAATTAAGACCGTCGTGAATTCGAAAAGAATCACGGGGAGGGGAGGTGAAAGGGGGAGGAGAAGGAGGAGAGGGAGAGGGAGAGGGAAGAAAGAAGAGTCAGGAAGAATTGTTGCCCAGTCCAAGATGGGAATCAGCAAGAGAGGAGTCTGAGGGATTGATGGTGGAGCGTCCAGATTAAAAAGAAAAGTTTCGGGGGTTTGAGGGGAAATTCGAATGAAAAAAAAAATTGACAAAAGGATAGTAAATGAAAAAAAATTCGATCACGGGGTTGAAATTTCAAAAGAACCATCAATAAATCTATAAATCTAGATGATATTTTATATGATATTCTCTACCAGTATTTTACTCTGCTAAAATTGATTTTCTACATGCGATGAGCGATGCGATGTTCTACTTTGTCTCTCACATATTTTTTTTACCTCTTGGGTTGATTTGAATTTATTGCTGATTTACAAGAAAGTTAATCGCTAGTGTCCATTGGTTTGTATTTTGAGTCCACCGTCGTACCAGGAGAACCTCACGTTTAACCCCGAGCCATCAACCCTCCCGTCTGAGCACCGTGGCTATGAAAGCTGCGCTTCTATTCTCGGAATTAGGTCTCATTCTCGATATATATATCCTTAAAGTGGTGGTATATCTAGTGATCCATGCGTTGTGCCAGAATACTGGTGACTTGTGTCCTGTCCACCGCAGTTAATCTACCCCTAAGAGTATAAATATAAATAGCATTGTCAGTTAATGGTTGGGGTCGTAAGAATAGGGGATGGTACTTATTTAGTATACATGAATCTATCCATGTCTCTCATTAACCGCCCAGCTGTAAGGTACTTCTGTCCGCGGTATCACATTTGACGGTCACCAAAACCGGATGCACCTATGAAAAGCCCCTAGGAGATTAATTCCTCCCCGTAAATACCGTACCTCCTCGAAGTTAACTAAATACTAGTGATCAAGTTCAGTTCCTGGTCTGACCAAGAGCCAGTCATTTTTCTTCCAATCCCGGTCCATGGATGAATGGATCCCTCATCCGCCCAGTCTCGCATCCGAGGAAAACAGTACGCAATTACCCTTAGTGTGTATTTTTCATGGTACGGAGCCAGAGAATCAATCATTCTGGAATGTTTATTACCAAAGAATATAGATATAAAAAAGAAGCAATCATTAAATACTGTGATGTAAAGGTCTGAATTACCATATCCCTATTCCTCTATCTATAAAAAATGAATAGAAGCAAGTCTCTACGAGGGTCAAACCCCAGGTGAATTAATTAACAAGTGAGACATTTTTAGATCTAACCCAACAGGTGAGCAAGAGGGCTGACTGGTCCGTATCACCCACGATGTCAGGCCATAACAACGGTCGGCCATCAATAATAAACGCAAGCTAACCCACCACTAGTGACCTGGCCGCAGCTCTCGTACAGGCTCCAGCCTCCAACAAGTTATCTGCCTGGGCCTTGACCACCGATTCCGTTGCCCCGTGCACGTGCCCATCCGTCCTTAGCTATACCAAATGGACTGACTATACATGTCAGCTTGTTCTCATTGAAACACTCTCCGGTTACCTCTTCTAGAGTTCTTTACACTGTCAATCGACTTATAATACTTCGACATGGAGCTCGTATACTTCATCATGGAAGTGAACACATGACTAATGCCAATCTCCATCGGTCATACGAAGATGAAACAGACAGCGGATAGCCTCAGCGACACGTAATGGTATATTTGCCTAGTTCCAAGAAAATACTTAAATTGGAGGCTATGCTCTGTTCATATTACCTCGGTACGTCATTTTCTACACCATAACACTCTGGATTTGATTACCACGATCTTTTCGGTGGTTCGAAGTGATTTAATGGCATATCTTGGGACATATCTCTCATTAACTTTTGCCAACCCCCTCCCACCTTTGTACTTGTCCCGTAGATCGTCCGAGTAATCTTCATTCTACTATAAGCCTTGATGACATCTTCAACCTATTGAGTCCATGATATAAAATTGCATTGACTACATGTCTCATGATATATCAGGCGCAATTCAAGCTTCGACGATCATTAACCGATATCTGGCGTTTCAAGTATCTTGGATGAAAGAACAGAAAACATTTACAAAGAAGCCTCGAAATGTATAAACATGAATTAAATACATGGTAACAAGTCCGCATGTCGTCCCGAGACCATATCCCAACAGGACCCATCAGTCAACGCCAACCCAGAAAAGGAACGCATTAGGCAAATCCTAGTAATCGTGTGCTTCAGACTTGATCGTCGTCCTGCTATCCTCGTTCTCGTCCTCCTCCATAATGCTGGGTTCGATAGACACCCCGCGACGATAAGCACCAGGCTCGATGGAGGGGCGGACGCTACCGGACCGGCCGGAACGAAGACTGAGCATATCACTGTCTCCCTCCTCGGTTCCCTCGCGAATTCGGGAGCTACTCGGGCGGCCCTGAGCCGCTGCTAGGAGCTTAAGGACCGAGTTTTTGACCTTGACAAGGGCATTCCTGCTAGCCGCTTCAGAAGCCAGACCTTCCTCGATCGTTTCGTCCAAAAGCTCTTTCACCTCTTGTGCAAGCGCGGCATTCTCAGGGCTAACCTCGCTTTGGTTACTCCGAGCACTTGGGGCGATTGGGTCTTCGCCTTCCAGATTGCGAGAACCAGCCCTTGAGGGTACAGCGGGAGGAGCGATGTAGAGCTTGCTAAGCAGAGAGAAGAGGAGCTTCTTCTCTTCTTTAGAGCAGCGGTTGGGACCTTCGCTGATCCCCAGCACACGCTCCAGGATGTCCTTCACCAGCGCTAGATGGACCCAACCACATACATTGGAACTGGCGGCGCCCCCTGCGAGGATCTTTTCTCCGCCCAGTCCAACGACTCGCCGTTCGTCAGTCCACTCGGCGAGCATACCCAAAACACCACTCATCAGCGCCTTCAATTCCCGCTGTCCAACACTCTCATCGATATCGCCATCACTATCCTCTTCCGCTTCAAGTGAAAAGTGCTCCTCTGCCGCATTGAGGACCGCCCGGACAATCGGTACAGAAACCCTGCGCATATGTTCGGTATTTGACAATTTGGAGTGGCAGTATACGGGGAAGAAGTAGGCTAAAGTCTGCCGGAGTGCGGGGTTTTCGCGAGTACGGGGGTGGAAGAAAGTAACTACAAGTGACTGCAAGAGGGTCTCGACGGATGTTTGGTTGTACTCCTGGATAGCTGGAGGGACATTGGCCCCAGAGGGAGTAAAGGTATTAGTGAGCAACAGCTTGGAAAGAGCCGTGGCGGCGGTTGCTTGGACACTGTTCGGAGAGTTGGACTTGAGTGCCCTAGCAAAGACTTTCAGTAATGGCTTCTGGAACACCGGCGGTGTCACAGTCTCTCCGTCAGGCTGGGTAACAGGCGCGAGCAACGATGGATGGGTCGTCAGCATGTCACACAGGATGTGTAAGGCCGTCGTCTGCAAAGCCTCGTGGCCTTTGCTGTAGCAATGGATAAAAAGTGTCATGTTCTCTTCAGCTAAGGTCTGGTGTGGGGAGGACTGTTAGCATACATCAGAAGCATAGAATGATAGATACCGACCTTGTCAAGCAAGCAGCAAAGCCCGAGACATTCAAGACCTCTTTCTCTAATTGGCGCTTCATGACTGCGGACCGCAGGAACGACCAGGTTATTCAGCATCGTAACCAAATTCATGTTTGCTTGCAGGTTGCCCTCCACATTTTGCAACATACAAAGTGCAATGTGAAGACATTTCATGTTGACCATGATTTCTTTGAGAACCTTTGCTTTGGCCTCTTCTTTGTTGAAGGGCTTTGCTTCAGGAGTTTCAGATCGCTGACGACTGGAGGATTCGCTGATTTCCGATCTGGCCGATACGAAGCTATCTTCAGTGGCAATAGTATCGTGAACTTCGGCAATGGCCTCCAGAACAACACTGCAGAACTCGTTCTCGGCGGCAGCGTTTGGCCCACAAACGAATCGCAACGTCTCGATGGCGAGTTTAGTACATTCCTCAGGCAGCTCTGGAACCGCCAAGGATTCGCGGAGTAATGAGAACATCTTGCGTCGGCCGACTTCGTCACTGTAGTCTAGTGTCATGGCAATATGTAACAACTGTTCAACAACAAACTCATGTTCGACAGAGTCATCATCAGTGGCCGTACCAGCTTCCTTGGCCGTCTTCTTCCGCTGCAAGAGGTCGGTCATATATTTGTTTAAGAAGTAGGCAAGGGCAGTGACCTCGGGCATTTTCTCGTCAGCCAAATTGTCGAACTTTCCGTCATGTTCCACGCGACAGAAGTCGTTGAATGAGCGAATAAGGAAAGCTGATTCAGCCGTCAAGGACTCCCAGAACTCCTCATCGAAGACGACCGCCTCCCGATAATCAGGGCGACCTTCCCAGAAGCTACGCATGGCTTCATGAGCTATACCGGTTTCAATGCCAGAGTTCAGCACATCAATTCTCTCGAGCAGCTCCAAGAGGGCTGGTATGTTCGGCGGAGAGCGTTGATTGGCTGGGCCTTCCTCATCGTTATCCGTACTAGCAACATCCTCAATCCACCTATCGTAAAAGAGCTTCCCGGTAGCCTTCCTAACACTTTCGTCACGATCTCTTAGACCCCAACGGAGCAACTTCTCTCTCATTGATAGTGATAAATGTCGGAAGTCACCTAGAGTAGGGAGTAGGCGCGCATATAATGCTCGCCGTGTGGCGGCGTCGAGATCGCGAGCTCGTTCAAGAAGGTATGGAAGCGTTTTTCGGAGAAGAGGTAGGTTGAGGAGTAAAGTTTTCCGCACCTCTGCGCTTGTATCATTCTGCATGATGTCAACAAGCTTCTCGACCAAGACTGCGCTATCCTCATCCTCTTCATCCTCGTTGCCTGCCAAGCGGCCAAGACCCATCACAGCTTGCACTCTCACAGATGGTTCTTTATCTCTGATCCGCTTTAGGAGGCCCTGTCGGATAGTATGGTACAAGTCGTCATCAATCGTTTCTAGAGAGTTCACAATGTGCGCAGTTATTTGTGTCGCACGGAAGCGGACCGTCCTATCTTTAGTAGCTAGTAGCGGCATAACAAGGGCAACCAGGCTGGCGGCTAAACGGGACGTGGGCGTTTCGGCGCTGACTTCATCATCATCGCTCGCGAAAATCTCGGCATCCTTTTCGGATGCATGGGTCAAGAAAGTGCCAATAAACCGCAGGATACGGTCGCCAACGGGCTCTGACTTTTTGACAGGTAGAATACGTAGCATGCAGCGACCAATCTCCACATTAAATTCCGTTTCGGGGAGTGTCTCTTCACCTGGGATCAAGGTCTCCTCTTGAACCTCTTTACCATTCTTCTTAGAGCTCTTCTGTGATATCCCGCAGCAAGCTTCTTGGAGCTTTCTAAGTCGTACGACGAGTTTTCGGTGTCCGGTTGTTGAGCGTTGCGCATCAGCGAAGAGTGAGCAGACATCCCGGCGCAAATTGGGAAAAGCCTCGGGCAAAGGGGGTTCCTCCGGGATGGCGACGGAAGGAGTCACAGAGCCCGCGCGCCCGCCAGATAGTGATGGTTGAGCGGACGGTCTACGCGATGTCGTCGCAGAGGTCGAACGGGCGGAAGATCGACCAGGCATGGTGTTTGGGTGGAGGGGTAGAGGTTTGAGTCGAAATGTGTCGGTCAAGTAAGGAGTTGTCGCATAAGTCAGTCAGATAACATCTCAAAATCGTGTCATAGCATAGATTCGGAGACCGGAATTCGTTGAATGGCGCGTCTGTAGTTGCTGGATCAAGGTGGGATGATATTGCCGTCTGCTTGAGTTATCGTCAAAACATTGCGGACGATAACCCGCAGTCACGGGGTGCAGAATAAACAAACAGCCCAAAACGGGAAAGACTAAGATAAGGGTTAGGGTTTGCAGTAGATTATGTCATATCTGACCATCAAAGGCAGACAGCGGTATGGACCAAATCTATGTCAATTGCCACTATCTATTCACTATATTATATACGAGTTATCGTTATGTCACTCCATCAACTGGATTAAATTAATATCAAGCATTATCTAGTCAACGTTATGCGCAATGTACAATTGAGGGTCCTCTTCGTCCAAGCTATCACGCCATCGCTCACGTGATGCGCTATCGCTGACTAAGGCCGACAATCGGCATTTGGGAATCCGGGGAATGGAATGGTCTTCTTCCATTAATTGTCTCTTGCATAGCAGACGGCGTTCGGGAGTAGCTGTGCTAGCCTTCGAAGCCTTTTGAAATAATGTTCCGACAAAGTATTCGGCGCTTCGGCACCACTGCGCTCCGCGCAGCAGAAGGATCGACCGCCTATAGCGTCCGGGTGTCGCAAGCTCAGGGCTACGTTAACGGTCTTACAGAAGGTACGCTAAGAAGACGAAAATAAAGGTTAGCTACACGAACAATGGCTTCTGACAGTTTGTCATTAAGCAATTGGAAACACACCACTTATCCGATTGAAGCGCCTCTCCGAGGAGACTGGCTGCAACATCCTCGGTAAAGCTGAGTTCCAGAACCCCGGAGGCAGTGTGAAGGACCGTGCAGCATTGTTCGTCGTCAAGGATGCCGAGGAGAAGGGACTTTTGAAGCCTGGTGGTACAGTGGTTGAGGGAACAGCTGGTAACACTGGAATTGGGTTGGCGCACGTGTGTAGGTCAAAGGGCTACAAGCTTGTCATCTACATGCCCAACACGCAGTCCCAGGGTAAGATTGACTTGTTGCGGCTGTTGGGAGCGGAGGTCTACCCTGTGCCGGCCGTCGCTTTCGACAACCCGCAGAACTACAACCACCAGGCAAGGAGACATGCCGAATCCCTGGATAACGCCGTATGGACGAACCAGTTCGACAACACTGCCAATCGCCAGGCCCACATTGAGATGACCGGGCCGGAAATCTGGGCCCAGACTGGCGGACAGGTCGATGCTTTCACTTGTGCTACTGGAACCGGAGGAACATTGGCCGGTATTACCCGCTATCTGAAGACCGCTTCCGACGGCCGGGTGAAGTGCTTCCTTGCCGACCCCCCGGGCAGTGTTCTGCACAGCTACATCCAGAGCGGCGGAAACCTAATCGAGCGCTCGGGAAGCAGTATCACGGAGGGTATTGGTCAGGGCCGCGTCACGGACAACCTTCAGCCCGACATTGATCTTTTGGATGGGTCTTTGAACATTAGCGATGAGAAGTCGATCGAGATGGTCTACCGCTGCCTCGATGAGGAAGGTCTCTATCTTGGAGCTAGCTCTGCGCTCAACGTTGTTGCGGCCAAGGAAGTTGCCGAAAAGCTCGGCAAGGGTAAGACCGTCGTCACCATTCTGTGTGATGGCGCCTACCGCTACGCCGACCGTCTGTTCTCCAACAACTGGCTCCAGAGCAAGGGTCTGAGAACCGCTATCCCTAAGCACTTGGAGAAGTACATCGTGCTCCCCTGATCGGTTATGTATGTATAATGTTGTATAGACCAGTGTCAATATTATGATATCTGTGAAGCATGCCCGATAGCTTATTCACTAAACAACGATAAGATCACTTGCCCTTCCATATCCATTATATCCCACACCCCTCAGATTCCATTGCGAATGCTCCTGCTGCACATTTCCACCCCTATCAAATGCACGACTCAGAACCTGCTTTCCAGTTCCTTTCTCAACCCTGACTTTCGCTCTCCACAAAACCCAACACCATTTTCTCTCAAGAGAAGAACCCTCGATCTCAGCATCCACCCATGTCTGGCCTCCATCGGCGGAAACCTGCACACCCGTAACCGGACCGTCCGCGCCATGCGGCACCGCATACCCTTTCACCTCAAGAGTACTCGATTCTGAAAGATGAACTGTTTCCCCATCGCCCGGCACCGCCACAACCGAATTAATAGGCATATCACACATAGCAGGTGTGCGGTCCCAATAGGGCTCCGCCGAAGCACTATCGACCGCATCCGGCGGCAGAACCTTGTAATCGCGCTGCTGGTAGAAATTCGACGACTCATGGTCTTGCACAGTGATACGATCGAGCCACTTGACCCACCTAGCACCCGCAATGCCGGGGAGGACCACTCGGACCGGATAGCCGTGGTTCGGTGTGAGCGGCGAACCGTTCATCTGTCACCTATCAGCTCTATGTAAAAAGCCCGTAAGAAATATGGATGTCGTAGCTCACCTCCAAAGCAAGAATAGCATCCATATCCTCATCCAGACACCTCTTCAACTCCACACTACTACCAAACCAATCATCCTCCTGACATTGTACCTGGTAGCACGAAAACGCAACATATAAGTCCCGATCCAGGCTCGACGTCACCCCAGCTCGAAGTAGAACGTCCCTCAATCTGGGGCCCTTCCATTTACAGTTCATAATAGCCGCATCGCCCCAGTCGATCCCCTGGACTTCCTTAAGTAGTGTGCGCATAGCGTGTCGCCGGTTCCCCGCGCATTCTAGAGCGCAGATGACTTCGTGCTGGGGGAACTCAGTTTGGAGTTGATGGATGGATAGGCAGAGTGGGCTGGGGACATTGCCGTCTATTCGGACGGTGTGAGTATCTGCGGTGAGATGCGGGATGGGGCCATGGTTGCGGTCATAGGAAATATCTTCCGGGGTGAAGAAGCTGTAATATGGTTAGTAAGATGGCTTTTGGTTTGTTTATGTGCGGTTACCTTGAGACGAGGGTTTTCACGGGTGGTTCCCGGTTTAGGGGGTTTTGGACAGAGTATTCTGTGTGCTTGATTATGTTAATAGTATTCTTAACAGTGGTTAAGTCATTCCAGGACATACTGTGTATGTCATTTTATATCGTTATGAGTGCTGATTCAAGGTGAGATGGGGTTTAAAGTGGCTGGATTTATGCTCGTCCTTCTGACGTCATCCCTATCCTGAACTATTTGGATATCTTACACTGTTATGTACTCTTTTCTAATGCCTCATCTTCTATTTCTTAAATAAAAATAAAATAAACCTGGCTTCACTATCCCCAAGGCTCCCATGTATACTATCGGGATGCCTATGTATTTATTGACTGTGTAGATATTATAGTGAACTCAAGTCTAAGTAAATAGCGCAGAATAAGATTTATTCTTAATTACAAAGACGAACTCTTGCATAGTTTACTTTTTTATCACTTCTCTACTTATAATCTACTCTTATTTACTACACTCTTCTAAAGCCCAGTACTTCTATTCAATCTTTTTCTTTAGTAAACCGCATATCCTGCCATCTCTGAAGAGCAAAGATGCTTGCGAAGGAATTCCGTTTGACAACCAGCGTTGGCCTCGAAGTTTGGCCCTGAGTATCCATCAAAATGGCCCCCGGGCAAGATATGAAGCTGCTTCGGTTCAAGGGCACGCAAAAATGCTTCTAGGGGCGATATTAGTCGGGGTGAGGACGTCATTCTGGGCGACGGTCATCAACAATGGCGCAGGAGAAATGTGGTGGATGTGCGTGGATGGATTATACTCGCGGAATGCCTCAACATGATTATTGCCATTAATAACCATCCGCTGTACCAACGAACAAGTACTCACCTCTTGACAGTTACTTCATTTTACCAGTTACTCTTCTTGGCCCAGTTCATGAAGAAGTCGGAGCTGTTGGGTGTGGGCAGTGCGGATGGTCCATGGACGTCGGCGTTAACCACAGGCAACATTCCGGGAGGCTTCCCTGCCGCTCGGGCTAGGCGATCTATCGAGAATCAAAGGTAAGCCAGTATCAGATCAGCGGAGATCACGGCTATCTACCCACATCTTGAAATAGCTGATTCAGACCCGCCCTGAATCGGGGCGGATCAGCCTGTGGAAAGTGAACCATCCATCAACGCAGGGGACCTGAGATAGCACCGCTTTAACTCTTTTGTCGACAGCACCAAGCCATAAAACATGGCCTCCACTGTAGGAACTACCCCAGACACCAATCTTGTGCGAGTCAACATCGGACCGAGATTGGGCGTAAGTGATGGCATCTGAATAGTCGCTGATCTGCTGCGCAGGAAGAATCTCGTGACGTGGCTGGTCTTTGGTATCAATGTCGCCAAAACCACGGTTGTCATAGACGAGGCATGACAGGGGAAGCTTGGACACGAAGTGAGCGGCAAAAGCGTCCAGATCCATTTCTTTCAAGGCTGAAAATCCATGAGCCATGACAAGACAGGGTACTTTGCTGTCGCCGGCATCCTGGGGCCTGTAGAGCCATCCTCACAATGTGACATTGCCAGAGGCCTTGAATGAGATATCTTTGCGTGGCATCGCTAGCTGAACTATAAGGAACTGGTATAGATATGAGAGTGTTGATTAGGGTCAATCCACCTTGACACTTGAACCTCCGCTGCGAGGGCAGGAGCCAAACGGGTCAAAGTATATATTTGAACTTGATGTCTGATCATCGCTCAAACAATCCGGATGCACCGGTCGGGCATATTGTGTGGATCAACTACAGTAGCCTGCCTAGACGCAAGAGCGGAGCAGCGAATCTCGGTACAACTACTTTGCCCTCGACAAGCTTCAATTCTGGAGATATGAGCGGTCTCGAAGCCAGCTACGGGGGACCTTTCTTTTGAGCCCCCAGCCTCTCAGCGGCGCCAAAGCTCGATGGCCTTGTCGCACAGATGAGGCTTTTGCAATTTTACAGGAAGCGATCCCTGTCAAGGTCTTGCTGTGGCGCAGAGTTGCAAGGCTACAGAATCTCAATGCGGGGACAGGTCAGAGAGACATTGAAGATTTGATCTCGGCAACACTATCGGTTTATCAATATTGGACTGTGGCTTACGATCAGTTTATGCGCGACTGCATAGCCAATCACGAGGTCCTTCCCGCGAAGGTACAGTCCTGGTATGTTATACTTGCCATGCACTGGCATCTGGGTTGTCTATTGGCTGCCAATTGTATTGAACGGGTTGATAACGACTCACTGTCGGCAAACTTACAGAGGTCACTTCGACGATCATCTGGCCTTGTCCTAGAGTTGGAAAAGGCAAATAGAAACGCAATAGCCGATCTGGCTCGAGTGTCCTGTTCAAATGGCCGTCAAATGTTCCGAGACAGTGTCGAGTTTCATCCTGCTTTGAGTGAGACTCCTCTACTCACAGAACCATGGACGAATGTGCTTATACAGGGCCCTCGAAAAGGCATGTAGCGTCTTTCTTACATACATAGATATCAAGACGCCGCCACGTGTTAGACACGCAGCATGATTGGGTATATCTCAATACCAATTACTCGGATCTTTGTAGGCGTGCTTCTAGTTGCATTCACGGACTGAAAATGCTTGGACAGAAGTCGGATTCGGCCAACTTGACCGCAGCTGCATCGGAAACACAGCTTACCTTGATCACGAGTGACAAAGCAATATCTGTATCGTCCATCTAGTGAGACGGTAGGGCAATGTATTGGATTGGAGGCCTGGATGGAGGACCCTGGGAATGTACTCGGCCTGCGTTGCTTAAAGAATCACATTGTATAATACAGAGCGCTCCAAATCATTTACTTTTATTTAAAACATAACCTTTTCCAATTAGCTTCTCTCGAGGGATCTATATCTTGCTGGTTCATGTTCACTGTGTCCTGGCGCCTCGATATGAGCGACCTCCAGCTCGGAGATTCGGAAATGTGCAGGCTGGGATTATCGATGTCGGACAAGTAATTTGACCTGATCGCATATCACGAGTTGACACAATTGGCTTCTGAGACCAGTATTTAGTTTAACGTATCAGTGATTTATAAATAATCTAGCTACAGGGGTTTAATAGGACCGGGGATACTATAAGTAGTACTTAAGTCCTCTGAAAATCGAATATTATCAGTAAATATGCCTAGAAAGTCTCTCTTATATATGGGAATAATGGAACAGATAAATAAAGAGCTGTGTTGACCGTTGATGTCCATAGATAGACTCCTCATTTTGCCGATCGCATGTTCCTGCTTCGACACACCGTGTTCAACTGACTCTTGAAGCTTGGATATTGAGACCACTGGCGATCGTGTCAGCCAGCGGTTGAGGGTGGAGGGCGAATGGTGTTGGACCAATGTCCATTTTTGTACATAGAAAATTGATTTAAAGGTATCCAGTTCGTGGTCTTCCACATGGCAGAATGTTTTTTTGTAGTAGACTATGCGACAAGGGACATAAGAATGCCGCCATTAAGCTTTTGTGAACCATTCGCAAGAGCCAACGCTATAATCTAAGGACTACGAATTTTTTGAAGTGGGGCGACCTGTCAGATTACCTTGCCTGTATCTCCCGCCCTTTTCAGCTTCATATGATTGGATCATATATTACATAACCGCTACCCAAAAGGGCGGAGGGTATAGGCAATTCAACTTTACAGAACGACCCACTTCAACAAAATTCATGGCCAAAAAGAGTATTCGTAGGTACCAGGTCTCATCCTTTGAGAGAAGACATGGAGGAGGGGAGCAGCGGCATTTTTTTTTCTTGCTAGCTAGTGGGGGATGGTGGCCAAACCGCCATCACATAATTGCTTGTCAATGGTGCCGTAATGCTCACAAGATGATGTCCTCATATTATCAATGTTAACCATAACACTCACAGGACATCCATCGTTGAGCACCACGACCATGAGGGGCTTCGAAAACCATGAGCCCTCTCTTTCTGGCATATAAATTTCACGTGCTCTTCGCTTGATCTCTACCTAGACGCAATAAGATTTACCTCATACTGCATAGTAACCAGACACCATTCTATTCTTTTTCTTTGTTACAAGCCTGAGGAAATGAAAACACAAATATCCCCAAACGGAGGCAAGAAAAAACAAACCTCTGCCTCAAAGAAGTCTATGCGGCAGAAAAGGGATCGACAGATGAAGGGCCTGATGAGAAAGGCCTCTCAATACAGCAAGCTTGACAAAGCATATCATCAACACCTTACTAACTCGGCCAGTGAGGAATTGGTAGCTATATAGAGGATGATGCTTCACCTTTATCTAGGACCGATAAGAGAGGCGACACTTCCACACGAACGAAACTCCTACTTCCATGTCCCGTCCTCAACCGCCCATGGGCCGTCCGGCACGTTCCCATCCCAGTTTCCTCTCGGGGGCCTCCATAGCAACAATATCGCCGGTGGACGACACTCATGTAACAATCTCGACCACTCCTCACTCGGATTTCTTTTCTCCAGATCCACATGCAAACTAACCACGCGTCGATACTCAAATTCCTTGTACAGCCACCGCCCCATCGGGCTCCCTTCAATGAAGCTCTCGTACCCCAAATCATCGATCTGCTCGTGACCCCATTGCATGAGGAGCCGGCCTACGCCACGCCGACGGTAATCGGGATGTACGCCCATGGCATTGATGCCTATATCCCATCCAAGTCGCGTTAGCAAATGCAACCACATGGTGCCGGTTCTTAATATTCGGATAATAGCGGGAAAGAGGTACGACATACCGGCATGGGGTCTTTGGAGCCAGGACATGCGATAGAAAAACACTTGAGACAAGAAGGTACTCGTGTATTCGGCTCTTTCCGAGCCTTCCGGGTACCAAGTACAGGGGATCCTCTGCGGTCCATGCGGAAAAGGATTTTCATGGAAGATGAGCCATTCGCATCCACCTGCAACCCGGCCTGTGTGTCGATCAAGAACGTAGATCAAGTGCGACGCTGGATTCTTCGTGTGAGCGGCCCAGCGGATTTCAGTGTCAAGTGCTTTGTCTGCTTTTCTGTCCGCAGCTGTGTGCCCTGTTACGGGATGGACGGCTGTGAAGATAGGACTGTGGACGGGTTGTAAATGTTAGATTGGCGGGTAAGGTATGCATTAGGAAGGGAGGAAGGTACTTGTAGGGCTGGAAATTGGCAGTCCATAGGACGTCGACCAGCCGGGCGTATTCTTCTTTTGTTTGGATTTCCCGGACTTCAAACTGGTGTTCGGGACTGGATTTTGCCATCTTGGATAGGATGATGACAGGAGTAAGCTGTTAAAGAAGAGGAGAGCTCGATGGAGTCTGAAGACTTACTTCCCATTTTATAATCCGGAATAACGGCAGGAGCTATTCAGTCTCCGAGTCCGGCTCACCTACTGTTATTGTATTCATTTGGGGGCCAGAATTAGTGAACGACCGAATGTGATTATATTATGGCGGGGCTGTATATGGGATCCACCGAGTGTGGCTTGGGATTTTACGATTGGACACCTAATGAGCAACAGGAACTAGGCAGGAAACCTGGCTACTCCGGATGTTGTTAGTACAGATTAGCGGGACTCAAGCATTCTAGAGCTGCCAATTGGGTTGTAACCCTATTGCTTATCTTTTGTATCCGTGCGCATCAATTAGGCACCCGAGATGACGACGTCGGATTTGTCCGGTTACGAAGATACAGAACTCCCGAAGGCGTGATTTGAATATATTGGACTTTTTGCGTTAAAGGAAGATTTGAATATTATACCTACTAATAGCACCGTACTGTTGATCGTGTCAGTTATATAAAAGTTCAAGCCTCGAAGGGGCTCAGACATCCCACTCCTTGGGATGTTGTTCTAGAGGCAGGACATGAGATCCTAGCACTCATATAGTAATTACGAGCAATAACAAATGAAATACCGTAGACAATATCGTGCTTAATGAATTAAGCCTAGGAAAGAGAGATATAATTATGTATTTACACGCTGACAATGTTAGGTAGCGGTGTTCTGTTTTCATTAGCCTAAACGTGGGCATATATCTTGTAGTTCCTGGGCCTAAAATTATCTCGGTCCCTTATGAGGCTCTAGCACTGCCCAGAGTAGCGAGACACCTACAAGTGGTTTTTCATGAGCAGAGTCATACTGTTACTGTCGTTTTTCGAGTAAAATTTTACCATATATGGTCTATCGCGATTAATCTAGACCGACTGAAGACGTACCAGAAAAGAACGTTGGCTTTTCGAATAGCTTTAGCACCATTTCAGGCTTCTTCAATCTAAAGCATACTATAACCTACGGTGCCACTGGGTAGCGCACAGGTAAATAATCTCAAAGATAAAACCCTCAATGGACAAAAAAGCAAAGCTATTGTGTCATTTTGATGCTATGATATAACTCTATCCATGCCCGCATTTCGCTTCTTAACAAAACCCATTCGCTATGAGACCATAACTACCAAACTCAAGGAGAAAAGGAAATAACAGTAGGGCAACCACTGATTTGTATCATGTATGCCAATCCTGAACCATCATTCATGGCGCTGCACAGCCCCATTAAACCTTGTTGGGGTAGCCAGAAGCGCGCTGCACGAAGATGAATGCAGAGGTGAACTCTACAGTGCATGTTAGAACAGGACAACAAGAGGGTATTGAGGTCCAGGGATACTAACCGGTGAAGGAAACCTGCTTGTCGAGAGTAGAGTCGAAGAACTCCTCGAATGCCTCAGCGCCTTGTTCGCCGTATGCCTGCTTAAGAACATCCAAGTCGACCAATCCTGGATTATACGGTTAATGCCCGATTCTGTCGAAGGCGTTGAATGTATCAGGTTGCTTACCATCGTTATCCTCGTCCTGAATACAATGTGTCAGTCAATGGTTCAATATTGTGTATGGAGATGGAATTGACATACCATTGCCTTGAACTCCTGCAGCAGACCCTTAATGGTCTCGAGGGAGTAGGTAACACCCTTGGAATGATTAGTATGATGAGCCATGGAAGTCATTGGATATGGTCCTTACGGCGGGGTCGCTGCCCTCCATGACAGTGTTGTAGAGCTTGTTGCTAACCATTTTGGCGAGTGTTAAAGAGCAGTAACGGAAGGGATGAGCTTTTGTTTGAGTGACTGAAGTCTGAGTGATTGAAGTCTGGCTGTTGGAGTGATCTGTGAGCTTGGTTGATGTTTTGGTTTTGGAGGGGCAGACTGGGCCTCTTTATAGATTTTCGTCTACAGCAAAACACTGACATTTGCCAGTGAGAGCTGGTATGAGACGCAAATAGATGTCAACTGCAATCGCAAGTCGGCATGCTGACAGGTCAGTGGGGGCGGATGGGGCCAAACTGCCGGCACATAGCCCTAATCTGCTGTCGAGGTTACTCATTGCATGCAACTCAGCTCACCCCGCATATGTCGTCCATGACTGTGCATATCTTCTGACAAACCAAATAAAACCGGCTGGAGGCTCTAATGTTCCTGCCATTTCTTGGGTTACATGTTGGTCTAATCTTTGATCGTAAGTGATCCTGATGAACGAAAGCCTGGCCAGTAAGGGCTCGGAAGACGCATCCCACTTCGAGCTGGGTAGGTGAAACGTCTAGAATCATGGGATACATTCCATTACCTTCATAACGTGGCTAACTGAGATCCTTCGCGAAGAAGCTCTCCAACAGTTCCAGTGGCATAAGCTTATGGTTGTGGGGGCGGCGGGAATAACCTAAAATCTGACGCTTACTCGGCTGCACTTGTGGCCCCCGCGGCATACGGTCCTTAGCGTAGCCAGGGCAATTATGGAATGGCGGAAAGGGATTAAGGTACGCTCAGCCTTTTTCCTCCAAGGGCGAAAAGTCGGCAACAAATCATTTGGATATTTTGGGGAATGAGAAGCGTCAGCCTGGAATCTTACTTTTAGGGCTATATCCCACCAAAGGCTCCCCACCGACTTTTAGGTAAGATCAAGCCCTTCTCGTATCAGTTTAGTTCAGAGGAGGGGGGCCAATGTCACTCTTACATTCTATGCCTTTGGAGTATGATTAAATGCACGCAGAGAGAGTGTGTTTCCCATATAATGTATGTCGCACGTTTACGGGATTGAGCGCATATTTTGTGCTCGCTGTATTTCTGACTAGGAGACGGTGGACGTTTTGTCTACCCATGGTACAGATCTTAAAGTTTCCATCGCACTGATCGCTAAATGAGTTCATTGGGTACTCGTCGTTAGCCTCAGGGACTGGTACAAGAGAGACTACTGGCTCTATGAGTAAGTTTCGGGCAAAATAGAATTAATATTTTGGTGTACATACACTGTAGATCGACTGGATGGGTGTTAAAGTAGTTGTCATAGCTCGATAGACGATAGCTAAATATTGTCAGCGACAATACCATCGTCAGACGGTCAGGATTATTAGTGTCCATTCTAGTAAGCTGAATAAATAGCAAATCCTGTTATTTAGTGAAAAACGAAAATGGACACCTGTGATCCCGCAATATAAAAACGGTACAATACTCAACATACCTACTAGGCCCCTTCAAGCTTGGCTAGGTTACCATAGGGAACAACTTTGCAAATACGCTAATTGTGCGGAGATTGGGCATACGCAGAGGGCTTTTTTGATGGCAAACTAGGGTATGGAATTGGCTTATACAGAGGGTTCAATATGATGGCCTTTGAGGAGGTAACTAAATAAGGTAGGGCGACCAAATCCCGTTCTTTCGCGCGGCTTATTTCCACAACAATGGCCGAAAAACCTCAGATCGAGTACAACTGGATTCAGGGTTTGGAAGCGCTTGAGGATTATGAGCCCGGGGGTTATCATCCTATAATGATTGGGGACACACTGCATTATGGCTGATTCTACATCGCACACGAACTCGGCCATGGGGGTTATTCGACCGTCTGGCTTGCGCACGATACACTCCTCAAACGCTACGTCGCTCTCAAAGTCAATACAGCATCTTCAGTTCCGCGGGAGACAAGAGTTCTCAACGCTCTATCTAAATCGTTTATGTCATCGCATGGGCACCCTGGGCGACGTTTGGTTCCTGAACTACTGGATGAATTCGAAGTGCGAGGCCCCAATGGAACCCACACATGCTACACAGTTACGCTGGCTGCATGCAACCTGAGGGATGTTTCCTTCTCTCTCTTCCCCTTAGACGTCGCTCGAGCACTATCATATAGCCTTGCCCAGGCGGTGGCATGCGTGCATTCACAAGGCTATGTTCATGGAGGTTTGTTTAACTCCCGTGCTTTTGCATTTCAAGATTACCAGGCTAATTTTAGCTATATTGTGGATTAGATTTACATTTAAACAACGTTTTGCTGGCCCTTCCGTCCAACTTCGATGACCTTTCTGTTGAGCAATTGTACGAAAAGTATGGCAAACCCGAAACAGTCCCCATTACGCAAATAATGGAAATGGAGAGCCGCTCCCTCCGAATATCCCAGCTGAAGCGGCTCGGCCACTGCTTCTTGGGAGATCTATAGATTAGCTCACACTATCTACGGCACGCATACTCCTAAATGACTTTGGGGAGGCCTTTTGCCCGGCATCAGAAGTGCGACTTGGACGAGATTGCCATACCCCATCTGGTGCCCGTGCTCCAGAATCCAAATCTGAACCAGGGGCACCTCTTACCGATCGATCTGATATCTGGAGCCTAGCTACAGCACTCTGGGAGATAATGGGGATGAAACCTGTCTTTAGCAACGAATTTAGACCCAAGGATGAGATAGTGGCACAACACATCGATGTACTAGGACCAATGCCCTCGGACTGGTGGCTGCGGTGGAAAGTGCGGGATGAATTTTTATCACCGAGGATGGGCAGCCGACCGATTCCTATGGCGAAGACAAATGGCCGCCGCTCGAAGAGTGGTTTGAAGTTACTGTGCAGAAATGGAGGCGGCGGGAAGGGAATGAAATTGGGGAGGAAGAGAAAGCCGCATTTCTGGATTCAATGCGCCGAATACTTGTGTATCTACCGGAAGGGCGCCTCACTGCGGACGAGGTCCTTCAGTCGGACTGGATGGTCAAATGGGCATTGCCTGACTACGAACGAAGTTTGAAGGGTTCCACTTAATATACAGATGATATACTGATGAATTAGATGGCTGGTTAGACGACTGATCGATATACAACGTTATCTAGGTATGCGCGGAGGTCCTTCCAGGCTCAACAATTGTTAGCCCTGTTCGGCTCCTAGTTCTGACCGGGGAGGTGCGAGTAACCAATAGGGCTGTCCTCATATTCTTCAAGTTGATCCATGGGTGGCCAAACAACTTTTTCCTCTTTTGGCCGGCCTCGTGGAGTATCGTCTGCCTTCTCTGGAGTGTGCGTCGCTTTTTGGAGGATATATTCCTCTTTACTGCTGGTGTACCTGTGTGACGCAACGTGGTATTGGCGCAGGAGCTGGTCCTCGCTTTTGAAAGCAAAGGTGCCATGCCAACCCTTGGGATCTTTGATACGTCTCCCTTGATGTTGGTGGTTCCGTGCAAGTCAGAGCTGGCCGATAACCTAGTCAGCAAAAGATTCCTTGGGATAAATGATCAAGCGAAAACCTAGGAGAAGTATAAAAGTGCATCTCCAGTGGACTTGGCCTGGAGGAAAAAGGAGTACCACTAACCGGATCAGAATTTCCTTAGGGGCCAGCAGTTGATCTCGAGCTGTTTGGTAGGCTAAACCAACGAGAGCCTTCTTGCGTTTAGCGCTGATAGTGTTCTTGGCGTAGAAGAAGATTCGGACAAAATTAACACCCTCTTGAACAGCTGCCATGGTGCTCCTTGAATTTGGTTGGATTCTTGGTTCCATAAATTTGAACTGGCAATTGACTGTCTCTTATAGCTTGCCATTCTCCTTACTAGGGAGATGAAATAGCCAATTGGATAGATGATATTCCGTGGCTGGCGCTTGAACCAACCTATTGGGACAGTGGGATCGTTGCGCGGCTAGAGAACGAAGATCTACATTTACGTGGGACCAACCTGGTCTCTCTTTGATTCTCGGCGCTAAATAACGCATCGTGCAAGAGAATTCCCGCAAGCGAGATATTACTGCTCACTTTTTATAACATGAAAAGAGTGATACTCAAGAAGGTTATCCATAGAGTCTGCAGCAAGAAGAAACCTAAGGCTTGAATGTGGATGCTTCTCAGGGTTGGATTATCAACCACACGCCTGGGTGGTAGGCACGGCCTCAGCTTTTTAAACTGACAAGATTGTCGAGAATCGCATAATGGGGGATGGATTCAGAAGCGAAGGCTTCCAGCGCTTTAAGCGCTTAACCTAACATTATGAGGACTGCAATCGTCTTATCATCTAGCAAGGAAATAGTAAACTCCGTGATAAACTTGATATCCCAATACAGATCAGCACGAGTGTGTTAGTCAGGCTAAGGGAGATTTATGTGATTAGGGCATCGTTATTGAGCTCCAAAAGTGGATTTACATATTATGGTAGGAATTTACGCACTCTTGGCTTTCCCGTTCTGATTCAGAAGACTTCTGTGTATGCCCATAATTAGTGCATTTGGAATGTTATGTAACGCCTAGTAAGTACATCGAGGCGGACTATGCGGGAGGTAGACCAGGAGGGGTGTATTCCTGGACAGGCGGATGTGAATTCGTGGAGAATTCATGGAGAATCACAAAGCGTGTGACTGCTTGTAATTCAAGCAGTGGCATTACTTGAAGCTACAATCCTGTGTTATTTTTCTACTTTTGTTCCGTTGACATGGCGGGTCATCGGTCTTGGCGTGAGGACCTTGAGGGTGAGTACCTTGAGAGACAGACTCGGTCCAATTGGATGACCTCCAGATCTGTGGGGAGTTGCTGGACCTTAACTTTATCTGAACCTCAGAGATCGCCTTCCAGCCCTATCTCGATCTATATTCTATTCAGTCGACTGTACTTGACTTGATCTCGTTCCTTGTACAGCAGAATACCCCTTCTATCGGTCACTCACCCCATCGGTTCTCGCTTCGGGCCCAAAGAGGATAGCGCAGATTACCTAATTCCCTCTCAGCTGCATCGCTGACTAGCCAGAACATAGCATAACTCTTATGCCACACAGATACGGCAAAACAAACGAAGCCGTTCAGAGGCCCGGAAAAGACCTTGTTAACCGCGTACAAGTGGTCACAGGTGTAATTTGCATTCTGCCGCGGTGGAGAAATCAGGTCATTATCACACGAGCTACATGTGCAGCTGAAGCTTAACACCTTTACAAAAACAGCACGCACTGACATTGACGGATCTCTACACAAACATTCCTAAACTTTCTCTCTGGAGATCCAATACTTTCATAATGTATCTCACCCGCAAGTGTTTAACCATACAATTGAATATGAAAAGCTGTAGCCCAAGGGTCAGGGGTGGCAAATTGAGTTCAGTGACGGTTCTCTTCTGACACATACTCGCCTAAAGCTGCTTGGCAAAAACATGACAAGTCAATAATACCCGTGGATCTTCGTGGAGAATCCACTAGAATCGCTTTTAAAGTGGCCTGAGGATAATCCCGGCCCCAATCCGATTTAATATCGGGCATTCGGACAGGGGGAAACTCTTCCTTGAGGCTTTAAAATGATTGATCGAGCCCGTTTCCCACTTCACTCTTTTTCTTTCGTTGACTTTTCCACTTCAGCCTCGATTGTTCAAAGCAGCAGCATTATCTTTCACCATGGTCTTACACTTGACACAGCTACAGCGTCTCTCGCTTGTGATCGGCATCTCACTTTGCTTCTTTCTTGCTGAAATTTCAGGTATTCATGTCTCTTCCAGAACTAGAAATCTATTCTCACTTGCTGTCACCAGTTGGGTTTTACACGAAATCTCTCGCTCTTGTGGCTGACGCATTTCATTATGTTCGTCGGAAGGGTTTCCCGCGTCGGAGCTTGACGTCCGTGCTAATGTATACAGCTCAATGATATCATCGGGTTTATTGTGGCATTTGCTGCTGTGAAGGTACGATGTCTGATAGCTGCCACCGCACAATTATACTCACCCAAAACAGATATCTTCGAAGAAGGAGTCGCCAAAAGATCTGTCCTTTGGCTGGCAACGGGCTCGCCTCCTTGGGGCATTCTTTAATGGAGTCTTTCTTCTCGCCCTCGGCGTCAGTATTTTCCTACAGTCTATCGAGCGATTCATCAGCCCGCAAGGTATGTATAACTGTTTGTATCCTTGAGGGCAAGTTGACAGGTAGTTTAGTGGTTGAAAGTCCAAAGCTGGTTCTTATTATTGGTTGTGTTGGGCTGGCGCTGAATATACTAAGCGCGTCATTCCTTCACGGTTCGTTACCCTCGCTCTCTTTATATACGCAGAGACTAATCTATGAGAGTTTCTTGACTCAGAACACGACCATAGCCATGATAACCTCCCCGGAGGAAACCTAGACGCGAGCGCTGAAAGTGGCATCAACGAGGTAACCGAACTTGCAAATCGTGAAGATCGGAAGAGTGCTGAACATCCACGACAGGCTTATGCCTTCCATACCGGCCACAGACACAATAATCTTCAAGCTCAGAAGAAGGGATACGACCTTGGCCTGCTCGGTGTTTTCATCCACGTCCTTGGTGATGCCTTCAATAATGTCGGGGTGATAATCTCTGCATTGATCATCTGGCTCACACATTCTGCTTCTCGGTACTATGCAGACCCGGCCATTAGTATGGCGATCGCCTTGATGATCATGGGAACATCCATTCCTCTCGGTTTGTGCTCCCTTTCTCTAGGAAAAACCTTGTTTTCCAGACTAAACTTCCACCCAGTGAGGAACTCCGGCCTTATTCTACTGAACAGTGTCCCCAAAGGGATCGATCTGAGCGACGTGAAACATGATCTTGAACTGGTATGTTCCCATCCCGATATACCCCATCACCCTCCCATCTCTCGCCTGTTCCATGCCCGGAACTTCTATCCTTGTATTAACATGGCTCAGTTACCCGAAGTCTCATCCATCCACGAGCTACACGCCTGGCGCCTCAACCAGGAAAAAGCACTAGCTTCTGTGCACGTTGGCCTCCCCGATATTCGCATCTCGGAGTTCGTGAAACTTGCAAAGACCATGAACGAGTGCTTCCATAGCTATGGTATTCATTCCGCCATTGTGCAGCCGGAGCTCGTCCAGACAGTGGAGGACACCACGGAGGGAACCGAGACGAAATCAGATTCCTGTCAAATTACCTGCGGCTCGTCCTGTGAGCTGCTTACCTGCTGTGGCTAAGCGGCATAAAGGCAATTCTTGGATTGTATTTGGGGGCTGCATTGGTTCTTTGGACCGTAGAGGATGGTTTGACTTCTGGGATGTTGAGAGCTGATTTCATCTACATAATACACTGTTGAGCTTCTTTGTCCTTGAACATTTCTCGTTAATCCTTGAAGCACAGGTTGCAGTACATTATTCTTCTACAGTACAGTGAACACCTATGCGCCCCGCTCCGGTTTGTATGAGATCGTACTGAGAGAAAAGAATCGGGTCGAATAAAGGTGGTTCATGTCATTATCATTAACCAAGAGGAAACAATATGAACTAACTATCTTACGCTCCACACCTTGTTATTTCGCTTTCATTTTTTTTTTCTTCCTGCCAGTACTGGTTATGAATGGTTATCTCGAGCGAAGACCAGACTACATAGTATGCGGTAGATCTCAATAATATCATTATAACCCAACTTATCTTCCGGTACCAACTGTGATGCATACATAGAAGGAAGGCCCAACGTCATTATTCAGCCTTAATCCGATGACCAGTATGTTCAGCTCACGTATGAAGACAAATCAGTCAATTGTAGCCAAGTACTATGATGTTTAAATATACCATATATGGCGTATTCTACATAAACAGCGTCAAGAGACTCCCGTTTGGACCACGGAATTCCATATTATCGACAAAAGAATAGGTAAAGGAAGATTTGTGAGTCACTTTAAAATATGCTGAAGCAAAATTGGGGGTGGAAAACCACGATTAAGTGGATGATATAACGGGTATCGATTCCGTCGATGCTTTCTGAGGACTCTAATGTCATCGTTTGGCTTGCTATCAACTGCAAATATGTGTATAAAACTCCATCAGCCGAGTGTGATTACTGCAAGAGGATAAGTTGTCCTAATGATTCCTATTTGTTCTTCCGAAACTTCCCTAACACCTGTTATTGAGAGTAGAAATCGGTGCTGTCTCCCATTGTAAGATGTACACATAACAAGCCCTAAACACGAAATATACATGTAGCAGCTCCATTCCTACGCTACCTCTGCTCACCCTTACCGAGCCGGTGTAATAAGTCCCCAAACTCCGGGTAATCCTCCAGTCGTCGGCGCTTATGCTGCGTTCGCCCATTATCCTCGGCCTTTGGCCTGCGCTCGTAGAGATGGCGGTATATATGCCTTTCCATGGCTTCCTCCGGTTCGATGCGCCGGGTATATCTCTCAGCTTGGAAAGGGATTGGAGAGACACTGTCATTATTTTGATCGTTGAGACCTGGCTTCGCTCCCAAAGAGGCAAATTGATCTAACTGATCATCCGAGAGTTTAAAGATCCGATATCCATCATCTGGATGAATGAATGCATCGTGGCACTGAGTATTTCAGCAGGGTTAGTCACAGTGGGAAGCAAAGAGAGAAAGAGCTTACTTTGTTGTCGTTTTCTCCTCGATCAAACAGCACGACACCCCCGAAGACTTGTTTTTCAGCCCAGTATCCAACCACGTCAGGCACCCCTAGCGGATACTGGTCATGGTCTAGATAATCTGAATGATAGAACCAAGTTGCTTCGCGGGGGTGCGGCACACTATTACGGCTTAGCCAGGCATCGGGGTCAGCTTCGAAAGACTTGAAGAGATGGGCAACCATATTATGAAACGAAATGGCTACCATCTCTAGCAATCGAAGCTTAAAGTCCCTCGATCCTATTGAGGTATCTTGGTATGCTTGTGCAACCTATACACTGGTTAGTCGTGAAGTACGCGATGGATAAAGTGACAGTGAACGCACATCTGAAGAAATCTCAAGTGTATCAACCTCGAACTTGTCTTGGAAAGCTTTGACAGTCTCAATTGATTCTTCAAAAGGGTCATCCTTTCTTTTCAGGCCAGCCTTCACGAATTCCCAGCCATTGGAATCTGTGCGGGTCGGTATCCCGTCAACGACTTGTGCTAGAGCTCGCTGTGTAGGTTGTCTCGATATAACATTGTGTAGTGCCTGGATGAAAGCTTCACGGTGTTCAGAAGCCAGGTCATCAACGGAAACTTTACTGATACTCAACATGGCGTTGGCGAAATTCCCTAGATTGCTTTTGTTGTTGTGTGAGGGTGGAAAGCGCCTCGGAATATTTAAGTGCGGGGTAATCGTTATCCTGGAACTTTCCCAACGGGTGCAAAAGGTGCGTATATCAATTGAAGGAAGCTCTCGACTATTAGCCCTATATTAGTTAATCATGTCCATTATCAACGTTGGTCATTTCAGGCTCGCTAAAATGTATAAGCCTAATTGGTGTAAAGGTAATTTGGCCCTGGGCAGCATTGATGGCAATGGGACAATCTATATTTAGTAGCGTGATTATCGACTCCTAATCACCAATCAATCAAGATATAAGATGGTCCATTATGGCATATTGTGGTCTGGCCTTGTTCTTCGGCTTCGGATTGACGAGGCTGAAACACTATCTTGACACCCTTTGATCGTAACTGGCCCGTCAATGCAGGATCACGAAACGTGCGACTAGAAGAGATATTATTTTTACCCACCAAGCGCTTACGGCTTGGGTTGCAACAGGCGCTTGATGTCTCGCGATAATCTGCGACTGGACATCACCAGAAGCCGCCAAAGCTATTTTGGTTCAGGAAGAGAGACTAATGCATAGCGTACGCGCCGTGACTACTTGATAGTAGGGCATATTAATCTATTATACATTGAACTATTTCATTATGATATTGAAGCCAGAAATTCTATAAGTACGGCGCCTACCGTGCGTGGTCTTGTCTGGTAATCCAAGATCACTGTTCAAACAGCAAAGTCCTTTAAGTTTCTATTACTCTTTTGGCCTCGGACAGATATCGACTGCGAGAAGCATGGCGAGCATAGCAAACTTTGTCGTGTTCACCCGCCGCTCAAGTGATCCTAGTTTGGGATGGGAGGATAATCCCCCAAACACTCCTGTGTACACTTACGTTGCTTCTGCCATCAATATCGCCCTTTCTATCCTGGAAAGCCCTCATGGACGCCATTATCTTACCCAACTTGCTCTGATAATTGACCACGAGATGGATGAAAACTCCCACTTCCAGGGCAATAAAGATATCGCAAAGCACTGGGTTGATGTCTTTCTAGCCAAGGTGCGGGCACAGTTTCCCGTAGTCATCGTGGACTTTACAATGAACAACCCGAACGAGCTTGGATGCCATCCACGGGGGGGATGGATGGGACACTTGAAAGACTTCGATCCGAGAAGCCACATGATATGTATCAATGGACAGGTATGATCGTCAATACCTATAAGAAGTTCAACGCTGATATATTATACTAGAGGACGGCTGATATGGTCGCCTCAGCCTGCGGGCAGGACGGCCAAAACTTCCGGAATTTCCAGTTTCTCTTCGCCACCATGTTTACGCATGAAGTAGGCGCTCACCTTCTAGTGACGTTCCTCCGCAATGGCCGTGTGAATACACCCCCTACTATCACCGTTCAAGGATACGGTTCTCGTACGGTAGGGGAGTCCGGCAGGTTCCTTGAGGCCTATCTCTTTGGAGGTACAACTGAGTATTATCGAGCGGCGTCGCAGGACATGCACCAGGTATGCAACTCGAAATCATTTGGTGGCTACGTAATTGACCGCAGACAGACAGGGATACCATACCAAATTGATCACCAAAACCGGGCATGGAGGATAAGTTCTACCACTATAAACGAAATATGTAGATACGGTGAGTTACTATTCTGTGTTAGACTCACTCTTGGGTAGCGTTACTAACTGTCATCAACAACACAGAATTCCGTTTTCCATTTACAAGAGTAGGCAGTCCCGTGAGCCCAAGAGATATGAGATCAATGGGTAGCGGCTCCTTTGCTTCAACCACTCTTGAATCACGTAGAGCTATGATGGCCCGAGGGTTTGATCTTGGTCGTCCAAAAGGATATAGAGTCAAGGTTTCGGACATAATGAACGTAGCTCGCGATCCTAGAAAGATGTTAAAGGCCTGTTGACCTATTCATCCTCTTCTTTCTTATTGTTTGTTTGATACTCGTGGCTATATTCTCATCCTACTTCTTTGTCAACTCTGTCCCCAACCAGTTTTGCTCTAATGTAACAATACACGCTTTTTTATACCTTACAGTGCTCTCAATATTGAATGCTTTTGTGTTTTCATCCTAGTTGTATGGAAATAGTCATGACCTGGTTGGACCACGGAAATGAGTACTCACAGCATGAAAGTCGTTACAAGAGCTCGTGCAAAGAGCTTTGAGTAGACAATAATTGGAAATGGCTGCTGAGGCCCCATTGGTGTCCACTGAATGATCTTGAACAGGAAAAAGTCCATAGTTGCTTGAGAGAGGAGATGGGGGGTTATAAAATGCATAGAGTTCAACATGTTGCATGAACCGGATGGGTCTCTAGTAGTAATTTACGACACGAATAGAAAGAAGAGAATTTAGAAGTAAAGCACAGCCGTGGCTATATTTGAATAGAGATGAATGATGCTAGAATTGGAAGAAATATGGGGATATCCGTGAAATATGCCAGAACATGGGCCTCGTAATCTGAGGGCATATCGCCATGTGGAAGAAGACGCTGGGGAGGAAAGGTATTTATGAAGAAAGCTCAAGGGTAATTGGAAAGCAAGCACATAAGGCAGCCCTAAATGGCTCCTGGTGGGCCATGGTATCAGCGTTGCTTCAAGAAGATTTGGTTTATGTGCATGCGGTTAAGCCTTCCTAACGACATCTAAGGAAATGCTGTATGTCTGGACAATCAGAGGCACAGATGGACTCCAAATGAATTAGGTAGAAGTTTAACCCTAGTAACTTCACCCTCAGTGATAACCAGTAACTGTTTCATCCTCTGCGAAATCATTCGGCTTGCAAAAGCAAAAGACCGATACAAAGGCCATGATCTGGCATTAGAAAGCCCCAGAGCCCAACCACTTCGCCGGAGGGTATATTTTCTTCACTTTTATCGGTGGTGTCGGAGCTTAGGCTATTGTGCCTAAGAAGCCCCGAGGATATGTCGATATGATAGCGATGGATGGAGCCTCCCATCCCGGGTCTCGTTACCTCAGTAGGAGATATGTCGATAAGCCCACGAATAGCTTTATGCCCAGTGACCCGATGTACGGTGTGAAACTGAATCACTGGTTAGTATTTATATCCTTGAAGAGGCCGAGAAACATACATTTATCGAAACAAGGCCCAACATATCCTTAAACAGCTCGATTCCAATAATACTCTCACTCCGGTCGAGCTCTATTGATCTTGGAGCTTGAGGTCCGGTGACATCACCTATGTCTATAGAAACACCGGATTCATAGATAAGCCGTAGTCCTACTATAACATACGGATGTTTAACACCGTAGAACCCCGTAGCAGACGAAAGAATATCATCCTGGTTGGTTTCTTTGAATAGAGCCTTTTGCGGTGCAATCCATGGACGATAAACAGAGATCTTGAATGGATCCCATGTTAATAATTGTGACCCGCTGGCCTTGGGGCTGTAGATGACGCGTGGATAATCCCATACGTCATTAAATATCCAGGCAAGAGATGACTAGGCGACCAAAGTGAGAAATACAGTGATATATGAAACATAGGAAGCTATCGGGTCTCCTTACCAGCTCTTCCAGACGGCTTTCTTGAAACCGCAGGATATTATGTTCGTCCATCGATAGTGAGCTGTCATTTGGGTACATTTCGGTGCGCGTAGAAGTGAATATTGACACTTGAACAACACGGCCGAGATGATATCTGTCACGATAGGTCATTGTATCCTTAGTTACTAATAGTGTTATTCCGGTGATTCTCTCCCCTTGCTCAAAGGTCAAAGAACTTCCTTCAGCAATCCACTGTCCGATAATTACTGGCCGTCGGGATCCATAATATTCTATCCACAGACCAGAAATCTCATTAGACCCGCGAGGGCGCCCATCATCGCCTTTGGAGAACAATATTCTCTGGACTCCATGGAGATCCGCAAACGTGTAAGCCATACAGTGGTTCGATCTTTCGTATATCAAATCGAACCCCAGCGGCGGGGCTGGTTTTGTCGGTGAGGAAGTAGACTCTAACATACGCCCCACGCCATTGGGGAAGGACAGACTAGAATCCAATTTTTCATGTTGCAAATGAAAGCTCTGGAAGGAGTGATTGCTAGCCTTGATCACACATGTTATAGTGGGTTCTTACTACGTAGTAGGCTATGAACGTACCTCTAGATTGGCCGCGAAACCTGTTATCTGCTGGTCCTCTGGAGCTCGAAGTGTTTCGGTAGAGTACTCTGTGCTAGGTCTTTGTAGGGAAAGGTCGGATGGAGTATTTGGGGGCGCTGGAACGGAGAGCTTTGTCGAAGGCCACTTTCGAAGTTCATTGGGCATGAAAACGGCCGTATTCCCATAGTTCGTGTGAATCTGACAGCCAGTAATGACACACGGTCAGAATTATATACTATAAAGAAATGTGTTGACGTACCTGAAGAGTGACAATTCCACAGGACGTAGAAGCCCGCTCGTATGTAACACTGACCACCCTTTCCCCCGCAGGCCCGTCAAAGAAGGACGACACCTCCATTCGACCTTGACGGCCAAAATGGATATTCTTTTGGTTATCGAAGTAAAATGTTAGACCAACGATAGGAGCTGAGTATTCCTGAATGTGTGCCACTATCCTTGTGAGATGAGCGAGGTTTTGGCCATGGTTACCACCAAAGTCCATAACCAGCATTGCATTGAATGACCCGCGCGAAGAATACTGCAGGGCGGGTGTCAGTGGTCCCCTTGGACAGACTGGTGTCCACAAAGGCTGCAATGGCACATCCTCCAATCTAGCTGGTGCTTCCCGAAGTATGGCTAAATCTAGCATTTTAAATGCCTTCAGAGCGGTTAGCCATTGGAGCCCCTCGTAGACTATCAGACTTACATCAAATCCAGCAACGATTAGAGCTCTCTGTAACCCCTTCGTCAATGACAACATTCCGAAAGCAATGTTTGGGTCCCCATCCCCAACGTCGCCTACCCAGCTAGTCCAAGACTTGTCAGAGCCTTTCTGTAAGACCACTCTCATCCCCACAACGCCATTCACACGTGTGGCTAGTTCAAACCCCGCAATGCGATGTGAAAGGGGAATGTCCACCTTGACTTCAGATCCTCGCGAGATATATCCGAGGGAGTAGTTCCTGTAACCTTGAGTAGGAGAGTCCAAGGCTTGGAAGCGAACGCCTGCAATGAACTTCTGCGAGTTGAAACAGATCATAGAAAGCCATATTATACGGACTTCACCCTCATTTACCGGCAAGACAATGCTTGTATCAGAAAGTTTCCTGCTTCCAACATGTAGATATTCGTGGCAACTTGTAGAAAACTGGGTTGTAATTATTTGTCCTCGACCAAGCTCGCTGAGTCCATTCTGCAGTTTTGGACATGAATCATTATTATCATTGTGTAGATCGCCACTCAAGCCAGAGCCTTTCATGTGTTCAGCAAGCAAGGACGCATTGACAGTGACAATATTCCACATCCTCTGCCGATTCTTAAGATACGCAAAGTCCAAAGGGCTCGACAAGGCATGCCGAATTGCGAAGTAAGCCTTTCGCCAATCTTCATCTATTGTAGCCTCAATTGGCATTGCAAAACCCATTTCAAAATCTGGGCGGAATCGACTTCGCCAGAACCGCTGAGGGAGCGATGTGGGACGTGTCACATGGGCAGTTGATGTTGACGCCAATCGGAGACGTCCGATATCACTAGAGGGGAGCAGCTCGATAATCATATACAACACTTCAAGGGGAAGACGAGAGAATATATCCCTGGACCCTTGAGATGACCGTATGATTGGGGCGCGGGTAGGCACTGTGAAAACTTTGTGCCCGCCACAAATGCGTAATATCTCTGCCATATTCTGAGGTTGCAAGGGCTCAGCCAGAAGATAACTATACCCCTCAGCAATGATCTTCCTGATAGGGTCGCCAGCAGGCTTTTGGAACTGAATCGAGCCTCCGAAATCGTGACCTGGCCGAACATAGCGGTGCCGACTCCAGGTAGTACAATACAGCACATTGTGAAATATGGACGAAAATCTACTAAGGTCTGATAGCCCCTCAGGAACCCTCTGTAGCAGAATGTCCCAGCATGTCGCATGGAAGAAAAAGCTCCAGGGGAGCTGGGAACCCTCGTAGTAAGGGATGTATTCTTCAAAGGTTACACTAGCGTCACGATAAGAACTTTCAGGACCCAGAGGCGCAATTACTCTGTCGTCGGAGTCGATATATCCAACACCACTCAGAGTCGCCGTATCTGAGATTTCACGGCGCCACACTGTATCATATTAACTCCTCAACGACGCAATTAAGGGCTGATCAGGCAAGACAAACCGATGTGGAGCTGTTGATACCATTGCAAGTCGTCATCTGGTAGTACTCCAGGCGCGAAAGAGGTACGGCGAATGAGCACGCCGCATATCACACAGAAGTGGAGCATTACGACCGGCTGCTTGACCAAGTGCAGAATTAATTGAAAGTTGGAGGGATTTCTTTGGCTGCGATCTCGGTGGGCACGTAACTTTGAATAGGCGCTAACCTTCACATCCTGCAAAGACTTCCCTTCTGCATGTTTCCGAAATGTGTTCATTGTTCAACTCAGAAGGAGCTCTTAACCTAGGAGGCCGTCATGTGATTCGTATTGGCCCGCGCAGCAGCCTAGAATTTATAATTATAACACAATGACCCTAAAATCGTCCCTTAGCGCCCAGGTAGTAAATCCGAGACGATGAATAAAAACAATGATTCTCTGGAATGGAACCCAGGGGCTTGAGGTCATCACTCCCCTCAGTGAGATCCACGATACTTAATCTAAATCTGAGAGATTGTAACGGTGTTAATATTCCAGGCTATGGTTCATTGCAAGCCTAAATCGGGTTGAACCACTAGTACTTGGTCAAAGTGGTATGAGACATTATCTCCATATCCAACGCTTTGGTATTAAGCTTCATCGAGCCTCAGGTATGGAGAGGAAATGCGATGCTACAGCCTCAAACTATCTGACAAAAAGTCATTGCATTTAGCGCCGTCTTCCCCCCTCCTTCTATACTTAAAAGTCCCTCTTCACCACGACATACTTTATTGCCTCTGCTTCAGACGGTGAAGGGAGTAAGTGTCACAAAGGCAGACCTCTTGTGGATTCTTCAGCTTCTATCATTAGTGGTAATCTCCACTTGATCGGGCGCCTTAATCACCATATCCGGTCACTACGTTTGCTTCTCCTAAATCTCGGCCGTCCTGTCAGCATCCCCACATAGACTGAATATCAGTTTTGTCACGGAGCTGGACTCAGCGCGGGTCTACAAACTACCATAATTGTTATATAGAACCGTAGGTAAAGATTCTAATGCGGTAATATATATATCACGTTGCTTCTGCACCCGTTATAGTATACGCTAATACGCCCCACATTACTCGATTTAATTGGCCCATTCGTATTCCAGGTACGATCGGAGTCCGAACCCTAATCTATTAAGGAAGATAGTTGAACATAGCCTCGACACTGCGACCAAACAATCCAATTTACAACATTTCGACCCCAAAAACAACCATTGCTATCCAATCTCAAATATGCCGGTATACCCGGTGAATCGCATCATACAACCTCAGATTCCTCATTCATCCATACAACCATGAATATAAAAACCCCAACCCACCCAGCTCATCTCCCCATCTATCAACACACCCTTTCTCAACCACCCTAACAACCACCCAAAGACCAACCATGTCCCAATCCACCCACCCCCCAACCCTCCTCCTAACCCCCGGCTCCTGGCACACACCCACCAGCCTAATCCACCTGCAAACCGCCCTCCAAAAAGCCGGCTACCCTACCCAAACAATCGCCCACCCCACCAACGGCGCAGAACCACCCACCAAAACCCTCACCGACGACACCACCAACCTCCGCCACACGCTCTCGCAGCTCATCGACCAAGAAGGCAAAGACGTCGTCCTAATCGCCCATTCCTACGGCGGCCTTGTAATTTCCAACGCGGCCGAAGGCTTCGGGAAGAAAGATCGCGGCAAACGGGGTCTGCAAGGCGGGGTTGTGCTCATGGTTTATATGACTGCGTTCTTGGTACCGAGGGGGAAGAGTCTGTTTGGGGTTTTGGGGGAGTTTAGACCTGCGAATATGGTTTTGGAGGTTTGTATCTTTTTCTTTTTCTTTTTCTTTTTCTCTTTTGTTTTTCTGGGTGTTGGGGAATGGGGGTTAATAGGGTATTCTATGTAGGGCTCATATTGTCGCGCAACCTCCGCCAGAGAATCCTTCTACCATGACCTCTCGCCCGAGATGCTGGCAGAAGCGGAGGCGCAGTTAACGCATAGTTGCATTGGGGCGTATACGGAGAGTGTCAACTATGAGCCCTGGCGGGATATCTCCTGTGCTTATATCTTCTGTGAGGAGGATCGGGCGCTGGGGCTTCCTGTTCAGGAGATGCTGGTTGAGATGATGAGGGAGAGTGCGCCTTTTCCGGTCTTGACGGGGAGGTTGAAGGCTTCGCATTCGCCGTTTTATAGTATGCCTGGGGAGACGGCGGAGGTTATAAGGGGTTTTATTAGCGAGGTGGAGGGGGTTTAGGGGTTTATTGTGTTTTCTGTTGGCTTGGTTGTGGTTTATATTGAGTTATAGATTAATTTACGAGAACGTTGTGTTTACATATACTTATGGTTAAATGTATTGGTCAAGGGTATCAACTTAGACAATCATTTGATGTCTCAAGTATATGTATTCCGAACACTGGATCATGGTCAGCCACTAAGTGCTTGTCAGTTTAACTGTTACTAGCAAACAGAATCAGTCGGTCAGCAAAAACAACTGAGGATATCATCTGAACAAATCCACGAAAACTTGGTATAGATCAGGAATAAAAGCTCCGAGATGCAGTCAACTACAGAAACCAACCCAACGCCCTTCGCAAATGAGCATCCAATGCTTGGACAAAATGGTGTATGTCATCATCATAAGAGATAAGAAAAAGCTACAGATCACGGAGCAGGCTGCCTTCCGCAAAAGGGTTCTCTGGGGACATATCCAGCATCGGCTTCGAAGCGTTCCGGTCTCCAGTGGCTACTCCATGGCCTTTCGGCTGTCCAGGCACAGCCGCACCCGGTGCAGAACGAGCCAAAAGACTGTTTGGAATGAATGGTTCCTCGCGAGACGGCAAAGGATCCACAGGGGTTGTCGGAGACGTAGGCGCGGTACGTGAGTACTGATGGCGCTGCTGGCTACTGGCGCTGCGATTGGTATTGGAGCGCTTTCGGGTCCGAGCGTCTGCGGTGGGCGACGGCACCTCCGGTCGTCGCCAGGTCGTCGCAGATGGAATTACAATCCCGCCAGGGACCTCCGGTCCCGTCGCAGCGTCCACCAGGGGCTTTCCAGCTTCAACCGTGAACCCCCGTCCTTTACGAGTGTGCTGCGGAGGCTCTTGATAGACAGGAGTCAGGTCGACAAGCGGCTTATTCTTTACGGATTGCGACCGTTTCACCATGCCACTGGGGTCTGGCGCGTGCGTCGACGTCATTGTGTTAGAGCGGCTATTTGGTCGGCTATTAGCGCGACTGCCGGGGCCAGCAAACTGACGACGCGTATCCACAGCACCGACAAGGCCATTAGTAAATGGTTCTTCAGTCGCCTTCTTCTCCTTTTCTTCCCTCTCCTTCATCGCACGTTGGCGTTGTGTATAGGTTCGACCCAGAAGACCACCGGAGGCAAAGGGGGACTCATCCGACGACTGTGCAGCAGACAAGTCACTTTCATCTGAGAGCATTTTTGGAAACGACGAGGGTGGCGGGACGTGCTCTCGCGTGCTCTTCTTCCTGGAAAACAGTTCTTTAGTCTTGGACGCCTTTGGACGATCGGTCGCCGAGTCGCTATTCTCCGCACCGGAGTTGAGAGGAGAATCTAAGTTCAGCAAAGGCTTGAAGGGCTTCTTATGGCTAGGTAAGGCATCACCTGCATCGGCGGGGACATCTGCCTGGTCTGCTGGGCTGCCTGCGCCGAGCTTCGTCACCAAATACCAACTGCGCCAGGATTGCACCGCTCGGTACCAGGTATCGGAGACTGCTTTATCATTGGTGGAAAAGAAATGGACAAAATTCTCCGTCGTCAGGAACATGCTGGATTTCTGCTGGCTTTTGATTGCCTGGCAGATCTTCTTTGGCGGTTTCACATTGTTCGAGAGATAGCGGGACGTGGGCGAGTAAATATCAAAGTCAGAGAGATGGCACACGTTCACTGAGTCTTGGCCATGCTCCTTCTTGGACAGAGTGACTTGTCCGTCCGCCCGCAATGTAATGTAACGCTTGTCCCATTTGCGCGGGCGCTGGGAGTAATACATGTGCAGCGTCACATCTGTGGGCTGTTCACTCGGAGCGTGTCGCGAGTCCAATAAAGAGAGGGCGTCGAGGCTGGCCGCGGGTACAATGATCAACGAGTTCTCTTGATCATGAGCCCATGAGTTCATGACTTCCCGGACGCACTCGTATGTGCGCAAGGGCCGCTCCAGTCCGAGTTCCCCAAACGATTCCATCATGATAAACTTTGGTGGGTCAATCTGGCCCGCCAGACAATCTGCGGCTAGGAACAATAGGTCTTGAGCTGTTGTGGACGGGGTCACGCGAAGATTCAGGGACGTCTTCCTATACTGGACAACAACCCTGCGCTCGCCGGCATTGACTGCGGAGACAGGCGCATCAATCCCGGGGAAGCGATTTCCCACACTCGTGTCGATCGCTGTGACCTCCTTGTTCGCTGTATCTATAGAGCGCGCAGGCATAGGCATTTCCTTATTCGAAAGACGTTTCGAGTCGTGGCTGGCACGCCGGCTTGTGGGACCTTCTACATCCCTGCGCGGAGGCCGCTCCGCTGGCCGTTTGACGTCTCTCTCCCGCGTCGTGTGTCTCCGATGTGGGGCTGGTACTGAAGGCTTTCTATCCTCTCCTGTCAAGCGATTCATCGCATCCTGGCGATGTTTTTGGCGCACGTCCTCGTCTTCCTCGCTGTCGGTCAGGAAGGGATTCACCGTTGTTTCTTCCACGTTGAACGCCCTCCGTCGGTTCTCAGCTCTTGCCGACACCGCGTTATACGACGCATCCACCGGTTTGGCATCATCCGGACTGCCGCGTGAGGTTTTCTGGACCGCAGCACCATTCACGTCCACGTGTGGCTTAGCTCGGTGGGCCAGGACACGGTCCCCCGGGACCGGTAGTGGAGGCGCATTAGGGGATGATTCTGTCGCCGCCCTCTGACGCCGGTAGCGCGACATGCTCCTCTTGATCGCAGGGTTCGTCCCATCCACCGCAGCTGCGCCATCCTGCAGCCCGGGCCGCGATGCGCTTGGGAGACTTGGAAGAGTCGACACCGGTGGCGGGTGCATTGGGTGTGGCTTTTGCGACGCAGCCTTCCTCACCGAGCGGTAGCGGGAAAATTTCATGGGCGCTGGGCCTTGGCCCGCAGCCACTATATTTTCGGGCTTTTCCATCGCCATAGCTGTCATTGTACGTGGTTCGCTTCGCGCACAGGTTCTCAGTCCTAGCAAGGTCGCAAAGACACGGCAAGCATCGCACGTAAGGGTCTGCGCAGCAGTAAAAGCGGTACCGGTAATTGACACCGAATAAATGCTTCAGCGAAATTAAGGTCCAGAGACGGGACAAAAGTAAAAGAAAAAAGAATGTAAGTAAAAAATAAGTTCAACGGTGTCAGTGTCTAAGTCCTGCACCACAGGGTCAAGGCGGTCTCTCAAGAGAATAAACACAGAGGGATCGACACACCGAGGGGACGGTCGAGTGAAATAACAATGGGTCTGCTTCTCGTTGGATGTGACCCCCTGAACGTTGCATGTATGTTTCACAAGACGTTTGACCAGCTCATTTCCCTCCAGTCAGTACACACTGTGAATGAATTTAAGAAAAGGGGGCAGGATGCGTTGAGACAGGGAAGACAGAATCTCAATCAGGGCTGGAATGTGCGGAGATATAGTGCAAATCAACAGTGGGGTGGGGGGAAAGGAAAGAGTGGAGAGAGAGAGAGAGAAGGACGAGACTGTAGTCGAAACCAGAGTAAAAAAGGTTGCAATCAGGTGGCAAGTTGCAGGCACGACACTGCACGCAGCAAGGAGGTTGGAATTTATTCAGGTACCCTTCGCACTAGGAATATCTGGAATGTGATCTGACTCTGAGAACGGGAGTAGGGGAGAAAAAAAGATGAAATTGGAACAGGTGAGGAATGTGTACCTTTTTTGATTCTTTTCTTTTTTTTTATGTGCTATTTTTATTTTAAAATATTTTAAAATTCCCAACTAAGACTGACAGGGCGGATTCAACGATGACAATAAAATCAGGAAATAACGGCCAGTTTCGTGGGTTTTGGCGCATCGAAGCGTCTGCCTTCCACTGCCGTTGCCCCTTTCGAGTCTAGCGTCGTCCCCAAGTGAGATTAACCCCACCCAATAGGGCATAGTGTGCTGGGGAAGCATCCACGATGCCAATTGGTATGATCGCACTCTAGGGGCTAACAGAGAGAAAAAAGAAAAAGCAACAAGAGATTCACTCGTCTAATTTGATCGTTGCGGTGGGATCGGTGTGACTCCCAAGAAACTAGTCCTGTTGCCCTGCCAAGTTTCACACCTCGAAAAAGAAGAGAAACTAATGAACAAAATACAAATCTTTTTATTTCTGATGTCATCGTCATCATTCCCATTATGCAATACAGACATTATGGACACTTCTTTTTGTATCGTAACCACTTATCGCGCGCACTCACTCCACCTACATATATCCACCAAGTCGGATACCAATTGTCTGGAACGGTCTTCTTCATTTCCAGCACGCGATCTCTGTCGTCATACTCTAGTTAGTACCTGGTACACACAGGCTTTTCATTCTCCACACACAAGTCCCAAGTGTGATAAAAAAAAAAAAGAACGCTCAGCGCATGGCTTATTTCTTGTATGCGCCCAGATGTTTCCGCCTGGTTCTCCGCATTAGCTTCATGCACCACCGACGATCCTAATATCGACTTACCACCACGCGACAAAATCCGTAGTCCGGACATCAATTCCAAGGTCCTTGAGTCCCTTGGTCGATAGATGAGTATCGTAGGGTCTTTGTACTCCACCAGGCTCGTTCCCTTGCTTATTCCTGATCATCCTATCCAGGGGTAGCCCGAGTACCTCCGCGAACTTCTCGCAGATCTCATATTTGGTCATACGATCTTCCGAGCTGAATTGGAGAATATGAGGCTGCTGCGGCAACCGCGTGCGCTCCTTGATATACTTAATGACAATGTCGCGACACACGCGCGCAACGTCTTCGGTGTTGGTGGGATACCGTTGGGCCCAGTCATCCATCTTCACGCTCGACTCGGGAGTCTGAGACTTCCACACCGCATCGATCAAACAGTTGACCGCGCTCTCCGAGTTATTATCAGAAGGACCGTACAGGACAGGCACCCGAAGGACGAGGCCGAGCCCGGTCTCCTTCGTTGCCTCCAGAACAGCAACCTCACCATCCCGCTTCAGCTGACCATAAAGGTTGGGAGGGTTCGTTTCCGCATCGGTCTCATACGGAGCTTCTCCTTCCTTTCCGGGAAACACGTAGTCCGTAGAGATGTAAATGAGAAATGCGCCGCGGGACGAGGCTTCTTCTGCAAGGGTCCGCGTAGCCTCGACATTCACCCGGCGCGCCTTCTCGGGGTCTTGCTCACACAGATCGGGGGAACGATTGGCGGCGCCTATAGACGTGCGTGTCAGTCTCCCCTGTGAGATATTTTACGATACTTTGTTTAGCTTACAATGGATGATAATCTGAGGTCTGTGGCACATTCATATTAGCTCTTTGTTCTAATATGTACGCCCCCGCGGGGCAATTGATGGTTAAGAGAGATTTCCTCACACCACATTTCCCCAATGCACTTACTTTGCTTCGTCCAGGATACGCTGGATGTCGTCCTTGTTCTCCAAATCGGCTTTCAGGATGGTCGGTGGGTTGGCTCTCGAATAGCCTTGGCCGACGACAAAGCACCCCGAGTGCTTGAAAGTGTTGAATACCTGCCGGCCGAGCAGGCCGGTAGCACCAGTGACAAGAACAACGCTTGACATTTTCTCAGAAGTTGGCTCGATGGAGGTCATGACGGAAGGAGAGTTTGGCTCGAGGTGTTCAAGAATATTTTGTGAATCTGCGGGCACAATAGTAGTGACGTAATTTGAACCGCTTTCCGCTCTGTTTTAGTGGAAACAGAAGCGCTCGGTTATGGAGCCGATAGGGATGTATGATGACGATGTGGTTGTTACTTCTTTGTGTTTAGAACTAGGAGGGGTTATGTTATCACGTAGTTTGTACAGCTGAGTTCTTTAGTACTTTCTGGATCAGGTGTCATCATCCCATTATAGTGAGCTGATTATTGACACCTAGACTGGCTCTTTTCCTAATTCGGATATTGTTGCCCAATGGCGGTTCTTGGCTCCGATTTTGGCTGAACCACCTCAACCGATGATTCGTTTGCTATGCAGAGTACCTTTTTCTTGAATCAGCCGGGGTTTAATGCTTCGAACAAGCTGAAACCCTTCCATGGATTAATACGAGACTGCAATGCATCGAGTAACAAATCCTACAGACCACATCCTATAGAGATTCTGATATTGGTAAGGTTCTCGAGTCTGGCCAGAAGTTTTTCTTTTTTCTTTTATTTTGTTCTTATTTTTTTGTTTTTCATTCTTTTTTCTTTCCGTTGCATTCGAGAAGTCTGTAGTTCAAACTGCAAATCTATGTACAGTTATACTTACCTGACCCATGTGAATTACACATTAGTTAACAGATGTTTATGCCAGCCGTGTATGGACGAAGAGTACCGTCTCCAGTTCCTTAAAGTGAATAAAGTATAGTATTCACAGAGTTGTATGTGACTAATGTGGTAATAAATCGGGAGAGATCCAAAGATATATATTTGCACGTTCCTAAGGGGCCCCCTTCCACATGGAAGGGCAATCAAAAAAATGAAGATAAAATGAGATAAATTTGCACCAGTAGAATGGATGATTTAATGAATAAGAATAGATCAGGTACACCTGATATACATTATTCTTCGATTTTATCTGTTTGCTAACCATTGAACCACGTCTAATTGTTCAGCCGGAAATTTTTCCATGTTCGGTCGGGATGTCGTGAGCACTCCGGAGTCGGCGCCAACTCCGGCTCGGCCAGCTTTTTAGTTCTGCCGTTGGCGACAACCTTGAACTTTTTTGTTTGCCAACCACCACACCATGTCGAGTGCCAGGAACATCTCGGTTGCCCTGCGGAGGGCTCGACTGCCCAGACCCCGCTGTTTCGTTCAGCCTATCGTCTCTCGTGCTCCCTCTCGCATCGCCACCCGCTCATTTAGCCTCACCTCCGCCGTCAATGCGACCAAGGAGATCAAGTACACCAGCAACGCCTATCCCAACCTCAAGCGCGACCCCAAGTTTGCCGAGATTACTGCCGAAGATGTGACTTTTTTCAAGGAGTTATTGGGCTCCCAGTCGGCCGTGATCGATGGTGTGACGACCGATGCCGCCGATGATATCGAGCCGTTCAACAGCGACTGGATGCGCAAGTACCGCGGCCACACAAGACTGGTGCTGAAGCCTCAGAACAAGGAGGAAGTGAGCCAGGTGCTGAAGTATTGTAATGACAAGAAATTGGCGGTGGTTCCCCAGGGTGGCAACACTGGACTGGTGGGAGGTTCCGTGCCCGTGTTCGATGAGATTGTCATCAATACGTCGCGCATGAACAAGATCCGTTCCTTCGACGAGGGCTCGGGAGTCCTGGTCGCTGATGCGGGTGTTATCCTGGAGGTGGCGGATCAGTACCTGGCGGAGCGGAACCACTTGTTCCCTCTGGATCTGGGCGCCAAGGGTTCATGCCATATTGGAGGTAATGCTGCCACGAATGCTGGTGGACTGCGTCTGCTTCGGTACGGTAGTCTTCATGGAAACATCCTCGGTGTTGAGGCGGTGTTGGCAGATGGTACTATCGTCAACTCTCTCTCGACGCTGCGCAAGAACAACACCGGTTACGACCTCAAGCAGCTGTTCATTGGCGCGGAGGGTACCATTGGTGTCATCACTGGGCTTTCCATCCTGTGCCCTCCCCGCCCGAAGGCGGTCAATGTGGCCTACTTTGGTGTTGAGAGCTACGAGCAAGTGCGTCAGGCGCACCAGGAGGCGAAGTCCCATCTCTCTGAGATTCTCTCCGCTTTCGAGCTCATGGACGGCCGCAGTCAGAAGCTTGTCCACGAGTCCACTGGCAACAAGAATCCTCTGGATAGTGAATACCCTTTCTACTGTGTAGTCGAGACCAGCGGATCGAATGGTGAGCACGATATGGCCAAGCTCGAGGGCTTCTTGGAACACATCATGGGCGAGGGTATCGTCGCCGATGGTGTCTTGGCCCAGGATGAGACCCAGTTCCAGGGTATCTGGCGCTGGAGAGAAGGTATCACCGAAGCCCTGAGCCACCTGGGTGGCACTTATAAGTACGACGTCTCGATTCCTCTTCCCGAGCTATACCAGCTTGTGGACGACTGCCGTGAGCGTCTGACCAAGCTTGGATTCGTCGGAGACGACGACTCCTTCCCTGTCCGTGCCGTTGTTGGATACGGTCACATGGGTGACTCGAACCTGCACCTGAACATTTCTGTGCGGGAATACAACAAGGAGGTCGAGAAGGCTATTGAGCCTTGGGTGTACGAGTGGATCCAGAAGCGCAACGGTAGCATCAGTGCCGAGCACGGACTCGGCCTTGCAAAGAAGGAGTTTATAGGTTACAGCCAAGACGAGACCATGGTGAAGCTGATGAAGCAGTTGAAGGATTTGTACGATCCGGTAAGTACTTCCATCTTCGCTGTTTGTACACAACAGCTAACATCTTTCTTAGAACGGTATTATGAACCCCTACAAGTACATTTAGATTATTATAAAAGCACCTGCGTTCTGTATTCATATGAGAAGTTATTATACCACAGAGTGTGAATTTATTGGGTTCAAAATTCATCGTGTTTACTACCATATCTCCTGAAGTCGACATACAAGTGCTACTCGAGCCTGTAGTGACTCATCATAAACCACATGCCTGTTTCGAACGTAATGTAGTAAAAAAATATGAAAGAGCATTTAAGCCTCTGTTATCCTTCTCTTCCTTGATAACCAAGCAGAACATACTCGGACCCCAGTTAACATTTCAAATGAAGGTGCTTCCCAACTTTGTCCTTGTCAGGTTTCTTTGCCTTCAGCCTTCCACATCCACAAGGACCCGCTTCCTGTTATAGATACACTGGCCAACCCTTCAAGGGCCCTTCCACAACATGTCGTGAACATGGCTGCAAATATATATAGCGACGTGTACGTATATGTGGACTACATTAAATGTGTTGGGCAGTTGTTCAAGCTGTTCTTGATCTTTTACCTTAGGAAAGGTGATGTGATGGATGGTATTTTGAATGACCCTATTGATTTTGTCGATATCAGCGAGGCTATTTGGTCAATCTGAAGCCTTGCTTAATAAGTTTATCAGCTCTATATTAAGAGCTGTACCAGACATTCTTGATCGAGAAGAAGAATGAACTAAGATCATACGGGTGGAACGATCCACTTATCTGAGAATCTCGATAGCGGGGATGATGATGAATAGACAGTAAGATCAAGTCATTTAAATTTAGCCAAACTCGTGCTCTCCCTGGCATACATTCTTGCATACTAGTAGTAAAAGTTGTAGTACTAGTACCTCGGTGGTTATAAAGATGATCATGCTATTGGCCTACGGCCTCCGGGGAATTAATCCGCTGCGACCTGCAGCCTGAGGCGAGATGCGGGGCATTATCTAATCGGTGCAGAACCTTGAGGTCCACTCGGTGCCTCAGGCGGCGGTTGCCATGCGCTACCGCCTGTTGTTTTCCGCGAACCATGGAAAAGTACGGCAGCCGACCATTGGATGCGACGGGAGCAACCAATTTACTCTAATCTCGATTTCCCTCAGCTCTCCGCCCCCCCCCTTCCCCAAGGTCGATATTCTCGACTCATTGAGCTCAACTCCAAGGTCTCGCCGGACACGGTTAGCTGGCTGGCTGTACGGGTTTGCTCATTGTCTCCTGATATCCCCAGTCTTTGTGTTTTTCATTTTCATTTTTCTTTGTGGCCCCCTGAGGCGCCGACGAAACCGGAAACATGGCGGACGATATGGCGAACCAGTACCAGATGATGGAGGAGTTGGGCAGTAAGCTGCAACCGTCGCAGGATGACCTCAATGGCATTGGCTAATCGTCTCTGCGCATTTAGGTGGCAGTTTTGGAACCGTTTACAAGGCCATTGAAAAGTCGACTGGAGAGATTGTTGCGGTCAAACACGTATGTCCACCGCGTGCAGTTTCCGCTTGAAGAGTTTGACATTGACTTTGTTTGCTACTTTAGATCGATCTTGAGTCGAGCGAAGATGATATTCAGGAAATTCAGCAGGAGATCTCCGTCCTGGCGACGTGTGCGAGTCCATTCGTAACGCAGTACAAGGCGAGTTTTCTACGAGGGCATAAGCTGTGGATTGTGATGGAATATCTGGGTGGAGGGTCGTGTCTTGACCTGGTAAATTACAGTTCCATTGTCTGATACAGAATGTTTTTTACTAACGGATATTTAGCTGAAACCGGGCGTTTTCAATGAAGCGCACGTTGCTATTATCTGCCAGCAGCTATTGCTGGGCATGGATTACTTACATAGCGAAGGAAAGATCCACCGTGATATTAAAGCTGCAAATGTGCTTCTCTCACATACCGGAAAAGTCAAGTTGGCGGATTTTGGCGTGGCGGCACAGCTGATCAATATCAAATCGCAACGCAACACGTTCGTCGGAACCCCGTTTTGGATGGCGCCTGAGGTGATTCAGCAGTCTGGATACGATTACAAGGCGGACATCTGGTCACTGGGAATTACGGCTATTGAGATGATTAACGGAGAGCCGCCACATGCCAGCACTCATCCGATGAAAGTACTCTTTTTGATCCCGAAGGAACCGGCTCCCCGACTGGAAGGCGACCAATATAGCAACACCTTCAAGGACTTTATTGCCCAATGTCTCACCAAGGATCCGGACCGCCGACCAAGCGCAAAAGAGCTTCTACGACACAAATTTATCCGGAATGCGGGGAAGACCGAAGCGCTGCAAGAGCTGATCCATCGGAAACAGGATTGGGATGCTGGCAGGGGAGTGACGCGGAATGTCAAGTACTATGCTGAGTCTCTGTATGTGCATCTGGCTTGGCTTAAACCCTGACATCCACTAACATCGTGATCTAGGAATACCATCACGCACTTAAAGGATGACGACGGATGGGTCTTCGACACAGTCAAAGCACCCACCATGAAGATTCAAGAGGACCCATACGTGGACGAAAATGAGCTAGACTCCCAAGATTTCCTGTACGATGAAACATCGGAAATGATGAATGATATGCACATCTCTAGTCCTCCGCCCCCGCCTAAGCACGCCCCGAATAGCGCAACGAACAGCGCAGTAAATACCGCTGTGAGACGAGCACCGGCCCCTGAGCGCAGCCCTTCAACGCGGCGAAGCTATAGGAAGCGGCGATCCAGTGGAGTCAAGCAGCCCCTGGGCGTCAACTTGACCTTCGGGAACAGTCCATCAACCGTTCGACAGTTCCGTCGGGTATCAGATAAGATCCCGTCCGAAAATTCGTATAGCTCCCAGTATTCATTTGGACCAGATGAGAACAATAGCCCGAAGACACTGTTTTCCGAGCCGAACAGCAAGGAGGCGCAGCTCGGACGACGGGCATATAGCAAAGCTGTTGGTCTGTCCTGTCAGGAGGTTCTTGGGACCACTGGGGACCAGGAAAAGCGAGAGGCGATTTCACGACTTGCAGAGGCCTGGAGTGATCTTGAGATGGTGGATCCCGAGGGGTTGTACCACATTCTTAAGATTATGAACGAAAAACTTCAAGGGTAAGTTGCTAGCTAGTGTTCACCGTGACGGACGGAACCGGCGTTGGCTAACGGAGCTTTTTGAAACAGTGATCCAAAGCTGTCAGGTCTTGTCCCACAGGCAGCTCCACCGCCCGAATCCCCACAGAGACCACGCCTAGTTTTGGCACAAAACAACCCGCACTTAAAAAGCCACCGACGGCGGCAATCCGCGGTAGTGGCTGAGCCCAGCTTGCAACCGGCGCAATTAGTCAACCTTCCGGGCCAACAAGTCCCCGGAATGGAGCACACCAAACAGTTGTCGGATGTGCTCTACCAGCGGTGGTCGGAAGGGCTGCGCAATCGCTGGCCCGGGATCTAGCTGCATTTACCCCTGCAGAAACTTATGTCTTTTCTTAGTCTTCCAGGACCTCTTCTCGTTCTTTCCTTGCATTGTACAAAACCCAATGGTCTACCAGGCGTTTACATATCCGGTGCTTTTGTTCGGCCTGGTTTCCGATACGATCTTAATTTACGCTCGCTCCATATTGATCCCACCTTTGGCCCCGTAAGGGCCTAATTCATTCTCTCGTGTTCTGTCCCTCGATTCTTGCAAGGGGTTAGCTGCAGGTCGATGATACCCCGAATCGAGAGCGATGCATGTTCGACCATGCCGGCAGTCCTTCGTTCAGTAAGGACAGGGTGGAATGAACAATCTCGCAAGTGCAAACCTCGGCGCTGATTCTTCTTTATTTCTTTTTTGGTTTCCCATCAGATCACGGACCGGGCCTTGGAGTTTCGTATGTGTTGGGTTTCATTTCTGGTGAATCTTTTGAGGACTTGTGATTACTGGACTTTCTCTTCTTGTTTTGATACTTTCTTCTTCTTTGTTTTATTTTTTCCCCCCACCGTTAAGTATTCAAAGATGACCCCATCGGGGTCCTATGTGAGATATACCTCAGCATTGTTGTTGTCGAATTGTGTGTACGTAATTGGCAGTGCGAGTTGCGAATAGAAGCAATCCAAAGAAAAATCAGGCAAGGACGATAATGAGTGGAAATTCTAGACCGGTGGTAATAAACACTTAAGCTGGGGTGGATACGGACCCGTGCCGATTGATATCTCGTTGTAATGAGGAAGTGCAGATAGCAATGAATGTGGGTGGAATTTGATAGACATGGTGATTAAACTCGGTAATTTACTTGTTTCACTTGCAGCTTGTCAACCCCATGTGGCCATACTGTCACTCGAGTCTCAACATACTGGGGACGGGAAAACAGATCTTGCATTCCGAAGACTGGAGAAATTGACAATACCGTAAGGACGGGGTATCCTCCCTAAGTCCGTACAGTACTATATTTAATGCCACGATGAAACGGCCAATCACTCGGCGGTGACGGCGATCAATTTCCCCCCTGAACGAGCTCGACACGGAAGGGATGCGCGTTCGACCCGCCTCATGGGCAAAGAGAATTGCTCTTGCAACTCGGGGCTCAGGAGACAAAAGACACCTTCATTTCGTTGACACTAATTCTAATTTTACTTTTAGTCACTTGGCTAGACCTTTTAATTCCTCCGGTTTGAAGTTTGTGTCCCTTTCCTCTCAATTTTATTTCCTACCCTCGTCTGTTGCATCTCGTGCTGGTAGATTGTTAGTTTGGTCACTCTCTTCCACTCTTTTGGAACGATTTGTTTTTGTTTTTTTTTCTATTTTTTGGTGAACCCAACCCATTACGATTCCTTTGGTGTGTTTGTTCTTCTTGGACTTGTATTTTTTTTTATCTTTATCTTTATATTCTATTTCCATATCACAGTCTCTACTACTGTTTATGTCATGATCTTATCTTTGCCCCGGTTCTTCACACTCCCTGAATCCCGACTGTAATCCAACGTCATGGGAGATATCACGGGAACCGAGTCACCTGCGCCGGAAGCAGCCCAACCGTTGCTACGCTCCTCGTTGGACCATAATCTAATGTCCGCTACCGATATTACCGAGGAACAGCTCGAGCAGCAACGTCAACTCCGCCAGCAAAAACGTGCTTCTCTCCCTGCCCGTCCCCATGGGGCAGCACGCCATAAGAAGCGATTGACCCTGAACTTTCCCATCAATGTACCTCCCCTGACGACTGCCCTGGATTCCGCCGTGACTGAGCCCAGTTCCATGACGCCTGTGACTCGACCATCGACTCGCCACTCTCATGTCCCCGCTGTCGGTACCCCCCTAACCTTCGACGACCAAGATGAAGGCTCCAGCCTCCTGACCGCCATTGCCTCGCAGGAACGAAAAGTGCTGGAGCTCCGCGAGGAGCTCCAACGGGCCGAAACAGAGCTGGACTCGTTGAAAAGGCAGTGGGAGGCATCGGAGAAGACCAAGAAACGTATCGATATCAGCCATCGTGCGGAACCGCTGATCCCTCTGCGATCCCCCGACCGGCCCGGCGCCGACGAGAGGATCCTCCACAGCAGGGAACACAGTGTGGCGAGCTCGGAGAGCCCTTCGGTGGCACAACCACGATTCAGCCGGGAGCTGGAGCGCCGTCACAGTGTGCGCGCTGCGGCAGCGAAGGGTACAAAAATCTCTGCGAATGGACGACGAGTGTTTCAAGGTTCCCATACGCGGACCTTGTCCTTGCTCTCGCCTACTGTGGGCCCTGTCCCCAATCTGCCAGGTTCGGAGTTAGGAAATGATCAGCGAGACCAGGATCGCATGGGCCGGGCTCCACGAGCTGCGACCCTGCCGTCCGCCGAGCGTAGTCCGATGATTCTAGGTTCGAATGAAGATATGGTCGCGCAATGGCGGAAAACGATGCCTCCCCCGTCGCGGGAGGCGCTGATGCGCACGGGCAAACAGATGGCATCCGATCTGCGCGAGGGTCTTTGGACCTTCTTGGAAGATATCCGACAGGCAACGGTGGGGGAGGAAGGAATCAACGCCACCGAATCGAGAGCGGTGCCGTCCCGGAGCTCGACTTCGCGAAGCCGAGACCGGTTGTCGACGCAAGGAGGCATGTCCTCGCGATCCGCCTCCTCGTCACGGAGTAAAGGCGCAGGAGCGAAATTATCTGGTAAAGACTCTAAATCGGCGGATATAGACTCGTCGTTCTGGAGTGAATTCGGCATTGATACAAGTGGGCAGAAGTCCCCGAACGCTCAGAGAGCCTCCACTACCCCAAGCGGGCCGAACGCGCAAAACGAGTCCAATCGTCTCGACATTGAGGACAACTGGGACGACTGGGATACTCCCCAACCGAAGAAAATGCATACCCCCTCCTCGAGTCAGTCTACGTGGGAATCGAAGCAAGACCAGTCTCCGATGACTCCTAGTAGTCCCCGCACAAGTACTAGGTGAGTTGTCTGTTCTTCCTTCTTCCCTGCTGCCTTTTGCAATCCGGCCAATGTGGTTGTGCGACAATGCATGCGCTTACCACGATTAGCTTTGGTGACTGGCGCCCACTCCACGACTCGTCTGTCCCGGATCCCAGCGTGTCGGACGGTATCCCCTGGCCTGCCATGGCCGACATGCCATCCCCGAAGTTGCCGCGCACGGCAACCAACTTGATGGCCGAATGGGAGCGCAGTCTGTCGCCCGCATTGGACTCTCCCACCTTCAAGAAAGACTAAGTCCGCCACTTTCTTCTTTTTCTTCTTCCTTTCTGGGCCTTCCACTTCAACCCAGGATGCTACTGTAAATATGGACATGAACATGCATGATCTAGCCTTGTTTGGCTTCACTGATATATTAGATCTTGAGCATGAGACAATACGGATAACGCAGGGTTATGATTGATCCCAATGCCTTTTACGACCAGCGTTCTGTTACTGACGTTCCTTTCCTTTTTCATTCTTGTCTCTCTTTCATTACATTTGGTTGCTTTCTTGTCCAACTTGTTTGATGAATAGCAGAGATATTATATACAAATACATGTCAGAAGTAGAAAATGTGTCAATACAATGAACTTTCTTATCGATATATTGGGCAGAACACGTTCCATGGATTCAAAATAGAGACGATTGAATCAGCGAATGATACCGATGATAGCGGATGAATCACGTGATTATGCTGCACAAAAGGTGCGCTCCGACCACCGTAAATAAATTTGCAAGTCGCCATCTCATCTCCGCAAAAAGTCCGGGGATCGCACTCTCACCTCCGGTCCTTCTCGAGCTACACACTCCTTTTGAGCTCTGATAACCTCCGCCTTTACCCTGGAGAAACCATCAAACACTCACAACGCCCATCGATCCGAAGACCCTACCACTCCACCCAAACTCCTTCCCGGAACAACACAACAAAACAACGTCAAAATGAACATCCCAGGAATGACCACCGGCATGGCCCCCGCAGGCGCAACCGCAGGAGCCGGATTTCCTGGAGCCGGAGCCGGAATGCAGGGCATGAGCGAGCAGGAACAGGCCATGGTGAAAGCGGTTAGTCATTATACCCCGGAGCTCGAGTCAAGCACTTGGACACGATACAGCGAGAGGGAGGGACAGAATATGCTAACGAGAACAGATGCACGCAGCTATGGAATCTTGTCCCGTGAAGACTGTGATCTCCGGTACCATGGGATTCGGTCTTGGTGGTGTGTTTGGATTGTTTATGGCTAGTGTATGTTCCACGTCCTACCCCAATGTCCGATTCCCCACCATGAAATACTAACGTGATACGCAATAGATGTCTTACGACTCAACCTTCACCCCGCAAGGAAAAGCCATCATGGACCTCCCCTGGCGCGAACAAGTCCGCCGCGGTTTCAAAGACATGGGTTCCCGCTCTTGGTCGTCGGCCAAGAACTTCGGTATCGTGGGTGCCTTGTACTCGGGTACGGAATGCTGCGTCGAGGGATTGCGCGCCAAGAACGATCTCTCGAATAGTGTTATCTCGGGTTGTATCACGGGCGGTATTCTCGGTGCTAAGGCGGGTCCTCAGGCTGCTGCGGCTGGTTGTGCGGGTTTTGCGGCGTTCAGTGCGGCGATCGATGCTTATATGAGGATGCCGAGTGAGGAGTGAGTGGGTGGGTGAGTGAGGTTGTGTGTATAGAGTTAATGTAATTCTGGGTGGGCGTTTTTGTTTGGGATAGAGCGGCATTCATTGGGCGTTTGGGGTTACCTTGCTTCTTTTGCTCTTGGGGTGGACTCACTGCTCTCATGGGCTGGGGTTTGTGATGTATGGTGTTGGACTCTGGGACTCACTGCTCCAATTGTATTATAGTGTATATGAGGTTAGAATTGTATAGACTATCTACGCTTTAGTATTTATGGTGCTATAGGGTGGGATATGGATGTATTGTAGGTGAGCATTGGAAAAGATATAGGGCTTGGGTATATTCTCTTGTACACCGAGAATAAGAGTAGTGTTCTACCTAGTAATCCCCAGATTGGTAGATATGTTATAGCTTAGAAAGCTATAACAGGGAAGGATGATAGAGCACCTTAGCTATTAATCCACTCAATAATTCCAATCCCAGCTGCGTTGTGTCTGATGAATATCATAGTAGACTGCAACGGTGTTGTACGTATTAAATTGATCCATGCGCGTTTGAACCTAATGAATAGATATAGATGCAGAACACGTGCAAATGGGTATTCCTCATTTTATGCAGCCTGTTTATGAAAGGGCTAAAAAATTATGCAAATGTGAGTGAGTGATCGTCATAACGGGTGACCGTTGCGCAACCCTGGTTCTACTGCTATCTCGAAGAAATGGCAACCGTGTTCTATGGATGGATTTATGTTGATATCTGAGCAGATATGATAGGATGCGACTCCTTTACTCTCAAGCCTAGCCGAAGAAAGATTTATACCCTGAAGGCTAAAATATGTACCTGCTTGGAAACATTGTGGATTGAAATGTCATCAATAGCCTCGGAAAACCCGCGTGAACCCGCGCTTGGGCGGGGTCAAGGAGGCTAAAAGCTGGACTTTAAGCGATCACCTCTTCCCGAGTGGCTATGGCAACATTGATAGTCCAGGTGATGTACGAGCATAGTATGGATGGGATTGGCTCACCCCTGAATCTGCAGGACGATGAGTTTAATTACCCCGAAGGTTCTGCAAGTTATGCTCGGGTGCTAAATGCCGTACTGGATGTCACTGTCACAATCCAGATCGCGCAATAAGATTAGCTACCGACATCGCTTCCTAGCGTGCAGTATATAAGCAAGCGATGCAGCTGCTTTCGAATGTCGTGATGCCATGACTCTTGATCACTTCTCGCATTTTTGCCATCAACACGGACATCATGAGACTCTTTCCTGTCTCTCAAGGACTGGTTAGCGTTGCTGTTGCAGTGACCAGTACGGCATGGGGTGTAAGAGCAGCATCGGAAGCAACCACTGGGAATCCTCTAGCTACATTCGACCAGCAGGAGCTTGATGCTCTTGCAATCCAAATCTATCAAGATTACCCGTTCACTGTCCTCAAGGCCGAGGCAAAGGTAGCCTACCAGACAGCTCACGGACTTCCAATCAGTGACGAGGCGGCCTCTAGCCTTAACGCGTCCATTGAGGAATTAGTCTTCAGCGCCGTTCAGAAGGCTGTGAACAACGATCCATACCATCCCAAGGTCTACTGGGTTGACTCTGGTCCGCGTAGCTGGTTCGGACTGAATGTTCCCGGCGGACGATATTCTTACGATAACCCCGACTGCATTTACCGCACCATTCCGATCGACAACGACGTCGATTATGTGGTGACAGGCTACCGTCACTCACCCGGTCCCACCGACGTGAGCTTCTCATTGATCAGTGACCCCAACTCCCAGAACACCGTGGCCTACTTGGCCGGCAGCGATCTGATAGTCGACAGTGATGGCTCGTATACCATCACCATTAATAGCTCAGCCGCGGATGGCCAGACAAACCACATCCAATCTACTTCCTCAGCCGTGCAACTCTTGATTCGCAATAATCTGGGAGATTGGAACACCGAAACGCCCGACAACATCACTGTCCAAGCCGTGAGCAACACCACCGGCCATGACGCCATCACCAGCGCAAAGATAATCAGCGACGCGATATGGAACCTACAGGAATCCATCGTGGACTACGGCGTGGGAGCACTCGGGCTCAAGACGACGATAAATGCAGTGAACACACTCTCAGCCCCAAGTCAGTCCAGCTCTCTCGGCACATTGACCAGCCAGGCGAGCTCCTTTGGCCATTTCAACCTCACCGCCGAGGAAGCCCTCGTGGCCACCCTCACCCCTGGCCCGGCGGATTACTTTGTCTTTCCCGTGACAAACCCGTGGATGATCACCGTTGATCCGGGTAGTAGCCTGGTTAGTTTGAATAGCAAACAGGCCGTCGCTAACACCAATGGGACGTACACCTTTGTCGTATCCCTGGATGATCCTGGCGTCTATAACTGGGTTAATACGACCGGGCTCCATGAGGGTACTATCATGGCGCGCTGGCAAGGGCTGAATACCTCTTCGTCGTCTGCTGATTCCCTTGCTATTGATGTCCAGGTCGTGGCAGTGTCTGATTTAGCCTTGGTGCTTCCAGAGGAGACTCGGTATGTCACGGCGGAGGAGCGAGCTGCGCAGTTGAACCAGCGTGCTACAGCTTATTCCCGGAGGTTGGAGTATTGAGATGGTGTTGTATAATCCTGTAGTAGAGAGCTCCGAGGAACTCTACTGTCTTAGAAGCTGTAGGTGATTCAGAATTAGACGTAATCCTACGTTAGTTAAAGCTTTATCTTAAATTAATCCTATAGAGATCATTAGGGATATTAGAAAAGTATGAATTTCTGAGGCAGTCACAGCTGGTGCCCTTGTCAAGAATACTATGTTGTAGATTCGGTGTAGACTTGACTGCCAACTCACAGTTTCCTCACGAACCAATGAATGCGATCCACGCATAACGAACCCGCCGCCGATCGTTGCTCCTGAGGAGAGAGTTTGGTCGTGTGTTCGAAGGCGGGGGCGGGGCAGCCAAACAACGTATGACGCCATTCAATCTATAAAGAGACCGTCAAAGCTCCTGTTCTGCAGGCTTCATTATTCCATACTCATATTCCTTATCCCCCGCTACCCCTCCATATTATAATCCAAGATCACCACCCGTCAATCCATAAATACTCCCTGCCCAACATGCCCGTCACAGCCATCACCTCGTAAGTACGCCAAGAACCCCTCGCCCCATCTGATCAATAATGACCATACCATAGGGCATCACAATACAAAGAAGTCACCGGCGGAGTCACGCCCGTTGCCATTTTCTTCTCCTCAGACCGGGTCGCATCTTGCAAATCCATTGCTCAACTTCTCGAGGAAAAGACGAAAGGCTTCCCGTCCCAATTCTACAAGGTCGACATCGATGCTCAAGATAAGATTGCCAAGGACGCGGGTATAGGGTTCCGAGACGTGCCGACTATCGCTATTTACCGGTACAATCAGAAGCTGGGGGATTGTACTGGGTCTGATCCGCAGATTGTGGATAGGGCTATTGGCTCGGTCACTTCGTTTTAAGGCGGGGTGGGGGGCGGTGAGGCTGTTTTTGGTGATGTGTGGTGTTGATAGTCTTTGATAGAGTGGGGGAGGGTATTCTGGTTGTATTATTTTGTGTTGAAGTATCTGATATCTGATTGAAACGATGGCTTTGTGAGATTGCTGCCTGTAGTACGATTGAACCTGCAAGACGATCGACCGTCCCGATTGCTGAGGTGCTGCTTTTTCTTTCTTTTTCTTCTTTTTCCTTGCGGTGGTACAGGGTTGGAATGGTAGATGGCGAGTTTGGGCGTACAAGTATCAAGGAAGAAGAATGCCTTGAGTAAATATTAGATTTGTGGCGGTATCTGCAGAGCTAGAATGAAAGGTTCATGTCATTGCACCTACTATAAAGTCCGATCTTGTCAATGCTTGAAATATCCTCCTGACTTCACTGAAAGAGTTGTTTGGTCTCAGGTCGCGGTGACATTCTTAACATAGAGTATAGAGAATGTATGGAAAAGTGGTGAAGCTATCTTCGTTGGTTAGTTTGAAAGTCTCATTATCCGTGCTTAGCTGGATCATGATTGCGGTTTAGTTCAGCCATAACGTCCTCTACTGGGTAACATAACGCAAGAGCATGATAATGAGTAAAACTCGACTGGATTGTCTCTATTATTGGCAGGGTTCTCCAGTCATTCTGTGCAACGGATCATTTCAGTATCGAAGGGACTGTTGATTTGAAAGATTCGATGACGCCCGCTACAAAGCGATGGGGAGTCTACCTATCAAACGGTGTTAGTAAAGCAAGGAATAGATTTCGATAATGACCCAAGCTTTCCCTCGACTCAACCTCGAGAGACTAGCTATGGTTTCGATGTAATGAGCGCACCGAAACTCGACTTTGGATTTTCAGATACAGCGCGGCTACACAAAAGTATATCCTTTCATTTCATTGCGCTAAGTTCTTGAACGAAGGAAGCCAAAGTCTATAATAACCTTCGAAGTAATGGTTGAATGGAAAATAATACTGTAGTAATGACTGGAGTATGCTCAACTTTGGATGCATCGACAGAGTAAGTGGCCAATCCATGGTCAACCATTATAGACATTACATTGCTCATGTTACTGCTATACTCTGAGGGGCTGATATAGTAAGTTTCTCTTTTATATGCCGGCATTTCTCCAACTCATGTGGGGTGGTACTTGTAACATCAGTCTGTGGAAGTGTGCCAACCCTAAGTTGCATATATGAGTCAAGTCACAGCAAAAGGTCTACTGCAACATTGAACCAAAGAATAGGACAATTATACATGTCCAAAATGGCCGTTAGATCTTAGTATCCCCACCTTCTGGTTACATCGTCTAATTACCCCTGCAGCTCAGCGGGTCAACCCCTCATCGGATCAGCACTAGTTAACCTTGGAGACCAATTAGGTAAAGCCAAAGGAGCCTTTACCTTTATTGTTTAATATAGAAGAAGCGATATAGCTCTAGTGCTGACAGTAGATACCACCGCAAACAAGGAAGAGGCTTACATTCCCTGTCGATTGCCGCAGTCGACTAACTAGGGTATCCACTCTTTTCTGACCTCGGTAATTTCGTTCATAAACAAGAGCATTACTTTATGTCATATGTTGACATAAGACCCGCTTCAGCCGCAAAAGGCCTGTTCTCTTTGTTCTCCATTTCTGTGTTTCCTAAGCATATAAGTAGGCCCTTATCGTTACCCGCATAGGAACGAAACCAAGACCTCTCCCTTCTGATCTGAGACCTTCATCTGTGGATGCAGATTGATGTTTCTCCCCTCTAGATAGCGAATTAAAACCCCCGGAACAAAGTCCAGAGACTAAAGAGCGTTTCTTGGGTAACAGACGCAATGACAGCAAAGGAACAGCAAATAGAGGCCGCAGTTGCGGCAGGCGAGATTCCCGGTCTGATCCTACTTGCTACTGATACAGCCGGTATGCTGATAAAGAGGGTGACCTACCAATCTATATTAATCCCTTAGCAGACAAGTTCCACTACGAAAGGACTATTGGCAGTGCGTCCTTGAAACCAGGCGCTGAGCGACCTTTGACACTCGACACGACACTCACTATAGCGTCGTGCACCAAGATCATTACTACCGTCGCAGTGCTGCAATGCGTCGAACGAGGCCAGTTTGGTCTGGACGATGATGTCTCCACTGTCCTTGATGAGCTTCAAGACCTCAAGATCCTCAAGGGCTTTGAAGAGGGTACCGAGAATCCGATCTTGGTGCCAGCGAAGAATAAGATCACGTTACGGTATATATCCCGTCTCCTCTTTACCAACATGTCCTCATACCAGCATTGACGTGAATATTGACCCGCTGCCTAGACATCTCTTGACACATTCCTCCGGCATCGCGTACGACTTCCTCGATCCTAACATAATACGTTGGCGCATGTCGACGGGTCGCACTCCCGACATAGGTGAAAGCACGCCACTATTGCAGCGCACCAATCTCCCCCTCCTTTTCGAGCCCGGCGAGGGCTTCGTGTACGGCTATTCGCTCGACTGGGCCGGGATACTCGTCGCCCGCCTCAACAATATCTCCCTAGAGGACTACATCCAAAAGAACATTTGCGAACCACTAGCGATCACAGACTTGACTTTCCACCTGGAGAAGAACGACGAGGTTCGCTCCAAACTAGCCGACTTTAATTTCCGGTCCGGCGGTATAACTCAATTCGGCACCCCGGCAGACCCAAATGGTTCAATCTCCTGGACACCAGGGCGCGTATGGCCGGACCCCGTTGTCGAAGAGTATGGTGGATGGGGTGTGTTCACGAGCGGACCGTCATTTTTGAAAGTCCTTGCCTCTATTCTGCGCAATGATGAAAAGATTCTGCGCCCTGATACTGTAGACGAGATGTTCAAGGATCAGTTATCCGCCGCCTCCAAGGAGATGTTGAATGCAACACTGTCCATTCCAGAGATAAACAATTTTCTTGGTGGGACACCGTTAGGGCTGCAGAAGACTTGGGGGCTCGGTGGTTTACTCGTCTTGGAAGATCATACAACCGGTCAGAAGGCTGGAAGTCTTCGGTGGGCTGGCTTGCCGAATCTCTTCTGGTGGATTGATCGCAAGGTTGGGTTGTGTGGTTTTTATGCGAGTCAGCTGGTGCCCACTGGGGATCCGAAGAGCGTTGAGTGGTCTACTGTGTTTATCCAGGATATGTATGAGAGGGTGGAGGGGTTTGGCGCTCAAGTGTGAATTGTAGGCTAGTTTGCGTGTGTGTTAACTCTTTAGGTTGTTTAATTGGTATGGATACTAACACAAACTGCAAAATCTGTCAGTGCCTAGGCAGAACAACACACGCCTGCCTAGCAAATTGACCGATCTCTGTGTTGTATCCGGATAAACAATACCTTGTGTTAGCCTCATATTCCTACATAATCAAGTGTTCTCAATATATTACTTCAACCTCCTACATCCTACCCAGAACAACACCTAAGCCTTCTACACTCCCCCCAAAACCATATCCCAAGACAAACCACAAACCACAAACAAAATGGAACCCACCAACGACACCAACAACGATCAGGTCTTCCTGCAGATAAGCGACCGTCAGTTCATAACCTCCAAATCGACCCTCTCCCAGAAAAGCACATTCTTCGAAGCCCTCTTCTCCACTCGATGGAACAACCAGCGTCCAGACGGCTCTTACTTCCTCGACGCAGACCCAAATCTCTTCGAACATATTCTTCGCTACTGTCGTCGAGGCACCTTCCCTCTCTTTTACGACCGAGCTTGCGGACATAACTACAGTCTTTATCTACAGCTGCTCCAGGAAGCAAGGTACTTCGGCATTGACGGTCTTCGAGAGTGGTTAGAGGAGAAGTATCTTCAAGCTGTGAAGATAGAATACTCAGTGAAGGTGATGAAAGTTCCTGAGTATCTGATGTGCTATACTCGATTGGCGAATACGGAACTGGAATACTTCCCGCATTGAGGTACTCGTGAGGTGTTTGTTTGTCCCCGGGGACTTGGACCGCATAGAGGGAATCCAGGACTTTGTGGAAAGAAATGTGAAAAGGCACAGGGTAAGGAGGGAGCGATTTATGTGGATGAACCTGTCTTGGTTGGGCTGGTCATTGTGGAGAATAAGGTTGTGTTTGATATGAAGCAGTGCTTTCCGGTGCCTGAGTGAGGGTGGGTATGGCTTTTGTCTGGGGTTTCGATGTGTGGTTGAGATTGATATGGTCAAGACTTCTGATTGCCTTTCAGTATGAATTGCGAGTTGACTGTGGGATATGATCAGATCTAGTTTGATTGATATCAATCACTTTTGTCAAGAAAAATGAAGAATGTCCCAATTCAGCCTCAACCAATTCAACACTTCATTACAACAACTGAAACTATATACATACACAAACCCCAACAAACCCCTTTACTCCTCCTCAAGCGGTTTCCGAACCTCATTCCTCACGTCCATCCACTCTCGAATAGACTCCCACCTCCGACATGTATGTGTCTGACCCACGCCCAAGAAAACCGGCACTCCCTTCCAGCCATACATCGGCACGGGGGACAAATCCGCATGACAAATCACCGACTGCACAACCTGCTCCAGACAATGGTGGAGATGCACCTGGCCCCAATTATCAGGCATATGAGATGAATTCCGCAGAAAGCTGTCGTGGTGTTCTAGGTGGGCGGAATAGTAGTCTTTGTCTAGGTACATGCGGATGTAGTTTAGGCAGTGGAGGGAGTGGAAGACGTCGAGTCTGTTTTCCTTCCGTGGTTAGTGGGTGGTGGGGTTGTGGGTATGAATGGGCTTAGGTATGGGTTTACGTATGGGTTTGAGATGGGATGGGAGACGTACTCGAAGTGGTAGTTTCCTGTATCTGGGAACTTTTGGATATAGGGTTTGTAGGGTGTTGCTTCTTGGTCTGTTATTGCGGGGAATTCTCCTATTTGAATTTGAGCTCGTTAGGATGTGGATTGGTTGGTAGATATTTGATTGTAAAATAGGAATAAATACCACGAAGCAACTCAGCCCAAGCAGCATCTATCTCCGGACTAGGCGGACCCGCATATTGAGGTTTTGTAGAATCTACCTCTCGTTCTATCATCTGCGTCTCCTCATTATAGTAGAACTTTCCTGTGAAGACGCGCTCTTCATAAGAGACGTACGGTTGCACGTCTGGAAAGTCAGTTTTGTTTGCCCCATGTGTCACAGGTTGTCGGAATAGTAGATAGCCTGATAAGAGAGCTAGAATCCCGGAGAGCATCCACGGGATGCCGGTCTGCCAGTTGAAGGTTGTCTTTGAGGGTTTTGGGGGCTCGTTGTTGTTTAGTTTTTCGTATGTGTATTCTTTCATGCGTTTGAGGAATATTGGCATTTTGGTATGTTGGGCTTAGTTTTTTGTAGAAGGTGGGTGGCGGATGTTGGGATCTGAGTAGATTTGGTTATGTTAGGGAATACTAGAGGCTATTGTTCAGCCGAGGAACGTTCGATCTTGGACATACTTCGGGGGTGATCGGTGTGTTAGCCCCTAGCTTAATGGTGACGTCCCATCTGCAAGGTATCAAGGGTTGTGACGATAGTGGCATGAGCATTGGCTACAGGGAATGTGCTAGACTATTAAGAATCCATAGATCATGCAGTGTAGGACAATCATAAATGTTATCATGTAGATAGGTGCCAGAACAACCAGCGGTGAAGTAACGTGTACTCGACGTGATATGATATGTCACCTGCACACGCCATTATGAACTCTCTCCCGTAGGTTGTTACTTTGCTATATTATTGAATTGGCTATGTGGTTACACGTATGTCTAGCAGTGGTGTATTTCATGAACTGTAGTGGACATAACGGGAGTGAGTTTAGTAGATATAGAGCAAACGTGTACATGTAGCTCCTTAGCAGTAAAACTTTCACCATGCAGTAATTGCCCTGCCCTCTAAGGCAGATCGCTGAGCTGCACACTTTGCTAGTGCCTACTCGCATGCATGCATTCTCTTGGAAGAGGAACACGGGGAACTCCGAGCAGGGCGCTGATTCGTCATCTGAAAATTGGAGTATAGAAAGTGTAGATCATTGACAGAAGGTCCAATCATGCCAGCCAAACTGAAGATCATTGAGAAATCCACATAACCACGTCAGATGATTATTGATCCCTCACATGACGGATCTCATGCAATGAACATTCATATATTCAATAATATTCTTAGGTCAGTACAATCCAACGAGTATTGTCGAATCACCACCTAGGTCTACTTTTTTATCGCACTGGATAGCCCTTACAAATGCAGGCTTTTTCTCACCGCTCATGATCTGTCGCAGCTTACATCCCCGATCACGCAATGCAATCTGCGTGACCTGGTGGGAGGCGATCTTTTCAATCATATAGCAGGACTGATATATAGGTCAACATCCCACCGGCACTCGTAGCCAACACTGCATTCATCTGAATTTCACACCAGATCTCATCTCACACTGCAATTATCAACACCTCCTCCCTATCTTATCGAATACACCCGAATTAAAAAATGAAGCTTTCTGCTATCTTGCTCACATTCTTCGCCGGTGCCATCATGGCCGCCCCTGTCCCGGACAACTCGATCCATGAGCGGGTACGACACATACAGTACAATGCAGTTTTGGACTGATGCTAACAGGAGAACTAAAGGGCATAATAACACCCAGCACCCCGATTGAGGAACGAGTAAGTGTGCCAGGGTCAGAATCTTGTGTTTTCATATGGATTACTGATAGAAGAATGAAAAGGGAATTGCTGGTGGCTTGGTGAAAGAACGCGTAAGCCTACCTGAATATGCCGAGAAGATTCCTAACTAAAATTCTAAAGGGCCTCGCGTTGAAGAAGCCGGTCGTTGAGCGGGTGAGAAGTGATTTGTATACTCTCATTGATAGAGTACTAACAGCTGAGTGGGCAGGCCAGACTGACGCCTAGCGTCCCAATCGAAAAACGAGTAAGTCTGCCTGGACCCCTTGAGAGATGTCCTAACAAAAGATAAAAAGGGAGAGGCCTGGGTTAAAAAGCCAATTGCTGAGCGAGTGAGAATACATGATCCCATACGCTGTTGAATAGATTACTGATAGAAGATTGAAAAGGGGGCTGCTGCTGGCGCTGGCGGCTGGGTTGAAGAGAGGGTAAGTCTGTCTGAAATTGTGTGGAATTACTGCTGATAGAAGAATATAAAGGGATACGGACGCCCGATCGCCGAACGGGTAAGCTTACCTAGACACATTTGAAAACACTGATAACAGAAAAACGATAAGGGGGGTTTGGAACTTGGGCACCCGATTGAAGAGCGCGTAAGTCTGCCCATATGTGCCCACAAGAACTGTTAACAGGGGGATGGAAAGGGGGCAATGGGGGTTTAAGGCTTGGTTGAAGATCTGGAAGATCGTCTGATATCTGACATGACTAATGTCCGAATTACAGGGTGTACTTCTCCCTGACGATGGGACTGTCATTCACCCAGATGTTGTAGTCGGAGCAGGTCCTCATTAATCACCCCATACGACTGGGGAGGATGGCCTTTTACACTATGTGAACCAGATAAGGGTAAGTTCATGTTGTCCTTGGCCCACCGCTGTCAGCCTGTTTTAACCAGTACCTTGGCATTTCTAGTATCTACTTGAAATAAAGCTGAAGAAGCTTAACCCTCAGAGTTCCTCAGTTAGGATATTGGCAATTTATATTGAGCGTTTTCAACAGACTATTCAAGCTATATCATTAAGATACTCTAGATTTAGTATGTATTTTCGAAACGAATTACGTTACCGTTGAAACGGCGCATGAAGTGGTAATCCGACCAGAATCAATTGCCCTTCTGGTCTCCCAGTTCCTCGTAAAACTCTCTAAGGGGACCTTCGACATCCCCATAGTCATTCTTAACAATCTCGTAGGCTTTCGTGACGCGTTCAAGACGCATGTCAAGATCATCAGAATCCGGTGCTTCAGTCCGATCTTCATTTTGTCCCAAGCTGTAACGCTCAACCTTGAGCAATTCATCCGTGACCTTGATCAACCCAAGTACCTTGGATGGTTGTCAAAGAGAGGAAGTATATTCTGATATAGTCTCAAAGTTCTCCTCACTATCGAGATAGAGGGTAGGAGAAACATCATGTTAGCTAGATTATAATACTTCGAATTACGTTGTCTTAAAGGGGGGAAGAAGGAAGGGCTCGTGGAGTGTACAGACTACATGACGATGGTTCGGAAACCTGGGAGAAAAGGGGGTATAAGAGGTAGTAGGTATGTTACTCACAGGGACTCCTCGATCGAGTCGAAGGTTTCCTCTGCCTTCCCCAAGAAGCCAAAGACTAGATTCTGGCCGGAATCGTTGTCATCGGAATCGTCTAAGCTGAGAATATACTCAAAGACGGTAAAGTCCAAAGAACCTGACGGAAGCTTGACGCCGACAAGCAAAAGAGTCAGCTCGACCAAGGCCTAGACGTTATTTCGGCGCTTACCTTGCCTTCAAGTTTGGTCATGTCCATACTGACGAAGGAGTAATCTAAAGTTATTGAATGAGGGAGGCGATAGTGGGGGAGGAAATAGCAAAGGTTCAACTAGGTCGGGTGGTGGGTGCTGAAGTTGGAATACCCGAGATTAGGACATGTCGGTCTAAAGATACCAATCTAACGATATTGGGTACATGAATATACTTCGTGGTATTCTGTAATCTTCTGTGTCCGACATTTCCTCTATAAGTTGCGGTCAGTGGATGGATCTGAGACGCTAGGGGGACAAAAGGCTAAGATCTTCGATCTTTGAGGTCTGTTGGTATTATAGACGGGACTAAATAAGCTAGAACATAATGTGACTATCTCGCTTAGGGGAGGACAAAACTGAGAGTGGGCCTATTGGAACCTAGTTGAAACCACGATTTTAAGCGAACCGATTCACTGGGACCAGCTATCTTTCACACGATGTCGGAATGGTTGACATGATCGGTAAACTGCTGCTAGAACCTTGAAATTCCGCGGGTTAAGGCAAGGTCCAGATGCGCCCCTCATCGTGGTTCAATCCTACTGTACATTGTTGTTCTTCTCTCTTTTACTACTATTCACTTTGCCCGTACCGATAACCTTAGCTAGTCTACAGGTTGATCTATACTGCACCCTATTCATAAGAAGAACATTGACATGCGGCATCAAGGAAGCAGTGTGTGGATATGAGGGGTAACCAATACATATCTGGCTTCAGTACGGAATATTTATCCGGCATTATACGAAACAAGGCTTGAAGTGTGGGGATTCAACATCTGTTCTCGATATAGCCTAGCGCATATGGACACTGCGGGTCTAAGAAATGCAAGGACGAAAGATCTATACAACCTCACGAGAGCTATTGAATAAGGGTATGCGAGATACGTAACCTGGTGCGATGCCTAGATGGGTCGACAGACACACTGGGTGTCTTGGGTTAAACGGTCATATGGGGAAGCATGTTAATGAGACAGAATATGATGAAGTTTGGTTTTTCTGAGTTGAAATGCAAGACTTTATTATCGGTTTCCCTGAAGTGTGTCCTATCGGCGTTGTATGGAAGGGTCACCTTTTTCTCTTGATCAGGCGCCAAAAAATAGCATATATAATCATGGTAAGTTGGAAAAACGTCATAAAACATCTATTTAAGAAACAAAGTGCCAGTGGTAGAGCAAACCAAAGTCATCTCAACTGCCCATACCCCCAATAACCATAGCCTGAATAAACCTGCGACGATCTCTTTCCCTGCGCAACATGACCAAACAAGTTGCAATTACCAGAGCTTCCTCCACCATGCTTAGGTCAACATCCGGACTAATTACAAGTTGACCCCCATTCCCAGCGGAACAACAAGACGAACCTGTCGCACGCGTATCTGGACTTCGGAGAAGATAGGCGATCCGTGTAGCTTTTCCACATTCTGACCCATCTATCTTCTCCAAACACAAAGCCTTAAGCTTACCCCCACTCGGAGAGTCAATTATCGAGTACTTCCATTCCCATTTACACCCCCCCTCCGGAGGTGTAAATGACATGGCCCGGGTGGTCAATTTCCCCTCCAAGGCAATCTCCGGGATGACGTCCCCTTCGATGGGATTCAAAAAGCGGATCCAGGGACAGCAACCTGGTTTAAAATCAATGGAGAAGAGGTCTCCGTGTTTGGGGGAAGCGAGGATGGTGTGACTCGACATGGCCTTTGCTTTGGTAGCTGTATATGCTAGGGAGCCGTCGGCGGTGTAGATGGGGATTTCATTCTGTCTCATGGGCATGGGTGGGCGGAGTGCACGGATACCCTTTGCTTCGACACGAAATCGCTTGCCTTCGAGGAAGCTGCCCTTTGATGTGTCTAGTAGTGTGGTTGTTGTGGATGCAACGCTGTGGATGCTGGTTGCATACTCTTTGGATTCGTGTTTGGTATCCATATCTGAAGTTCTGGAACTGGAAGGAGGTATAGAGTACTGATTTGTTTGTATGTGAATATAAGTAGAAAGTAGATGTCAATGAGAATACCGTAACTCATCAATATCTGTATCTCTGACCTGGTTTATATAGATGATGCTATCGATGCTGCGCCCTGATCGTACTCGCTTAAATTAAGCTTCCGCTGGAAGAACCTTATTGGACGGAAGGAATACGAGCCTTCCTATTGCAGACTAGCGGTTGAGCATCCGTGGACGGCAGTCGATCGTCACGGGACGCCCGCAGCCTCGCGTTCATCGTCTTGGCCAGAATACGAGCCTTTGCCACACAAGCCACCACAGGTCTACTATGACGTGGTTGGAAACCAAACGCGCTTTAGGACCGGGCGAGATCTCTAGCTGCTAACAGCTGACGCTACTTGCGATAGGGCAATGCCACGTTATGTCTGAATTTGTGCCTTCTGCCCGGATTGTGCCCAGTCAGGGTGGAGCATCACCTTGATTGTCCCCTCGATGGGAGTGACCTTTTCTGTCCTATCAACATAATGCACGACAATGCAAGGTGGACTGAGTCGCTTTTGTAAGGAGGCTATGTACCCACGTCCCAAAATGTCCCCCTTCAGTACGCCTCGTCAAGACTCAAACGTGGCTTAATAGTCACCTTCTGACGAGGACATACTGGATACGCTGCTAGCACTCATTAATCCTGAATGTCGGCGAGGATCCAAAGGCCCGGTCCTACTCAGTTGATGAGAAGGGACACTAATTAGGGCGGCTATTGGTTCTCCAATTAAACGACACTAGCAGCTCCCATGAGACTGTCAAAATGATTGAACATCAATGTCTCGTGGGGTGATCAAACCTTCTTATCTCGGACATAGCAACGGAGATGAGCGTCTGATACAATGCTCTATTGCGCTTAGAGTTAAGATGGGTTATGAATCTCGGTGGGGTTGTTCTTTCAGGATTGGTGATTAGCTGTTGTTGACTGCGTTAAGATTTCCGGCGAACCTGAATGTTCCATGAAGCCAGATGATCTACCCGTATTATGGTAGGAAGGTAGAGAAACACTCCCATGGAGCTTCTAACGGCGGATTGGGCATTACAGCTTGGTTTGTGGGCTTTCCTCGGCCATGAGCTGTTTCGGTCAAGCTCAGACATGACTATCATACCCCGTGAAGTTGTATCAACGCTTTTGCGGTCTCAAATCTGGTTATCCCAGCCATTATTTGTTCAGAAAATGTGATAATACTGTTTTACTTCATTTTGTCCATCACCTAGAGTCATAAAGCGAATAAACCATGACGTACACCAAGTGCCAACAATACAGCAACACCGCCTCCACACACATTAGCAAGACCCATATTTGAACTAAAGGAAATAACAAAACCAGACAATCCCAACTCCCAATATCAAAAGTACCACTAGCCTTACTCAAACTCCTTCAACTGCGTCGCAAAGCCCAAACCAGGCCACCATCCCACCCGATGCTTAACAAAGAACTCCGCCTCAGGCTTAGCCTTCTCAAAATCCTCTGTGTTATCCAGCGTTCCAGCTAAAACAATGACCGCTCCTTCAAATCCCTCGCGATCGCCGGTTTTGTATAACAAGCTTCCACAGTTCTCGCAGAAACGCGTCGTCAAGTTCATGCCGCTCTCGTGGGTCATTGAGTAAGTTTTGGGGGAACCAGATGTGATGCGGAAATGGCTTTCAGGGATCAGGAGGTTCGCTGAGCTGCCGCTGCTGAGCTTGCGGCAGGTTAGGCAGTGGCAGACGGCCTGGATGTATTGGGTGAGCTTTGGATGTTTTTGTGTAGCTAAGGAATGGTCACTGTGGTACGGGGATTGGGGTTATAGGTACCTTTGAGAGGGGCTCCACGTCATACTCGTATTTGACTGTTTGGCAGAGGCAGGATCCGGTTGGCATTTTGTCGATTATGAAGAGGTATAATAACAGACGACTTGGGTGTAGGTGTTTGTGCGGTGGAGATAGAGGGGTGGAATTGAGTAGATTGATATATAACTTGTCGCTTTGGCGAGACTGTTCTAACTTTCAGTATATGGTTAAACTTAGCATGTTCAACTACATATGGAGGAGTCTAGACTTTAAATTCTCTAAGATTGCCAATACAATGACGCGGTTATCTATCGTGGGCTCAGATCAACTCGTTTGATTGGTTAAACAGCTAGCATTGAGTTGCCGACGTTGGAAAGCTGAAGCGAGGTCGACGCTGGCCGAGATTCACCATCACAGATTTGAAGAAGAGCTCTGTTTGACGAAGTCAGCCCACCGACCCGAGAATACTTACGCGCGGAGCCAAGATTTATTGCTGATAGGGTAATCCGACCATGCTCCAATTAAATAGCTGCACCATAGCTACGCCTAATTCAAACCGTGGTACACGTTGCCTGATTCCTGCGCTGTACTTTCGACTAAGTTTCGGGAAAACAGTGGGTCCAGCCTACACCTGACTGACTGGAGGAATAATTGGATGATAGACCGGACAAGCTATAAGTCTGACTAGATGATAAGGGATGCTATATGGACAACTGAGACTGCTACTCTGCATGCCTGAGATACAGACACTGAGAATTAGAAGGTCCACTTAGCTCTACATACGATGTTGTCTTGTAGGTCATTCAGTGGGCTAAACAATAACAGCCTCAACTTTCAACACGCCGCATAGCGATACATGTGATTATCCATATACCTGTTGATAAACTTGTGCCTTATGCAAACATCAACATGGTGAGATTTAATGATAGCTCTAAGGGCTTCGGTAGTCATTTTATCCTCCAAAAGCCCCAAGGTATTTGCTCTACAGCTTCATCATTCCACCGATCAGGATCCGCTTTTCGTAGCATATCAACTACCTCCGCTCTACCCCCACCGCTATACTGGATCTGCTTTAGATTGGAATTCGGGACCCTTAAAAGTGATCTGTTATTCCATCTGAAGTCCACTGATGCTCCAGCTGAGAGCAAAATCTGAACACTTTGTTGATCTTCAAGGCAGATTGCACGACCTAATGGATTGGCATATGGTCCTTGCAGGTGCTTGATATTCACATCTGCAATTCCTTGTGATACCAGATACATTAGAATGTCCGTACCGATTAAGCTGGAGTATGCTATAGCATACTCAAGGGTACTGCCGAAGTTTCTATCGCCACCGCAGGTAGACTGCAAGTTTATATTAGCATTTCCCTCTTCCACGAGGAGCTGGACAATATCCCTTGACCCCGTCTCAACAGCCGTGGTAAGTGCGGTGTTGGTGTGTCCAAACCGGAGCTGCTGGTTGACGTCAGCATGCACCTCGGTCACTAGATACTTGATAATCTCCAATCTCCGTCTGATTACCGCGGCTAGTGCGGTGCCATGTGAACAACGCCAGCCTTCTAATTGTAAGTTGACATCAGCATTACCCTTCTCCACTAGATATTTGACAAGATCTAGTGGCCCTATACTGGACGCGATGCCAAGTGTGCTGTTTGCAAGGCCAGACACTAGGGGTGGATCGACCACCGCACCTGCTTCCTCCAATAGATATTTCACAAGCTCCAGCCTGCTAGCAGAGTCACTATGGCATGCAGCAGCAAGTGCACTGATGTAGTTATCGCATTCAGTTCGAACATCAACACTGGCCTGTGCTTCCTCCACTAGATATTTGACAATATTCAGCGCTCCTATCACGCATGCCTCACAAAGAGCGGTTGTAAAGCCGCGTGCGACTAAGTTGACATTTGCATTTCCCTCCTGGACTAGGAACCTTACGAGGTTCTCGTCCCCTTGTTTGGCTGCTATAATAAGAGCACATCCACAGCCCCTGGTACGCTGGTCCTTGGGCAATCTGGATACAAGCTTTTTGCATAAGGGTTTACAACGCACGCGAACAGCTATAGCAATCAAGGTTTCTCCCCTATTGTTTTCGAGCAACAGGTCAATATGCTCGTCTTCCCACCACTCCTGAAGTGGGTGATCCAGTCCGAGCCATGCCATAGCAAGGACCGGTGTGTCAATGGGCTCTAGATCATCCTGGGACACTCTCCCATTACCATACGGTAATTCGAAGGAGTCTTGGTGCTTAAATATATATTATATCCAATGTCGAAAGTATGGGCTGCTTTCCTGTGGTGAACCGAGGAATCTCTTTAATATTCTCTTCGAGTGATCATCTGGCACATTGTTGCGAAAATGCACAGGCCAATGTTGCTTGGCATATTGGTGGAACGGGTTGTTGATGTCCAGCTTGTCACCAGGGAATACCGTCACCGCTGATGAGCTCGGATGAACTGAAGCAGAATGGTCATTCAATTTGCCATAAGCCTCGATGAGAAATGACAAGCAAACACTGCCACACTTGAAGCGAGCCGGTCGGTCCAGCAAGGTCTGGCGACGTTCGAAATACTCAACAACAGAAAGATGGGACAATCTCCACACATACTTCTTGGAATCAACTACAAGGAGACTTTGACTGAATGATAACAATGACTTCTCAGTGATATGGCTGGTTAACTTTATGTCGCCCGTCTCGACATTCATGCGGATAGCAGCCAGAAGTTCATCACTCCTCAGTGGGCGATTAGCGAACATCACCCACATGAGGGCATTCTGTACTTTTTGCCTGGTTGGCGGTGCCAGCTGTTGTATTTGGCCGTAGATCTGGTCATATGTCTTTTCCAATCCTCGTGGAAGATGGTTAAGAGCATAATAAATGGAATCTTCGTCGCCAGCTAGCTGCTCAATCTGGGCGAGGTGAAGAGCTGCCCACTGAAACCTAGCCACTCATGTTAGTGGCATAGTTGCTTAGAAATAGTTGATGCTTTACATATTGTCACAACCACTTAAAAGAGCCTTCCTAATGTCAATCTTCAGGTATGATGGTAAGTCTGCCAAAGCGGTAATTTCCTCAAGCTTGTTAGTAACGAATTTGTCAATGTCCTCCATGTTGTCTGCAGCCCTAATCTGCACATTAAGCTTCGACGCAAATTGGAACGAAATATCTCCATCAGGTCGACTCGCAATGAAGACTTTGACCGTGCTCGTGGACTGTGAGACAAGCTCATCAAGCACTCGTATCAATTGGCGTCGTTCATTGACAGCAACTTCATCTAAAGCATCTAGCACAATGATAGTCTTTGAGTATAGGTTGAAGGATGAAAGTAACTGGGCTTTACATGCATCAAGGTTTAGGTCGGATCCCCTATCCTTGGCAGCCCTCCATGCCTCTTGAAGATTGATCCGTACCGATTGACAGTCGCTCAAGGGACCAGCAAGCTGCCGAACGAAGCATCGAAGCACGTGCAGTGACTTTCTCCGTAATTCCTCTTCTCTGTAACAGTAGAAGAAGGCAAAGCCCTGGTTCTGAGTGCAGGTAGAATTTGCAGAGGTGTGGTCAATGACGTGAGATGTAAGGAACGTTTTACCGGTGCCAGCTAAGGCTAGTCAGAAGAACAGTCTCTGGGCAAGGCAAAGGGCTATTTGGGACTCACGATATCCTCGAAGCCACAGTATGCCAGATGAAGTCGTATCCCTCCATTCGCGGAATGTTTCATGTCGTATCAGCCACGTTCCGGTTTCGGGTGTTCTTCTTTCCACTACGTGGTCATGGTGATTGCCGTACTTTATGTCTGATATCCAGGAAAGTAGCTTGTCCCGCTCTTGATCGTCCATTCGCTGCACTACGTTTTCAATTCGATGAGTAACACCGACTAGTGCCATGTGAGCATCCTCAAGTTGTATTCGTAGGAGAGAATCCAGGTTCGCCTGAGCCGTAGCCTCACATACACGAACGGCATCCGCAAGCCTAGATTTGTGGTCTCTCAAGGTACACAGCATATCTGATGCTTTTTCTGGATCGAACACAGATTTTAGAAATTGGACAGCCGTGTTAGAGGAAACGTCGGTTGACTTGATCACCAGCTCCAATATAAAGTTGTAAATCTCCACCAGAACATCATAGAGTCGACTAGTAGGCTCCACTCCGGCTTTATCCAACTTGTAGATAGACTCGTAAATCTGGCCGGAATATATCACACGGGTAACGTTTTCTACAATAGAAAGCAAGGCACCCTTTTCTTTGTCATAGACTTCGATGCCCTAATGCCAGAAGTTATTGTTGGTCGGACTGGCTACAATGGTGGGGAACTCACACCTAGAAGAAGCTTGATCACGGACCAGGGCCCTTCTGCTGGCTGAGCGAATCCAACAGCAAGGTCTCCGATCTTTGTAACCCACCCGATTATCTGCACCGCTGTATCGCGAACTTTGATCTCATGATCTCCAACCTTGATGATCCAATCTTTCTCTTCACATTTGTCCCGTTGCCTTTTGGCTTCAGCTAGGACGCCTTCTATCCGCTGCTTCACAGGTTCAGGACTCTGCTGATCAAAGCCAAGGCTTTTCAGGTTCTCTTGAAGCTCGGGAGCCAGCCTTACATAGGCCTCGTGCCACAAGTCACGTTTAGCATTTTGGGGTCGTTCCGGAGTCTCAGGTTTGATCTGTTCGCGATTATCATCTTCGCCGCATGTCTGAAGAGAAAGAGGCTCGGGCAGCGTTGACTCATCCAGAATAGCTCCACTAGCTGAAGCTTCACCAATACTTTGCACCTCGATAATGGCAGGCTTCACAGCAGGCTCGCTGTCTGCCTGTTCTTGGGGATCGACGATGGCCGGCGCAAGAGAGGATGGTAATTCGGATTCTTGCTTTTCCTTCTCCTTGCCCTTGCGATTGCAGATATGGTGGACTTTAGATCTCATCCGTGTGAAGCAGGTCACTTTCGATTGCTCCATTGCGTTTGACTAGCTCGTCTCCTGGTTTTGTTTGGATCTGTGGTTTATGTTGGGCATTTAAGGATGAATAACCACCTCAATGACCTGGACAGCAAGTTAAGGAGGGATGAACTCGTGCTGGGAGGACGCGAATGGGCGGGAGTGAGGGGAACAACCAGATTAACAGCCTGAAGTGAGTCTCTGTCGCACAAGAGCCAAACATCTCGAATCCCATTCTCTCGATAGACGCTCGGAGGACTGCGGTAGTACCAACCAGCTCAGCTGGTGAGGAGTAATGCGACGTTAGGAGGTGGCTACGATGCCCAAGAGGGCACCTCCACCAAAGACAGGTTTGGGTCTCTAGCAAACCATCCCTTGTACACGGCCAGACCATCCTGTACGACACTAGCTTTGCGTGGGCCAATAGATATCCTGGTATGGCCCGGATACTGCGCCGTCTCCATTTGTCTGTATGTTAAAATGATTAGTGGTTATCATCAGCAGTTAGAGCACTGTGCACAGCGCTCAGCCCCTTAACGCGCCAGCTTCTGATGGTATCGGAACCACCCAGGCTAATGAAAGAGAATACAGGTGAGTCTTACTGTTGCTTAGGCATGTCTTGGCAATCCTAGCAATACAAGTCGTAAATATATTCCAGGATCCAAACAATGTCCTTGTCATAATCGTATCACACGTTCTACACACCAGGAGCACAGCCTGTGAATCATCGTCGGTAGGCCGCACAGAGGCTGACACTACGCAGCCCAATTTAGATGGCAAATAGAAATGTTCTCACTACGCCTCAACCCTATCGGAATGATATCTTCTCGAGCTTTTGGCTCTGTGCGACCGTGAGTCTACATAGTGTTACAATATGAATATAATGGAGATATGCTAATCCATTGAAATTCATAGCAGCGTATTGCGTGTGCATCGACTAGTATAGACGTTCCACGCCATGTTTAATTATAGGGCATCTAGAAGCGTCCATCATAAGGCTCCATCAAAGTGTTGTTCTCGATCCCAATAGGGAACCCCTCGCCCTCCGCAGTAGTATGGCACCAAGGCTTGAGCCCAATTTCCTCCCTCAGCTTACTCGAGAAGCACTTCGACCACTGACGACGCGGATAATGCTGGTTCACATCTTCCACAGTATCAGGGTGGACATACTCCTTGTGGGCACCAAGGTTGTCTAAGGGATTGTTAGCAATCTATGAACTTCCTCGTACTTTATAGTTGACGGACTCACCAAACTGCGTAGCAAGCTGAATAAGTAAGCCGATGGAATGAATAGTCCCAACTTTCACCGGATCCTGATGACGGATGATGGCTTCTGCGACACTTTCAGCCTGGGGTGCTGGGGCACCTTTCTCCGTGAGGACGTTCAGAGCGACAATTCCACCGTAGATGTCGAAGGACATAAAGACGTCTTGGGTGTACTTGTCGATAGTGCCGATGTCGTGGAAGAGGCAGGTGAGAAGCCAGGTTTCATCGCTGAACTTCCATTCTGGGAAGTGTTGTCTGGCGATTGCAAGGCCTGCTGACAGTTAGATGGGGAGTAACGTATGGTTTTAGACGAGGTAGAAACCTTCGTACCATAATAGTAGACACGCATGCTGTGGTTAAAAGTGTGAGCGGGTAGCTCTGCCTTAACATATTCTATGGCATCTTTGACTAGAGGAGTATCGGGAAGAGTTGTATCTTTGACCAACTGGGGAACAGAAGGCTTGGTAGGTGGGTTTGTAGCAGCTCGCTGCTGAGGGTCGCAGGACACCGCTGTCCAACCGTATTCTTCGACTTGAGCTGCTCTGGTGGGTGACATGGTAAGAAGAGGTTTCGATATACTTCTGAGGTTAGACATCAATTGATGAGCTTAGAGTTTATCTTGTAGAACACTTGTTTGAATGAACATTTGACAGAGACAGAGGGGTATGACTGATATTTATAAACCTCTGGTAATAAATGATCGCCAACAGTGATCTGAAGAACCGGATAATGAAGTCAGAAATGCATGACATACACCAACCCTAGTGGGGCATATCTTTCCAGAAAGGGCAGTAAATATGTGTGGGGCTGCTGTGGGCACCAATCACCACAACCAGCTTTCCTCGGGTCTCGCCTTCATATTCCATGACAAATGTGGCGCTGATGCTAGATGTCTGCAGCCATTCTAATTTACTAAGCCAAATCCGTGGCTCCGCCGACATATGTCCGTAAGAGACAGCCCCACGAAATTTTATATCCTTCCTAGGAAGTTCCCAACCCCACGGGTGCCCTTCTTTCCGAGGCAATATGGCACACCTCAGACAAGGTGATCTGCCTGAAAGGACTGATGTTCTGCAAAAGTTGGCAGGTATTGAACCTCATGCTTCTTGAAGTAAAGCAAGTACCCTCCTCCAGCCTGGGACTTCCATGTGTTGGAAGGTTAATCTAGCAAATGTCAGAGGATATGTATGCTATAGTTTGGGCTCACAAGTCAAGTGTGTGTATATTTTCCTTTCATTATAGCTTGGGTGGCCGCATAGTCTATATAAGAAGCCAGTCGCGTCCAAATTGCCCGATGTTGAATATCCACTGCGAAGACAATGTCTGCTGGGTATCTTCCATCCTCCAGAACCTCTTCAGAATATTCGCGGCATTAACCACATTGATACATTTCGTCTCGAACCAGAATTTCTCCAGACAACCAATGACAAAGTCCCGTTGGTCTTGTTGTCGCGATTCTAAGCCTGCCACAAACATAGGCCAGAGTATACATTTAAATAAAGCCTCGTCGCACCTCATGGCCTCGATGATAGTAATCAATTCACGTACCAAGTCACTGAGAGGTGTCATGTTTCCAGTAAGAGCATCTAAATCGCGTCTGCCGTATATGAGTGCACCGGCTTTATATGACTCTGCCATCATTGAGAGCATAGTTGTATCCTGTGTAGAATGGGTATGTAGTTGTGCTATATCTGATGCCCAGGCTCGGCAGTCAAAGCTTCGGGTCAGGTCAAGTACTGTGCTGACATTTTCAATATATAATTGCAGGCCCTTGTCGAGGGGATGTGAACCTGCCAGCATGTCCCTGCATATTGAGAAAGATCGCAGAGCATCTAATAGAAACTCTGGACACCCTATATAGGACTGATCAAGACGCATCTGAAGGGGTGTTGTCGGCCCCTGGTAGGGCGTGTTAGATAACAGCCGAGGACGTGTATATGTCGCCCCGAGTGTGTCAATTCTGAACATGAGGATGGTTAGCAAGGAACGTATATAAAGCGGGGATTTTTCATTGGCACGTACAAGTAGATCTGTCTTATGATAAACTTACGTATCCCTTCGACAGTATCCCCAAGACCCTGCTCAGTACCTGTTTGTGATTCCATGGATGGTTGAATCTGAGTAATCAATTTCTTGACGCCTTCTAGATGAATGTTCCACTTGTCACTCCCAGACTCCAAGAGATCCAAAAAAATCAGTAGAAATGCGCCCGCGACCAGTGTATCCTGTTTATAGGAATTTGCATCGTTCAGAGCATGCGATAGCGATTGTATAGCTTTATATTTGAACCAAAGAGCATTGTAGTGCGCGTCAGTTAATGCGGGAAGGGTTGATGTTCCCAGTTCATAGAACGATTGGTCTCCATTAGCCATATGGCGTGATGAGAGCGCAATAATAGACGTTAATAACACCGAGTTGCTCAATGCAGCGGGTATTAGATTTCTTAAAGGGTTCCTCTTGCTGTCATACATGACGAACAGCTTGCATACACATTTGCTATCTGGATATTGAGTTAAAGCTTACTCAAGATAAATTGATGCACCAGGTAGAATAGCAGCATGCTCACAATAGTATATGTAATATTTAGAAACCTTGTCTAAGTTTGAAGCGTAAGGGTCATCCGGATTTACTGGCACATCGTCGACAAAATTATTACGAGGCTCTGAGTCATCAGATTGGCATCGTTAGTCGAATATATATATCGATAATGATCCCCAATATCGCTCCAGATCTATTCTCACCAAGGACATCCCCACCATACACCACAGCATCACCATTGGCTATTGACTCGCAATTATTTATATCCCTGGCGCATGAACCATCTCTCCTGGTTGCGTTTAGGGCGAACTTTGTGGCAGAGACGGATGCATCCTTTGTCGAAGAAGCTTTCTTCTTAGCCCTAAAGGCTGCACCTTCGACCCACCGGAGAGGCCTTTTTATATAGCATTCCAGTCCGGCCTTTTTACATTTCTTGCAAGGTGGCTCGGACATCTCGCATTCGATGCGTCTGCGGCGACAAGTGTAACAAGAGTTGTCCATGATGGCCGTGTCTTTCGTCCGACGAGCGATCCCTCATCTCAAAAATACCGATCAGGTTATCCGACGCAATTAATATTGCCGGCATCGCACGCACAGAGCGGGGAAATGGGACGGGCCGGCCACATGACTACTACTGGTGCCTAAGGCGTGAATGGCCAGTCAGTGTTTTAAACCTTTATAAGCAAGTTCCCCTTCTGTCCACGTGGCGCCAGTCATGGACTGCCAAGCCCGGGATCCCGGGCCGCGGGTAGACTAGCCCCTTTCCAGCCATGTCTATATCACGGCGAGCGCGACGCAAGGTCGATTTCAGACCACATTTGGATTACTGCATAGTTGCCTTAATCCTCGGTGCTACGCTAGGATTCCCCCAGCTTGAGGTAGCCTTGCTTATACTGTTCAATAACAAACAATTGCGGGCGATTAGTATGTGACAGCGGAATCCTGTTAAACTTTATCGGAGGGTCATGGCTGACAACAAATCCCGAAATCCCGCTTTTAATGAAATCAGATACATGATTTAGTGTTATGCAAGTTGCCAAGACAATGGTTTCCTATAAAAGCACATAGAATTTGGTGGTCGCTTTATGTCCACCCCTTCACGCTTAACCTAGATAGGCAACGTTCACCGTTATCCAGCTAGCCAAGTTCGTCCGCCAGCATCACTCCATACCTATCTCGTCTAGTGATTAAAGGCAGGAGTTGGCGGACAGACCCTGCCTTCCCCTCAGGAGCCTACATCAACATGTAGTCCTGAGGCCATAACCAAGCGACTTCTCCCAGTCTACGGAAACCAACGACCTCACCCATCAATATGGCCGAACAGCCCACCGCTGCGAACACAACCTCATCACCCCCTAAACTCAGTGTTCTGCGACCTGAGGATGATCTCCCGCTGTTAGAAGTTGCGGAAGAGGAGGATGAGGAGGATTTCTCACCGACGGATTCCGCGCTTGGCAGCACCGGCACCCAAAGTTACGCCACGTCCCTGCTTTCCGAAGTGAGAAACTACAAGTACGAGAATGGCCGTCGATACCACTCCTACCGCGAAGGGCAGTGTGTGCTGCCAAACGACGAACAAGAGCAAGATCGCGAGGACCTATTACACCACGTTCGCAATCTGCATTTCAGTGGAGATCTCTTTCACGCCCCGATCCCAGAGGATGTTGAGAACGTTTTCGACATTGGCACCGGAACAGGTATGGCACATGCCGTATCTATTCCAGGAAACCCGCTCGCTCATGGCTGACCAAATAATAATAAAGGTATCTGGGCCATCGACTTCGCAGACACACACCCCAACGCCCGAGTAATCGGCACCGATCTCAGCCCCATCCAACCCGCCTGGGTCCCTCCGAACCTCGAATTCTTCGTCGACGACGTCGAAGCCGACTGGACTTTCAAACGAGATTACTTCGACTTCATCCGTGCATGCGACCTTGCCGGTTCGATCGCCGACTGGCCGAAACTGCTGCGCCAGGCATATTCACACATGAAGCCAGGTGGATGGTTGGAACTATCCGACTTTGAGATGGAACATTTCTCTGACGATGACACACTCGATCTGGCGCCCTCACTGGGCGAGTGGTTCAGACTGTTGATTGAGGCAAGCTCGAGGTTTAACCGGCCAATGAAGGTGGCGGCCGACCATCAGAGAAATATGATAGACGCAGGGTTCACCGATGTGAAGGAAAAGATCTACAAGGTAGGTTTTTTCTACTTTCGCTCTCCCTCTGGTTTAATACTCCGTTAATCTATCGGGTATTAACTTAATTTCTGTAGTTCCCGATGGGTCCCTGGGCTAAAGAAAAGCGATTAAAAGAAGCCGGTCGGTTCCATCGCGAAGTCATGGTTATGAGTCTTGAGTCGTATGCTCTTGCGCTTTGTACAAGGGTTCTCGGCTGGTCCCCGGTGGAGGTAGCAGTTTTCTTGGCCTCTGTGCGGAATGAGTTGAGAGATCCTAGGGTGCATATCTATGGGAAGTTTCATGTTGTGTGGGGAAGGAGGCCGGTTGAGTAAGATGACTCAACGCAAGTGTGTTGGTAATGATTAATGACCTTTTCCTAAATATACTAATACTGCACGACCATGCTTTCTTATCTATTTCGGGGGTTACTACTGAAATGCAATGAGTGACTAGTAGCCAGTGACATGTACATGAAGTATCCTTCCTACGGTCTATAGGCAACCATTGAGATCCGGTGTCTCAGACCCATATCATAGACCGTTCATTGGACCATGTTATCTTTGAAAGAATACCTAAGGAAACCACCTCGGCAGATAATCACCCAAGCCCCAATAGTTCTCGCGACCCATGGGATGTCCGGCACACTTCCGTATCTCATGCACCTCCACACCCTCGGGGAGATTATCAGGATCGTAATACATGACTCCAAGACGTCCGCAAAGTTCTTCGCTAGCCCCCGGGACCGGGACCAGAGCAGCCCGGGCGACTGCGGCAGATCCGACGATCAGTAGAAGGTTGAGGGAGAGTCTCATGGTGGGATATGGTCTTCCTCTATTAGAGGTGAGGTTAATATTTTGCAGGTAGAGTGGATAGGACGTCGGACCTGACGTACTTGACTTTGGGATACGATGTATAAATACCGGTAAAAGAGGGATTAGGTTGTCAGAAGTGAGACGAGGTTTGCATCTGAGCAGAAATATCCCTAGATATGGACACAGTCGATTCATACATCATAGGTGTTAAATACATTCTTTGTACGTAGCATTTACTCATTGGTTCATTCCAGTTTTTCTCTGTTGGCACTAGTGAGCAGGGATTCAATTCCAGCAGCGATTTCTGGAACTAACATAACTATGAGTCCATATGCTAGGCAGATCAATTTCTAGGAGGATAACGCAAGTCCTCAGGGGGGTGGGTCTAGGCCTGCATAGCAATGTAGGGTAGTCAAACAGAAAGACACGTATATCACTACTGAACCACGAGTAAGATGCAAAGCGTCATTAATTCTTGTTGATTTACACAGTGGATAATCTGCAGGGTGCTATAAGTCTTCCCAAAAAGGCAAGGGGTGAGGCTGAGCAGGATACCTTGACTGATATTCGCCCATAGTATTACCATGACACCTGTCTTTTACAAAGGTAACCCCCTATCACAAGCTTTAGACTAATCTTGATCCAGAGCGGGTCTATTTTACGTCATGCGGCCAAGTACCATGGTTTGAATCAAAGTAGTGGGAAGAGATGCGACATATTGGATGCTAACAAACCATAGTTTTGTGTAGCATCCGTTCCTTTAGACGGGGCCTCACCAAGGTTACAGACCACAACGACCAGATGCAGAATGCTCAGCTCTATTTTCCAACATTTCATCTCTGATTATAATCTTTGGCAGTATACGTCGGACGGCATGGGTGATAAGATAGGAATCAGCTTTGGATCACTCCGAATAATTATAGAAGTCTAGTATCTATATTGAACCTATCAGATAAATCCTGCCAAACAAGGATGTTATCCAAGCAGAAGGGTCTAATGCAAGCTGGTTTGCGTGGATTGTTGATAACTGCATATTAGCCTCAGTGGTTGGGAGAGGTGGAATATATTCATCGGAAGGGACTATCTATGTCAAGTCGGTAGACAAAATTGTGGATGATACTTTCGCTGATACCAATCCTCGGGCTTTGCGATTCATCTGAGCGCAGGGCTCTCTGCTAGTCATGGCGGGTTCTCTCCTTGGATTTCGCGTGTCGATTTGACCATCCCATGCAATGATGGCTTTGCTGAGGTCCGACTCTAGGTGTAGTGCACCAAATTCAATATTTGATACCATGTTTCTCTCTGACATGGCTCCACAATCGGTAGATTGACACGCGAAGTAGATTGATTGTAGAAAGTCCTGGGATGACATACATAATCGGAGATTTGGGGGCTGATTTAAAGAGGGTCAATATACCGATCGACCGAGCGGTCCACCTCAGCGTAGGGATATTTTCTGCTCGCTAAAATTTCCCCGGATAGCCAAAGCCAATTAGGAATTTCTTTCAGTATGTACCAAGAGTTCTGTAGAACTCTATGAGCTGCTTGATGGCCAGCCTGGGCCTTAAGCACGTAGGATAGTGATGGTGATCCTTACCCGAGACGCAATCGTTAGCCTTCAAGTTATATCCACCTTAGTTAGATTAAATGAAAAGGGATCCATCATACGAAATAGAATTGGCTATACACAGTCCACAATCCCATTAGTTCAAATACATACGCTACGGTTGTATATCCAATTGTCAGACATGGTTTTCAAGTCGATCGTAGCAGTTCGAAGCATGTACTGACTGGGGCAATGTATAGACCTAATGCTGGATGCAATATGGAAGACAGCTGTCTCTAAGTTATAGAATATATTATATACAGGTAGATATGCAGCTCGTAAGTTTCGGACCCATGTACAAAAGATTCATAGCTAGGGAGGCTCACGGAATCAGCACAAGCCATCGGGAGTATATACACCTAAGTCGAACGTATAAACTTAATATTACAGCGCAACCTGTAGTATTGCGATTCACTCTAAAACCATAGCGATCGCTGCCATGGCTGCAGCGCCACTAACAGCCCACCTAGCATTGCCTGTCACCTGCGCCATAGCCGCATTGGTGCTCTGGCTAGCTCCTGCTGTTGAGGATGCTGTATTCGCTGCCGCTTTCTGCGCCCCACTCCCCGACTCCCCAGCGGCGGCAGTGGCAGACGCGGTGCCAGTAGTCGTAGCAGTAGCACGACCGGCGGTAGGAGAAGTCTGTGCAGAAGCGGATCCGGAAGCGATCTCAGTGCCGGTGATGGTCACGGTCCGATAGAAGTCACTGGCTGGGGCGGTGGTGCCACCATCGGACTCTACATCGGTAGAAGAACCATAATCCATAGTTATGTCGCAGTTGAGGGAGGTGGAGTCGTGGAGAGTGCATGCCTCTATCATGGTACTGTTCAAGTTGAGCACCCTGCCACTAGGGCTTTACTGGGAGTCAGTTCATGGAAACTCACGCTTCCGGGTCATCAAAGGCAACACGCATGGTGGATGGACCAGCGGTGACGGTCCAGCCGTGTGATGAGCTGACACAATCTCCAACCTGGTAGAAATTTTGATTGGGGGGCTTCGGGTTGCAATTGATTACGTATGTGGTTAAGGGACCGTCCTGTAGATTTTAGTTGGAGCTTTGTCTGGTGGCATGGATAAGGCTGGGTTCATGTACAGTGCCAATGACCTTTCCCACTAGATCGACGCTGTCCATTTCGGTGAATATGATGGTGGCAGTTTCATTGGCGATGGCCGTAGCAGTAGAAGCCATGATGGCAAATGAAAGTAGGGCTTGAGCACGCATTGTGTGATGTATGTTCAACGTTGATCAATAGAAACGAATGAAAAGTTTAAGTTTGAAGGATTTCCGAAGGAGCGACACGAACGAGAAGAGGAAAGACTTTCACTCTGACAAACTGGGTCTTACCCACCTTATAACATGGTGTTAAACCCTAATTGAAGAGACCCTGGTCCCCGTTATGGTTACATCGTGGTTTTTGATATGCTCGCTTGCACGTTGTTTGAGGACGTGGGGGCCGAATGATTACTGTTTGTGAACTAGTCGATCAATAGCGCCAGGAACCGTTATTTTAATCCTTGTCCTTATCCAATGGGGCGTTGCTATATTACCTGCCGCGCTTTAAGCAAATCTCGGTCAGGTGTCAGACCCGCTGAGTATTTAGTAGTTCAATTCTTGATCTACATAGTCATAGCCCTAATCATGTCCCAATTATTGAGGAGCCCTATTCCCACGTTTCTTGACGGAACGTCAGATCAGATGGAAAATGAAGCCTTACTTTCCTACGGGAGGCACCGAGGCCCTTTTCACGCTGCCTAGAAAAAAAGAAATCGAGGACAAAGCGCGGAGGCCCCATGGAAATACGCTTGAGAATGTAATGACGGAAACAGAGAAAACATGGGCTGAAATGAAGCAATCCGATCTAATATCTGATATGATCATCTTGTCTTCTAACTTCATCCAAAATAAACCCATGACACAACAGCTACTAACATAACCCATCAATTGTCAGGCTTGGCGCATTTGACTTTACCTTGTCCGCGTGCTCTTTTATTACTCGTAGGCGGCGCTACTACTCAAGTAATACGGTGAGCGATAGAAGTCATATTTACGAGCATCTATTCATCTATAAATTCATACTAGACATAGACAGGAGGGATATCGTGTCTCCTTGACTTTTTACAACTTGGACTTGCTCTCCTCGCGACCCTGGAGGTTGGGGTGGGGAGCTCGAACAGGCCGAGTAACGGCGTAGAAGGCAAAGCCTTGGGACTTGGTCGAGAACTAGAGAAAGTAGGGTTGTGTCAGTCAATGACTCGCTGCGTGTGAAATATCGTAGATCTAGGTAAAGAGAGTCGCAACTAACCTTGACCTTGGATCCAACGTGGAAGAAAGCAAAGTCGCCTGGAACTAGGTGGTGGGTGATGCCGGTAGCCTCGTCCTATGAATTGGAAGCGCTATTGTTAGTATTATCCAAGAAGATGAGAGTATGAAGCGCACGATTGGACATGCAGCTTTTGATATGGCTAAGAAGGATTTACCAAAACGTCAATCTGACCACTCAGAACATACTTCGTCTCCTCGAAGGTGTAGTGAGCGGGTCGTTGAGGGCCAGCCTCAATCTTATAGAATCCGGAGGTGAAGTAAGCGGGGGATTCGGTCTGGGTGCGGATGGAATGGAAGTCGGCTGTAGTTGCGTTTTCGCCCTTGGGAAGGGGGATGAACTCGTGGCCGGCGCCTTTGATAACGGTAAGAGGGACGAGGTCACTAGACACTATACCACAGTTATTAGTGACTGTTTGTCTGCATTGATTGGTCTAAAGACGTAAAGAGGGACTCACTTTTGATTTATTTTCGTAATAGACAGAGACAATGTTGAACAATACTCAAGAACCAGGTATACCTTAAATATAGTATACAACTCGGAGGCATACCCGGGATATTGTGCAAGAAGTGTCAGGTCCCGCGTGCTTTATCCCGATGAGGGGAAAAAACCCCGGGTGCATCCCCGGGTGTGGGGAACCATCGGATGGACACCCGATACTCCACTATAGAGGGGAGCTTCCCTCACTGCTATATTAAGCAGCGCCGCGTCCTCATTAACTGCAGTGTAAACTAGTACTGTCATCTGGAGAGAAAAATGTCCTTGGCGAGTTTTAGCTTCTGCTGAGGATTATTTGGCGGCGAGAACCGGCGTCTCGGCCATCACCAAGAACCAAGCGTGCCTTGCGCTTTGGCAATTTGATCGCCCCGCTTGTTGAGCAAGCTGTGGAATACCCTACCAAAACAGGTAGCTTGGTGCCTGAGGACTCAGTATAAATGCTAACTAGGGGGAAAGGCTATGGGGCGTTGTGTGGACCCCTCAGATCGGCTGAATGTCGCTCAAATGCTAGGCTATGGTGCTGATATCGTTGGACCGAATAGTGGCGACGAGACAGCAGTTTCAGGCACCCTGGAAGCGGTAAATACTCTTCAGTGGCTTTAGTTTCCATTCAATCCGAATGTATGTCTTGATGGAGAAAGATTAGCACTATCAGTTTGTTACTTATGGTAAAGTCCAGCCAATAGCAAGGCTCAGTTCCTGAGAGTAGCTCCATTCCAAGGCTAATACCAAACATCACTACCACTCAGTTAGCTACCCTCAGAGATATGCTTAGCTCTACTATGAGGGGAAGGCAGAAAGTGACAGATGGAGTAGACTAGGGGTAACTGGGCCTGTTTCGTTTAAACTAAACTAGGAAAAAGAACCCTACCCGGTATTCTCCCTTGTGGCTATCAGTTGTACTGGAAATGTGCTGTTTTCTTAACCGACCTCCCGTCCATGGCAAATGTTTGTGTTATAATAGAAGCTGGAATGCGGCACCAGCATTTGGTCTGCATTCGCGGTAAGATATTCGTCCAAAAGAATCAAAATAATTTAACCCATACACCGGTTCAGCTCAAGGTTGACTACAACACAAGAAGAAAGGAACAACAACGTAGGGTATCTGTCATCATGGCAGCAAAGAAATCGTAAAGGAAGGCGGTCATAATTCCGAGTTTAGCTCTGCAGTCAGTAGAACTCATCGCGTGGGAAGTGAGCGAATATCTCATCCAGGCAGACTTGTTCAAGATCATCGGAACTTGGCGGAAACGAGTACATAGCATTGCCCGCGGGGTTGGGAGGGTGTGGCTGTTCAACTTGCTCATCTAACAGCGGGTGAACGAAATGAGTGGTAACCCGCATCCTGGCGTCTGGTACATTCGAAACCCGGGAAGTACCACATTGCGAGGTAGGGTCGCCTTGTGGCACTTGGCAGACCTTGGCATCGAGGAGCTCCCAGAACATCTGAGGTTGGAAGGATATCATTGTACTACCGCGCGGTACTTCCTGGAGCTTTTCCTTCGCGACGTATTGGAGGTGTTGGAGGATCTCGAGCTATGCGATGAAATTTAACTACAGCTCTGAGAAGAAATTGATGAGAGAGAGGTAACACGTTCAGCAGATTGTGGGTGGTTTTGCCCGCCCTGAAACATACCTTTCGCGAAATATGTGGCCAGGTGGACGAAATACGGCTCAAAAACCTTTCACACCTGCCAAGGTCGTCATGCGCTTTCTTTGAGACTTTAGGGTCTCTAGCAAACTGAAAGAGCCATGGTATAGTAGCTGTCGCTGCGACTGCGTGCCCGATTAATGGGTCGTTGATCTCATATTGAAGGTTTTCGCAAAACTGTATAAACTGAAACACCCAACCAGAATGAAATAATGCTAGATCCACGGTCTGCTGGAGAAACAAACGTGACTGAGGCATACCTCTACTACCACGCATAGCGACCAAGTGAACAAAAGGATGGTTTAGGATGGCTGGTGATGCATGAGAGAGCATTTGCATCGCCAGCCAGGGACTCCAGTATTCCTGTTCCTGCATGATCTCAGCTATCGATCGCTTGTAGAAGCAAACATTCCTAAGAAGGTGTCTTTGCGGCAGTTCGGCATCGCACTCGTACAACCTTACACTGAGCTTTGTGTGTGTTGACTCGGGCAACCAAGGCGTTTCAATGTTACCGGATCGTATTCCATGTAAATATCGCGTAAGGTCGCCCCATACTGAGACGATCTTTATGTGATAAGCATTGATGCCAAGGTCCTTGTTGACCTCTTCTGAGACATGTAAATCAGGAGGACAGTTTTCGTCCCTGTAGGTTGGCAGTGTGGATGGCAAGGGAGCACTCAGGGGATAATCAGGCGTGTCTTGAGATGACGAAAGATCCAGCACATGGGGAGAAAAGGCCTTTTCGAGTATGAACACAGACCAATGACATCGAGCGCTCCTATCCTCGGTCTGCGCAGCAGATGTATGATGGCCTGTTAACCTGCGCAAAGTATCCAGCCGAGACGCAGTTCCAATGGTCATCCAAGCACGGGCTGGCCTTTGACCTGGGTTAATAAATTAGCTTGATCAACTTGGATATGATATAGTGACCCATGATTTACCAATTAAGTCCTTCACAGCTAGTAGACATAGTGACTCTATAACCTCGACCTTCGAGATGCCTTCCACAGCCAATTCCATAGTGCCATCTTGTGCGGATCGAGTATAAAACTGGACAGCCTCCTGTTCCCGGCCTCTAAAAAATCCATGGCTCCCAAAATTCAAGGAAAGAGCTAGGAAGCTGTGAAGAAGAAATCGGGGGGAGTTTGCCAAGCGATCCCGTAGGCCCTCAAGGTTAAATAATGGCAATGGTTGGAGATGTATTCTGGTGCGGTATACTTCCACGAGATGATCCAAAACGTGCACCGGGGGTTCGAGGCTAGGGGAACTTAGCTCAATTGGCTTCATACACAATGTATGACAGCAAGTATTCGTGATAGGCATTGGAGACCTACTGTGATGGTGCAAAACATGGACTTCTACCCAAGCCTCCTACGCGTGAGAGCATGTTTGGGACCTCAGTGGAATAGCCTTCCAGTGACTCTCCGCTCCGGGCTGTAGAAGCTTCAATAGAAGCTTCAGGTGTCGCGGCATCGTTGCGATTGGCGAGAGAACTTCAATGTAAGCGTATTTCTAGTAGTACGAAGTGAACCACTGCTCTAGAGTCATTCAACATACTTCAAGATATGGTAAATATCGTTGACCTGTGACTCAAGCTTTCGGAAACGGTCTTTGGAAGACTTTCTGTATTTTCCTTTCATGAGACAGCGTCTTTAACAATACTGGAAGTCTCGGAAGTAGCTCACGTCTTTGTCACCTTGCTTGTGTGTCCATCCGCTCTGGCTTGTTCCCTTGGAAGATAGACACATTGCAGATTTAGCCGTTGGCAAAATGAGCACACTGGTCTCTCAGCCGTGCATTTGGACTTTTTACGCCTGGTTAGGTAGAGTTAGCATAGCTTTTGTCAAGGAAATGCAGACCGTACCTGCAGGGCTCACAGGCTTGCCGACTGCGCTGCTGCTCCCCGGACATATATTTGCCTTCAAAGATGATTCTAACGTTGTTAAGCGCTAATACGTGATAGGAGGGGAGAAGAGATTCCGCGGTCTCCAAAAAAAGGTTCCGGGCTCAGATAAGAGCCGAATAGGAAAACTGTGGGGAAGCCTTCAATGCCGACCAACAGCCGCGACGCTTATGGAGCTCACGTGAGCGGAGTTTGTAAAAGACTTCCGGGTTTCCCGAAAACCCACCACCAAAGCCCTATATCACCGCTATCGTATCGCGGAAGTTCACGTTCGCATGGCTCCACACATGGCCACCAGTATCTATTAGAGACAGATTTGAAGGAGGAGAAATGCGTGCCACCCCACTCCAATACACTCATTTCAAGCTATCTCTACAACACGGGTCATGCACCTCGAGGGCCCTGTTCTCAAAGTTCCTCCATCGATCTGCCCCGGCAGTATATATCTGCACCCCAAGCTGGCGATCCACAAACAAGTCTTCACAAATCCTGATCTACCAATCGACAAATACCCATATCTCAACAAGGAGACCAACATGCTTGATTTGACGGCCTGATATCTGTGATTGAGCCCCCCTAAAGGCAGTATTATCCTGCTCCACACCTGTGCACACAATCCGACAGGAGTCGACTCGGCCAAAGAACAATGGATAAAAGTCGCCGATGTCATGAAAGAGAGAGGTCTATTCCCATACTTTGACTGTGCCTATCAAGGCTTCGCATCTGGTTCTCTCACGGAAGATAATCTCGCAATCCGCCAGTTCGTTGAACAAGGGTTCGGTGCAATGTTCGCTCAGTCCTTTGCTAAGAATGATCATATTTCCTGGTCCACCGTTGGCTAGGGCTTTGACTGTTGCGATGAACAGACCACTTCAGATATGAGAGCCAAGTGAGATAACCTGTAATCATCCTTGAGCGGGCACTTGACGAAACTCACGTCCAAATGCCGGACACGTGACCGGGAAACCCTCAGATTCCGGGGAGCTTATCATGTGGGGGCATCTATGACGATTGCTCCATTTTTTGAAATTTCTTTCCCCCGTCGTCTTATTTCTCGCTATTTACATTCATACTTGTCTGGGAAATTCAGTACCAACGGGTTCGATTGACGTGATGGATAAGAACAGCAGAATCGTCATTGTTGGGGCAGGCGTGTTCGGCCTGTCCACGGCTGCCAAGCTGGCGTCGGAGGGCTACAAATATGTTACGGTTGTTGATCGCCACATGCCGCCTGTAAAGTTCTCTTTCCTTTTGTTCACTATCCCATGTTTAACAAGGTCAGGTTCCGGATGGCTCCAGCTCGGATATTTCCCGTGTTATCCGTTTCGATTACGCCGACGAAGACTATCTCAACATTGCATACGAAGCATACCAGAAATGGTCTCAATTACCGAAATATCAAGGCATCTTCTTCAAAGCACCTTTCATTCTTACTGGCAACACCACTGTACATGGTCGGGCCTGGATTGAAAAGACGACGGCTGCACTAACCAAGAAACAGCTGCCATGGGCGAAGCTGGATAGTGCTGCGGCCGCAAAGAGTAGATACCCTATTCTAAGTGGGACTCTCGCTACTCCTAATTTCACCGGCTACTATAATGAACAGGCAGGATGGGCAGACGCCAATAAGGCTGTCAGCCAGCTTCGCGACGATTGTCTTGAACTCGGCGTGTCATTTATTTGCGGTCGCGCAGGCACAGTTATCAGCCTCGACACAGATTCGCAAAAGAAGATCAAGGCTGTTCGGACTCTTGCGGGAACCTCGATTGAAGGTGATCACTTCATCCTTGCTTCCGGTGCCTGGACCTCGGGATTGGTGGATATGTACAACTCGACTTTGGCAACCGCCCAGGTCATCGGCTACACGCCGCTCACGGATGCTGAAGTGAAGAAGTACAAAGATGTTCCCATTTACGCCAATTTCAACACGGGTTGGTTCAACTTCCCTTCGCATGACGATACCAAAACACTCAAAATGGCCGTGCATGGATGGGGCTACACACGTGCACCTACCGCCGAAGATCATCAGAGCGTAAAGACTAATATCTCGTCGCCTCCGTTGATACCCCCTCGTCAACGCGTCAATTTTACTCCACCAGATGGAGAAGACCGCCTTAGGACTGGTCTGCGTGAGATCCTTCCGGAATTAGCCGATCGCCCGTTTGAGCGGGTGGCGCTCTGCTGGTATACAGACACACCTTCCGGTGATTTCATTATGGACTCTCACCCCGATTACAAGAACCTTTTCATCGCTGGAGGGGGTAGTGGACAGTAAGTCACAACCTTGCTCTTAATGACAATATATGCTTACACAGTTCATTCAGCGCATTTAAATTCCTCCCTGTCTTAGGCGACTACACATTCCTGGCGTTCACGAAGCGTCTTCCAGAGCATTTGGCGAAGAAGTGGCGGTTCCGGACTGAGTACAAAGACGATAAAGATACTTTCTTGGGAGACGGAAGTCGCGGAGGGCCCGCCAGACGGGAATTGCATGCTCGGGAAAGGGCTAAATTGTAGGGCTGAAGCGATACATTAGATAGCTTTTTCGTGTGTTATGGATGCCGGATTCCATTCCAAGTATCATTTAGGCCGCTTGCATACTGATGTTTCGATGACTTAATTAGCCTTTTAGTATGAGAACAATATATACACATGCCATTCAGATATAAATTGCCCGAATAGTCGCCAATATATAGTTTGTTAGATATAAGCAGTAAGTGCTACGTCCAGTGTAGTGCCTCCCTCCGGTGGCCAAGTGACCTCTCCAGAAGCGCAATTTGCTTCACCTTTTTGTTATTTGAGCCTGGGGTGTGAATAAGGCAAATATGACGTACGGCCCCTATTTCGCACCCTGACGGTTTCTCCGCAAACCTTGTGTTCAGCTCAAGCACCTACCTTTGATAGATACAGTGCGGGGGTGGATCAAGGCAGGGGAGGCAACGGAATTCACGGAGTGCTCGCAAAACTCCGTCCCCACTCGTATCCGGCCATATATATACTATCTTAGAGCTTTGAAAACGGAGATAGAAGCACAGTCACGAAACCAGGAATGTGTAAGACTACTTATCCGTATTACTCTTTATTTGATGAATAGACCACGATTTTAATTATTCATATTTCTTCGGACTAAGCAATCAGACATTAGGGTTAGGTAGATCTCCTTCTGCCTGGTCAGGTTGCCGGATCGCACGGCACTATCGCTGGATTAGCCAACATTGTACCTACTTTGCACCGTGAGGTAATCTGCCTGTACTAGGTGGGGAATCTTAAGGCTGCGTAAGAGCTCCAGATCAAGGTCAGTCATGCTGATGGCGCGCCGATGAAGATGGAACCTATTGGTTTTAAGGCGGTTATTGTGCATTATTTTCGTTATGGGTCGGGGAGGGGCCGGAGTCCGCTTGGAAGCTCTACTATTGCTGCTTTCCCGGAGGATATCCTTCAGTATGTTGATAAAGTTATGGGTCTAGGAAAGGTATATCTTAGGTGAGGATGTTCAGGCAGCCTTCGAAGTTTGAATGGCATTTTTTACCACGTTCTTAAATAGAATTCTGTAATCAACTTGATAATATGTAACTCAGCCACCTTTTAACATAGATCTACTAGGAGCGAGCATTTAGAACCACCTCTATGGTACTCTATTCTAGTCGGTAAACAGATGATTATCATTTATTCTTAGAGCTATATACATAGTGTAATCTAACGCGAGTAGTTACAAGCTCTCTACATGTCTTCTTAAGGAACGTACTATTTGGGTTAATATATAACCTGACTTGGGAATTGGTGTTTTAGGCAAGTGGGGTTGAAAATTTGAGATTATCTGATGGGATCATACTTCTTAGCTCTGGCATTTCGCCAAGATATATGTTCTGACCGGAGGCACCCCGCATACATTGAAGTAGCCCACGTTTTCCCATAGGATGAAGCTTCCCGAGGATCAACAAATCATAGAACCCTTCAGCATCCAAGAAGTCAATTGAGCCTTATATAACGATCGGAATTCCCGCGGCTGGTTTCCTAGCCAATGAATGTGCCGCGATGCGCAAGATCCTGCGCCACTTCGAGAAGATGCATGATGACTTGTCATCAAAGACATACGAACCAAATCTCCTCAGTTCTCTCGCTGATTTCTTCTCTTCTTCACTGTCCTCTGGACTCATCACCTTTACTGGTAATCACTGAATCCGTATTCCATCCTATAATGTTTACATCAACATTTCCGACCATGTCCCTGGACTTGGTCGGCATCATTTTCCTGGCTGATCTGTCGCTCATCGCGCAACGAACCGCCCTCACAGGCGGCTCCACATTCCTGGATACATTTATCCTCTGCCCCGGACTGCATCGCCAGCAAGATGCTGCTAATGTCCATCGCGGAGAATACCCAGCCGTAGCTGCCATGACGACAGGCTACGTGTTTCGCGTTGAGAACCCAGCAACTGTCAATTTCCTACAGAGGGTTGGTCACACGGGCCAACTGACTACACTTTCCGTTACCAACACTCGCAAGACTAGAAAAGGATGGCGTTCTCATTTCATGTCCTCTATCGACAGTTCCATGTCACTCGGAGCTGTCGCGGCATACCTCCTCGCGGTTAGCAGCACAATTGCCGTCTCATACCTTCTAGTCCTTACCGAGGACTGGTGGGGCCTCCTCGTGCTCACTGTTTTAATGTTTACCCGATTCATCAATGTGCTCTTGATCCGGTCTCGCAGTCGTGTCGGCTGGAGTGGAGCTTCTGAACCGGGTGTAGTTGGAGACCTCCTTGTTCTTCTGAGCCAGGACCGCTGGGTCCGCATCCGGGGATACGTGGATGACCTCAAAGCGGTGACTTCTGGAGAATGGCTCCACGATATGACTTGGGTTGAAAGTGCCATATCCGGTTTTACAACTTTATTGGTTTACTTGAATGTTGCTCTCGCGAGCAATGCGAAGTTGTCTGGGCAAGTTATGTTGCTGTTACTCTTTGTGGGAACGGGCGGTTTGCTAGGGCTAGTGAATATGTTAACGCAAGGGCTCCAAATGCACGGTAACTTGATCACTGTTGACATTCCACGAAGGAAGTATCGAAGAAGACTGGATCTTGTGGAGGCATTGATCTGTGAGACAGGAAGAGATGATTGGGCAGTGCGCTTAGGAATGATTAATCCTTCTCAAGCGTCAGCTACAAAAGGTAGTTCGGCAGGGAATGCTGCGTTTAATGAAACGCTTACAATGTGATCTTGAGTTAGGCAGCGGCCGTTTGTCCCCACCACTCATTTCTATGACAGGGGTGGCTGTATGGGTGTTTTACGAATAGTGAATGACTATATATTTCATATAGGCCTCATGGAAGTTCGTTTGTGTATGACATTATTTGTGTCCTTCTTCTCGATGGGCTGCGTCCCGCAGTTAATGACGAATACTAAGTGCTCATGGCTTTACACACTACATAGAGCATATTGTACTCATGCTTGTAAATACCAGCATACTAAAAGATTTGTATGAGGAAAGGGATATTCGCATATCTGCAGCCTCAGTAGTAATTGATCTCTGTCGAATTGACAAATAACCAATATAAAAGATCCTGCCAGATCTCATCACACACTCTTAACAGTAAAATTCATACCTTGAATTATAAGAGATCTAGGTAGGAGGATATGCTAGGCTATAAGTGAAACGTTATGCGAGTCCTGTTATCTAATTGGGGCGCCCCGGCTTTTGCGACGTTAATATATGACTGTCCTATGACCGCGTGATGTACTGCATCTACGGCTTATATGGCCTGGATATCTCGTTAATACTTCAAGAGCTAATGTAGCCCGCAGTTATTGGCTGTCTGATTGGCCTTTTATATTAATTTCCGAATTTTAGTGTTCCTATTAGGATCACTGACATATAAACTGAGACTGAGCTGAAGGCGAGCACTCGAACATCCGGGAGGCTTGGTCATATAGTATTGAATAACTACTAACGACTAAAGATCCAATAAAATAACGCAAATTGTAGATATCCCTGACACGGGATACGCTGAACCTATCGTCGCTAAATCCGTAAACAATGATTTGACTTGCGATTACTCCGGTAGCGCCAGATTTCCCCCAGTCTTAGTCGGAGTTGCTCGATTCAGAACGACGCCCTGTCGGGATACCGCATTGGGAAACCTTCCCGCTATCAGGGTAAGCAACCAGATTACAAATCCCCACCCAGACAGTTGACTATAAAGCAGTTCGTGTTGGCTTCTTCATTCTTCATGGAACACCGCTCTCCAAGCTAATATAACGAAACAAAGCTTCACTTGAATCTTCATTCATTCGCTTTCCCTTAAAAGAATTGGTCTAACGGCAAACCGATAATGAAACAGTGGGTCCTCAGCGGAACTTGTGGGATTGATTCCCTACAGCTCCAAGATGTTCCGATCCCTGACCCAGGTGACTACGAGGTTCTAGTAAAGTTCCACGCAGCTTCACTCAATTTCAGAGACATCATGATTGCAAATGTGAGATCGCATAGGTCTTCCAATACGCTGGGTATACCGAGAATTGAAGCAACCTGACTGACATCGAGATACAGGGACAATATTATATCAAAACTAAGGACAGAGTAATTCCAGGGTGAGTACTTAGACTTTTGAGCTATTTCGTCTCTAATAAAAGGGGGTACTGACTAGTGACAAAGCTCTGATGCTGCGGGTGAAATTGTCAAAGTTGGCCCAAAGGTGACCAGATTTTCTACTGGCCAGCGGGTGTCACCGATCTTTCATTTGACCCACCTATATGGTTCTGTGAAGGATACGGACATTCAAAATCAGCTAGGCGGAACTTATGACGGGGTATTTTGCGAGTACGGTGTCTTCAACGAGCATGGTTGCGTCGAAATTCCGTCAACCTTGTCTTATCGTGAAGCTGCAACTCTACCTTGTGCTGCACTCACAGCTTGGAATGCCCTTTATGGTGGCCCTAGAAAGTTGAAGCCGGGTGATGTGGTTCTAACGCAAGGCAGCGGTGGTGTTAGCATATTTGCTCTACAGTTCGCGAAGCTCGGGGGCGCACAAGTCATCTCGACAACTAGCAATGCGGAAAAGGGTGCGAAGCTGCGAGATCTAGGCGCAGATGTGATCATAAATTATGCCGAGGATAGTGAATGGGGTCAGACGGCCAAGAGCCAATCGCACCGAAAGAGAGGAGCTGATTTTGTGGTCGAGATTGCCAATACCATGGTCCAATCTTCCCAGGCTGTTGCTAACAATGGATGCATCGCGACCATTGGGAGAAGAGGAGACTCTGAAAGAGGGGCTGGCAGCTCTCACAGCTCGGTGCTAGCGACTGTTCGAAGAATTTTGGTGGGCAACAGGCAGCTTCAAGAGGATATGAATGCTGCCATCGAAGTAAGCCATCTTAAGCCACAGATTGACGGTCTTTCATTCAAGTTCCATGAACTCAAAGAGGCATATGATTACTTCCAGCAGGGAAGCCACTTCGGTAAGGTGGTTGTGGACTTTGACTGACTGACGATCTTTGATGCGAGAAAGAAAGACTACTCAGATTCTGAGATCGCCCAGAGTTCAGACACCTGGATTCTAGAAAGATGAACTGAAACAAGCGTTATACACTTTAATATACTATATCGACTGATCGAATCCCTGGACAAGCCTGAACTCTATAGCGTTAGCCAGGAATGCCTGATGCCAAATAAAGACCCGAAGCTGCCACACGGCGATAAGAGATAGTGATTACGAAAAAAATCTTAATGTCAAGCCTCGCCTATCACCTTGATCGTAAATGGATACTCAGAGCAACGGAGACCATCTGCAGTGAAGCAAGTAAGGGATGGAGGAGGAAAGTGACCATGCCTCCAGAGACTTGTATCGATACAACTAAGAACGATGAAATTTCGACACCCGGACAGTGGTCACGCCGAATGGTGACCAGCTAGTTAACCTTAATCCATTCATTTTATCACATCTAGACTCACCGACAAACAAGAGATGATATGACTCAAATTCAGGCAGCTTATGTTGGTAGAAATCTCGTGGCTGTGAGGTCTGTTGTTTGGACTTTTGTTGGGCTTTCTTTTTTGTCTAGTCAGCCCGCGAAAGAGCACGTTTGATGTTAGATGATGGTGGCAAAATGTTGAACTCGTCCCATAGGAAGATAGGATTCTCTTCGACGTATAGGCCAGGCCTTTCGGAGAGGTAGTCACAGAGGGCGTCAAGCATGATAGGAGTGATGCTTGGTTGTCGGCCGATACAACCTATTCCACTGGATTGATCCTATCACATGATTCACTGCACGCATTCGTACCTAGTTCTCCTAGGCTTTGTGGTTTTCATTCGCTCGATATTTGGCCTTGGGGAGATGCGGAGTGAAACATGTTGGCTAGGATTCAGCTAGTTACAATCTCTTGTTTGTACAAAGGAACCCTGCGAGTGGCTCTCTTCACTCTACCCTGAGCTGGGTTAAGCCATAAACGTCCATAGAGCAACAGGGAAATAGACAGACACACCACATCGCACTCTTCCCATAACCTTCAACCTGTTACATGTATGGAGGGAAAAGAAGTCAGAAATGGGAACGAAAAACACACTTTTCTGGGGAGATAAGAAACCCGCGAGGTGGATTCCCTCCATCGCAGCGTAAAATAAATTTTCGCACGGGCGAAGTGGGCCAAAACAGATTTTTCCTGAACAATTAACCCTAACAAAAAGCATATGCGTGTCTATTTCGCCATTCTATAGCCCGTCTATACCCAAACCCATGTGAAGCAAGCCATGCAAAGAAGATATAAAACTTTTCCGTCGTAATGTCGTCGTTATCAAAATAGTGAAACCCAAAATCCAACCAATAGTCTATGTCTATATCGCTGAAAATATCCTTAAATCGCAACTAGCGTATCGTTCCTATCGCCCGGTCCGATGCCTCGTCTGCGAACGGAGATCATCGCAATGACGAGACCTAGAGCTGCTAGTCCGGCAGAGCACCATAGACCGGTGGAATACTGCTGGGCAAGGCCGTGACCTTTTTTTATATCGACTGCTTCTGTGACTGCGGCAGAGATGGCAAGGGCGACACCAGAGCCGATTTGAAAGGCTGTGTTTAGCTGGGGTGTGAGTTAGTATTATTGTTGGATAGGGAGATGAAGCAGAGGGCTTACCATTCCACCACATAAACTCTTGACGTTAACTGGGACTGTTGTCAGGATTGTGGTGCTCGTTGTCACGAAGATGAGCGATACGGCTGTAATACTGATAAGGGATGTAGGAAGAACATTAACCCAGCTGTCATTGTTAGTGACTTTCATTGCAGTGGGAGGTCTTTGGGGTACGTACAAGTCTGGCTCTGAGTCTGTCGCGGTCAATGCACTTGGAACGGGGGCTAACACCGTCAGGACCAGCCCGGCAATAAGAGTGTATTTCCCGTTCACATATTCGAGAGCCTTTCCTGTTCCCATGGAGGCAATGAATCCAATGACGCCCATAGGCAAGAACCGGAGGGCTGTCTCGCCGGCGGACAGATTGTCCACCTGTTGTGCCATCAGGACAATGTAGTAGATGACATTTTGATAGCTGCCGTAGCAGGCTTAACCATTGTTAGCAGTGACCGAGGTGATTGGCCTTTGGGAAAACTTACTAAATCCTGCAATCCAAAGACCTGCGAAATTGGGGATTTTCCACAGATCTAAGGGCATGATCGGATAGGAAATGTACCATTCAAGGAAGGTAAAAGCGACCAGAAGGGCGACCGCGAGAATGAGCAGAACGATGATGAATGAGGTGCCCCAGCCGTAATCACCTCCACTTGAAAGCACAAATTGAAGCAGGATCAGGCCAGCTGTAGACAGCAGGGCTCCAAAGTAATCCATCTTGGGCTTTTCCTTCCCAGCCAAGTCGTCTTTGGGGAGGACGATGGCGCCTAGGACCCCGATGGAGCCTGTGATGGTGACAATTAAATAGAAAATATATCGCCAGCCCAGCGATGACGTGAGGAAACCACCGAAGATGAGGCCGACGCAGAATCCCAGTGTCCCAGATGCTGCGTAGATAGACAATCCCCGAGTGCGGTCAACACCAGTGAAGTAGGAACTGATGATTCCGATCGCCGATGGAACAGTCAATGCAGCGCCGATTCCCTGGATACCACGGAAGACGGCAAGCTGGATAAATGACTGGCCAAATCCAATAGCGAGTGTCCAGACGGACAGCCAGAAGAGGCCGAGGCACAGAATCATTTTTCTCCCATATCTGTCGCGCATTAGAACCACCTTCCAAATAATATGATAAACGAGGCTTACCGATCAGAGAGCACACCTGCGAGTAGCAGAAACCCACCAAATGTCAAAGTGTATGCAGAAATCATCCATTGTAACTCAGTACTGGAAACTCCGAATTCTTCCTGAATAGAGGATAGCGCGATGTTCGAACTGGTCATGAAAACATTATCAAGAAATTGGGAGCCGGAAGTCACCAGCAAGATCAAAGCACCTCTCCAGGAGGCCAGTCGACCAATTTCCGGGCAAGGTTGTAACGTGGTGAGGCCTTTTTCTTCGGTCGGGGTTGCCAGTCCGGACGAAGGGGTGCTGTGCCCTAACGACGACCCCGGGCGGGAGATCACAGTGAACTGCGGCAGTTTGCCAAACCAGCCCTCACCCTCACCATCCTGGCTACGGCTTCGAAAGCCGAAGTCAATCTTAATCATAATATGTCTAGTGAGAAAAGAAATCTTTGGTTTCACTGAACAAAAATCAAAAGGACGAGCAGAGAGGCCTTTTAAAATTCAGAATTTTCAAGCAGCTTAATAAAAAAAGTGGGTATACTAGACGGAGCATACAAAGTTTTATCGCAACCCAGACTTCAGTCGGGCTTTGGAAGGTCTTCTCGAAACCAGGAAATAGAACTGCCGATTGATCAGCCAGTTTCTATTGATCATTGTCAAGTGGGTTTGAGGCCAACACAGTGATCGCCTGTTATCTCTGTTACACCGACTATTGCTATCTAATCTGAAATGTGTGATTGTCTTAGTGCAGCACATTTCATTTGCCACCCTTCTCGCTACAAAAAGTACGTGATCACAAGAAAGCTCAGTTCCTGGAACGCTCAGTGGACAAGCAAGATCCCGTGTTACCCACGAAGGCGCCAACTTCGTCAGAATTTTATTGCCGAGACGTTGGTTCCTGGTCTTTTTGGAAATCGAGACCAGGGGACACTGACGACCAGCTGACTCCTTCACTTTGTGTTCGGATCGCATTGGCTTTCAACGGCCACTACGTTATCAATTCACGATTAAGTCATCGATACACATACCTTTGTACAGCTTACGCAGTTATAGAACGGAATACTATATGGAACTTGGCCATAACGAACTACCGCATATACGTCTTCTTACCCTATCACTTCATTCGGTTGCTAGAATTGAATCCGCAAAACATTGTGCTCTCGAGCACGGATTTTTGAACATGGTCTATTGATCCCGTAGTTAGTATCAAAGTAGAGGCTAGCTAGAAGAAGCCGGGAATTTCACACTTTCTATTCAAGTAGTTTCTCTCCCCACTGCGGGGAAAGTCAGCGAGAGACCCTCTACACATTTTAATCGCGGTTGTGGAGGGGGAAGGCACCCGGACCCTGGTGGAAAAACCAGCGTTCTAATTTCTAAGTATCGGAGACACTCCGCAGTCGCCGTTTTGGTTTTTTTTTTTTTTTTTTTTTTTTTTTTTTCCCTTTCGGGTGTTCTTCGGAAGCATGCCTACCACTTGACGCAAATATATACTTTGTGTAATGTAATTCACATGGTTCAAAATCGCTCGTATAACGTCTGTTAGAATATATTGTAGTCGCTCACACAGGATACACACACTGAGAATCTTGTTTACCGTTACGCTTGATGTGATCAATATCCCGAAATGCCGATTGGTGCCCTGTGAGTCGGAAGATTTGGACTGCCCATGGATGCATTTTCTAGGGCTCACATGCACGATCGGCAAGCCGTGAGTGGCCTGTGCTCTCGGTACGGCTAAGCTTGGCCCACTCGAAAAACTTTATCGCTTCCCGATGTTAAACCCGTTCTAGAACCATTCTAGCTTCACAACTCAACATTATTTCAAATGCCGTGAAATGCTCAAGCAAATGAGCTTCTTGACCGTAATTTGAAATTGGGCTGATATGACTCATTTGAGTCCTACGATAGTGATGATTTATTGACTTCAGTGGAGTATCCTATTAGCTGCTTATCTCACGCTTCTCAGCTGTGTGTTGGTCTATGCGGAAATGGTTTGACTCGCGTGCACTCAGAGAAATGGTTTACCAGTGGGGCTCTCGGTAAGCGACTGTCCCACAAGAAAATAATCTAGGTTCTCTTACTGATTCGAAGTTGTAGCTTAGCGCGGTTGATTCTTGAAAGAAAGCGGAGAGCTCCACGACTACTTTTTCCTTCGAAGTTCTGACACTGCTTGCCATTTGCGTTATCGTAACAGATTGTACGATAAAATATTGAACATATTTTCCGGTGATATACGTTAGAGATCTCAAGGTGCCTAACGTCTACGTGTTTCGGCCTGTTAGCTTGGAGTCGGGTTTGGCAGTTTATTATAGTTATCTAGTCCCAGTGTAGCTTTGGGATAAAATCATTTGCCTCGTGACATTCAGCTGATTTTAGATAACTCTTGAACATTTTAACATGTTCACATCGGGTAGAACCTTGTTAGATGTAAGCTGTCGTAAAATCTCTCTTTCTCGAATCCTTTCAAGACCATCAATAATTGACCAAGTTCTTCGAGTATATACGCTGATTTCCCAGCCATGTACTCGCTTGATTGGGAGCTACACATCCCTTAAATGAAGGGACTATAGTGTTGTTGTATGTATAGGACAAAGTCTTGTTAGTACTTGGTGAAAAGACCGCTTACAGTATGCGTGATGTGTAGCTGATAATTTAGGACAAACATGACAAAACCCCCCTATCAAGCCACGTGATTCTTATACAACCCCCTTGCTTTGATCACTTACTTTTCTTCGTGTCGTCGTCTACATTTTGCCACACAATGTAACCAACCAGTCTTTCTCCCTTTCGAAATAGTAGCCTAATGAATAGCGGTTCTTTGCTACACAGTAGTCCCTTTTCACTTTAAGGCATATTTGTCTACCTGCGACGTGAAAGCCCTATTTGCGGTTCATTGATACATGCCTTGTCTCGGTCCACAATGGTATGATTAGAGACTAATTGCTTGCATCCATTTTCTTGGGGTCTTTCTATACTAAATTGACCACTCGCACAAGCTTTATCATCCCTGATTCTCGTTTGTGTTCCAACCGACCGTACAGATCCGAGGGCCATATGTTACAATGACCAACAAGCAACCAGAAGCGAATATATATGCTCATGCATCTTTTGACCTTACAGCGCTTTTGTCGATCGCAAGGGCTATCCGACAAAAGAATTGTACTTGTGACGAATCACAACGTCCAAAGAGTGGCAGTTTAAACTGGGCCATCTTCGTTGTCTTTGAGGACGGGGTTGAATGGGTTTTCCGGTCACCGCGGAAAGCTTTCGGTCTAGAAGCGCGTACTGCGACCGAAGCACTTTTGAGTGAAGTGGCAACACTTGAATACCTTGCAAAGATCGGTTGTATACCTATCCCAAGGGTATTTTCATACTGGTGAGGTTATCTGGTACATTGAAACTCCTTTCCTCGCTAACTTGATCAGTTCAACCGGCAAAAATGATATTGGGATTCCGTATATCTTGATGGGCAAGGCCACAGGTGTGCCTCTTAGCACCTACAAGTGGGACGACGATAAGATTCACTCAACTGGCCCGGACTGTGAACAGGATCCAGCAGTTTTAACCTTTTCTCAAAAGGCAAAGATTGTGAAGCAACTGGGAGAAATCCAGGCGCATTTGTCCAACGTGCGTTTTGATAAAGTTGGTTCTCTCTTTCTGAAAAATGGAGAATTCGTAATAGAGAAATGCCTTTACCCCTCCTTAGTCTGGCAGGGTCGAGATGAGTTTGACGAGCAGGATATCCCGCGGGGACCTTTCACTGACGCCAAGTCTTTTTATGTGGCCTTAATACGTGAGCTCTTCGCTCACGCGAAAGAACTTCCTATGGAACATCATCTCTTCCATGGCCCAGTGCCTGTTCCACAAGAGTACGACAACTTCCAAGAATATAGGACCGCCACAGATCGATGGAATGATTATGTCGTTATAGGATTAAAAACCGAAAGTACCCAGAACAGGCTTGATTATGCCCTAGTAGGGATGTCTCTCGAGGACAATGTGCCTTTACTGGTTGAAAAGGGCAACGACATCAAATGTGACGGCTTTCCGTTGTGCCATCCGGATCTCAGCTGCCAAAATATATTTGTCGATGACGAACTTAATATAATATGCATTATCGACTGGGCTTTTGCGTCCTCTGTTCCACCATCCATGCTTCTCGTCTGTCCTGGCCTACCCCATCCCCGTGATCGCATTCAGCCATGCCTTACGAAGTATTTCGCCGAGGGCTTTATTGCTGCTAAGGGGTACGATGGCGAGAAGGATCTCCATTTCTCAGACAGTAGCATCTTCTGGACATTCGTCCGTCTGGTTAATTTAGACGGGCTCCAAGATCATGTTTACTTCTCCGAATTCATGCGTTCATGCATTGGCCAGGAAGTCCCTCCTTATATTCGCAAACTGAGAGATCGAGGGGAGTTCAAAGAATTTGAGACAATACTTTTGGCTTATGAGATAGACGGGGAAGGCCCCAGTAAGGACGAAAAGAACTATTTCTCGTGTGTTGGTCATGAACGATTCACGTTATCACAACATCTCACAGTGATGAAAAAAATCGATCGAGATTTCGTTGCTGATAAGCGGCTCTGGAAATGGATGGCGCAACATCTGAAAGAGAGAGATGTATATATGTATCCTACGAATGAAGATGAGAAAAGAGGAAGAAAACGGAAGATCAATGAGGCCTTGTAATTTAATTTGCTATTTTAGTATACGGAAGTCAACAATGTCATGTACTTTGTTTTGGTTCCTAGTGGCCACTGTATTGCTGATTGTTTGAAATACCTAGATGGCTATGCGAGTGAGACGTGATACTACGGCAAGCCATTACGGCCACTCTATATTAATATATTTTAATTTTATATCATTTTCTGCCGGCAGAATAGCTTACTATATAGAAGTCTACAGTCTACTTAAACTACTTAAACTACTTAAACTACTTAGTCTATCTAGTGACTCTGTATAGTCAACTGTCTGTGTAGTAGTATACTTAGAGTTTTCTCCTTACTATAATTGGTCTAAATATAGAGTTATATAACTTTAAACTACTAAGCTAATTAGAATTAGATTTACTACGGACTAATTGAAGGCGGCCAGTTAAGCAGTGAAAGAACTTCAGCGGCATCTTACTAAGAAAATATAGGAAAATGAATAAATACAGACTGGCCGCATTGGCTTGCTGTAGTGATACAGAAGTAAACTCGCCGCCACCTACTCGGCACTGGATTGGAAGAGATAGTCATGTTGTGAAGCGCAAAGGAGCGTACAACAAAGAGCAGGCCGCGCTTGCAGCATTGCTTCGGCCTGGGCTCTTGCGGGGTAAGGACTCCCAGGTCATGTAGCAGAATTCGTTGGATTCGAAATGAGGAAAGTCCTAAATACAGGGCTGATTCGGATACTCGGCGATCCTGCTCAGGATTTCGTGAAGAGCAGATTAACAATAGCTCATGCTTCACCTGCATATAATTCAATCGACGTATACGTAGTATGGTGCTGAGAGCAAGGAGGTTGGGCAGGTTTGGATTTCATTGTACATACCTACCTTACTGTACCACAGCTAACTGATGTGAAACCCTAAGGTTGGCACGTTGGCTGGGACATCATCACCTGAGACGTACAGTACAGGATATGTTGGTCTTGGCCATTGCTGTCATGGAAGCAGAGGAGGAATCACCCACCCCACAGCACTCAAACCCCTTGCGCCAGATAAAAATGACCAGGTGAGCTCATCGACCGATCGTCCTTGCGGAAAATAGATATGAGGATTCTTACGGTCTTGGCTGGTTCCGACATATGCTTCCATCGAAGTACCTTTCATGCATAGGGCCTAACTTTTCTTTACTCCCTGAACTACCGGGGATAACCCAAGACGGACCACCTCGGCTAGCAATAGCCCATTTGAGACAATTTGGGGCCTGCCTGAGCGCATTCTATACCTTCCCAGAACACGAAGCGCAGTAATAATTATGTCCAATTGCAACGGCGCCAATGGCGACCCGACCGATCTTATCGCGCAGGCTTTGTGTCAGGAGCTATTTGACAAGTGCCCTCGGCTTGACTTAGAGGAATTTGCAGTCCAGGCTGCGCATAACGCGAAACTAGACTGGGACAGGCTTGTGAAAGAGTGGGCGAGAGAGCGAGTAGACAATACCCCATGCCCACCACTCGAGGATTTCATTGGGCTCTATGTCAATACGGCTTTCGATATTAGTATTCGGGTGGCGAAGACCTTAGATCAAAGTGCTAAGCCTGGAACCGATACCGAGCCGCTTTCGTTCAACATCAATTCTCTTCCTCGTCAGACAGCAAAGCTACGGCACTGCCGCTATGACACGTGGACATTCATACCAAGCTCAAGGAATGACGCAGCTAGGAAGGGGATGATGAACTTGCTGAAACTGCCAAGACTGTTACTGTCTTTTGTTCGTAACAGCGAGGGTAAGATATCACACCTTGAGTGGGACCTGCAGGGTGGTTCGTGTGAAGGGCCTGCACCAGATTTAGCAGATAGAGTTGGCCCTGTGAAGTTCCACAAACTGGAGAGTGAACATACCAACGCCCTCACACCCGAGATGGATCCCGTCACCGTATTTTAAATAGCTTGCGGCGGGGAATGGTTGTTTCTATCATGTAGAATGCATACAGAAATGGAACCGTGGTAGATAATCCATAGAGAACCAAATCATTTCATTGCCAGGGCACCTTGGTAAGAATAGATCAATATTATTGATGTAGATTTATTGACGGAAATTGTACAAATGTCTGTGGGGAATAAGTAAAGGTCATATAGAGGAGATCCCCCTATAACAATTAAGATTTGAGAGATTCTTCTGTGAACAGATAGCTTTCTTATTAGGAGAATCTGGATCAGGACTTTAAAGCTGGGTTTTAAGTCTTTATAAAAACTTCAAACTTTGTTATTGACTATCTGCTTTTGAAAGCACAGGATATCCGTTTCGGTTAATTCTAAATTGTTGTAGAGGGCCACCGAGGCGTGAATATGGTCGACATCAGTCCCTGTGATGCGGAGCCTTGCGTCCTTTCTCAAGGAAAGAAATATACAGTCTCTATGTCTGGAGAAAATAGCGAAAGCGCTGTTAACGACGTCCACTTGAATGTCGATGGTTACTTCGCGGGGTGGGTACGTTTTGCGGATGAGTTAGTCTGTGGGTCGAGTCTCACTTGTCCTGTGGAACCACTTGGTAAATGGACTCTGGACTACACTTGGGCGGTTGACGATTTACTCCCTCTTGGACAGAGTCAACAGACCAAATGGCTGCTGGTCGGAAATAATGGGGCTGCTGAGCTTGGGTGCGCGGATATCCTCGTTACTATTGAATAGCATAGAGTGGACCTGATCTGCCCCTGGACCCTGTGGACTGATTGAGGGTCATGTTTCTGCCTCAGGGAGCCAACTGATGTATTCATGGAATCAATATTCTCTGAAATGAAACCATAGCCATCATTGCAAACCGAGTGGATGTTGACAAGCATCTCCTACCTGAGAAAGCTTCATCCTTCTGGTCGGTGTTGCCACACTTCAGCGCACGTGTTAGCGTTTAGCAGTCACCATTGTAATTTAGCCTCACCTAGGGTGCGCAAGGTATTGCCCAACCGTTCCACTCACACTCAAAAAGCGAACGTGGATCATTTATGTATGGAAGTAACGCTGCACTAAACCTCGTATTGGACCCTGAGAAGACGGAGCTCCCGATAGCCCCGAACCAACAAAGAATGGTAATTGGTCAGAACAATACGAGCCTTGGCAGGAATTCCTGTTACGCATTAGCGTGTTTAGGAGCCAGGATAACCTATAAAGTCGTCGTTGAGGCACTGATGAGCCTCGTATTCTAACATTCTTCGCTGGAACGACCGCTTTTCTCCTTCACACCTCTTGTTAGGCAATGACGGTAGCTGGAAATTCACTGTGCTCTCCGGTGTCCCAACCCATCGGTCTCAGGCAGGATGAAACCATAAAACGCTCTAATGATAACTGGCGTAATGGCAACTATCTCTCGGCATTCAGAGTTCGGCCCAGGTTCCAAGGAAAAGGCAGTTCACTGCATGAAAAGCAGGCGAATGAGCCTCTGGTGGCAGCATCTGGCTCAACTGAGCAAATGTTCAGACCTCGACGCGCACACCGAAAATCGAGGACGGGTTGTATGAATTGCAAGCGTCGAAGGGTTAAGGTACGAAGCCCCACTGTAACGAGTCGACGTCTGCAAGAGCCTATGAAGCTGATGTCTTGGGCAGTGTGATGAAGCAAAGCCACAGTGCAGGCGCTGCCGAATGCACGGTGCCCTCTGTGATTTCGCACTCCCGCGCAATGTAGCGCAGAGGAGGACCCCAACGGATTCATCTATCTCGAGTTCTTCACTTCAATGCAACGGCTCGTTAACATTCGGCGCAATGACGGGTAATATCGATCACATATTGCAGTCTGGTTCATGTGACGAGAAATTCTACTCATCTGATCCATGTCAGTCTCTTGGATCGCTTGGCTTGGCTATGCTAGGACATTTCTCTCAGATGATATCTGTGCACTCGCCTACATTTGCTCCTATTAAGAAGGTCATGAGGGAGTGTACTATCCAATTAGCTCTTGGGGTATATCTAAATAAAGCTTGGCAATAAACAGTGTACGAAGACTTACAGTTGTGAAGGAACCGTGCCTCCTGTATTCTATAATGGCAGTGGCGAGTACCCACTGGGCCTGTACCCTTCCATCGGACCGAAGGCGTACCATAGCAGCCACACGTTTTCGACACAAGGCGACCCGGATATACCGACAAAGTCTTCAGCAACCCATCGGCCGAGATAACATGGACATGCTCATCACAAGCTGCATCCTGCTCGGAATGTTCTCCTTCGCTGCCGAGACGACAAGTCCGCTCGATTCCTGGGTTTTCTCAGATGACCCGATCAGTATGAACTGGCTCTCCGTCCAATGTGGCCTTCGCTGTCTCCTGGAGATCACCAAACCATGGATGGACGACAGCATCTGGAATGAACCATTCCAGGAATCGAGCAACTACGAATATGCCGATGATCACCGAGTGGGCCGGGAAGATCTCGATCCCGAACTGGCGGACTTATGCGATATCACGGACACCACAACGGAAGAGACAAACCCCTACCATTGGCCTCTTCGTATGCTTTGCCCGTTGCTGCGCATTCCTCGACACAAATGTGGGGCGTCTCGCATAACAAACTTTATGGGTCGACTGTTGTCTGATTTCGTGAATCTGCTCGCTGCGAAGGAGCCTCGTGCTTTGCTTATCATGTCATACTGGTTAGCACTAATGTGTACTTCTGTTGATGAGTGGTGGGTTGGCCCCCGCGTTACGCTTGAATGTCGAGCCATTTGTATGTATCTTGAAGCATGTGGTGACAGGCGCATTGTCGAGTTGCTTGACTTTCCCGCAAGGTCGTGTGGGTTTAAGATAACCAGTTGAACCCAGGAGGCCCTTTAAATTCTGGCTTCGTTAAGCGAGCACTCGAGATTCTACAAGTCAAAATCAGAATCATTCCGATGAATAAATGAAAAACTTAATATCAAGCAAAAGAAGCATTGTCCGCGCGACTAGAATGAGGACGCCAAGCGTCAAGGACCAGAGGGAGTTGGGTATTATCAGTCTGACTACATACATGAAGTCGAGTTTATCCCATATCTGCCAGTATATCTTGTGCAGCCCATTAATATATCGGTCATTTGTTGTGTTTTTCATACCTAGTTGATTTTGACATGCAGAGGGTTAAAGGTCTCACTCACGTGCGGGGTGTTTTTCCATGAAAGCCAAGAGAATTCCCTACCCACTTCTGCATTAACATTGCACCTCGATATCTGCACTCCTCTGTGTCCCATGTAGGTCGTTCCTTGAACTGAGTAACTATTAGTATCCAGCTGGCTGGGAATAAGATGAGTCAGCCCAGCGACGTCGCACCTAGCAATGGAGAAGATGACATGGCGATATTTCAACAGGTTCTGGACCATTTGGACTTCACCAAGATACCACCCTTTGCCTTATCCATTTGCCAGCAGAGGGAAAGACAGGAAGGCCGAACGCCGACATGCACTAGCTGTACTGTTTTGCCTGAGCGGCTCTTCGGTTCGAATAACATTCTCTTTCCGCTAGAATTCAATACGGCCGAGAAGTGGATCTTGAAAATTCCCATGAATGGATATCCGGGCCGCTTCAACGATATGCATGCCCGTGTCTTAACCGCTGAAGCCTCGACAATGCAGTTTTTGAGGCGAGAAACGACCACTCCTACCCCAACGGTCTTCTCATTCTCAGCTTCCCTAGTTAATGATCTGCGTTGTCCCTACATATTGATGGAGTATATCGATGGCAAGTCGACCAGCCATGTTTGGTTCAACGAAGAACTAGATGATGCCACTCTGGAGCGTCATCGGATACATGTTTTACAGGACCTGTCCAAGATTATGCTGCAGCTCAATAAATTTACCTTTTCCGAGGCCGGTTCGCCAATCTTCGATGACGGCAACAATCCCATCGGCGTGGGCCCCTTGAGAGTCATGGATATGCCAGCAATGCTGGAGGAACTAAGAACGAATGACGTATGGGACAGAGTCATCCAATCGGAGATTCAGCCCACCTCGGACCCTAAGGCTTGGATGCTTTGCATGTTCGAGCGTCATGAGCCGCCTGATGACAAGTTCAGCCAAGGGGCACATCAACTTCTAAAGCACTTTATAAAATGGCTACCATGGTCCGAGCTCGCGCAAGAGCCCTTCGTCTTGACACATCCTGACTTTAACTTTCAGAATATCTTAGTTTCTGATGAAGGAAAGGTCTGTGCATTGATTGATTGGGAAGGTGTCTCCACTGTGCCAAGATTCCTCGGTAACGAGAGATACCCGGGATGGCTTACTCGCGATTGGGATCCTATGAACTACGGTTATGGAATGGAGGAATGCTTTGTTCAGGAGAATTCGCCAGAGGAACTTTCCCATTATCGAGACATATATCGAGACATGGTTAAGTCTGCCATTGCAGAAGCAGAAGCAGAAGCTGATGCAAATTGCATTGCTCTATCTAAGCGCAATCTACACCGACACTTACCAGTCTTGGAGAGTCTTTCAATTGCTGCTGATCAACCGATTAACCTGCCTGAAATTGTGCAAAAGCTGTTCACCGAAGTGTCCAAGCAAGAGGGGTTTCCTGAGGACCTTGAGCTGTGGGAGGTTTGTTTTGGACTAGCTGATGATGACCTTGAGGATGAACAATTGGAATCGGTCCGGCGCGGCTTTGAAAAATTCCTTCAATCAGCACAGTAGGACAGGGGAATTGCTAGCAATACTGTATCTCTCAATGGTATGATTGCCGAAGGACATAGTTGAAGGAGCACTCCAGTGGATAGGTATCAACTCAGAGGACACCTTACTACAATAATTGTTGCTATGCTTCCAGGATCCTACTGTTTACTCGGAGTAGTGCATTGCATTTTTCATTTTCGAGAAGTTCCTGTCAAATGTATACAAGGTCGGTAGGATATGTATCCCCTTTGTACATACTCGGCATAGAGCCAAAAATGCCCAACCCGGGCAAGGTAACCTTACTCTTCGCTCTCCAAACTGTGCCATAAAAAGGCAACATGCCTTCATTATATTTAGAAAACTTTTAGCAAGCTCTTACACTGCTATGTGCTTATGACTCAGTGTCCTATAGTAGTGTAGACGTTGCATCGGCTCAACGGAGGATCCATTGATCAAAACTTTTCCTCAATCCCACTCGACTAAAATTGCCATACGGCACTAAAGCTGTGCCTTCTACAATTTATCCCCAATATATTTTGTAGGGCCTATGGCAATCTCAGTCTGGTACAAGGAATAGCCCGGAAGGGCCAAGCCATATCAACAACTACTGACGAATCCACAAATATTTTCAGTGAGACTATATTCGCAATGTAAGATATTATCAACTCATGGGAGACCATTGAGTACGGAATTACCAGGGCCATTCTGCAGTCATCTAGAGGTATAACAGCGGATGAGGCTCGTCTCCTAGTTAACTGAGGATCACATCAGGACTAAGGGATCGACATAGAACGTATGCGAACACGAAATGTAGGAGGTGCTTCCAAATATGCTAATATATATCACAGAAAACAAAATACACCAAATGAAACTAATTGATTCAAACAACCAGATGCCCGACCACAAAGATAATACAACACAGAAAAGTCCTTTCCCAGGCTCCCTGGAAGCTCAAACATCAACTGTTTCCGATGAAAAATAAACCCCAGGATTCAGGTACGACGTCAGTGAAAGAGAGCCGTCCTTATCGAATGAACATGCAATATAAGTCTGGATACGATGGCCATTTCCGCTCTTGTGCCTCTGGCTGATGATCTCCATAGCCCGCTGGAATCCATCTACATATTGTCCGCGATGCCTCGACGCCATGAACCGTTGCAACCCGAGCGCGATGTCTGCATCTGAGCGGCCGTACCGGATCACGGGTAAGTACAGTTTCACGTCGGGTAACAGTGCCCCCGGTGCAAGGTTGAAATAATAGAGTAAGCCGCTGTAGTAGTCTTCAGGATGTGCGCGACTCGGTTGGAATGGATTCTGCACGGGTAGTTCCTCGTCCTGCAAGAATTTATCATGGAGCCCTAGGACCATGCGGAACAACGCCCACATCTCATCGATGGAGTGTCGAGTCACTGGGATCCGCCCACCCAGTGTCAGTACAGAGATGGCACTCGTGAAAGTTGTCATTGCCGTTCCTGCGTAGAGCTTTATCCGTGATTTTAGAGGCGAGATGCAATCAATTGCCAAAACATCGGGTCGTAAAGTGGCCCCAACCGGGTCCCTGGAAAGATATTCCATAGACTCATCTAGGGCCGTAGTATCTTTGTCACCAATCGGCCGCACAACATCTGCAAACATGTTGAAAGAGGGCATATCATCCAGAGTGGCTGGTGGGGTAAAGTACACCTTGGTGACTATTCCTTTTGGCGTAAATTCAAAGGCAACTGGCATTCGTGGCCTTCGCACCTGCCACGTACCTGCGTCTTCATGGAGGGGACCATCCGTCCAATGCCCAAGGCCAAATGAATCCCGAAAATGATGATACCATTCAAGATCCGTACTTGGCACTCGCTTTGCAAGTTGCACCAGGATTTCATCTGTGGCACGAAGCTTACCACCCACGATCCCATCGGCACACAAACCATCGCCCACTGGCTCCACGCAAAAACGAATCTCCGGATGGTCGTTCGCAGAGTTATTCCATTTCCAACTATATTCAATAGGGGAGCCGTCATAGGTGAGTATGCTTCGGCTTTGGGCGCACGCACGTGGCCGGCACGCATCAGGAAACCGCCCCATCCTTGGTAACACAACTGAGCGAAAGAACAAGAGTAATTCAATTTGGGTCATGGTGCTGTAGCCGGCTTCGTGTGCGAGTGTTGCTAGTTGGGGTCCGCTGAAGTCCCACCAGTCCTGGATTTCGTCTTTTCGATCGCTGAGCCACATTGACGCGATATCCCATGACTCGAGCCGCTTGGTTGGCCGCCCGTTGTCAAGGTCGTTCCGAAGAGACATAGTTCAATAGTCGCAATGCGGTGGTATTTGATGTGAGCTCGCAATGGTCACAGTGTAGTTGCAGTGTTGAACGGGAGACAGTTACTACTGAACTGTAGCTGAGCTTCCGGACTAGTTCTCCCTCCGTCTGACTGTGATGAGGTAGAATATAAATATTGCTGGGACAGAGGCTAACCTTGACAGTAGAATTCCTGGAGGCAGTCGGCGTAAGTGATTGTGCAGCACTGACTGACCGCTAGTGTGTGAGTAGAAATACAGATCGCTAAGTACAGACATATCTGCAATATGATCCCAACCGAACATGCCCGATCCACGATTCCAATCACTCCATCCCCGGGCTCGTGATTTACATCCCAACACATACGCAGATATTGCTGCACGAGAGTGGGGCAGGCTGAAAGGCCAGTCTGTCACCTTGCATCTCACCAGTTTCTGGCGGTGGGGGATGCGCACGCGCGTGTGTGGCAAGTGAAGAATAAGACCAGGGAAGTCTAGGCTAGCTAATATGGTAAGTTCATAAGTCTCAGTTACCCTCGGCGCAATGTCCGTTCGACATTAAGCTCTCGTGGTGACGGGAAGTCAATTCAAACGTCATTGTGCCCCGGGGTGGTTCCTTGAATCGTGAAAAGAATAGAATACTCATACGTACCATGGCAATCATGGGGCTAGATATTGCTCGATAGGAATAGCTTTATGGCTAGTTGAATAGACCGCCTGGTCGTGGACTTGATGGCTGGCCACAGGTCGATCACTTTTGCCTCACTATGGGGATCTAAAATTGATAGATTGGACACTAACCAATGTAGCATTTACAATGTTCCACGTCATCTTGAATATTCCTTAGAGGAGCTGAATTCGCCACAATGGCCCCGCTCGTCTGGCGATCTTCTCCTGTACGTAGACATAGCTGAAGCTGATAATTCTCGCTCATACATGATCCTAGCGTAAAACCTCGATATAAGCAACTCCACTCTTGGGAATTCACTCAATATTAGCAATTGAAATACGTGTCTGAATTGATTCCCCACATACCATTGTTGGCAACTTCAAAATCGGCAAATCTCATTCTTTTGCTCAGCCTTCTATACAGAATTCAGTATAACAAGATATCAATCAGGAAATCAATGAAGTGATAATAGCCACATATATATTTTTGAGCTTTGCCTACTTGTCCTGGAATTCTACCTATATTTCCTAATAACAACGAACATATATCTAATTACGTACCTCATCTACAGCCCTTGACTAAAGGAATCTACCGAGAGGACGATATAATAGTATCTGGTTATACTATATGCGACTACCGGGAAGGTACCTTCGGGTTTGGCAGGGTGTCTTTCAGACGATTGGGCGAATTGCATGTATAATAACACGGGCAACGAGGTGAAGAAAAGGACACTATCAGCCATGCATATTCAACAAATACAAGACGAACTGAGTATTTCACACGGGCACGGGGTAAAATAAATGGACATTCTCACATGGACTCGTTATAATTAAATTCCTCACATGTTACGGCGCCGCCTTCGCACTCAATGCTGTGCTGAACATCCTGGTGTCATAGTCAGCCTTTACTACCCACAAAGTACGTGTACCTAATAGAGAGGGAAGTACGAACCAGTCATCGCTGCTGAAGGTATTGTCCAGGTAATTCCCAATTATTACCAACAACTGGATTGATTTGTGTGGTACCCTCATTACATAATCTTATGGATTATATCAAGGACTATCATGAGATGAGTACTGTTATGAGGGAAACGAAACCAGATTGAATGAGGCAATGGTATCCAAATGGTCTACTACATTCTATTCGGTTCTAAATACTACAACAGGCTCTATCCGTTAATCCCATAGAATTCATATCAGTATAGTGAGAAGTGAAGCTATCCGGCCACAGTACCTCCTGTATACGAGTTGTGATATTTTCATAGTGCTATTCACTATACACATCATCATATGTGAACCACTGACTACCCGACTGACATATCCACTTGCTCCACCTTTTACACCACATCTAGAAGTAATGTGATATCATTTATTAACCATGGTTACTGTCATTGTGGACATATATTATCATAGCAGCGTCGGGGCATATATTGCAGGCTTGCGAGCACCGTCTGCCAAAGGCCGTCACGGCAATACAACTCAGATCAAGTCCCGAATTATGTTCTCCACAAATTTATTGAACGGCTGGCAGCGCGCCGTTCCATTCTGCATGATATGTAGTCTCGATATGATAACTGGCCTACCATGGACGAAACAGACCCGAGCCTGTGAGTTAGATTCGTGTCCAATATTCCAACTGGCATCGTTAGCTCCTGTTCATTGCACTTAGTATATTGTACCTCTACTGGGGTCAAGCTCACCGGGATATTCTCCACAAGAGAACTACATCCATGGTATTGCCTTCCCCACGAGCACGAGACCGAACAATGGGGAACCAGTACTAGGCCCGAACACTGAGAAACAGACCTATACCTTGTCCACGAACTATGTTGGCAACGACTATTGGGGCACTTTGGACCCGGTGAATTCCACTTAGGATGTCTGTATGAGGCATTGGAGCGTTTACCACTGAGAATAGGGAACACTATTGATTGCTCGACGCCACTCTGGAGAGGAGGCCAAGACGTTAGGCGCCCCGAATATCAAAATGATTTAGCACCTAATGGCCATTTTGGGCTGTCAAGTCTTGAAGAGCTTATGTGGTTTGCAAGAGACCCGCCGAAGCCTCTAAAGCCTCTATCAGAGCAGATAGTGTAGCCTTCTCAACCCCCGACAGATTGTTTTCGAGTACTGCCATCGGAGGTACTTGAATCGATTGCAGTGCTCCTTTTTACTCGTGACTTTCTGAGTCTTCGTCATGCATCACGTCCTATGACGGTACTCTTCTGGAGTCCTACTTTCTGGAGGACAAGGTTCGACATTAATGGGGATCGTGGGTTTCTTCTTCCTATGGTCAGAGAGTGAACCAAGCCCGGGAGCAGACGCGAGGTTGACTGGAGGCTTTTTTACCCCTGTACTTGTAATCTGAACTGCAGATGGTGGTTTCAACTCGAAGTCCAGGTCTGGGAGGAGTTACGGTGGCTTCGAGACACAACCTTGGCTATTCACTCCGGCAGGGCTCGTCCGCTAGACTTTCGCGGTAGTGCTCTGTACCACTACTATAATACCATCTATCGCGATATATACGTGGAATCTGTCAAATTATTATTATCTCTGAGCTAAATCGCTATATCAGCCGTTCAGGACAGGCCCAACGTGTGTATAACCGGTATAGAATTCATCTTCGACGACCAACCAAGTCCCATGCTCAGCTATTCAAGACCCGGAGCGAAGCAAACGATGATGCAGATGTCTCAGCCATGTTTGAATATGTATGTCCATTGGCGGTATCCCGGAATCTGAGTGACAATAGACATTAATGACTTTCGAGGGATTGTGTGCCTATATGGGCCGTACGGTATCCGTGGTGTTACTATAATCTAAGGGTCGGGGGTATGGCAGAGAGACGAGCCACCGTACGAACAGCACCGATACTGTGTTGGCTATAATGTTTACGGCCACCTAAGCACACCAATGCATGCATCTTCCGTATCTCTAGACAAGGTTCGGCATGTAATCGCGCTGCTTGATGTGAATCGAAACGCTCCTCCACCTAGATCTAATTACAAATTCGCACCTCTCATAAGCCCATCCTAACCTCCTCTGGCAGAAAAGCAAGGTGCTCAGTATAGGCTTCTTGGGTGTAGCAGAGAGGGGTTTGAAGGGATCCTCGCAGCGAGACTAGAGGGCTACCGTGCGTGGTTTGAAATCAAAGCGTCTCATTCCAGCCCGTCTTACCTTTCGCTGATTTTTCGAAGAGTGATGGGGGACAGCGGCATCTTGAATAGCTAAAGGAATAAATGTATCGCTATTGTGAAAGTAGGCCTGGATTCTGAGTAGTGGCTCTTGTCTGTCAGTACAGTACTGTAGAGTGAACATGCTATTAACAGCGACATTCCACTTGTTAGGACGCTGGCCGGCAGTTAAAGTGATAATCACAGCAAGAGACACGGAGTGTTATAAAGTATCTAGCACCTAACTACAACACGGAGGGATGGGTCCATGTTGTTTTTGTGTTATGGAGCGCCAAGAGTTACCATGTGTTAAAATACATTGATTGTAAATGCATACGATGTTATCCGCTGTAGAGATATAGTATTTAGGGCATGACTTGAGGGCTCGAAATTGAGCTATATGGGACGTTTAGCAACTGGAAATAACCAGGTTTTGAAGGTTAATTTGGATTGGAAGGAATTAAAGCCAGTTGAACCAACAAATCAAAGCTGTTATCTGTGTAATCTGGATGGAATACTGGACTTGGATATTTTCCTTTTTCATTCTCTTTATCCATATCTATCTTTGTTGTTCGATGACTTTATTTTGGAGTGGTAAGTTCCTGGGTTCGAGGAGTGGTCGTTGTATTTGAAGATATATAATCCGGTGATGAGGAAAATAATTAGAAAGGAGACATCGTCCAGCCCATACCTCAGTGCCATATGGCATTATAAAGAGTCACTATTGAATCAATTCAGGTCATTAGGCCAAGTAGTACTAGAAAGGTGCAGGCGCTTAAGTATATGCATAAGCACGATACATACTTAACACAGCGCAACCGAGGCTTTATATCCCCCCATCACGACTGACAATGGAATGGAACACAAGAGGAATATTCCCAGCGCGACGAAGAACATATCGACAATATATCAGCTCGGACGATGATATGATTAAGGAGGCGGCATCCATGACACAGGTTAATCCCGTGGCGCGCCAGCGAACCCCTGCCATGTTGTTAATTAAGCAGCCGAAAGCTTTGAAGCAGTACCAAACCAGTTCCTTCTTACGAGAGGCGGTGAGGTATCTAGTTTACAAGGGAGAAGGTAAACTAGTTATCGAAGCTGGCTTGAGAGAGATTGACCATAGTATCAAGTCTATAGCAATCAACATGTGTTTCATTGGGACGTGAGTATTCCCAACGCGTCGGAAGGGTAGGGATAGTTCAGAGGTTGACTTCAACCAGAACTATGGTTTCGATATTCATGAAGCTGTGGATGTGGAAGGCAGGCGCTCCAGCCTGACCACGACATTGGCTCTCCATTTCGTACAAGATCAAAATCAGGACGACGTGTCGCCGGTTACTACTCGTATCAAAGAAGACGAGGACGATGGGATCTTCCATCGCACCAAAGTTAAGCCTAACCCTATCTCCGATATATCCCAATTCTCGTCCACCTTGAAGCATAGTATTGACAAAGCAAATGCTGACACGATCTTGGAGTTACTACAACATAAACACGACCATCTTGCGCAGGATAAGGATGGCTGGTGCGCCCTTGACTACGCCGCGAGGACAAACAATGAGGATGTCTGCCGAACACGAATTCGATCAGAATGTCTTCAAACCAGCCAGCAGTCAATCGACACGTACAATCACACGGGCGCCACTCCACTCCAGTTTGCGGTCTCCATTGGTCGTTTAGGCACTGTACGAGCTCTTCTAGAGGCGGCGGCAAATCCACATGCCACTGATCACTATCAGCGCTCGCCACTCTTCATAGCCAGTGAGCGGAACCATCTCCAGGCGGCTGAATTTCTGCTTTCATCCAGAGTACAGATCCCTCGTGATGCTACGGCGTGGCTGAAGGAGCTTCTGTGTGAGAAGAATTGGTGCAACCGTAAGATGAGAAAGCCAAGAGTGACTGATCCATTTTCTGATGATACTGTTCCTGCCCGTTCTCAACTTCTGTCACTTGGCTAAACGAATGATATAGTGCTATTAGACTATTGAAAACCCTCGAGGGAAAATGCGATGACCTAGAACTTTTAGATTCTGAGCCTGCCTATCGATGTAACCCTAGCTCAGGCGTTGTGTAAACATTGGCTTCATGTCCGACCTACTATACCGAAGTGCTCCAAACTTCGTCACACCTTGAACCAACATGTAACTGTCACTGTTGTCGATACCGATATGTTTTCGAATTAGTCCGAAGACTTCTCAGAACCACTTACTTAACATTAGATTACGGGGACTTTCGAGAATGGGCGGTCTTTGCAAGGTCTGTATGGTCAAATGTTCGATTATAGTTTCCCTCCCCAGTGACTGGGCCTGTTCTCTGGCTAGACCTCGAGTAAACTTAGACTTCCTTTGTATGCTTTTGTGACTGGTGTATCTTGTGCAACCTTGCTAAGTTGAGGATCCTACTATATGACTAAGGCAAGATGCCTCCATTTACAGTTAGTCTTAAGCATTACATCCTTTGTCGGTATACGACCTTGCTGGTCTGCTCTGAGATATCCTGTCGTGAACCTCGGGACAAGAGCCTGACAGAACCTGAGAACGGCACCATCGAATATTGTGAACTGAATCTCACGAGTCGTATAAAACGTTGATAACCCTCTACAATACCATCCCCATGTCAGCAACGCTGAAGCCAACGGAGACGGTTGATAAGCGCGTCACATCATGGCTTCCTCTTACTTCAAACTGGAACTTGCCATCAGGCTGTTCGACAAGCTTTCACATCAATGCTGCTGCACTGACTGCGTTCGATCCCGGATATGGCCTCGAAGGTGACCCATTGGTGAGATGTGTCCCACCAGAGGTAGTTGCCTTGTCGAAGCAAGCGGCTTTAGGGCAACCAGACACCTCAATTAGCCTAGGGCCCCTGACTTGACCTGATTACCTCTACATGGCGGGAATTTCAGTGAAGGATGGATCTAGCACACTTGCAGTATGCTGTCCTTCGTACGTGCATCCATTTAAACGAGTACACATCTTGCAGCAGCTGATCAGAAGTAAGGGGGTATATCCGCGAGATCGGAAGCCTAGATGCCCAGATGAACGGGGACTGCTTATCAAGCGTGTCCTCCAACATGGTACTGACCTTTGGGTCCGCTGTACCAGAGGGCTCTAGGCGCTGGATAATAGTGACAACGACCTTGACCACAAGTTCGACTGTGAGGGCGATGGCGGTAATGGGATGGAACATTGACACTTCCGTCTCAATTACGACCAGTACAGCAGTGGCGGCAACCGCAGCAGAAACCACCGTAAATACATTTTCGACGAACATCCTGCCCAAAGGTGGTTCCGCTATGATCAACCCCTCACTCGTTAGCACCCTGTCTGAAGATTCGTCAATTTTAGCCTCCCCCTCGGCGATAGGTCTCTCATCAACTATCTCAACAGCATCATCCTCGACAATCTCTAGATCAATCACTGATTACGGTCTATCCACGGAGGATAACGCAGGAATTGGTGTCGGAGCTGGGGTGGTTGCTATTGGACTGGGTGTACTGGTGGTGGCTATCTGTATCCTGGTACGAAAGCAGCGACGTTCTTTGATGCGCAGATCTCCACATTCCAATAGCTCGCGAAGGGGTACAACACGGAGAGCTGCAAATCAGACCCCGCCAAGTCGTACAGTCCACGAATCTTCAACTCTGAAAGTGTCGTCACTTCCTGCAGAGACCGTGTCATCGGCTTGCAGCTCCCCGAGCAAGCCAATTGGGGAGCCACGAAATATTATAGCAGAGGCATAGTGGCAGCCTGGTAGGCCAGTGTAGCTTTATGCTCATGTCTAGACTGAATGCTTGTAGTGCCTCATTGGTTCTTAGCTTGTGTGTAGTACCTCCTCGATGTTGATTTTGCTCTCCTTTTGTTCCTGTCGCAAGGGTTTCATCTTGTCTTTTACTGAGTCAATACTGAATTACAACCTACCATGTTGCACGCAAATAGCTGAAAATCTAACGACATTATCTTTTCATCTATAGTAGATACCAGATAGACAATACTCCACTCCCTCAAGCTATAATATGCATAGTGACGCATATTCCGAAATGCCGACCGGCCTTGAACCAGTGCGTTCTATTGTACCTCTCTCGTCATAAAAAGATACTCATCGACATTTGATCTGTAGAATCAAAATCATCTAATACAGTCTCCTAATGACCTTCAGAGGACCACACCTAATTGTCGACGCTTAATATCTATTCTGGTGCGTGCTAATCTCCCGTTTGATGGCGATTAAGATATTATGTATCTCATTCCGGTTCGAGTGAACACTCAAGGTCACTGTATGGCACGGATCGCTACATGAGCTAGCTGGCCGTAGTCGTACTAGCAGAACAACCGAACGGCCGTCGCAGATTAACCGCGTTTCTCGGCCAGATAGAAGTTACAAGCCTCTCCAGGGTAGGATACCCAGCAGAACTACGAGGTTGACACCTAGACGCGAGATGAACCACGTCCGCAGAAAGTTCAACAAACTGACCCGAAGCCCAGTCGTTAACACCGGTATTAACAGCATGCACCGGTCGATCCCACGCAATCCTGGGGGCTCCCTCGGGCGTCTTGGTGGACCTACCAAAGCGAGACCCCTACTCGCAGGGACCTTAAGGACGTTGGTCAACGTGACCATTTGCGAAGGGACAGGAACTTATCGCGGAGGAAGAGGCTTTTGCGGAAGCCACAGAGACCCGGGGGCATCACCGCGACCTCGTCCGGCCTATAAGCCAGATTAGCACTGTTTAGTGGAGGGGTATAACTATTGCCGGATAATATCACCCCTTCCCCTTCTGTTGGTCCACGCAGCCATAATTCCGCGGAGGTGATACGCAAATAAGGGCCCTTTATTAGTTTACCACCCGTCGCCTCCTTGCTAGATATGGTTTGGGCACAAACAGACTGAAAATGCAGACTAACCCCTGGCGCTACGCTGGCTGTGGGCACTCACGTTTCCACTTGGATTTCATGCTGGCAACGTTCAACCGAAATTATGGTAACTGCCATTCTCTCAAAATCCATATACTCGCCTCCCTCCTCAGCTGGGCCAGTGACTCGGACCATCCACACTCTAAGGCCACTGTGGACCAGTTCTGGTTCCGTCTGGCTGGGAGATATTCCTGGCATCGTACCCCTTGGTCATCAGGTTCTTTCTTCACACGACCATTATCGGCAGGTCATGAGCTAAGCCTCTCGTAATTGTCTGCCAGTCCAAAAATATTAAATACCCGGCGAAATATATGACCTAATGATCTAGCTGCCACATGGGGAGCGCTGGGGAAATTCATCATCAGCCGGCGCGTTGTAGAACCATAACAGAACTGGACCCCTCTCGATCCAATCAGCTTCCTGTTTTCGCCTATGCTTTCTATAATAACAAGGGGAGCATTGTGCAGCAACATATATGGCTCTCCTTTCGGATTAGATCGCTGCCTAATTACTAGGCGCTTTACGGCCCCGATTGTGGACCAAATACCCTCAGGTGTACCCTCCGGGAGTTTTGACTGAAAGGCGCAACACATCGTCTATTGGTAAACGGGCTTATTGAACCATTGAAGACGTGATTGGGGAAATATCTGTCGTAATGGCAATGGAGGCTTGGAGAATCAGCTCAGGTTGAAACATACAGAACCCTGCATAATTCACATTTAGGATGAAATATTCGAGGTTAAATTTACTGGATCGTTCTTCGGTGGTAATGATCCAAATTTCCGTTGTCTGCAATCACATCGGCCATTACCGCGTCCTCTATGTGATAAGCTCCAGAGAATTCTCCGCATGTGCACGGTGCCGGAGAAGGAATCTAGAGGATTAGGCACAATGCCCAATGCCATGATGAGTGTGTGTGCCATTATGCTTGAAGTACGATATACAGGCGCTAGATGGTCGGTCATTTTGCAGTTAGTGACATACTAATTTGTTCATTCTCGGCCACACCCTGAGTCTTAGTTGTCCGCCTCTATCAATATTGAAGTGTTTAGCCTGGCAGAATTAGTTGGAGCTGCCTGGGCTACACACTTCTCATGGTGAGCTCCTCCAAGCTTGAAAGCCGCATAAATTGTATGTTTACCTCCTTCTGTGAGTGACAGGGAGCTTTGGATTCCATTGACTCTTCATGGACTGTCCCATGTCACGTTTGTATGACCTAGCATAAGCCATGAATTGCCCTTCGAGAGCGGCCATGTATCCTCGACTTAGAAACTATTTGTCTCCCCTCGTCACGTCTCCTAGATTGTGGCTCCGGAACGTGGAAATGAATCTGCTCCTGATATGGGGAAATTCCAACCATCAACCACGTAAGCTCGCCATAAGCATTGGGTCAGAGAGCTAATAGTCTATCGCCGTACTGAGGTGCCCAAGGTCCTGAAGCTAAGCAGCAGTATATCTCGCTCCGTTGATAGAGGCTTCTAGTTAGTATGTATGGACACATAGCGAAGCTCGCCACATGATGGTATCTTCCTCGAGATTTGGCGACAACTGACACACCGTCTCAGGAGCTGATCCAGCTCAGTCGGGGGCAGGCATGACTGGCAAAGAAAGACAGCTCACAGGTGTCGACTGGGAACATTGCGCGGCGGGCTAGCGGACGCAACACCATTGGTGTGTCGAAGAATTTAAGGATTAATGCTTCGAAATGCTTGCTTTTCCCCGTCACAAAGTTTGTTTTTGGAGAGGACAAAGTGGCTCTTGAGGAAGCTACAAACTAGTGAGCATTGACACATTTTGATGAAATACACCTTGTTACCACAAGGCATACAACTGTCCTCCGTTGCGGTTCGTTGTTGTCAACCGATAGGACATCATTGTAGCGGGAAAGCAATGCGCATGGGGCTTGGATGACGGAAAAAATTGGCTATATTGTTGAATGCTGTACAAATAATGGCACAGCAAGACAAGCAGGCCATATGGAATCATGTCAAGACTCACCAGAGAAATATATATATACCATCTAAAGAGTTGAAATCCTGCTGTGTGGCGAGGGGAGGGTCAATAGGAGATAGAAGGAGATTGATATGGACAGCCATTAAGGGGTGTCTCTAAAGAACTCCTAACCACCAGGTAATATAGGCTTCAAAATGTGAATACGAAAGGTTGTCAAAGATGTGAAAGAATACATCATTCAATCATGAACTTCCTCATATCTACGTGGAATGACATAACATTCCTCGGCGTTCAGATTCAGCCTGAACCACACTCAGCTTAGCTTCATCCATTAGTAGCTGGCGCTTTCATCACCACTTCCACCAATGTTGACACTGTAGATCACTGTCTATAGAGGTCCACGCAGGGTATCAGTAATCACAGCAAGGGGCGGACATTATCAACGGCGAACTCCACTGTGCTAGCTAGTCATAGTTTTAATTCGTCTGGCCAACCGGAATGAATTAGGATCATGAATAAGAAGGACACCTGGAGGTGATGGTCGATGTAGACATTAATTATCTATCTTCACATGGACTTCAAGGAATGGCGGAATGGTGGTGAAGGATTATTTGCGCGTATCATTAGTTAATTATGGGTAGTACTACACACCAAGATAGAAGACCACACTTCACGTAACCCTTAGCGAACAACCCATATTGTGTAGTACTATTATGACCTATAATCTAAGATCTAATTATAGATTCATTCGGCGATGCAATTAGAGCTGACAGTAAGGAACAGACCACCTTTGACTGGTTATCCTCCATGCTAGTGAATTACGCCCCTGTGATTCATGGGCAGGGAAAGAATAATAAATGTCCAAAAGAGGAACAAAAGAGTATGCCTACCATATGAAGTAATGATCATAAATTTCCAAATGGTCTATTTTGGGTATATTCCAATCATGACTGTGTTACAATAAATCTTTATTTATAGAGCGTACTAACATGTGTGTGTGATACACGCTTGGAGTGAACAAAGCGCTGTTCCCAACCAGACCCAAAGGACAAGCCAATACTCCTACACTGCTACTGATGGTAAGACCATGCTCTAACATGTTTCATATATGACGCTCCATTAGAGGTCAGGAATTCGAAGTCGGGGCTTAGGCCGTTGTGTCATATCCCCAAACAATGCCGTCCGGATCGGCTGTGCGCCTCTAAAAATAACTGGTAGACTCCCAACTACTGTAGGTAGAATATGACCTACCAGTAGTGAACATGCTTATTCTCTAATGTTTGGTATATCAGGATGTTGTCCTCTCGGTTCGTATATCTCATTCTGCAATGAACGATATCACCGGTAGCCGTCTACTACGTTCTTGATATAACGACTTGCGGAACAGTAGTTATCTCTGATGGTAACATATGTATGCCATAAAGGGCCCAGGAAGACAAGCTAACGTCGTGCGATTAGCAAAAGCTCATTATTCATCCAAAAAAGAATTCCATCTCCACTAGCCACCACCACACAAGGTCTAACAGCCCTGGCCTTAGAACACCGCTACTATGGCACCCTCCGACTCTGCAGGTCACCTCTGCGATTGTACCTTCTCCATGCTTCCCGAGTCATCCAAGATAGGGATGATTGTCGGTATCCCATTTGGAGCTATCTTCCTACTTGCTATCGGGCTCTATATCGGGTTTGTCTGTCGGCGCAAGGACCCAAGACGTCAAAATACTGCGCCCCCTCGGAGCAGAACACCTGTTAATATGTTCAGTCGCGCAATTAAGGAGAAGTTTCCAGGGTTAGTAGGCGAGCTACCTGGTACGGATATGCACACAGCAACCGGCACATCCAATGTGAGGCGGGCTTTCTGATTATGGAATTGTATGGCCACAACATATACATTCAATATGTATTCGGCTGTTGAGGACTATGCTTGAGGGGATGAAGTCTACAAAATATTTTATCTTTCTTGCTCCTTGCCTCTACGTATTTTTTTTTTTTTTTTCCTGTCTTTCACTTTTTGATTTCCTTTTCTTAGTAACATATTCTTAACGTTACTTACCTGACATATGCTGTGAAAATACTACAGGTCCGAAAATAAAGGCAAGCACTTGAGAACCAATATCTTGTATAGAAGCTTAATACGGTGCGATAGAAAGGAAGTATACTATAAATTCTTAATTATCTCCCTCCTGATCTCTAAATGGCCAACCCTTCTCCAACAGCGCAATATCTTCTTGGTCTCCCTCAGCAATTGCTATCAGGGACTCCATGAGTTCCACGACTTTCTGCCGGGCAGACTCATAATTTCCATTGCTGATCCAGCCATCCTCACTAGCACCACCAATCTGCTCCCTCCACAAATTTACAACCGCATTCAATTGAAACAACTGTTCCTCCTTCTCGAAGAATTCCTCTAGCTCAGCATTGGTAAACTGTACAGGACAGCTCACACCCTTTGTATCAGGCAGGTTAGGCCAGTACTCAGTCATACGGATTAAGGCCCCCTTCAAGGTCATCAGGTTTCCACTCCACTGCCTCCCTGCCCTGTCTACAAGTGTTGCCGAGGATAAAGCAGGGGATCCCTTAGAGCACTGATGTCTGCTTTATTCAAGCCGCCATTGAAGAGACGATAGTAGTGCAAGAGAAGGCGTCGTCGATGGAGCTCATCGGCTTCCATCTTTGCTTCTCCCGAGAGGGTTTCGTAGTCAGCCGGAAGTGATGGCTCCTTGAGATTCGGGCGTTCTTCGGTATCTGGGTTTTCAAATGCTCGTGGATAGCCTGCAACCAGGAGACGCGGTTCGATTGTTGTGTGTTGCCAATCAATGATGGAAGAAATAGCACCCGAGTCGGGACAAATGAGAATGTTGTTGGGGTTTAGATCTGGATGGCGAAGTAGGCCGATTGAGCGGGCTCTAACGATCCTGCGGCAGCAAGTACGGAGCCAATTTGAGGTATTTGTTCAGGAGTTGGACATAATTATCGGGATGCTGTTCTCCTGAAAAAAGTCCATTACGTGGAAAGTCAAGCCTTTAAACCAACTGATGCTTGGATCTATATGAACACTCCTAAGACCTCGGCTTTAGAGGCCCCGATGATTAGCAAATAAAGAAAGGGAGAATAGTTAGTTGACGTTGACACGACCCGATTGATTTTCCGATTGGGGTCTCCTTGATCTAGAGCTTCTAGTCGTATGTACAAGATAATGCTGTTGGAGACCAACTTACCTTAAATGGGCTGTTACTGGGCAGTGATAGACCAGACTGCAGCCATCGCTGCGCAGTTGATGAAGTAAAGGTAAACAAAAAGTATTTGAGATTCTAGACCAAATCGTAATAGCAGTGTATTTATCATTTTACGAAATAGTTTCCGGACACATCGTCCTAGACGAAGATACGAATTGCCTAAGGGTGTCAAGACATTATTCTTTTTGAGCAGAATATAGTCTACTGATGCTAGTACCGGTGTGAACCTTCTGGACTTCTGAATCTCCGAAAGATCTTACCAGAGAAATTATGAGCGAACGGAGACTTGCATAGAGCATGGTCGGCGTAGTGACTTATCTCGAAGCTGTCACACATCAGTGACGGACTGAAACATCTTTGCAGTCTCAGTGGCTGGAGTGCCGATGAGTCTTTTGGGCTTCAAAGCGGTATTTGCCTATTCTCTCCAAATTCCAGTTGAAGTGAAAACATACTTGACAATTAGGCTAGGTTCAGCGAGGCTACGATGGGCACGCGGAGCACAATCCCATGAGATTCATGGGAAACAATAGGCACACGGCCTCCTCGATCCTTAATTATCCTAGTTATCTAACCTCCTCTTTCTGATGCATGATCCAGGATCATGAAAGTGGGTATCAGAGACATTCCATGGGAAATCAGTGCATACCTTCAAAAAAGCCTAGCTGCACCTGAGTTGGTCGAAACTAGGGTTGGAGTAGTTGGCTGGCGGTTCCTTGGTTAAATAAGTGAGTTGTATGTCTCCCACTACCCAACATGAACCATTGAAATGCAAAGTATTGTCCAGGTATAGGCGGCATTCTACGACATGTGGTGGGTAGCTGTTGAATGCTAACGAAACGACTTCAGCTCCGGTGGTAAACGAACGTTGCGACCATTCGATGCTCTACACGGATGTACCCCTCATGGTGGGTCAAACATGCATATTTGCAGCATGAGAAAGTCACGGAATTAGATTGAAGACCAGAGAGAAGTGTCGCTGGCTAAATGCGACACAATGCAGCCGTGAAGGACCATGTCATCACCTGTACTCCAATCAGGCTTCGTGCATTCCGTTGGTGTGGCGCATCCTTTCCAGCGCTGCATTATAGCGCCCAATCAAACATTCCTTGGCAGGATAGCATGCATGGGACAGATCATTCCTTGCGTTGATGGCCCCACGAGCTGGAAGCTCTCAGAACCAAAGCTGATATCATTCGGCAGAGAGATGCGTCGCATAATGGATTTCCTTGACAGCTGCCAATGTCTTGCATACTGAGGGGTTTTAAACCTGTATTCTTTTGCAGGTAGCATCGTGATGACAAAAGTACCATGTCCGAAGGGTGTCACTCAGCTGAACTGTGGAATCCATGTGAGTGGGGAAAAGCCCGCTATTCGAGGAAAAGGAAAGGATGAAAGATGGATGTACGGTCCTTCCTCTAGGCATATTTCCACGCTAATGCCCGTACCGTGCCATCAGAGCTATGACCAGATTGTTACTGTTTCCTAGCTCTCCCCACCACCCACTGACCATTTGACAGCTAAGATAGGTGATTGAATCGCTGTGTGGGGCCAGGCCTATGTACCGGCATGCTATTCACGGCACCGAGCTGTCTAGTATGCCATGCTCTCTGGAACTGAAGGTGATAGCTATAGTGGTGAGGTCTTATCTCAGCATAAGGTAGGATTAACCGACTCGTTTGAGAAGGGCCCATTAGCCTAGTATCCCATAGCGGAAGGTGTAAATCTGCCACGTACATCGAGTGCGAAATCCATGATCACGATCATCGAGACCCTGATTGTCTTGCCCGGGAAAGAGCCCCACGACTCGGAATCCACGGAACGACGCTCTTGTTTCACGTCGATTGGCTTCCTACCTTGACTCCAATAATTGGATGCACATCAGAGATGCATATGGCTGAGGGCCACGTCAATCATGATATCAATTCATGCAAACCCCTCATACCTTCAAGACAGGGTCAACGTCATCGACCATACCATACTTTCTGCGATACGCTGTACGATGGAAGTGATGCAATTCTGGTTATCACGCTGAGCATGACGGATTGATTATAAAAACCCCCAAAAGTTTCCCCGAAGAACAATGAATCCGCCATTCTTCATAGCTTTCAAACTGAACAACCCTTCCCAGCACCATTCCGCCATACATCCATAGCAATCCGCTTCATGATGCAGTCAGTCAGGATTATACCTACCTACATCGAGCGTGCCCCAGGCGCCCCAGCCACGGGAAGTTCCCTTCACAGTCACGGGCATTGGATGCCCGAGAATGTCGAGCTTCGTCGAGCTTGGCTTTCAAGCCTGTTGGACAAGACCAAGGCTGAAATCCCTCGGAAGCTGCGTGATAACGTGGAAAACCCAGTTGAAACGTTCCGAAAGCTGATTGAGAATGACTCAACCCTTTACATGCTCGCCCATTCCATGTTCGACGAAGTCCCCGAGAAGGCCCCGTACGATAGGGACCCGACTACTCTCAAGAAGCAGGTTCGGAACTACAAGACCATGCTATACCTCTTCAATACCCTCCTCACTGAGGTGCCTGAGTACTTTTTGAGAGACAACCCAAACGTACCCAGCGGTCTCATCGGGTTTCCGTTCAACATCATTGTTGACTGGCCCATGGGTACGCCAAGTGGACGGCAATTCTTCTTGGATACGAGAGTGAACAAGTGTCTCAAGGATATTCTGAACAAGTGGAATGAGTTTCTCAAAGACCCTACAGCGCAGGGTAATGGTAATAAGGGAGGCAACCAGGCTCTGATCGATGCTGGGTGGAGTTCCGACGCGGCAGTCGAACAGCTGGTGAACAAGGCGAATGAGTCCACGACTGATAAAAAAAAAACTTTCTCGGAGATATTCCAGCACCCTGCGAACGGCACCCAAGAGAACTTCTTCAACTATGCTTGTTGGGATAATTTCTTCACTCGAAGGTTCAAGGACGGTGTTCGCCCCGTAGCTGACGCGGCTGTCGTCAACGCCTGCGAATCATTCCCTTTGTCGTTCGACACTGATGTTTCGCGTCGCAACACTTTCTGGCTCAAGGGAACACCATACTCGCTTCATGATATGCTAGGAGCTACTCAAGACGAAAGAGTTGCATCTTACGTTGACGGCTTCGTCGGCGGCTCAGTCTATCAAGCCTTCCTGAGTGCCGACTCCTACCACTGTTGGAATGCCCCAGTTACCGGCAAGGTTGTATATCGCAGCCTGATTGATGGAACATACTTCGCCGAAACGGCTGCGGCAGGATTCGGAGGGTCGAATGGTCCTGACCCAGCAGGTCCAGACGTATCCCAGCGCTATATCACCCATATTGCTGCACGTGGTGTCCTCATCGTTGACACCAATGTCACAGGCGGCGCAAAGATCGGGCTGGTTGGCTTTGTACCCGTTGGAATGTCCGAAGTATCCACATGTGATTGGTTTGACAATACAGAAGAAGGAAAGACTATCTCTAAAGGAGATGTCATCGGGGCTTTCCATAGTGGTGGTTCCACTCACTGTCTTATCTTCCAGCGGGACGCTGTGAAGAAGTTGCAATTCATTCCCAAGGCACAGTACCCTGAGATCGCAACTACTAATTTGGCTGTCAATAGCGAATTGGCCAAACTCACCTCTTGAGGTGTTTTGCTACACTTCGTCTAAATTGTGACAGCGCTCTCGGTCTGTGAGACGTGATCTTGTTTCTAGCTTTAGGTATTCCAATGCCATGTTGATTTGTGACAAGACAGCCCCCAATTCATTCCTTTGAGCCTTACCTTCACGGGTTGCGTAGTGACTAGACTTGTTGGTGTCAGATGTCTTTTTGGCCTTGCATGATCGCTTAAAGAGCCAACCACCAAATATACAATCTTTCATTACAGATCCTCAGCCCAACACCTATGCTAACGCTGATTATTTCACTTCTCCGGAAAGTCCCGTAGGCAGGTTGATTATGGACAATAGAATACCATCACTAATGTTCCCACACGAGAACAGGTTTCACCGCGGTCCCTTCCTTCATGTCCTTCAATGCCTGTTTATATTCGGCGGCCTAAGAATTTTAAAAGATGTCAGTAAGCATAATGGGTGTCGCTCCAGGACGGATGGCTAGTGTCACTAACATCAAAATGCCGGACCAGCTGGTCGACTGGGAAGCGACCTTCGCGATACCATTGAATCATTTGCGGAATGGCCTTCGTCATTGTTAGTATCGAAATTACGATAGATTTAATCGTAGAAGATGAGGGCTATCAAACCTTGCCGGGAATACAATCACCTTCAATACATCCTATTATCGAACGACCGGACTATCATTTACAATAGAAAATGGTTAATACTTTCTGGAGCTTGGAAGGAGGGTCGAGGTCACTCACATTTATATGCTGTACGACATCGACATTCAGCTCATACCCTAAGGGAGGAACCCCAATAAGCACCAGTTTGCCTCTTTTCTGTGTAGCCTGGAGGCTTTGTTCAATCAGAGTGGGAACACCTGTGGTATCGATGACTACTGACGCCCCTGAGGGAAATAGTTGACGAACGGCATCCTTTAAGTTTGGTTTATCAGGGGTTCCTGTGTTGATGGTATGTGATGCCCCTAGTCGTTTGGCGTGTTCCAGGCGCGCCTCAACCTTATCGACAACAATTATAGCTTTGCATTCACGGATTTTGGCTGTCTAATTATCTTGTCATCAGTCCTATGAAAAACACAGAATGGAGCACTGAGAAAACCATACCATAAGCGCTCCCATCCCAACAGCACCCAGCCCCAAGATCATGACAACATCATCCGGGCCAGCATTAGACGAGTTCAAGATGGCGCCCATTCCAGTTTGGAATCCACATCCCAGTGGCGCAAAGAGCTTGAGCTCGTCTTCACTCTTAATCATATCTTTAACGTTGACAACGCTGATTTCGCTCGCCAGACTGTGCCGGGCAAAGCTAGACTGGCCAAAGTATTTGGACCAGGGCTCTTCCCCATTCTTACTGATTTTCATTCCTCCCTGCCGTCCAACGTAATTCTCCCCGGCGAACGCCTCGCAATATGCAGGATGCGCGCTCTGACACGATGCACAGGATGAACAGGAGTAGTAAGAGAGTAGAACTGGATCTCCAACCTCAACGGACTTCACATTCTGACCTAGTGCGCGTACGATACCGGCCCCTGTTACCGTTTAGCATGTCCGAAACCCGAATGTTTTATCTATTTATCTAGCTCATCTCGCGGCTTATACAATCAGGGGGTTTTGTGGATTATCAAATACCTTCATGTCCCAGTATCTTTGGATACTGGATTCCACTTGTCCCAGCTGGTACAGATGATAGAACTATATCCGTATGACAAATGCCTGTCGCGCGCATTTCCACAAGTATTTCTCCCTCACCAGGCGTATATACCTCGACCTCCTCCATCGTCCAGTTTATGCTCAGTGGCTCTTCGGGCTCACGAGCAACGATAGCGGTTGTGGTAATCATTCTTTATTTTATTTTTATTTTATTTTTATTTTTTTTTTTTTTTTTTCACAAGGTTCTCTCACAATAAGGGTGGACTAGGAAGGCTAAGGTGGTTTGAGTGTTTCTTTTGGTCACAGTGGAGACCAGAGTCTGATAAATAAACTAGGATTTGTCCTGCATGCCAGTTAAGACTTGTTTGGCGCGGGGTTGAATAACAGACGTGATGAAGCTTATCTTTATGCCTCGGGCCGATGCCTAGGTTAGAGATTTATCCACATTAAACAGCGTATACGTCACCGTTCGCCCGGTAGTGGATGGTTTTTGATGAGTACATTCTGCTGTGACTTGAAGCATTTGACCCATTTGTAATGTGTAGTTCCTGTGCTTTTAGGTATCATACTTCGTAAGTTTTCATTGGACTAAGTCATGCATTCTTTAGGTTGGTGCCGGAATCAATATATCTTGGTAGGACCGTTCAATAAAATAGATTCTAATTACGCTTGAAATTAGTGCTAGGAGAATAAGCTAGAAAGTTAAAGGCCATTTAAATGGGAGAGAATCATTCCTCTGTGATATAACCTAATTAACTTTGATTTATATAGTGCTGTATCCTGCGGTCAAAAGGCTAATCCCTCACGCACTTCCACATTTACATATGTACAGTGCCAAGACGTCACAGTAAAAGTAATGTAAGCGGATTTACTCATGGAATATTGACTGCTCTGGCGAATACGCAATAAGTGTACTGTAAAGGGCCAAGTTCATGTAGAGTTCTACTGAACAAGTTTCTTTCACATGTTCCGGAGATTGTTTATCACCTCTCACGGAATACCAACTTCAAAGGCGCAGTTACCAGAGTAAATGTATCTCTCTTACCATCCAGGAAATCCTCAGTTGTTTGCCCTTGGGCAAATTCAACATCATATCTCGTCAATATCTCGGCAGTCACACGACGGAGCTCCATCAGGGCAAGTTGCTTCCCAACGCAGGAATACGGACCTAGGCATATGCATTAGTATCGCAAAGAAGAAGCGTTCTAAAAGCAATTGTCTCTATAAAAATCACGAGTCTGTCGAACATACCCGCATTAAATGGGATGAAGACGGACGCGTCTTTTACGAGCTCCGGCTGTGTCATCCATCTCTGAGGAAGGAATTCGTCCGGCCGGACAAAGGCTCGTTCGTCTAAAAAGGTGTAAGCATCCCTTTCTATTGTGTAGGCGATTCCGTAGGCTAATCACCTACCTCGAAATAATGTGTGCGTCGGTATGCACACCATCACATCACCAGGTATATACTTATCACCGATCTGGAGACCCTCCGGAGGAGTCAATCGTTGGGTACCGGATGGCACAGCAGGATGCAACCGCAGGGTTTCATTGATAAGTGCGTCCAGTAACTTAACATTTGTCACTTTCTCCTGGGTCAAATCAGGCAATGCGTCTAGTTCTTCCTGGAGCTTTGCTTGCCAGGTGTGGTCGGCCGCGAGATGGAAGAACAGATTAGTCAAGGTGGCAGCAGTAGTATCACTACACATATTAGTCTATTGTGAGTTGATGACGATTAGAGCGCGTGAGTGAGCCCCCTTACCTTCCTGCAACAATAATCAAGTATGCGTCACCGTGGAGGTCAAGGTGATCCTGCTTTGTCTTTGGGCCATTTTGAAAAGCGTCAAGGATCCAAGAAAACACGTCTGGGCGATCTGGTTCATTCTGTTGAATTTTAGTTTGTTTTTCTGTCATAAAACCGAGAACCTTGTCATACTTTAATTCTCTCCTCCACCCTGCCTCCAACCCAATCCCAGAACTTGAGGTAATCCTTATTGAGAATAGGGATTCTTTTGAAAAACGGAAATAGCCATGTCAGGTGGCTAAACAGACCAATACTCTTCATATCTGCATGCAGCTGAGTCGAGAAGTACGTATCTTGCCCTCCAGCCAGCATGTTAAAGGATTTTCCAAAGGACAGATCGCCCATGACATCGAAGCTGTAGTAATTGAACCACTTCGCCATATCCATCGGTTTGCCAACATTCTTGCGGACAGCTTCAAGAAGCTGCCTGGCGTAATGAGAAACACGAGGTTCATAGTCGCGCAGTGCTGAATTACCATGGGGTTAGAACACATGGAGCATGGGGTAATACGGCATATTCACACACCTTTGGAACTAAAGCCCTGATCCCACACCTTTCTGCGGCGTGCGTGTTCTTTTTTGTCTCTCGACATTTGGAGAGATACTCGGGGCTCCAACACGGTATACCATGGTCCTTTGGTCACTTTGGCCTGGCCACTGTAGAGGGCTTTTACGGCTTGAGGATCGGCAATCGAGAGTTCAGTTGGACCTATTAAATATATCATGAGAATGTGTTAAACCGGTAATGAGAAGCAGCCAGAACGAGAATTACCTAATCGAACATAATCGCCATACTGCTGATGCAGCTTTTGAACCTCCTCGTAGAGATGTAGTCTCTTGGCAGAAAGTGAGGTCACGTAGAAATTCGAAAGCCTGGCAAGAAATGGCCCGGGGAAGCCGCAAAGACGATGCCAAAAGGCGCGATAAAAGAGCATACTAGCGTAGACTCCGAAGATGTGATATAAGATGACTGCAATTCCCCATTTCGGACGCGTGCTAACCGGGAAACCATCTAGTAAATCAGCACGTTCCAGATAGACGAGGGTTGCACCAAGTAGGGTGTATATCTTCACGATACTAGGCGCTTTAATGTCCCACTCGCCGGATCGATAAAGGAGCAGGTGCGTGGCCACGCCGCTGGAAAATGCCAAGACCCACAATGTATCCATTCGTACAATAGATGTGTTAGATCAATGAGTATTCCAACCGTCTTGGCCCTTCCCAGTTCCTGCCTTTTTTAAGATGCCTATATAACTCTGACAACGGCGGCTATTGCTTACGTTGCAACATGTTCTTCGCGCCTTGAACGAATGAGGAGCTGCGCGTGGAATGTTGTGGATAACCGAGGCCCGGCCCACGGCGTCAAAAGCGGGCACCCAATCCTTTCGTCAGCTTGTGCACTTCTTATGCAGCTTGCCCTTGGCTCGGAGGACCGGGGTTACATTTGTGCCGACGATCAGCGTCGTTCATAACCTGATATGTTCGGATGGATCGACGACCGTCCTTTCGTATACTGAATTACCTTTAACCCCACAGTTTAGTTCCATATTTAGAGTTAAACCAACCGGAACTGCGGGGAAAGAAAGACACTGATCTGAACTCGGGAATATCACCATTATGCGAACTGCATCTGAACTCCCACCCAGATGCGTAGGGTGTATCGGTTGTAGTCTTGACCATGAGCACACATTTCTTACCTAACTCACCTCGTCAGGTGGTCGACGGGTCTGCAGATGTTGCCCATGGACAAAGAACCCGGCGAACCCGTCGGGCGGCTCTTGCATGCCAGCATTGTCGACGTAGGAAGGTGCGTTGTAACCTGGCGATCGAAGGGCCACCATGCGTCAACTGCCGTCTGGACGGCTGGGCCTGCGTTCTCCCTCCGAGAAAACTGCCTCGCTGCCTTGCACCAAAGCATGAACGTGACAACGATCGCTCGTCGGAAAGCAGGCTTGAAGATGGTTCCCAGGATACGCACGACACTAGGGAACAGGGAAGGGATAATAACGCTGTCTGCCTGAAGCCGGCACCACGTCAAATTCCAAATTCCAGTATAGTCTCATTGCCCGTCGTTATCACTGTTGTGATCTAGCCACTAATCAAATGTAGGTTCCAGGGAATCAATAGCTTCGACATTGGTCCCTTTTGCATACTACCCCTACCTAACTGTCCCCAATCTGCATCGTTTGCCACCATCAGATATTGCCTACCTGGATTCACAGAAGTGTTTCAATGTACCGTCTGGTGAATTTCTTGAGACTCTCATTTCCCATTACTTTCTCTATGTGCATCCTTGCCTGCCCGTAATTAATGAGGCTGAATTCTGGGCTATGTTCCGCCAGCGAGAACGAGGCAAGCCCTTCTCCTTGCTCACCTTCCAGGCAATGTTATTTGTCGCGAGCAGTGTATGTCTACGTCTTTGTTTTAAACCACATATATCTTCACTGACAACACCGCAGTATCTTCCCGTCGAGTATGTAAAACGAAGCGGTGCGCAATCAATCATCTCTCTCCGGGATACTTTCTACAAGCGCGCTAAGGTACCGAACTCTCATGCCCCCACAGCTTGCCACGAAAGACGCACTAAACAGAGAGCCAGTTGATATATGATTTCAACCTCGAGGACGACCAGCTTCGGCTTTGTCAGGCTGCAATTCTGCTCACGTATCGGTGCTGTAGCACGGATCAGCTTAGCAACACAATGTGGCTAGCACTTGGAATACAGCACGCTCGCGCAGTGAATGCCCATGCGTATCATCGTTACCCTGTCAATGAAAAGACTACTCGAGTTAGGCTTAAACGTCTGTGGTGGTGCTTAATCCTTCGCGACAGGCTACTCTCTTTGGGAGTGCGACGATCTCTCCAGATTCATCCATCTCACTTTGATGTAGCATCACATTCTCCCCTCATGTGTGAAGACTTGGAAGATGAGGTTCACGCCTCGGAGGTCTACGACGCGACGACCAAGAAAAAGCTGATTGAAATCCTAACGAGCCAGTGCCACTTCGCTGCAGCGGTGACCCTACTACTTATGACGGTTTATCCTCCAGCGGATCCTCAGAACCTTGAACACGCCTTGGAGCTCATATCGGCTCGCGCTGATGACCTTAAAGAGAGTCTCCAATACTGGGAATCGAAACACATGATTCAGGTATCTCCATCTGATTCCCGGTGGCACCACTCGGTTGTCTTTTATTGTCAATTGACCTCATTATACTACCAGTAAGAGCTGAAGATACCATGCTACGAGGGTCACTAGACTAAATGTGTTCTTACTTTCTTTTCTAGATCCGCCCGTCTAGTACTCTATCAATACATATCCTTCTGCCTTTCCGCTCATAAGAACGGAGAGTCCACCACCCAAGATCTCGAAGCCTCAGAACTCGACTTGATGGATGCTCTCACCACCATGAACGAAAGAGTAAAAAGATTCGTGATCGACGGCACCGCGGGCCAACTACCGATTGGGGTGGTCGCATACACCGTTGCGCCTCAAATACTGTTAAATATCAACCTTCGACTGAGTCGCAACGACATAGACCGACATCGTCAAGAACAGCTCCTTAAGTTTTACACAGAGATTTCCCGTCTCTATAGCATACGGTACGATGTCGCTTATATCTCCGCCTGGATTCGAGATATTGTGCGCGTTTTCGACGCGTCTGTATCCCGCTGTGGCTTAGGGCCCTCGAAACAGCGAGACCAGCCTTCGGATGGAAAATCTCAATCGGCTATATCTACGGTCGATCGGTACCCTAAGGGAGGTTTATCGGAGCTGCTTAGTCGGAAACCAGCTGTTTATTTTGAACTGGTTGCTGTTGTGGACTATTCTATTTCGACAGGCCGTGGAGCTCTAGAAGGCCCCTGTTCCTTTACCAACTTCCCCTCCATCGAACGCTTGCCTCGAGATCAGGAGCCTAATCCGCCGAAGTCACTGCCTGCCGCAGATTCAAATAGTGAGGAAGCAGTGGTTAACGAGCCTCTATCGTGGTCAGAAATGGAAACTTTGCAAGAGGTTATATCCGGGGAGTGTGACTTCTTTTCGTTAGACGGAATGTGGCCTGTTCCAGCTTCCACTGCGGGTGCTGTATTAAACCTCTCCGATAATGAGAGTACACAGCTGAACGATGCCCCATTTCTTCAGCAAAGCTCGGCATTTACCGACAGTCTATGGCGGGACCTAGGCTTATGTGGGGAGTAGCGAGTAGCGACTGGACAGCCAGTTGAAATATGTTATAAACCCTATTATCTTGTTTTCAATGTAAATGTTACCTGGATAAGCCTACTTCTCCATCATCATGGTCTCTATCAAGTAGAATCATACCGTATGACGTTCTAAGACACCAGCAAATCGTGGCTCCCATCCTAATTGATAATCTGCCCTTGTGGCAAATATGTCCAATTCCCAACCGCCACCTCAAACTCCCCATTCTGACTTCCCTCCCGGCCGTTTGTCGTTGCATAAGGACCCACCAACGTCCCCGTAAAACCCGCACTCAGCTGCTCTCCACGCGCAATCCCATATGTCTGCATAAGATGCCTAGCATCGCGCGGCCCCGCCGCAAAGGAGTAATGTGTCCAGTTGAACGCCTTTATTTCCAGAGTAATCGGTGAATCAATAGACAAGTACTGGGGAAACGGAAACACAGTCTCAGGGACAGAATAACCCGACATTCCACGGAACCGTACATAGGGTGCAAGTTCACCGGACGTGTCATTCTTGTCTGTCTGTGGAAGAAGAACGATCCCTAGGTCGAAATGGTATGCTTCCGTCAGGAATATGCTGACCCCTACGTCATCTTCCTTGTTTCGCAGATTGGAAGCGTTGATGTCTAGTTGATAGGTGAATAGACTGTCTGTTTGTCGCCGGCTGATGAATGTTTGGCCTTTCCCGCTGGTGGATAGTCCATTGGTAGAAGTTAGATTAAGAACTGATGAACGGAGTACTAGTGAGTTCTCATTTCCTGGTGGTGATATAAGATATGTATCGGGCGTTGGGAGGCGCCAGTGTATCAGATGCAACGGCAGTGTCGAGTTCGGCGGGAAGGTAAGATGATCAGGGCTATCGACATAAGGACCCTCGCCGTCCGAGACAAGTATAGGCTCTGAGGGGAGTTCCCATCCGCTGGTGATCCCACTTACGTTCTGAAAGATTGGCCACTCGCCCTTTTCCCATTGAACGGGCGTCAGAACTGTCTCTCTTCCCATCGGATAATTTTTGAAATCGGGTCCTGACCGCGTTGACAAGGCGACTGCCCACCAACTACCATGGACATTCTGAAACAGATCAGCATGCCCCACAGCCTGGAAAAAGGCAGTGGTATTGGCATTAGATAGAACGGGATTATGAGGCGCAGGCTCATAAGGTCCGTTGATATCTCTCGACCGCGCCATAGTGACCATATGTCCTTCTCCAGTTCCTCCTTCTGCCAGCATTAGGTAATAATGATCGTCCTTCTTGTATAGATGCGGACCCTCTGGTGCTAGCCCTCCAGTGCCATTCCATGGGTTTTCCCAAGGCCCTGTTTCACCTGTCTCCAGGTTGATAGTCGCGGTCTGTATCCCAGGCCAGACTTTATATTCATGACTTCCCGTTACGTAGACCTGTCCATCGTCGTCCCAGAATAACGAGGTATCGTATCCACCGAAGTCGAAATGCACGGGATCTGTCCAGCTATCAGGCTCAAATGGGTCATCGGTGCATATCACGAAATTGTCCCAACGCGATTCATCATCGGCAGCCAAATTATCAAAAACCAGGGTCGTACTAATCCAAAATCTCCCTTTACCATGATCACTTTCATTTTCGTTGGTGCTGTCGCTACCTTCACGGTACCTAAGTGTGGGTGCCCATATTCCACTTGTATCCTTGATTGTAGTGGCCAACCTGGGCAGCATCTCCGGCCGCGAGATAGCATTTCCTATCAGTTTCCAATTCCGGAGGTCTTTGGAAGCGTGAATGGGTATCCCGGGAAAGACGTTAAAGCTACTCGAGGCACAGAAATAGGTGTTATCCCAGGACGGAACGAATATACAACTAGGGTCTGGATGGAAGCCGGGAAGAATTGGGTCGGTGTATGTACTATTTTGATGTGTGACATTTCCCAGGGCCAGACTGCCTAAGAGCATGAACGCAAATAATATTTCTGTCATGTTGGGTACAATGAGGATTGCGAGATAGAGCGAAAATTACCTGGGATGAAGGTTGAAAAAGCATCGGAATCTAGCTAGTTGAATGTTCTCCAATCTTCTCCACTATGGTTGGTGGACTATCTTCATCGTCGGTTCAAAGGCTCCCGAGAAAGGATCTGTTTTGTGAGGCCGTGCACTCAGCTTATTCCCCAATGTCTAGTAGCCTAGGTAGAGAGCAGTAGTGCTTAGACTATCCTATTCTGGCTCCTATTCTCTACGAATTGCCTAATTGAGTCAGCCCTATATATATCCCCATGTCGAGCGAGATTGCGGGGTAGATCTACATTTACCCACGTCCCGCGCATTGAACTATCTAATTGTTAGTGTTATGTTGAGCAGCAACGTGCTTAATCATATAAAGATACTAAAGATCTATAATTGGTGGGAATTCGTCCCCGTGGCCTCTGGTAGCTACCCAGGGAAAATTACCGAAAAAGCCGTTCTCTTCGAGTTCCATGCTCATCTGAGATAATGAAATGACTACTCAAAGCTTCAAAAGCCCGAGGCTTTGCACCATGCTGGATAGAAAGGATTTGACAGGAACTGGAATAGTTATGCCAATTGGCTAAACACCAACTATGCTGCTCAAATCCGCTCTCTTTTATATCGCGCTCCCAATCTTGCAAGCGGTAGCAGCCTGGCAGGTACCCGCAGAGTATGCCATCACCCCGTCCTCCAATGGTCGGTTCCTCCAGGACTCTGATGCGAAGCCATTCTTCTGGCAGGCGGACACAGCATGGCTATTATTCCATCGCTTGAACTTTAGTGAAGCTGAGACATACCTGTCGGACCGAGCTGGCAAGGGATTTACGATGGTTCTGGCTGTTGGCTTCACCCAGGCAGGCATCGATAGTCCCAACCGGAATGGTGACCTGCCTTTCATAAACGATGATGTTACAAAGCCTAACGAGGCCTATTGGGCTTACGTCGACTCGATCGTTGAGTTGGCATGGAGTAAAGACATCCGGATCTGCATGGTCCCTGCATGGGGGAAATATGTGCATGGCAGTGGTGCGTCTTAAGTCAAACCGTTTCCAAACGCCGTTCATATCAGTCTAACAAGTAATAGACAACTCGGGTAGTGTACTCAACACCAGCACCGCATATCCATTCGGAAAATTCCTCGGCCAACGATATCCCTATCTCCCAAAGACCCTCGTCGGCGACACGAACCCATATTGGCAAAACAAGACAGCCGTCAAGGCCGACTATGCGAACGGTGGCGCTCCCCCCACTTACGAGGTCACGGACTGGTCCCCGGTCTACGATGACTTGGCAAATGGCATCGTCGCCGGCGAGCGAGAAGCGATTGCTGCGACATCAGCCCAAAATGCCACAACGTGGTCACCACTCATGTCAATCCACCCCACAAACCAATGGTTCACAGGCGGGCCGCTCGCACTTGCACACGCTTTCTTCGGTAACCGAACGTGGCTTACCTTGGATGCCAGCCAATCTGGTCATGCAGACTACCCGCCGAACCCTCCGATCCCTTGGTGGAATTGTCGGCGTGGGTGGGAACCTGTGGAACTCATGTACGCGGCGGGATCAGTGCCTGGGGGTCGTGCGCGGCCGGTCATCGATAATGAAGCGCACTATGAGAACAGGTATAATAATGGTAATAGTAGTGAGGCATTTTGGAATGCGAGTGATGTGCGGATTGGAAGCTGGCAAGCGGTAAGCTTCATATCCACTACGGACAGTCTTATGGGGTGGTGATAGTGAGTGGTCAGAGACAGGACTGACGAAACTAGGTGTTCTCGGGTGCAGCGGGCTTAACTTACGGGGCGAACGCCATCCAGCAGTGCATTATCCCCGGACTTTTCGACTCCGACGGTAGTGGTCCAAGTGAGAACTGGTTGGAGGATTTGGTGCTACCGGGATCCAGCCAGATGCAGTGGATCAAAAAGGCTATAATGGACAGAGGGAATACGACCTATTTCAGCCGTGTACCAGCGCAGGACATTATAGATGGAACTGTTGGCACGGACGATACAAGAGTCACGGCGACAAGGGATAGTGGCGGTGACTGGATCATGGTGTACACTCCCACAGGGGAGCCGTTCCAGATTGAGACAAAGAGCCTGAGCTCTTGCGACGTGGAGGCAAGCTGGTATGATCCGTTGAGTGGTGCGTATAGCCAGTTTAGCTACACACAGTGTGGAGAGAGCGTGACTGTGAAGACGTTCACGCCGCCTATTACAAGTGGGCATGCAGACTGGGTGCTGGTCCTAGATGCAATTCATTAGTTGAAGGTGTAGTGTCGTTGGTGAAGGAAAGAAAGGCATATACTATGCCTCAAAGCTACTACTGTGTCAGGATGAAGATGTCCAACTCATATAACTAAACTTCATAGTATTATCTCCCCAATAACACCGGCTCAATATATATATATAACCGAGGTTTCTACTAAGTACTGTAGACCGATTGTAAATTCTTAATACAACCTCACAAGGAGGCTTCAGGCACACTGACTGGCCATAGACGGGCAATCTACCTATATTCCTCGAATTCGTAAACTGACCAACCATGTATGTTCCTATACCATCGGTCGATTAATCATGCATTGAAATTTTTTCCAACTGATGCGAGCCCTTTTATGCGCCCTCTCAGATATGCAGATTAGCGTCATCTTTCAACAACTTGCCCGGATGTTCTAGTGGTATGATTCGCGCTTAGGGTTCACCCAAAGCAATAACTGCGCGAGGTTCGGGCCTGTCTTTTTTTGTTTTCTCTCGGTGGCCGGGTGCGAAGCGGAGCTAAGAGAAGATGATAACGAATGGCGGTGGGTTGGGCTTCCATCTGTATCGATCCAATATACTACTCCCCTATACCGCACTGCCTTGCCTAAACAGGACGGTGATTCAACTTACTATTATAGACTTTTTATTTGAGTTCCACGTGGATCTTGGAGCTCTCGGCTTTACGAGCTCGAAGATCGGCCGATCGGCTGATCCGCAATACTATTATTAATAGTATCAATAGTACCAAATCGGTACAATGCAAGGGGCTAGCGAGCGGATCTTCAGGTTGTTAGGCTTTCGAGTATTTAAGCCTTCAAACCTCTTCTGGGTAGTGTTTTCTCTCTCCCTCACTTTCTGCCTGCTCCTGTTGTTATAATCGTGATAAAAGTTCATTACTGATTTTCCTCCCCATAACTCGAAAATTGATATCTCCGGTATGACTACCCCATGTCTCATTGTTGTTGATTGAAAAGATATTCATAACAATCCTAGCAGGCGATAAGATGAAGTTCCAGTCGACATTTTTTGCGATTTTTCTCGCGATGGCTTCGGCTGTTTATGCCGCCGAGCAATGCCCTGAGGTGAGTAGGACTCTACAACGACGGCAACCACTGATTCAAGTATTAACTCTAGTCGATTTTAATAGAACCAAGAATACAAGACCTGCGGTAGCTCCTGTCCGCCTGCTTGCGACTCTCCCCCTGATCAGGTTTGCACAATGGAATGTGTTGAGGGTTGTCAGTGCATAGATGGCTATGTACTCAATCAAGTAAGTCGTTACTGGATGATTGATATATATCAGAAACAACAGGCTAATCTCTCCTGAACTTATAGTATAGAGAGTGTATTCCCCAGAGTGAATGTCCCAAGAGTGTGCGGGAAGACGACACTGAGGCTTAGAATCTCAATATAATAAACGTTTATCATTAGTTTATGTATTTGAGATGGTGAACGCTGAAATATAAATCTACCGGGTGCTTAGATTCATACCAAGATTATTGCATCGTCGCATTCCAGCAAATTGTAGTCACACTTATTCCCAATCAATGGATGTCGTGCCTGACACTGAAACAGTAACTACTCGTACTCTCAATACCAAGAAATTGGACGCCGTACTTCCTTCTCTTTCTGCACAGAATTCTTATATCCTCAGAATAGGGGCTTTGAATCGGATAGTCGGAGTGGATTCGGAGATTAGACCCGGTCCAACACAGTGTAAATTCGGGGCGGGCAATTAAAACGAATGGCGAAGTATATAAACGTGATGTGCAATGTTGGAGGCCAGGAAATAACGAACGCTTGGTCGGAAACGAGTGTTTCAGCGCAAGAACGAGATAGTGATGTTAGAATGCTTACTACACTCACAAGAGCTAAAATACGTGAGCCATGCTATCCAGGTCAGAAGCTTCAGTGATGTCCTGAACCTATAGACAAGGTATGCTGAGGCGGTACACGTTCACAAAAGAAAGTTAACTGTCTTCCCATTTTATGTAATTAATGATTCATTAAGAAAATGTGTTTGCAATATTAAACTAATTTTTAGATACCCGTACATGACAATTAATAAAAATTTCAACAACAGATAAATGTTATATGTTGGATGGGTGCTCCACTAGGTCCTGTATTATTAGAAGAGCACGCCACAGTTCCAATCGCAAGTATAGTCTTCCAAAGACTCAAAACCTCGCAAACATTACACTTCGATATCCACAGGCCGTGTATGACTAGTCCTTGCAGACAATGAATGCGTGAGTGAGCTGGACCACCTTTCCCTGGTCAAGCTGTGTCCAGGTGCGCTGCGCATCGAGCTCAGCGTTCACATTGGGGTTCTGAGTAATTCGGCAATGGGTCGTTTGCTGGAATTTATTGAGCTGGGCGCTCGAGGCAGAAACAATGCCGTTCGTGGACACAGAGGTTTTAACCCAGAGAGCCTGGACGGAGCGTTGATTGCCGTCGGCAGGGATATCAACGTTGGCGTTGGCCCCAGACTGATCGTTGGCCAGCTGGACAGTCACGGATTGGACGTTGGCAGGATTAGCCATGACGCTAGTGGTGGCCATAAGGCCGAGGGCAACTGGAATGAACCGCATTTTGGGAGTAGCGGATGGAAGGAAAGATGTAAGATGTGTTGAGTTGGAATGTAGTGGAAGATACTGGTTGAGGTTGAAGGTTGTATTGTTCGCGTCTGGCGGGCTTTGGGCATAATTTCCAGCTGCTTATATACATGTCCGTGCTGTATAGACCTGGGGATAATTGAGTTTAGCTGCTGACATGATATCGGGTAGATTTTGTTAGGCGAGGTTGATCCATGGATCATGGCCTGGAAATACGAACCCCCAGTCCAGCTCTCGCCGGATGCGGAAATAGCATCCTCTCGGCTTCTGCCGAACGAACTGGACAGCTGAGCTTAACGACCACCTACTATTCGTTACGGACAGACGATCTCCCTTGCCGACCCGTGGATAATAGGCTCTGACCCACATAGCTCTCGTCAGATGATGCATGATTCATATCTAGATCTGTTCTATCGTTGAAGACAACAGAAGTCTACTCAAAGCTGTTGCTCGAGCAAGGTTTGTTTTAGGTTGGCCTGGCCATACTACAAACCATGAAACACGCGAAATGGCCTCATTCAAGAAAGAAAAATACATCAAGAACTTGGCATCTGCGTCATGCTCGTATATGGTGTTGTCACTTCGGCGTCAACCAGATCGTGGCAAACAATGGGGTTGTAAAGCTGGAACAATGATTGCAGGCTGTCGTTTGACGTTGATAGCCGCCCATGTAACCAGCAGATGTCATGTACCTATCAGACCTAATGGCCTTGTTCATCTTTCACTCTTGATTGAAGGAAGTGCATGTATCCGGCTCAGCGAGCTCCCGATAGATGTGTAAACCACGGCAGTACATCTCTCCTTGTTACCTGACCTCTTTCCATGCGGCCGTACCCGTCTTACCCCATCTAGGTCTGACTAAAACGGCAAGCTACATGAATACCTCATGGCTTGGTGGCCAATCTTCCCGATTAGACTACCACTCCCATGATTCCAAACCCCAGGGAATGAGTGGCAAGCACTGTCCCGTATATCATCAACAAACTCAATGTCGAGCGTACCTCCAATAGCTTTGTACAATGGTGCTCGACCTAAGATGGCTTTCGTTTATAGATGCAACACAAATGGAACGTTACATTCGGACTCTCCGTCTATGGAATGGTTGAAGGAAGGGTCCGGCGCCACCCGCATGTCCCGATGAGAGTAAGAGTACATCCCAATCTCGAACATCGACATTCACAATTCATTACTCAGATCTTTACCGCATACACGTCATCAGGTATCTCTATCAACCTTTTAAGGCCCTCTATTTGGCCACTCGAGCTTTGTGAGTGTGTCGCTGCCCACAAAAATGACGATTGCCGTTAGAAGCAATACTTACTAGAATTGCAAGCTTCTTAACGGCCCAATTCCAAGAATGTAAGCTGATATGTATTATAATAGAAGCTAGCAGGACCTTGCCCTTCTTGAAATAGATGAAGCCATACACTTGCACCGACCATGACCAGGACTTTTGGACCCAGGCGGATGTAAATGAACATTTACGAAAGCATCATGCCAGCTTCATCAGACGACCTGCAAGTCTTGGTATTACAGACAATCATCAGCACCTCTGGTATTGCTTCGGATGCGAAAGTCAGTTCAATGACCATCGAAGCTACGACTCAGATAAAGCAACGTTTGATCACCTAAGGCGGAGTCGTGGAGACGTTACGGATTCTATCAGACGTACATCACAGAGCAACTTCATTGCATAGCCGGCCCACCACCAATAGTGGCCATGGCCTCTTTGAGTTTGTTGTTTCCCTCCTCTAGCTTGGATTTCGCATCATTATTCGTCTTTTCCTGTGCTGCCTTTTCTGCGTCGCAAGTGTTTTTCAAGGCTTTCATCTTCTTTTCCCATTCCTCCTTGCTCTTCTGAAGCTTCTTGTCGTTGCTGGCTTTGTCCTTATCGCACTCAGTATTTAAGGTAGCCTTCTCTTTCTCACATATATCTTGAAGATCCTTCTCCAAGACCAGCTGCTCGCGGAACAATGATGCGAAGACATTCAATATACAAAATTGATGCCTCCCAGCAGATCCTTCTCAGAGATTTCACCACGTTTGAAGCTACGCGAGTAGTAGTACTATTCCCCTTTATAATCTCTATGCTGTCCCCCAAAAGGCTGAGACAGATAAAAAAGATACGCCCACTATTGGCAGTTGCGCCGTTCATAATCGCAAACCCCCGATGGCCAGTTTCGCGAAGCTCATGTGTGAAATGATAGATTGCGGTAGTCGCTCTCTAATGTAGTGTACAAGTGACCTTAACCCCTATCGCTGCTGGTCTTAGAACTATTAAGTTTGATCTCATAATTTCCGCTAGCTGAACTCTCGTACATAGGCTCATGGCATTATTGTACTACCAAGGCGTATCATCTTCGGTGGCCATTCGATGGGTATCCGAATGAGCCTCGACGAAGTCAACAATATCCTTAAGGGCAGACTTAGGACCACTCTTATCGTTATACTCATCAGTCTGATATCCATATATGAGCCCATCAATACCAGCTTCCCGAAGTAGATACCTCACCATTTCTGTATCCCCTTGCGCACTAGTCCAGCTAAACACCTTCCCGAGTTTGCCATGATCACGCTTCCAACTTCCATACCGAAGCTCTGGATAGATGTCGACCCCTTTCCTAAGCCACGAATCCCCGAAATCCATAACCATCTGCTTAACTGGTATGCCAGCCCCGGAAATGTTGTACAAATGCAAGATAGTACTCGTCTCCCCACTCAAAACAACGGCTTCGTTCGAGTTCAAACCGTCTCTGATCACCTTGAACCCGCGACTCTCAGCTGTTTCGAAAAAACCATAAAGTACTCGTATACCTGCTGGTTCAAGTATCTCTCGAGCTAGATCGCGCAAGGCTTCGATGGAGCAGGGTCGACCTTTTCGGCAGAAATCGGGATTCTTAATATCCAGCCATACGAAGGAAATGTTGTAATCTTTCGTCCACTGTTTCTGCGCGATGAACTTGAAGAGGTCGCGTGCTGTAGAACCAGCACTGAATAGCTTTCCATCGTGGTCTGCCCACCAGCCGAAGTACCACGCTGTTAAGTCAACCTCTAATGCATTCGCACCATGAGAAAGCGCAGCGGTGACGGCTTCGTTTCGTAGGACTCGGTGAGCGATCGCGTAGATCGGTCGTTGGGTTAAAGAGGCAACTGTAAAATTGAGTATGTCGAGGGCTAAAAGAACACAGATAAGTACCGATCTGGATTGCATTATCAACTAGACAAACGAATCATGCATGTAGAGAGATTGCAAGTGATAAGGCTAAGAGTTGTTGCTGGTCCTTACGTCCGACATCTAGAAGCCTGAAGTCATATAATCTATCTAGCGGGAAATGTACGGTCGATATTCTAAGCCACATTATAACCCAACCCCAGTAGGGTGAAAGCCCTCTCTTTGTTTGGTTGCCCGGTCTTAGCTCAGGCCATCCTAGGTGAACCTTGTCTATTAATACCGGCATTAAGGTTGTTAAATCTCTTCCGTCGCCGAGGTCAAACCCCTCCAGGTGCATAAAACTCCACAATATTTCCTGTGTCGAATACTGGCCTCACTAGGGCCCGATGTGTTGGCTTGTGAACTGGTCGTCATCTAAAACTCGCTAGACCTAAACTACTCCCTCCCCGAGACCAATCAATGAGCCGAATAATATCATACCTGTTTTATTGCTCTTGTCCTTGGGTTGTAGTAGTTTCTCGCAACAATAAATGGATGATTTACTTAAGGTCATACCGACAAGCTGGGGTTATGCTCCATAATCGTCTAGTATGTCAGAGCGGCTAGAGAATGTAATAGCAATACGCAGAGCGTACGCAGTAGCTAAAGCATCGCAGGAAGGCTGGGAGAGCCTGGACTAACCGAAAAATGGCTAAAAGTCTCCCGAGTCATCATTATGCTATTCCTTCCTCTATTAGGGCTAAGCCCGTGGCATAAAAGGCAAGGCACAGCATCTAACACATTTTCTATTCACTTTGACAAGTAATTGGCCGAGCCTAGAGTGGCCCATATTACTTATATCGGACCCTTGCAATTACCAATATAGAGGACATAGGATATCTTCGGGTACATCCCCAACGGTGAAGGAGTTTGAGTCGCCAGGTTTCACAAGCAATCTATTGCGTGGGACCCAGTCTCAGTACTTTTGTCCCTGGCCATCAGACGTTAGAAAAGTCGAAAATGTGGGCCCCTCATGGTTGGATCCTCTTGTAATATATAAAATACAGGTAATAGTGAAAAGTTCGTACACAGCAGCGCCTTAGTGCTTGTAAAGGGCCACAGAACACTAACACGCTATATTGAACCATGTCACCCACTCAATACCTTTTGAATATCTGGTATTAACTAGTACGTCTAGGAGCAATCTATCGCAGGATAGTCAGGTCATTTCGCTTTACACAGCACCGAAGTATTCGGATGTCAAATTTTTTCTCTCCATAGTAATATGAACGCTGGTCATCTGTATAGAACAGGGATCCTACAAGGATCATTAGGCTAGTCTCAGACTAGGGCTATAACCACTTATTTAATAAGGGAATCGCCGATCGCAATTTCCATTAATTTATCTCTGTGAGATTATCGGACTTGTGTCTTATAGTTCTTATCCCAAATTCCGATTGTGATGGTAACTGTGATCTGTGGTCTCCTGTATCAGTAGAATCCGCCAATTTGCCCTACCCCGTGATTCACCAACCCCCCTACTAGGTATGTGTGCTGAACGATTTTAGTTTCCATATATGGAGTTGGCTTTGTGAAGCAAAAGCGAAGCTCAATATATTTCCTCAATAAGCAGGCGTTTGTAGATTCAGGGCTTTGGTAATACAAGATGGGCTATTCTATTCATGGCCAATGCAATGCGTCGATACGACTACATGGGGTACTATATCCAAACACCTTTTTACCTTGATTGAGAATTGATTGCATGATGCATCAGTGCGCCGGTTTAATTTCGATAATTGGGGCAGGTTCCAGTAAGTGCTGAAACCAATACGGTGTGTCTGTTGTATGACCGGACGTAAGTGTGGATGGTGGATTGCTCAAATAGAAGGCCATGGCAAGGATATCCTGCTCCACTTGTGGACAGGGTACTCCCAACGATGTAACCCAGCATGTCTGGGTATTGCTACCATTTCACTATGTTGGCACATCACGTCAATGCTGCTGTTCTTTGATGCCTATAGGTATGTCAATTCCCGGATTAACCCATTACTTGGATTGTATATCATGGTTCTTGTTGGATAGTGATATCTACTGAAGCAAATGCGAATAGTAGTCTTCCGCGTCCAACGTAAATGTTCCCTCCTCAAATCACATATTTATGCAATGGTCGCCCGTCAGATTTCATGAGGCTGGAACATGCAGGGACTCGGCATCCTCCGGGTATCACGGGAAGTCGAGGTATGCTAAGCAGTGCCTGAGACCCCTCGACCTTTCGGGATAGAGTGCTAACCCTGAAATACGACATCACTTACCCAGGCAGATTCTATGCCGAGCTATTTCTCATTCGAAATGGGAAATGAATACTCTGTAGAATCATAATCCGTTGTGATACATACAGCCCTAAATCAGCAGGGCAAATGTTTACTCCCATTTGTTTCCAGAAAGGAAGTGCCAGCTATATCATTCGGAGTTTAGTGCCTGGTCAGGATACTATATGGTGCTCACGCTAAACCCAATATTCAGCTAAGTATTGGCATTATCTCTTTCTGGAATATTGTTGTTGGCTTCATCACTTAGTCGTCCGACCCGTTATATCCCGCGGTAAATCAACTCGCATGTACCTTCGCAAGCTAGTGTCCAGGTGATGCAACCGGCAAGACCATCCAGAATGTATCCGGTCCGGTATAACCGAGATCTTCCAATCGGATCATAAAATATCTAGCTTTTGTTGGGTTGTCAGACGCTTAACCAGTTTAGTTGGATGGCTTAGCACCTGGCCAAGGCTTGTCATGTACTGTAAAAAGAAGGCGAATCCTTGCAGACGGCCTTTAGGAAGAATATATATAGGGCACCTTCTCTCTTATACTAACCAATAACACTCCCCAACTCTTCGCAACATTTACTCCCTGAAAGGCAAACCCATACGTCCCATTTCTCTTATCGACTGGTCCTTAAGCCTATGTATGTACGCCTCCAAAACAGTACACTACTTCTTACTGACAGCCATAGACAAGCAAAAATGAAGCTCAACATCGGCCTCCTCCTTGTTACTGCTATACCCAGCACCATTCTTGCTCGGGTTGTTCCCCGAGGCGAGGAGGCTGCCAACGATACCCCAGCTGCCAAGCAATTAGCCAACGTATTCGCTGCCCAGAAATGCTGGACTCAATCTCCATACGGCTGCTCGAAGAACAGATGGTGCTGGCAACGATGTCAAGGCAATGGTCAATGGTGTTGGTTAGCCCATAAGGGAGGAACTGGCGATTGGACATCTTGTACTACTGCTGAAGATTGTATACCTGGAGTGGGGGATTCCGATTGTGCTAAAGGGGATTGTAAGGCGTGTGGGTGCAGTTGCTAAAGCATAGAGAAGTCAACCCTACCTTTGTGAAGATGTACACTCTATTGAGATGGATAAACCTTTGCGGTCCTTAGTTTTAATTGAGATCAGAATGAAGTTATCATTGTGACGCTTAAGTGTATGGTCCTGAATGACGAATATTCACTTATAATTCATATCCCCACCGAAAGTCCCTCAACTTTCGCTCCCCAGCTCTTTGGAAAATGTATTCCCTCATCACCGTCCCACCCACCAGCCATCATTGCAACCGCAAGCAGAAAGGCTGAGGACGCTGGGAAATATGGCGTCGGGACCACCGTCCCCACAGGATTACCCACATCATCGAACTGAAAGTTAGAGTGGAGTAAATACTCAACAGCCTGATCAACATTGCCCAAACGAAGCGATGTCATGGCTAGCATCGGGAAATCCCATCCATAAGAAGCCGTGAAATTCCATGTTTGGGCAATTAGATCCATGGTAGCGTTCACAGTTGATGGATCTACACCTTCTGTAGGCAGTAAAAGCCCATAGACTGCAATCTGGCTGGGATGGTCGGATGTGTAGCTACTCTTATTCCACATATCCGGCAGATCAGCACAGATGGAGTATGCGCCATCAACTATGGGCAATGGTGCAAGATTATTGAGCACTCGAGTCCAAGATTCAGGAACCAAGATTCCCTGTCGAGTTTTCCAGTCCGAGGCAATCTTGAGACCAAACCTCCAATAGGCCAGTTCGAAGGTCGGGTTGTATGTTGAATTGGGACTCGTATTCTCCGATGATGGATACATCGGTGGACCAAGGTCATATACTTGAGTAGACACGTTCCACCACGCATAAGAAACCATCCACGTCGCGAGCTCGTCCAGGATATAATCCCATTTTTTCAGAGTTTCGACGTTCGGTGACGAGCGATACTCCAGCTCAGCAAAATACATCGGGTGTGGTTGCTGCCAGATAAGTAAGGCATTTTGTGATCCAGGAGCCGATGCCCCGGATGGATCACTCATTTTCCCCAGTCGCGCACCAGCGTATCCTTGCCTTTTTGCACGCTCGATAGACGAGGGTAGAAACCGGGAATATACACCAAGACTGCGATCTAACATATCCCATTTATTCCACCGCGCCCAGTGGCCCAGATGCCAGAATACCATCTCAAGGTGGAATTTGCCGTACCAGCCATTGTTTTGGAGACCAGATTCTTGGGGAGGATCCTTACCGGCACTGTTCACGGCGAGCAGGTACTGTGACAGAATAATACGGCGCTGCAGTTCCTCTGCGTCTGAAGAGCCTGATTCCGTTAGGTCTACAAATGCGCCAGATTCCCAGTGTTGAGCCCACCAGTGAATGGAGGCTTCTTTGACAGCGGCGAACGGCTTTATACTCGTTCTTGAGGATGCAGAAAACTCGGTACTGACTGTGAATCGATTCGTCTTTCCAGTAGGTTGGAGTAGATATCGGTGTGTCCCATGAAAAGGGCCTGTTATCTGGCCTGTCTGTTCCCACTCGATGGTGTTATAGTATGTCGTGCCCCCCAGTGAGTGTCCGATCGCAGCTTCATTTTCTGTAATAATATTCAAGGCAGTAGTATGCTCCGATACTGCAGTCCAGTTACCTACAAATGGAGCCTCAAACTTGTTCAGTCCTGTGGTCAATGGGTAGTCAAAGAACACACTCAAGGAGCCATCCACCAACAGCGAGGATTGCACATCAACAGCAATGATATCAGAAGAGGGATCTCCAATTGTCGTAACAGAAACAATTTGTCCATGCAGGGTAAACTCCGATGTCAAAATGCCGCTATACAGATCAAGACTCTGCCTTATTCCAGTGATATCGTCACTAGAGATATTGTTTCCCTTATAGAGGAACCCTACCCGGCCAAGATTGGCCCGATGTGGATTGGCAACTAGCCACTGGGAAATCTCTGCTTCGGCCGGGTTCTGTATATCATAGTTCACAAGGCGGTCATGTGTCAACCAGTCCATGCCAGTGAAGTCTGATGGCTCTGTCTGGTTAGCGGTTGTTGGTAGAGAGTCGTTGCACCAACACCATGAAGAAAGTATGTTGAAAGGAAGCAATGTCTGCAAGCCGGTGATGTCGGCTCCGAAGGCGAAATTGCCGTTGCCGACCTGCATGGGAGTTGTTGTTGACAAGTTCGTACGTATGGGGTTATACCGACGGACGACATTTTGGCGATTGATCGCTGGTTTCTCCGCCACAACTGCATGAACAGTCGTAGCAACCAGGGTGAGAGCTCCCAGAATGATAGGATGGGATAGCATATTTCGAGTTTACTGAGGCTCCCTGCAGTGGTGGCATCGGACAACACCTTGGCGAAGTTGCTTCTGTATGTCATTGCACATTTCAATAATCTGGGGACCATGGAACTGTCCCCCGAACTCGTCCTCCTGCGGGGAAGACCAAGGATAGTTCAAACTTTCTTCTTCTTGAAGCGTGGAAAAATGCCGATCTCGGGGTCGGGTTAGCCACTGCCGAACCACTGTATATAGCCTAAACATGATAACCTGAGATAGTTCCAACATCATTGGTGGAACAATATTGGCTAGAAGTTGGAAGGGAACGAGCAACTAGAATAGGGAGGCGAATATTATTGTAGATCTTGGTCATAGTAGCATCGGAGCTCCTGAAGCATATCACAATGGAGAATAAAAGGAGGAATGTCAGTTATAGGAAGCCCAGTCCGAATATCCGCCAGACAGGCCTAGTGAGTAGTTCTGCGAAAGCGTTCAGAAGGATATGGAGCTTTGGGGTATCTTGAGAATCTAGGAACTTCACTATTCATAAGAAAAGTTTACTACTATTTGGAGCTTGAGTTTTCGCACTACGCTTTACAGATAATGTAGCTGTACTCCGTAGGAACGCTAGAAGGCCATCTACTTTTACAGATGCTCTACCTTTGGTGAAGTTTCCTATGATCAAAATCTATAATCATAAATATATGTATGCTCTTTAGAGCTTAACAAGCTTATCAAGCTTAGCCTTTCTTGTGCAAAGAATTTATTTTAGTAATGTATTATAACTTATCCACGCTTTTCCAAGCCTTACTAACATTGAATATAGCTCTGCATGTCTACTCAGAGTTGAGTCATTTCACGACAGTCGCAATAGGCACTTCTGCAAGAGTACTTTCTGAAAGCTGAGAGTCATCCGCTGTCGGGGTGTTGCGTTCGCCCCATGTGTAGTGAGATCAATACGTATGGCTATCCAGGGATTGAACCTGGCACTGGAGAAGGATAAATGTCAGTGTATGTCACGAAACAGAAGGCTCAATAGATATATCTTGACCAGGAACTTACCATCTGCCAATATACGCCCTGTCTCTGTAATAGTTCAGTATGAGTACCGCGTTCAATAATAACTGAACCCCTGCCAGGCTCTCCTTCCCCGCAGACAAGTATCAAGTCCGCCTTCTGGATAGTGGCCAGTCGATGAGCAACTGCAATGATCGTCATCGTTTTCCTCGCCGCCAATCGCTCTAGGGCCTTTTGTATAAGCCTCTCAGACTGCGAATCGAGACTTGACGTTGCTTCGTCCAGAAGGAGTAGCCGCGGTCTACGTATCAGAGCACGCGCAATACATAGCCGCTGTTTTTGACCACCACTGAGGGATAATTGCGCATTAATTCCCAGTGAGGTGGAGTAGCCTTCGGGAAGAGATGTAGTAAAGTCATGAAGTTCAGCATCTTTGCACGCTTCTATCATCCGGGCTTCTCTCGATGGTTCAAGCTCTCCATCGTCCCCCGGTTCGAGGCCCAAGAGAAGGTTTTCCCGAATAGTCCCTTCGAAGAGCTTGGGCTCTTGAGAGACGAGAGATAATGCTCGACGATAGGAAGCGAGTGGGTAAAATCGGATATCTCGGCCTGCAAATTCTATGCTACCCTTGGTAGGGTCGTAAAATCGCTCCAAGAGAGAGACGATGGTTGATTTACCACAGCCTGATGGGCCAACAATTGCAACGTACTGGCCACTGCGGATGCTGAAGTTCATGCCGGTAAAGACAGGTCCACCCCGAGATGGATACTGGAAGGTCAGATCTCGGCAGCACACATCAGCCTGGTGGAAGGGCGTGATACCAGCTGTCAATTGTTCAAAGTGGGTCCGATCATTGTCCCGCTCATTGAAGGCAGATCTGGTCTCTAATATGCGTCTTGCAGATGCGGTCGTCTGTGCCATATTAGGACCGAAGCTAAGAAACTGACCTGCTGACTGCCCGCCTTGGATAATAGCAATGTAAACAACGAAGAACGCCACTGGATCATATTCACGAGAGGCAAGAAGCTGACCACCATACCTGAAGCCGGGTTGCCTGCGTTAGCTAAGAAGGGGAAGGAGGAGGCAGTGTTACGGACCAGAAAGTAAGCGCCATAGCGCACAGATCTATGCTATCAGAGAACGCAACCACGACCGTGGCAAGCCAAGCCTTGCGAATAGCCCGGACCCTCTGTTGACACAACAGATTAGAGTATCGCTGCAGGATGGTGTCTTCCATCGTGAGTGCAGTAACAGTTCGAAAGGCACGAATGGCCTCCGTGGCGAACTTAGAGCTTTCGGCGTAAACCTCTGCATTCATGCCCTCAAATTGTACTTCATATTGAATACGAAAATACGAGGCTAGCAAGATGAAGGGCAAGGCAGCAAAGAAAGCTACTGCAGCTAATTTCCAGCCGAAGCTGAATGAGATAGCAACGCATCCCACGAGACTGAAAATCGAGATAAGTGGGAAAACCCCATTGACGCCAAACAACTCTTGTAGCTGTTTTGGGTCTGTTGATAGCCTGGCCATGAGGGTACCGGAGGAATTTTCTTCCTGGTCATAATATGATACGGGCTTGTGTAGGATGCTCTGAAAGTAGTCTTGACGGTAGTTTGCCGCAATATGCTATTTATGTCATGTTAACCCTACTTCTGAGAGTTTCAACTGTCACGTACCATTGAAAAAGATGTGGAAGCATAGCCTACATCGAAGTAGAATAGGCCCATCGCGAGGGCCAGAATAAAAAACATCAGGGACCAAAAGTTCGCTGCCTCAGCCAACTTGTTGCCGGTGAATTGAAACACCTGAACGAGCTTTGCAAAAAGCCAGCTCTGAAACGCAAAGGCAGCTATAGAAATAAATTATATGTTAGTTACTATATCGATAGTTATAGACCTGGGGAGAAGGGTGTTGACAAAGGGTCTCTTACAGCCAGCACCCATTGTTCCGATAACGGTCAGAGCAAATATGGGCCAGTGTGTCTTTTGCTCGCGTATGATATGCCACAGCGTACGGATTGCACCTCGTTCTCCCTTTTTCCTGACGACCTCCTCGCTGTCAGTAACTTCGTAACCGTCAGCGGCGTAAGCTTCAAGTTTGGTCTCCTCAGGGAGACTATGGGACAGCTGTTCGATTGCTGTAGTAGCATCCATCGACACAACCTCCAGTTGCTGCGCATGTACGAGGCTGTAGTACACTCCACGACGATCCATCAATGTCTGATGCGTACCCTCCTCTGATTTAGAGCCATCCTTGATCACGATTATATGATCTGCTCGAATGACGGTGGAAAGGCGATGCGCAATCATAATAGTTGTTCGATCTCTAGACACCCGATCTAGGGCCGCCTGAACGACTTTCTCACCTCGTATATCGATTGAGCTCGTTGCCTCGTCCAGGATTAGAATTGATGGGTTAGAGACAATGCTTCGTGCGATTGCTAAACGTTGGCGCTGTCCTCCACTCAGTGTGATGCCACCCTCACCCACCACAGTATCGTATCCCTAAGTCTCCCGTTAGTAATAATGCTTTTAAGAGTGGGGCATTGTGAGATTGATATACAAGAGGTAGTCTGTCTATAAACTCGTTGGCAAAGGCGTCGCGGCATGCTGTCACCACCAAATCCATCTTCACGGGCTCCGGCTCGTGCTCCCATGGCGTTCCTATTAGGCCAAAGGCCACATTGGTATAGACAGATTCATTGAACAGAACAGGCTCTTGCTCGACTAAGCCGATCTGTGACCTCCACCATTTTATGTCCAGGTCGTTGATATTATGCTTACCCACATGAATTCGGCCCTGCGCCGTCGGACTCTCCTCTGACAAGCTGGTGTTCCGAAGTTGATACCAACGCTCGATGAGAGCTACGACGGTACTTTTTCCGGAGCCTGAAGGACCTACAAGAGCAGTTGTATTTCCCCTCTGAAAGTGGGCGGTAAAGTCCCGCAACACCTGTGTATCCGGACGAGTTGGATACGCAAAGCTAACTGAGTCAAAGAAGATATCCTCCTGACTGGAAGCTTCCGAGCTTCCGAGCCCTGTCGTCGAAACGCGATCTGCATCAATTACATCGAAAAACGGGCCAGAGGCACTTGTGGCCTTGGTGATTGCCATTAGTGGAGACGCGATCCCTCCCAATACAGTGACCACTAATAGCACGGAGAAAAATACCCTATCTGCATGTCAGACTAGTCTAGGTAGTGAGCAGCATGAGAAAGGCACACATACACAATGACAGTGTTGACGTTTGCAATATGGCCCTCGCGATATAGCTTCAACCCAAACCAAAAGGCCAAGGCATAACTGGAATACATAGCGAAGAAAAGCAGTGCTAGATGAATTCCAGTGACTGGGCATGTTCGAGCAGCACGTTTACGAGCCTCTTTCACCCAGGAAGAGTATTTGTGGGACAGCGGGACTTCTGCCCCAAGAGCCAGGACTGTACGGATCGCACTGAAGACCTCCGCTGCAACGGCGGCTTGCTTCTCGTCGGCGCGATCCACCATTTGCTGTGCCTTGACAATGATGGGAACAGTAATACTGAGCCCCACAAGCACAAACAGTATAGCGGAGCTAACGACCAAGGTCAATGCCCACGAATACCGGAAGGCCACAGCATAGGCGGCCACCAATAGAGCGAGAGACTGGAACAGGATTGCCAAGCGATCAGATACGCTCTGTTGGATTGTATTTGACAAGCCTGTAATAGCATTGGTCACTGTCCCAACGGACGTTTCGTCCAGCTTACGGACGGGCTGGGCGAAAAGCGCCTCCATATATTCAAGGCGTAGCGCTGATGAGGCCCGGAGGCTGATGATACGGAAGCAGAGCATGGAAACATACGTAAGGACAAACTTCCCAATGAAGAGATATACAATGTAGAGACTGCGTGGTGATAAGTTAGTGATTGCAACATGTGATGTAGAGGATTGGGCTTGCCTGTTCTTATTCACGGAAGCTTTGAATGCGTCTTCATTGAGGGAATCGCTAGATGTGAAATAGCGATTAAATTCGCCGGTGAGATTTCCAAAAACTACGTTCATTAAGGGTAAGGCCTTATCACACTGTGTTAGTGGCAGATTGCTTCTAGGAGTATCTGGGACCAACATACCACTCCGGAGCCCATCGCACACAACAGGCCGAGCACCATTGGTCCAAGACCACCCCCTCTGGCACCATACGAAAGTATCCTCTAGTCATTCTGTTAGGGGGGGATCCCTTCTCATAAGGGAATAGCGGGGTCCATACTATGTAGCTTTTCAAGGAGGATGAACGATTACCACCATCCCCCTGGGGCTGCTGCGGGCGATCAATGTTATCTCCTCCGACATTATGATTTGCAGGCAAGGAAGACGAGGACTCCATGCTAAAGATGTGTATTGGAAGCTCCCTGATGCCATGAGCAACGGCGTTGGAAAGAGAAAGGAGCCAGAGGAGGACCGATAGTCATTCAGAAATAAGGATAAAAATGAAGAAGAGAAGCTCCACCTGTCAGCGTAAATCACCTGAGGTTCCAATCGACCAGCCTAGACCTAGGAACTATAGATTCTACATTAGGGTTGTTCCAAAGACCGATGTTCGGCTTTTCCCGCCGTCCTCGATCTAGCTCTTCATAGCAGAGGTTACATTACCATTTGAGCTCTTTATAAATAGGTGTTCCTTCCGTTTCCGGCTCTAGAAAAGTAGTATGACGGTGCCCAGAGCGATAGGCATCTCCGTGGAGTTCGGGATGGAGCGTTGCCATCCCATGGTTCCCAACAACCTTGATCGGACAATACCAGGGAACACTCCCGACGGCTGATGTCTCCAGCCAGTAACAACACACAAAACCACAATAGCTGTCTCCTGACGTGTTATTGTGGCTGGATTAAGCCATGATCCTCGATCTTGGATCTCGTATCAAGCGGCTAAAACATCCATTGCTATGTTCTCGACTAGCCGGTTACATTGTATACTTCCATCCTAGGTCATGAGGTAAGCACAAGCATGAAGGTCTCAATCGTTCGAGACCAGTCCTCGAGCTCATCGACTTGGGTGTATAGACTTGGCGGTATGGTATTCTGCAGACTGGGTTGCCCTAGGTGACTCCAAGGAGGCGCGTATATAAAGATGTACAGGAAAAGGGCTAGGACAGTATGTACCGTCTGGAAATAGCTTAAATACTTTTGTGAATGTGAACGAGCTCGGTCGACTTTCATATTGTTCTCCATTTCATTGAATTCTCTGTATTAATTCAGTCATCTGTTTTGCGCTTCTATTCCACAAGCACCTTGAGATCATGTCAAGAAAACAACTGTGAAATACGCATCACTAAAGGAAGGCCACCAAAAAGCCAATATAACAGGAAAAGTAAAAGGTAGGGAAAGAAGAAACAAAGAGAGGGTTAGATTGAAAAACACCCACATTCATAACTCAAACAGCCTGTATACGGTGAGAAAATGGGCTCCGGAGATTCTAACCCTCATCCCATTTGCCCTCTGGCGCGAGAGCCTAGGCTGAAACATACCGTACCACCACTTGACAGCACAGATCCTACTAATGGAACAGAAACCGGAAAATATAATAAGCTGTCGAAGAATGCATTTGCAACAGCCAATGGCCGGAAACATAAGGATACGGTCCCTTCAAAATGGCTGGAGCAAGTGTCAAGAATCGCAAGCCAATGCCATTACACGGTAGATAAAATTGAAGATATATACCCATGCACCCCTCTCCAAGAAGGAATGATGGCGCTCACGCTTAAAGACTCCACAGCATACACAGTGATGTACAAGTATCACTTGTCACACAGCATCGACATTGATCTTTTGAGGTCAGCCTGGGATCAGACAGCCCAAGCGAACCCAATACTACGAACACGGATAGTTCCCACGCAACACAGCGGCTGTATGCAAGTGGTGCTGCGGGAGTCGGTTCCTTGGATAGTCTGCCAAGGCTATAATGCCTTTGACCAAGACACAGTCTGTTCTGGCGATGCGGAGAATTCAGACGAAAACACAACAAACCAGTCACGTACCATATGGAAGATAGGCTCTCCGCTCACAAGACTGATATGGGACCCCTCAGCACATGTCTTGACAGTACTAATGCACCACGCCCTCTGCGATGACTGGTCCATAAGACTTCTCCTGCGGGACGTGGATGCCGCGTACCAGGGGCAAGTATTGGGAGCCCGTCCTTTTCGGCCATTGATCGAGTATATCGAACAATCAAGGGAGAGGTCTGCGAAATTCTGGAGGGAGCAGTTCAACAAGGCACACCAGAGCGAGATGAAGGCATTCCCATCTCTGCCAGTCCCTGGATATACGCCTGTATTGTCAGAAGAATTGACTCAAGCTTTCCCTTACAGCCATGATCGCAGACTAGCGTTTCCCATAAACGCTAAGGTGCGACTGGCCTGGGCGATTCTACAGTCTTTGTATACGCGATCAGATGATGTTCTTTTCGGAACAATCGATACGGGTCGAGGCATTCCCATGAAAGGCATTGATGAGCTGAGTGGGCCAGCCTTGGTCTGCGTCCCAGTGCGAGTTCAGCTTCAGCCACAGCATACCATTACAGACGCACTTAAAACTATTCAGTACCAATACGCAGCGACAATGGAGTTTGCACATATCGGGCTTCAGTACATGATGCACCTTGGGCCTGGTCCAGCCGCAGGGTGTCACTTCAACACGCTGCTCGCTGTGGAGCCAGAGAAGAGTGATCCTGTCCCCTCGATCTTCAAACATAACTCGGAGATCCAAGAGACGTATGATACGTACCCGTTGATTCTACGGTGCCGGCCATCGTCCCGGCCCTTGACTATTCAAGCAACGTTTGATCCGGCGATCCTAGAACCACAGCAAACGAATCGTATATTGCATCAGCTGGCACATATATATTGCCAGGTGGAGGGGCATCCCAAATTGAAATTGTCCGAAATCAACACACTCAGCCCTAAAGATCGACAAAGTCTCTCTGCCTGGAATTTGCCAATTCCCTCAGTGGCAAAGAGCACAGTACCCGAGCTGATTCACGAGATGGCTCTGAAGCAACCTCAAGCGGCTGCGATTTGTAGCTGGGGAGGCAATCTCACTTATGACCAGCTTAACCGCCTCTCGCATGCTCTTATGACTCGACTCAAGAAACATGGCGTCGCGCCGGGCGTTTTCGTTCCTCTCTGTCTAGAGAAGTCAATGTGGATGGGACTTGCGATGATAGCAGTCATGAAGGCTGGCGGAGCGTTTGCCTTACTCGATCCATCGTATCCGCTAAGCAGGCTTCGCCAGATGTGTGAGGCTGTCAAATCATCATTAGTGGTCAGCACGAATCAGACCCATAGCCTCGCGTCACAACTCGGCCTTGGGGTTCTAGTGATCGATGAGGAAGATCCTCATTTGCTTCTTCAGCGGGTGCGGACCTGTGATGTTACCGGTCCTATAGCGAGATGCTCTGCCCAAAACCCCATGTACGCTACGTTCACCTCTGGCTCTACAGGGGCCCCAAAAGGCGTGGTGGTAGAGCAAGGAGGGTACACGACGAGTGCTACAGCCCATGCGGAACAATACAATTTTACATCCCATTCCCGTGTTCTGCAATTCGCCTCTCCGGGATTCGATTCATGTATCATTGAGCATATTAGTACGCTTATTAAGGGTGGATGCGTCTGCGTTCCAGATGTTGATGAGTGCCGCAGCCGCCTCGCGCAGACTATCAATAAGTATTCTGTGAACAACGTTTGCCTCACACCGTCTGTAGCACGGATCCTCTCACCGGCAGACCTTCCTATACTTCAGGACCTTGCTTTTGTCGGGGAGGCTGTCCTCAATGGCGACATTGCACGGTGGAAGCCATTTGTTCATGTGCGAAACGCATATGGTCCAGCAGAATGCTCGGCTGTGTTTAGTGTTCAGCCAACCCTGACCGAGCATGATCCGAAAAATATTGGCTTGCCTACGGGCGGCGTCGGTTGGGTCGTGCACCCTGAGGACCCTCAGATCTTGATGCCAGTGGGTAGTACAGGCGAGCTGTTAATCGAAGGCCCAATTGTTGGACCCGGATATCTTTCCAACCCTGTGCTGACAGCCCAGAGCTTTATTCATCCCCCGAAGTGGAGGGGGCAGTTTGGTGAAGTCCATGGCCGCATGTATAAGACCGGTGACTTGGTACAAAACACAAATACTGGAAGCTTTCGCTGTTTAGGGCGCAAAGACACCCAAGTTAAGCTCCACGGGCAGCGCATTGAGTTAGGTGAAATAGAGCACCTTTTGCAATCCATTGCTTTTACCGATGCTCCACAGGTTGTTGTAGACATAGTACAGCACGATAATGTCCACCCTCCAGTAAACACACTTACTGCATTTATCTGTTGGCCAGCCACGTCAGATGGTACTTATGATCAAGAGCCGGATGGTGGTGCTTTCCTGGCTCCTAACGACATCTTCCGCCACTCATGTACAGTTGCCGAGTCCCGATTATCGAGTTTGCTGCCATCCTTCATGATCCCCAACCTCTTTCTTCCCGTTCGCCGCATGCCATTAACACCCAGTGGAAAGTTGGACCGTCGTCAGCTACGAACACACGCTGGTACACTCTCTGCTGAAACCGTGAAATCTTACCGAGTGGCGCCGTGCTCGCCACAGCCTCCTTCCACCCCCGAGGAAGTCCTCCTGCAAAGCATATGGGCGCAGGTCCTGAACAAGAACGCCAACGAGGTTGGTATAACTGAGAGCTTCTTCAACCTTGGTGGAGATTCCGTCAGCGCCATGCAAGTTGGGGCCAACTGCCAAGCTGCTGGCTATCGAGTCAGTGTGGCCGACATATTTCAATTTCCCACCATAGCTCAATTGGCACACAATATGAAACCGGTCAGTAGCTATCATCCTTGTGTCACCAAAGAATATCCAGAAGATACCTGGTTTCGGCTCTCCCCCATCCAGCAATTGTTCTTTGAGTTATGCCCAAATGGGCATAATCGGTTTACCCAACAATTCCTACTCCGCCTTTCGAGGCGTCAGGACAACGCTCGTATCTGGAAGGCAATGGAGGCAATTGTACGTCGACATTCTATGTTGCGGGCTCAGTTCCACCGCCCACCTACTGGACCTTGGGTGCAAAGGATACGTAAATATGGTCCAGACTGTTTTGTCATTCGAGAACATACCTTACAGCGCCTTGACACTAGAATCCATGAGATATTAGTGGACAGTCAAGGCTTGCTAGACATCAGGACTGGAATATTACTTGTTGTTGATATCATAACAACTGCAACAGGCGACCAGTACATATCGCTGATGGCACATCATCTTGTGATAGACCTTGTGTCTTGGCGCGTCCTCCTACAAGATCTGGAAGACTTCTTAGCCACAGGTACCTTAGCAGGTCTGGCCCCTCTGTCCTTTCAGCAATGGTGCCATCTACAGGAAGAGTATGTTGCCGAATTTCTTGAGCCGCGAAAAGCATTGCCGGGTGAGGTCCCTCCAGCACCACTGTCTTATTGGGGTGGACAGACGTTGGTAGACAGGAATATTTGGGCAGAGGCAAAGCAGTATTCCGTCGCTGTCTCAGAACAGGTGACACAGGCAATTTTGGGTCATGCTAACAATGCCTTTCGCACTCGCCCAGTCGAGTTGATTCACGCTGCCCTGTTGTACTCATTTCTCCAAGTATTCCATGATCGACAACCTCCCACTATATTTACAGAAGGCCATGGTCGTGAGCCGTGGGATTTACACATCGACCTATCCCGCACAGTCGGTTGGTTCACGACTTTGGCTCCTGTATGGGCCCCGGTGAGCAAGGAGGAAGACATGTCCACATTTGTGCTGCGAGCCAAAGAGGCACGTCGTGCAATTCCAGCGAATGGATGGACATATTTTTCCTCGCGCTTTCTGCACCCCCAAGGCCGCCACTACCATCAGGGACAGTCGCCAATGGAGATCCTGTTTAATTACACAGGATTGTTCCAGCAACTGGAGCGTCGAGATGCACTTCTGGAGCTTGCTGCAATCCCTGACCATGGGATCATTGAGATGCCAGAGGATATGCCTCGTTTTGCCCTCATCGATGTCTCTGCAGTGGTAATGAATGGCCAACTCAACATTTCATTCATGTATAATCGACACATGCGTCACCAAGCCAGGCTTGAGAAATGGTTCCACGAATGTGAGAGGGCATTCGAGGACCTACCAAAAGCGCTCCGAGGGCATCGACAACTTGCTCCTTCCGACTTTCCACTCTTGTCGCTAGGCAACCATGGCGAATTCGAGAAATTGATTAGTGAGATCGGCCATCAAGTCCATCTTTCAGAGATAGAAGATATTTATCCATGCTCCCCAGCTCAAATTGGCATGTGGTTGAGTCAATCCAGAGATCCCCGAAGATATTGGTCGCGACTCCAATGGTCACTCTATCCATCCACAGACCTCTGTACGTCAGTGAGTATTTCTCAGGTCAAACAAGCATGGCAAAAAGTGGTCAACCTCCATCCGATCCTTCGGACTGTATTCTTTGTCGATCCAAGTCGAGGGTGCGAGCCCTTACAAATAGTTCTCAAGACAGCAAAGGCAGATATAGAAGATTGCGAAGTGCAAACATGGTCACCTGACGACAAAATGCTTCCTTTGCTTCTTGATCAGCACGGGAAATGCAACAACAGACTAACTCCAACTCACCGACTCAAAGTCCACGCCATGCCAGATAATAGTGTCCGCTGTGAGCTGGTTATTAACCATATGCTGGTCGACGGTTACACGCAACAAATTTTTCTCACGGACCTTCAACGGGCGTATGACGATCTAAGCCCCAGACCTGTCGCTCCACCATACAGTGATTATATTGGTTATATCAATAGCCAAACCGAGGTAGACTCAAAGGCATATTGGCTACGGTATCTGGATGGAGTTCAACCATGTCTCTTTCCTCGGCTGAGTGTCTCTCCTCCGTCGGATCAGAAAACACTTCGCTCCTTGCGTTTTACATTGGACCCTGCTCAGAGCTTACGAGACTTCTGTCAACACCATGCGACCACTATTCCTAATCTTTTCCAGGTGGCCTGGGGCCTTCTGCTGCAAGCGTATACAGGGTCCGACATTGTATGCTTTGGCTTCTTGGTGTCGGCCCGAGATATTCCTCTCCCTAACGCCCAGGAGATTGCAGGCCCAATGATAAATCTTCTTGTGTCCAGGCTTTCTTTCGATCCGCAAGAATTGATCTCTTCAATACTTTCGAATAGCCAGGCCGCGTATGGGCGTGGTCTGGACAACAGACATAGCCCATTACCAGATATTATACACTCTCTTGGCTTGACAGGTCGACCACTTTTCAACACAGCCCTATCGCTGCAGAAGGCAAACGATAAATCAACTCCGTTATCGCCTAGTACGGTGATCAGAAATCGAGGTGGGTGTGATGCAACGGAGGTGAGTTGATCTCAGTAGTGTCTCTCGCGTACCTATGCCCGTACTTCATATTCCCTTGTGCTTGGCAAAATATAGATTATCTCGGACGCACCCGAAGTCAAAATACCTACTGACATTGAAGACAGTACGAGTTGACCCTCAATATCATGGAGAGAGAAAAGACTATAGAGGCAGAGCTGAGCTATTGGTCCTATATGTTGACAGAATTGCAAGCGGAACTGATCGCTAGCACCTTCCAGCATATCGTCTATCAGCTTGTATCTGGAGTCTCGGATCAACTAGGTCAGCTTGACCAGGTCAGTCAGTTGAATCGAGATTGCATAATGGACTGGAACAAGCAAGCCCCTCTTAGTGTGCGAAGCTGCATTCACGATGAAATAGGACAGTTCGCCATCAAAAACCCTTCGTCGCCTGCAGTTACTGCGTCCGATGGATCCTTGACCTATGCAGAGCTAGACCAATTTTCAACCATATTGGCGGAGCGCCTTTCCCAGCATGGAGTGGGCCCTAATGTCTTTGTGCCGTTATACGCAGATAAGTCCCGGTGGGTAGTTGTTGGGGTGCTAGGAGTCCTGAAGGCCGGTGGTGCATTCGTGTTATTGGATCCGTGTCACCCCATGGAGCGGCTGCGAGATATAATGAAGAATGACATCCACAGCCAACTCATTCTCACTTGTACAAGGCTCGCACCCCTAGCAGGGACGATTGCAGATGCTGTGATTGTGCTTGAACAGCTTGGCAGCGAGGGCGATGCAAGAAGGCATCGTATACCCTCAGCCGTGGAGCGCGTGTGCCCGGCTACGGCGGCGTATGCAGTCTTTACTTCTGGCTCCTCAGGAAAGCCGAAAGCGAGCGTCGTTGGGCACGAATCGTATGTCACGGGATCAAAAGCACACAGTAAAGCTCTCGGTCTAGCTGAGGGCTCTCGAGTGCTTCAGTTCGCGTCATTTGCCTTCGATGCGTCAGTGATGGAGATACTTACCACCCTCATGGTGGGTGGTTGCATCTGTATACCCTCCGACAAGGACCGGCAAGAGAGACTGTCAGACTTCATCCAGGAAACCCAGGTCGACTGGGCATTGCTTACCCCCTCCGTAGCACGAACCCTTGACCCCGAGAAGGCGGCATCTCTAAAGACACTTGTTCTAGGTGGTGAAAGTCTGTCGCCCTCTGACATGCAAAAGTGGTCGCCATATGTGAAGTTGATGAGCGCCTACGGACCTTCTGAATGTTCTGTTATTGCAACTGTACAGAATTCCACAACGGTCTTAATGAGTGAACCAACCAACATAGGCCGTCCCACCGGTGCACGAGCTTGGGTAACCGACCGATATGATTCTGAACGGCTGGTCCCTGTCGGCGCCGTAGGGGAACTGCTCATTGAGGGGCCCATCGTGGGCCAGGGGTATATAGGTCGGCCGGAGCTTACGGCTGTCACCTTCCTTCATGACATTCCCTGGCTACAGCACATATCCTGCTCACAGGGCGGAACCCTTTATAAGACCGGAGACCTTGTCAGAATGCTCACTGATAGAACACTAATATATATGGGACGCAAGGATCGTCAAGTAAAGCTACGTGGACAGCGGATTGAGCTAGCAGAAGTCGAATATCATGTACGACATTGCTTTCCTGGCACGCCGGATGTCTTCGCCGACATCGTGGCGAGTAATGATGCCGATCAGACGTACTTGATTGCAGCAGTCTCACAACCTACCCAAGATGAAAACGAGTTCGCATCCGCCGTGTCGATCGCGGAGAGCCATTTACTAAGAGCTGTACCTCCCTTCATGCGTCCGTCATTTTTATTCCGCCTCCAAGAGGTGCCACAACTACCAAGCGGAAAGGTAGACAGGTCCCGCATACGGAAAATGGGCGTGAGTTTGATGCAGAAACAGCGGGATGGATGCAATAGCGATACGAAAGATTACAAAGCAACGGACCTTAGTGCAGAGGAGCAAGCACTGAGGGAGCTGTGGTCCCAGTTACTGCATTGCCGTGAGGGAGCTATTGGACCCGAAGATGACTTCTTCTCCCTAGGAGGTGACTCAATAACGGCAATGAAGCTAGTATCTGCAGCTCGCACACGCGGTCTTCATGTTGCAGTGGCAGATGTATTTGCGCATTCTCAGCTTCGCGAGTTAGCTAGTTCTGTCACCGGCCATAGCGAGGAGGCGCATGAATACGAACAAACCAGGCCCCCTGTGGCCCCATTTTCGCTCATTCCATACGGGCGGGAGGCAGAAATACAGAAGCAGGCCATGATACAATGCAGCGTTGATCAGGACGATATAGAAGACATCTACCCCTGCACGGCCATGCAGGCCGGGATGGCGGCCCTGACAGCTGAGCGAGCGGGAGCATACGTCGCCCACCACGAATACAGTCTTCCCCCAGACATCAATATCATACGTTTACGCTATGCTTGGCAGAGGGTGGTCACTCATCATCCCATTCTTCGCACTCGTCTCATCCAGACCACGGATCTTGCTTGCTGGCAAGTTGTCCTCCGCAACCAGGAATTAGGATGGACCGAATCACAGATGGTGAAGGCAGAAGACTTTGCTCTGGGTGGACTCGATCCCATAGGTGGCCGCGATGATGGAATATTCGGCATTCCGTTGTTCCATGTAAGGATCAGTATAGGGGCTACTTGCAAGATGACTCTCACAATGCATCATGCGGTGTACGATGCGTGGGCACTGCCACAGTTCCTCCACTGCGCTCACAAGGCCTATGTTTCTGATGAGTACCTCTCAAGTGACCCGGTTCCTTTTCAACACTTCATTGAATACACCTGCTCGCAAGTTGAGCGTTCGCTAGACCATTGGCGGACCGAATTCAACGGTTTGGATGTTGAGCCATTCCCCGTGGTTCCCTCAATATCGTATCGAGCCAAGGCAACAAGCCAGGTTGAGCATTCCATACCAATTGAGTTAGTTGAAGAGATTAGCGTCACACGCACCGCTGCTGTTCGGCTCGCGTGGGCATTAGTGCAGGCACAGTACCAGAGCAAGTCGGAGATTGTTTATGGTGTTGTTTCCTCAGGGCGAACAGCTCCTGTTCCTGGTGTTGAAGCGATAAGTGGCCCGACAATATGTGCATTCCCCCTACGGGTTAACATCGATACGAACGAGAACATTAGCAAGGCACTAAAAGGTCTCCAGACTCGAACTGCTAACCTCACTCCTTTTGAGCATGTTGGCTTGCAGCAGATCGCGAAGTTGGGGCCAGAAGCAGTGCGTGCCTGCTCCTTCCAAACGTTACTAAATGTTGAACCAGCGGAGGAGTTGAATGACACCCCGGCTTATAAGAACCTGTTTAACTCCATGGGCGTCAAAGCCAGAGATGGGGCCTTTGCATCATACGCTGTTGTGCTCAACTGTGTATTGAACCCAGATTCTATCACAGTTACAGCTACGTTCGATGATCAGGTTATCTCCCGTTGGAAGATGGGACATATCATGAGTCAGTTCAGCCATATCCTGCAGAATGTTCACCGACTGCCGCAGTCGCCAGTACGCGACATTCTTGCGGAACTCAATCCGTCTAGTATGCAGCAATTGAAGATCTGGAATGGCACAATTCCAGACATGGTGCGCGAAACGGTGCCTGGGGCCATACAACAGCAGTGCTCACGGCAGCCACTTGCTCCAGCAGTTTGTGGTTGGGACGGCAGCTTCACATATAGTGATCTTGACAGATGGTCCAATAAGGTCGCCAGCCTTTTACAACGTCGTAATATCCATCCAAAGAGCATAATTCCCATACTTATGGACCGGTCCCGTTGGGTAATGGTCGCTATGCTAGGTATCATCAAAGCAGGAGCAGCCTTTGTCTTGCTAGAACCGTCATACGCTTTCGCCCGCCTCCGCCTTATTTGCAATGACATAGACTCCTCAATTATATTGACCACGGACCAAAACGCGAAAGAGGCACAAGCACTGGTCGCGGATACCATGGTGGTTGATGAGAGACTGGCAGACAGTTCTCCAAACATCTCAACTGATAGCCCTGCGTGGTGTCCGAGTCCGAACGACGCCCTGTATTGTGTCTTTACATCCGGCTCAACTGGTAAGCCGAAAGGCATCATTATCAATCATGGACCGTTTGTCACAATGACTCAAGAATACGCGCGGCGGGCAAGAATCGCTCCTGATGCCCGAATTCTTCACTTTGGGTCATATGCTTTTGATGTTAGTATCTTGGAAACGCTTAGCACACTCATCGCAGGTGCTTGTGTCTGTGTTCCATCAGAGGCAGGTCGCAAAGAGCGATTCGCCGAAGCTGTACAAGACCTTCGGCCCTCACATGCGTTGCTGACGCCGTCGCTAGCGCGTGCGTTACCACAGAATGCCTTAGGCTCTGTGCGTACCTTAATGCTTGTCGGAGAAGCCGCTCGGCGCGATGACTTTGTCAAGTGGATGGGGAAGGTGCGCCTGATGAATCTCTACGGGCCTGCTGAATGCACCATCTTGTCAAGTATGCAATCAAATTGCACCCTTGGGACCACGCCAGCCAGTATCGGTCATTCCGTGGCTAGCGTTGGATGGATCACTGATCCACGGAACCCTTATCAACTGGCTCCAATCGGTGCTGTAGGCGAGCTAGTTTTGCAGGGCCCTCTCCTTGGTCGGGGTTACCTGAATGACCCAGATCAAACAGCCGCCGCGTTCATCAGGGGACCAGCATGGTTAGAGGGCTTTGGGCTAGAGAGCAATATGAGCCAACCTAAGATGTACCGCACTGGTGATCTGGTCTGCTACGAGGATGACGGCTCGCTGGTGTACCATGGACGGAAGGATACACAAGCAAAACTACGAGGTCAGCGCTTGGAGCTTCAGGAAATTGAGGAGCAAATTCAGCGATCTTTCCCAGGGATACTGACTGACGTTGTTGCTGAAATTTTAACCCCCATTGATGGCCGGGGAGCCCCCTGTTTAGTTGCCTTTCTCTCCGTTGGAGGGGAAGGGCAGGACACCGAAAAGCCTCCCGAGCTTGGTGAACAGCGACTTGACATTGTTGCTATCCCCAGCTTTCCTGACCACGTCAAGGCGACTGAATCCAAACTGGCAGAGTGCCTCCCAGATTATATGGTGCCCAGTATCTTTGTCCCCTTGCGGCAAATGCCTCGTACGGTTGGCGGCAAAGTCGACCGTCGCGGACTGAGACAGGCAGCTTCATCAATGACACGCCAACAGCTGGAACAGGGTAGCACCGGTACCGCTCCAGGAAGGCATAAGGCCATGTCATCCGACGTGGAACGGCTCCTGCAGTCGATCTGGGCACAAGCTCTTGGGATTTCGCCCGAGAATATCGGGGCAGAAGACAGCTTCTTCCGATTAGGCGGGGATTCCATATCTGCCATGCAGGCCACAAGTCAAGCCCGTGCAGCGGGCATTGAACACGCCGTGGCGGACCTCTTCCAGTGGAAGTCTATCCGGCGTATCGTGGAGAAATTTGCTCAATTCATACCTGTACCTCAGGCCACTGGGCACCAAGCGGCCGAACAGGACCGTCAAGGGGGAAATGTTGGTGCCGGTGTCGAAACATCTTCGACTGACAAGGCCGAGGAGCTCTTACCTTGCACGCCTGTCCAATGCGGTATATTGCTGACTCAAATGCAAGACCCTCTCAGCTATGCTCCCTATTTCATTTGGAAGGTTCGAGGGAGTGGCAATGCACCGGTCGACCTTGATCGTCTGGTAGGAGCATGGCAACAGGTTGTCGCCCGACATGGCGCATTAAGAGCTGTATTTAAAAACGATGCAAAGCTAGAAGGTGATGGTTTCCAGCTCCGTTTATTCCGTCACATCGATGCACCTGTCTACATTCTTCCTGAGTCGCCAATCGACAGCAAGGGTTTGCCTATCTGCCTAACTGAGGACGTCCGACGAGACAGTGATATCCCACACCAATTCACCATTTGCCACTCGGCGAATGGATCTGTGTTCTGCCGGCTGGACATTAACCATGCCATTATCGATGCGACGTCCGTCTCATTATTAGTGCAGGACTTAAAATCCCTTTATGACGGTCAAGATCTCTCCCACGGCGCGCAGGATGCGTATCATGATTATCTTCATTTCGTCCATAAGCAGCCGCAAGAGCCCGCGCGTGCGTACTGGAGCTCGTACCTGACGGGGATGCAGCCCCTCTCCCTTCCATATCCTTGGACGGCAGATGACAAACCTACCAAGCCTTTGGAGCGGCTGGAGGTTCCTTTGGCCTGCAGTGGGATGGATATTAACACATTCTGTCGACGGACAGACTGGACGGCATCAAACCTCCTCTATTTCGCTTGGGCCATGGCCCTAGGCGCCTTCTCCGGATCGGATGATGTTTGTTTTGGGGTTCTGACCGAAGGCCGCCATGTCCCAGTAAAAAACATTCAGTACACGGTTGGCCAGATAGCCAACATGGCAGTATGTCGAGTGCGTCTGGCACCGCATTTATCGCTTGATCAGGCTGCTCTTTCTCTGCAAGAAAACTATGGTCACATCCTATCCTTCCAAACCTTCCCGTTATCGGAGATCGCACGAGCAGCAGGTGTCACGGTGCAAGAGCTGGCCTCCACGGCCATCAATGTCCAGTATGCCCTTCCTGACAATGGATCAGAGCCATGTGAATCCTCCCTCACGTTCGAGCCAGTCGGTGGGCTTGATCCAACTTCGGTGAGTAATTTCTTCCCTAGTTCGTGTTGCCGTATTATTCGCAGACATCAGAACTGCAGTAAACTAGTTCATTTACGCATCCCCACATGTGGCTAGTCAGGACTCTTACTAATCCGAGACAAAATCAACAGCAAGACATTATGCTCTATGCTTTGATAGACCAACATGGAGGTGTCCGAGTATCTATGTCATATCGCCCCTCTCGAGTCTCAACCATCTTGGCCACACAATTAGCAGATTACTTTTCAGAGGCGATTTCGTCTATTCTTCGCAATCCCCGTACAAAGGTCGGCGACTTACATCTTCTAAGCGTCAATGACCATGAACGGTTGCTGCGCTGGAACACTGCACTGCACGAGCCAGAGTTCCACTGTGTGCATCAGGCAGTCACTCAAGTTGCCCTGCGTCAGCCGAGTGCTCCAGCTGTTTGTGGATTCGATGGGTCTTTCAGCTATGCTCAGCTGGAAATTCAGAGCACACAATTGGCTGCGTATATAGTCGTCCGAGGGGTCACACCAGCTACTTACGTTCCCCTTTGTTTCGAAAAGTCGCGGTGGACGACGGTGGCCATGCTGGCTGTGATGAAGGCCGGCGCCACCTTCGTGCCATTAGACCCAACACATCCTATCACCAGGCTTCAGGAGCTTTGCCGGCGTGTAGATGCATGCTTTGTCCTTACTTCAGTGACTCAAGCACATATTGGTTCGAAGTTAGCGGACAACGTAATTGTGATCGGGGATAGGAACTATGACCACAGCGCGAGAACAGCAGACATACCGGTAATCGTTGATCCAGAACAACCAGCGTATGTGCTCTTCACATCGGGAACTACTGGGTCTCCCAAAGGAGTTATGATTCCGCATGTATCATTCCTTGCTGCTGCTCAGGCGCAGATGCGAGCGTTCTCCATTGGCCTCGGGTCCCGAGTATTACAATTCTCTTCGTACGCGTTTGATGTGTCAGTGATGGAAATTCTGACGACGTTAGTTGCGGGAGGTACAGTATGCGTGATGTCCGAGTCGGAGCGCAATCGCATGCTGCTGGATGGAGTATGTCCGATTGTAGTTACCCATGCATTTGTGACGCCATCCATTGCTGGGATGCTAGACGCCGGCAGGGCATCTTGGGTAGAAACCCTTGTCCTCCTGGGCGAACCCATGTCCACCTCGCATATAAAACAATGGGCTAATGTCTGTCGCTTGATGAATGCTTACGGTCCAACCGAGTGTTCTGTCTTGAATACCGCAACATCCCGCATTGTTACTGGTTGTGATCCGAAGGACATGGGCTACGCCCTAGGGGTACACTTCTGGGTGGTCGATCAGAACGACCACCATCGACTACTGCCCATCGGTGCCATCGGAGAGTTGGTCATCAGTGGTCCGCCCGTTGGTTTGGGCTATATCAACGACCTCAAGAGGACTGCCGACGCCTTCATTGAGCCCCCTGCTTGGTTGCAATCACTCTTCCCGAAGGACATATCGTCCTGGCGTCTGTACAAGACTGGTGACTTGGTTCGATACAACACCTCGGATGGTAGTTTACGATACGAGGGTCGCAAAGACCGGCAGATCAAGGTACGTGGGCAGCGCGTGGAGCTCGAGGATATCGAGTACCATACAGCCCGTTGCTTTCCTGGGGCAGCAGACGTAGTTGCCGAGCAGATCATGCTCCCGCAGGATTCAGCAACGGCTTCGGGGGGTGAGCCCTCAGTGCACCCACGAATAGTCGCCTGTATCCACTGGAAAGACCTCACTAAACAGTCAATATCAAATTCCTCGCTAGAGCGTGACGTGTTAACCTCTCCAAGCCCGGAATTTGACGACGATGCAGCGATCGCAGCCCAACGACTTCGAGAGGTCCTCCCCAGCTTCATGGTCCCCGATCTGTTCTTGCCCATGGTAGTTGTCCCACGTCAAAAATCAGGCAAGACGGATCGTCGACTTTTGCGGGACGCGATAGTAGCACTCCACCCCAGTGATCGCCAATCCGCGCGATGCGTGGCAGAACCATCCAAGCGATCACTTAAAACAGCCACTGAAAAGAAGTTCCAGATGATTTTAAGCCAGCTTCTCAAGCTCGCTCCGCACAGCATCAGTGCCGATGACAGTCTCTTCCATCTTGGCGGCGATTCGATCATCGCTATGAAGATTGCCGCCCATGCCCAGGCTGGCGGTCTTGACATCACCCCTCATGAGGTCCTTCGAGACCCTACTATTCGGGGCTGGGCTTCTGTCGTAGATGGAAAGCATGCCCCAGTCTCTGTCATACAAGAGAGCCCGGCTATATCGCTCGTTGCGGACTCTCATTCGGCAGAAATCTTCCGGTCTTTCTTCGATAACGGGTCTCCCTTCAGTCATGATAATGTGCAAAGCATTCTGCCTGTACTGGACAGTCAATCTTATTACCTAGGTTCTTCATCTATAGTGAACTTCGCAGAACTTTTCCCAATGTCTCTTGACACCAATCGTCTGCGAAAGGCATGCTGCACAGTGGTATCCCAGTACAGCATTTTGCGAACGGTCTTTGTCACCGTGGACCACCTGTTGTTCCAGGTGATTCTACGGGACCTTGAGCCAGAGTTCACTGAACTGGAAGTTGAGGACGCAGAAGCATACTTACAGTTGGAAACGAAGCGACAAGCGACTCCGTCTACGCCACTTGGAACTGTTCCTGTAAGCTTCTCGACACTGACGAGCACATCATCTAAAACATGCGCTTTTATTGCGCGGATCTCCCATGCTCAGTATGACGGCGCTTGTCTCCCCATCCTCTGGAATGCAATTAAGTCTGCCTACAACGGGGAGCCACTACCAGCTGCCACCGAATTGACGGACGTTTTGCATCATCGACTGGGGAAAGAGCATCCTCGCAGTTTATCATTTTGGACAGACTACCTCCGAGGAGCTTCCTCCAATGCTCTCGATCCGCTGTGCATTACTTCGCTGCCCGATCCACCTGGAGACAATATGTCGCCTACTACCGCCCGGAGAGAGATACGCCGGCCAGTTCCTATGGCTGGAGCAACAGTGGCTACACTTATCAAGGCAGCTTTAGCATGGCTCTTTGCACGATACCAATCGCAATATGATATAATCCTCGGCCAGGTTGTCCATGGGCGCGGCTCTGACCTCCCGAATATTGACAAGGTCTTTGGACCTTGCGTCACATTCCTACCCGTTCGCGTCACTATTGATCCCAATTGGACGGTATCCGATCTTTTGCGCCATACCCAAGCCCAGCACGTTGCAACGGTGCCGCACGATGCTGTAGGCCTCCGCGATATTGTTCGACAATGCACCAACTGGCCGGAAGATGCCAAATTCGGATGCCTTGTGCATCACCAACCCCTTCAGTCGGCAAGCGAGCCCCTGGAGCTAGGCGGCCTAAATTCATTTTCTAATATCACCTGGGCCAGCTCTCGGCCGTCTGCTGGCCAGGTTGATGTGATCTCGATTGAGCGCCAGGACTCTCTTGACCTAGTCATCGCTAGTCCTGCAAACGTCCTAGATCAGGCTAGCGTCGAGTGGATGGCGGATAGGTTATCGGAAGCCATTGAACTGTTCTGCCAATTTCCTCATCGTAACCTGACTGAGCTTGAACCGGACAGGGTAGACCCTGTGGACGTGAGCATGGGGTTGCCTTCATCTTTCCCTACTCTATTGTCATCAGCAGAGTGTGGGTAGTCGCAGGACCGAAACTTATTGCAGGACGTCAAGACAGAATGTCGGAGTCATGTTCAAGGAGCACTTGTTTCTGGCTCATTGACTCATTATGGCAATCTTAAAGCCAGCAGACCTGGTGCGTGGCTTATATACTATGGAGTGGTCTAGTGGAGCTTCGGTTCTGAAATCGTAGCAATTCGCAGGTTCGCAAGGATTCTGAAGTAATTTTGACGCGGCCCTTCCCCTAGTTCATTAATGTATAACCCCAGTAATGTATAATTAGTGTTGTTATGGTTTTTCTGTACCAAGTTTTCAATCATATGACTCCGAGATCTTTCTAAGTAATTTGTAACTTTCGATACTTGTTTGCTTTACGACATGGAAAAGTATTGCGACAGATATACACTTTGATCGCCAATCTCCTGCACATCAATATGTGCAAATGCGTCTCTACCCTTTCTCGGAATGACCCTCAATCAATGAGATTAAGTCTACATTTGTTAAGATCAGCTTTAGGGATCCATATTCGGGAAACGGTGCTATGGTTCAATCTCGTGCGGATAGCCTAGTTGTTCCTAATCCATACCCAGCGGCGCTCAGTCTTCTTGTTGCGTAACCCGAAGCCTAGCTACTTTTGTCCTACCTCCATGCTAGCTAGCAGAGTAGCATTTCGGCCCTATGATAAAATCCAGGTTCTACGGTTGAGGTGTGAAACTTACAATCAATGAGCGCTAGTGATCGCTGCACCAGAACACCTCGACCTGTACGTATGGCAGAGGTGCATGTGACGGCGATGACCGAGGTACATATGGATGGTTGGGAGTCAGAATATTAGGCATATCACTTGGTTAGTGACACAATTTAAGCCATTGGCCTAGGGTTGGGTCAACCAAGATAGTCAACTGTTTCGAATTTTCTTAGGGCTGACTGAGTCAGACCACCCGTTCCCCAACAATTTAGCCCCAACGTCTTCTAGGACAACACCCGTACAGATTCACTCCCTTTCATTCTCTCTGGAATCCAACTGTTGAGCGGAAATTTTAATGTCACTTGAATCATGCCACTAATAATGTAGTTCGTATTCATATACATAGCAGCCAACTGCTGGCCTGGGGTTACACACTTTCACAGAGTAAAACATCGTTCTTTCCTCACATTACTCTAGACCATCATACATTCTAGACTATCATACTGGACCTCTAGTGTCAAAGAGCCCAAGATGGCGCTCGATGCAAAATCACCGACAGTTGCTACTTTAAACGATGGCACTACAGACTATGTCCCCATGAGGAAAAAGTACACCTCCAACCAGCCGCACATCACTGAGCAACCCATCACTTGGGGCAACTGGTACAAGCATGTCAACTGGTTGAACTGTTTCTTTATTCTCTTCATTCCCTTCCTAGGCTGCCTTGGAGCATACTGGACACCTCTCCATCTCTATACGGGCATCTTCGCCGTGGTATACTACTTCAACGCAGGTCTTGGCATCACGGCCGGTATGACTCCCTGACTTCGAGCTCTCATCCAATGTCTGACAGGTGGTAGGATACCACCGCTGCTGGGCCCACAGATGCTACAAAGCAACTCTCCCATTGAGGATCTACCTAGCCGCCGCAGGAGCCGGTGCAGGACAAGGCTCGATCCGATGGTGGTCCCGCGGCCACCGTTCCCATCACCGATACACGGATACAGAGAAGGACCCATACTCCGTCCAAAAAGGATTCTGGTATTCGCATATTGGCTGGATGGTTCTGAAGCAGAACCCGAAACGAATCGGTCGCACGGACGTCACTGATCTTGACGCCGATCCCGTCGTCGTCTGGCAGCATACCAACTATATCAAGTCAGCTCTGTTCATGTGTCTCGTCTTTCCGACGTTGGTCTGCGGCCTAGGCTGGGGTGATTGGCTTGGTGGATTCGTGTACGCTGGAATCCTCCGCGTTTTCTTCATTCAACAAGCCACCTTTTGTGTGAATTCCCTTGCCCATTGGATCGGCGAACAACCCTTCGATGATCGCAATTCCCCAAGAGACCACGTCATAACCGCCTTCGTAACCCTCGGCGAGGGTTACCATAACTTCCACCACGAGTTTCCATCCGACTACCGCAACGCGATCGAATGGTGGCAATACGATCCAACAAAATGGTCCATCTGGATCTGGAAGCAGCTCGGTCTCGCCTACGATCTCAAGCAATTCCGCCAGAATGAGATCGAAAAAGGTCGCATCCAGCAATTGCAAAAGAAGCTCGATCAAAAGCGCTCTACTCTCGACTGGGGTATTCCCCTTGATCAACTCCCCGTAATGGACTGGGACGAGTTCGTGGCCGAAGCCAAGAACGGCAGGGCCCTTGTTACTATCGGGGGCGTTATTCATGATATTACGAGTTTTATCAAGGAGCATCCTGGTGGCAAGGCGTTTATTTCGTCGGCCGTTGGTAAAGACGCTACGGCTATCTTTAATGGTGGGGTCTATAACCATTCTAATGCGGCTCATAATTTGCTTTCGACTATGCGGGTTGCGGTTCTGCGGGGTGGGTGTGAGGTGGAGATTTGGAAGCGTTCTCTGCCGGAAGGGAAGATGCCGATGCTGATGGATTCGACTGGTCGGCGGATCGTGAGAGCTGGGGATCAGGTTACTAGAATGGTGCAACCGGTTCCTATGGTTAGTGCTTGAGATTAAATCAAGCTTGGGTTTTTTTTTCTTGTTTTAGTTCTAGGGATGCTGCATGATTAGTATGACCAACTTATACCCTACTCCATTGCAATTCATATCTCGTATGTGCTTGTAGCACTTTAATGTATACGACCTACTTTGTACGCATTGTAGAGCACCACAAAGGTGTATTGTGAGTTTAGGCAACACGAAACTGCGCCCCAGATAGCAAGTTTACGTAGAGTTCAGGACACTACTTTGGACTAAGATGGACGAAGCACTTCAGGTTCGCCAAACACTCCCGTTTCTTAACATAATACGAACAGATCGATCCGTGAATAGCAAGAAGCCAGTTATAAGCTATTTCGCACCCCAAGCAATTGCATAGTCGACGACCACCACTGAAATCTGTTGTATACTCATGGCTAGAGTACTTGCCATCTTTCGGATAGAAAGCAAACTTGCATGGGCCGAGGTGTGGTATGCCTGTTAGAAGAAGGCTACTAAACGCTTTCAAACAAATATTTATGAAGCAGGCTTTACTAGGAATTGATTGTGTGTCAAAGGCCAAAACGAAATGGAAATAGTCCGGTGTATTTTAACAGCATAACCAGTGAAACATGCCCCATAATTGAATGCATACCGGTAGTAAAAGCCGTTAACCACTCATGGTCCCTGAAAATGGGTCCATTCTTAGGGCTCCATCGGCCTGACCCGCCAATCGTCGGCTAAGCTTTCTTGCCAAGTAGTGAGTTCCTTCGCTCTCGTTAAAACGCTGGTTCATTAATTTGACATGTCGCCCCCATGTTACAGCCAATAAATTGCTGGCTGGTCATAGCACTACTCAGTGACTCATATACAATAGTACACGTTAGTTATGCATTAATTCAGTTCTTAGCGGAAATTATAGTCCACCGATGGTTTACCAGCTTCACTGGGGGAGTTACTGCACCTTCTGTCTCATTAGCAGCCCAGGTAGCATGAATGAGGCGTGAGGATCGTGCAGTCCAACGGTGACATCTCCTTGATGCAGGGGCATTGTGACTTTAGTGTTGCCTATCTCCACCACTTCGGGCTTTTAAATTCTCCTTCGCCTCGTTGTAGAAAACATTTGTGTTGTGTGAAGCATTTCCACTCGCTTTCTGTCGTCGCGGTGCAGTTCCTGCGCTTGTTTCCTTCCTTTAGTATTCCTTCTAATATAGCGAAGGTTTATATCGAACTTGCATATAGTCACATAGAACGCTCGTTGAAATGAAGCTTTCCACGCTGACAGGTGTCTCCCTGATGTCGGTGTCCGCTGGGTGGCTATGGTTCCTACAGCGTCTGCTCGAGTAAGGACCAATTGTCCTTCGTCTTTGATCAGTACTACAGGGACCAGGGGAAGAGAAAGTCTGCTTGTGATTTCGACGGCTCGGCCTCGATTCAGTCTCCCAAGGATCTATCTGGTACCTGCAAGTCTTTGGTTAGCCAGGCGGGATCGGCGGGGACAGGCAAGGTCACTTCTCATCCTACTGGTGGTGGTAGCGCGGCTAGTACCTCTACTTCTGAGGGCGCGTCTTCTGGTATTGTGAGCCCTGTTGCTGTGAGAGTGAGTGGTTGGTTTGGGGTGGCGTACTTTGTTGCGGCGGCTGTGGCGGGTTTCTTGATGGTTTCTCTGTAAACTCAGTGTATTTATATTTGCCTTGTAGGTCTATGGTATATAGCTCTAAGGTGCGAAGTAATCATTGGCTTCAAATTTCGCGCGTATCAAAATTGGGCCTTCTCTGACTACAATAATCTTTGACATTATATAATGTTGGCCATATCTCGGTTCGAGGCACGACCAACTGCCAAAGATATTTTGGTCTAGTGGCATAACATGCTTTAACATATAACAATATCTTACCTTAACCACTGTGTACTACAGCCTCTGTAACACGAAGGGATCACAATTGAAACACCAGAGAAGTTAGTCATCGTAGCCTGATTTATTTAAGAGAACGAGATATCACGCACCTTCAGGTCACCTGCGGTCACCTGCTAAGTAGGCCTACCGCCAATGAGTTCGATGTGTTACGCATATCCTCCTTCTAATCTGATCTTTTCAATCCTTACACTCTCAAACCCAACAACTCTCTTACCTCTCAAAGTGAATGAATGTCATGAATAAACACTGAGTGGAACTCGTTCGGCGTCAAACCCACCCACTCACCGATCACTAAGAATCGATCCAACATTTCCTTACAATCCCATCACCAGCACCAAGATGGACTCTCTCAGTCAAGAAATCCTCCTGTTAATCATTCCCCATCTTTGCCGGGAGGCCCCCATCCAGGTATCAAGACTGAAGCAATGGCCCCAACCATGGCAAGAAATGCCTACATTAAAATCGCCTCATACGCGACCATCTCCCGTTCGTGGCAATACGCAGTCGAATGATTCACGATGACAGATATCCAGAAGCACAGTTCTGATCTACTTAAGTTTCGTCAAACATTTTCGTTTCCACGGCTGAGGCAAACGCTGCGACGTCTATATTATGAAATTGACCTACCGGCATCCAGCGCGAGACATAAAGAAAGAGATGTGAATGATAAAGCATTCGAGAAGGATATCATGGACCTTTTCAACGAGTTATCAACATGGGACAAGCAAGGTATCAACCTCCAAGTCGCGACCTCTTCATACAAAAACCTTGGTCGTCGACCACTAGATCTCAACATGTGACTGGGACCTGTGCTAAGGGACATCTACCTCTCTTCAGGTAATGTGGACCTACCAGAATTGCCATACATCAGAGCTTTATATATCCCGGACGTAAGACGGAATCCGCACCCCTCGATGATCGGTTGGATTATCTCTTCATTACCTAGGTTGGAGACCCTAATGCTTAAGCTAAATGCCCCCCCTCCGAAGAACAAAGAGTTACAGAAGGAGTATCGACTAGGTAAGTCTCCGTAACTTTCCTTAATGGTATAGTCCAACTAACCATTCAGCTCTCGCCAAAGCACTGGACTCGCCGTCCTTAAGCAATCTGAGATCCCTATACCTCTCCCTCACAGAGAGTGTCCTCCTCAACCACAGCTATGAAACCCAAACCGAAGACCCAGCCTACCCAGATGGAGATTCATTAAACCTCTCCATCAGGAAGCTAGCAGAAACATCTCCCCTGGCAACTATAAGCCTTACAGGATTGTGACTTGTTTCTCCTGCACTCTTCAATGGAACTGCACCATTCCCCTATATACAGGATTTTAGTATCAACGAGGCGATGCTAACCTACGATGGTCGATGGTATTACACGGGCAATCCCAGCTCTGTGATCTGTCGTTTCCCATTAGGCACTAACGAGACTGAGTGGGGACAGGCTATGCTTAATGGCCAGCAACCTTGGCACCAGTGGAGGACGGAGCCAGACCCGGAGATGCTTAATGCACTGATGAAGTCTATGGCTGAGGCTATGAATCGGATGCCTAGGCTGTTGCGCTTGGAATTTTGTATGGCGATGTATCTTACGGACAATCCTGAAATTGTTTTCACGTATTCTGAGACACGGCCTGCGAGGTAGGAGGAGAGACGTTGTCATATAGATTTGGAGCGGACAGCGAAATGGGAGGTACCGGATGAGGTTTTGGAGCTGTGGGGGAGCGCTTGGGGAGCGAAAGAGTTGATATCATGGATGTTAAGTTGCTCACAACGCAATAGAATGTATTATGTCTCGATAACTATTAGAGATAACAAAGCGAATAACAGAGTGCGATCACTGACAATGCGTCGGTGTGTGGACATCCCTGACTAAGCATCTTTGGCTTGTATAACATTAAGTCACAACACAATTCAACAATCATCCGATGTGGTGTAATGGTTAACATCGCTGTCTCTCACACAGCAGCTCGGGGTTCGATTCCCCGCATCGGAAGCATTTCTTTTTGTTTTTTTTCTGGTGCTAGTTAGTCAGTCCTCCTTGTTCTCACCTACTATGAGGTATCTTCAAGTTGGGCTTTTCCTTATATACTCTTTTTTTTTTCCGAAGCTTTGCTATACTATAATGTGATATGTATCATTATAATATGTTATCTGACAACAGCGTCAAGTAGGTGAGGACCAAGACACTCCAGTGTCCACACTCCGCAAGCCAAAAAACAATCACCATTGCAAGTATCGAGCTGACACCACATCAAGAATGCGACGCCTCCTCTATACACGAAAATCAGAGGGGAAAGGCAAGGAGGGAACCTTGTAGTGGAGTTCCAATCACTAATACTTGTCACATTACAGTTTTACAGCAACATGAAAGACAGGCTACTAACTTCCAAGTTACAGAATGGTTATTGTCTCTGCAGTGAACAAAATTGTACAGGATTGAAACGTATATGTGCAAGCTTTTGATTACAATTCATTAATGGAGAAATTCTGTCAGGTTACGATGGGCTTGTAACTCAGTGGTAGAGTGCTCGCTTCGCATGCGAGAAGTCGGGGGTTCAATTCCCCTCAAGTCCAGTTTACTTCTTTTTGCTTTCCTTTCAACAGAACTTTGGTACTTCAGTTAATATTGCAGCTACGATGTATTCTTTTGTTTTGTATTTATGTTTTGAGTGGCTGTTTTTTATTGTGCTGTTTGGGTCTGGTTAATATAGCTATTTGTTAAGTGGTTTGGTTAGTGGTGTGTTCTGGTGAATACTATATTGTTTTGGTTATATATATTCTGAGATTTGAACAGTGCACCTCTTCCATGTTTTTATAGTTGTAAACGGTACACTACCAATGGAGAATAATTTAGTTTTCTGACATGATCCTTAATTCGCTTTTCTAGCTCTCTATTCTGCATAGGGCAAAGTCATACATAGCAAATTTACTCCACTGGCAACCAGCTGCCCGCATTTCCCTCCACGTCTACAGCTTAGCAATATTCTATTGATAGCCCAACATACCAAGACTGCGCACATGTGCAAAGCAAAGCATTATAACAATTAACAATTATTGAAATCGCCATGCGTTAGCAAAGTGACGATTGCAGAAAGCCGCCCATATATGGCATTAGTTCATACCAATTACATTATGCTCCCCAAATATATATGGGGCTCATTATCCATAATAAATAATGTTGAAGAAGTCTACCGAGCCTGGTAGACTTTGAAACTTTTGAATTCCCAGTAAGCCTCTGTAAAGGCCGATGGGTTCGTTGCGACAAAATTATTGCACGTGCCCGGGCAATGAGATTGTTCTGTGTAGAACTGCTTCTGAGCGCCGAGCGTACCGCACAGGTCGATGTTAGCAATGATGCTTTGATTGCGGAAATGCGATGGAATATCGCAGTCGGTGTTGGGGAAGTCAGCTAACGCGGTGCCCCAGGTGGATGGGTCTGGGGAGCTGCTTGAATTCGTGATGTCGTCTGGGATGGAGTCTCGTGGGAACATCCAGGCGCGGATGCCGGCGTCTCGCAGTTCCAGCGCGTAGACCTGCTGTGTGTTAGCTGGTTTGATCGTGGTATATAGGGAGTTCAACTTACACCTCCGCCGTTGTTGTTAAAAGGCTCGCCATAGCTGTCTGGTGATCCTTGGACGCCGCACCCTGCGTTGCCGTTGGTGCTGTTGTCGCACGTTGTATACACCGTATCACCAGTCTGCTTCCGCCTGACGTTCATATTGCAGCCACGTGTTGTGTGCAATGTGACGGCATTGCCTTCGGGAGCATTATTGGTCGTCTCCAGGACATCAATTTCTCCGTTGTCCGGCCAATTGTATGTATCCGTCAACCACAACGCTGGCCACGTACCACAGCCATAGGGCGTATGAAGGATGTCAAAGACGAACAGACCATTATCGTACCCGGTCTTTGACTCCAGCCGCACAGACTGTCGGCCCTTAACTGCATTCTTATTCGAGGTATCCACCCTCAGTACGACAGATGAATCGGTCGCATAGGTGAGATTCAGCGCATTTGCCGCCGCTTGATCCACATATCTAAACGTTACGAATGAGTACAAGATCCGAAATGATATAGAGGGGTGACGGGCACGTACTGGACAAACCCCTCGGTAGGGTCCTCGCCATGGTAATAGTCAAAGCGGTCGAGAAAGTTTGTTCCCGAATACGTATCTACCAGCTGGTAATTGAGTTTCGTATAGTCCGGATAGCGATTAGCCTTTGTGCCCTCGACGGCTCCCACAATGACAGCCACGACTACTGCAACGCCTACGACGCCTGCGATGAGTTTGGTGCGCAGTGACCAGCCGCGTGGGTTGTACCAGGGCTGGGCGGGTCCAGGCTGCGGAGGCGTGTACTTGGCGCCTGGGCCCGGAGGGGGCCCCGCATGTTGGAGACCGTTGACTTCGAGCTTGGGGAGGTGAGCTGTAGCTCCTCCGTATCGCGAGAAGTCATCTGCGGGTGTGTGGTATGCTTTTACTGTCATGATGCAAAAGTTGTCCTTCTGACTGAAATGGATCAAGGGATGGGAGTAGGGAGTGCGGTTGAGATTGGTGGTGAGAAGAATGTGTCGGAATCTACAGCGCGTGGCGATGAATCGAAAAGATAAGAAATCGTGTGCTGAATCAGAGACGCTGTTGGGATGTCGTCACCCAGAATGCAGGAGGTGAAACGATGCCTCCGATCATCTCCTGTTCAGGAAATCCACGTATCGTAACCCGACTGCATGCAGTTGGAGATTAATCGGACGTGGGGAAATGAGCCAAACGAAAACGGGTGGTGGTCAAGGCAACGCATCCCTCATCGGAGATTGCGTCAGATCCTCGATGATTCATCTTATATCGAAGTTTCAATGGTTCTTATTACACGGCGAGACATCATGTTCACCAGTCCATATGGTTTGTTTGCATTCGTCCCTAACTGAGGCACACACGCTAAACCCAACAGAGACATGTCTGCTAAGGCAAACAAAACAACAAACACATACAAGGTTCTCACGTATGCTTCTCGCCAATCAATGAGAACCTTATATATAGCCAGGTTTAAATTCTATACGACCACTGGAACCATACATTGACTAGTAAGCACTAAGCACAGGGTCACAGCCAGGGACGAGGAAATAAGCACTGCCAAGACCAAGGAACAAGGTCCATCCAAGCAGGCAATTAAGTGGAGCAGCCGGAGTGAGGTGGATCATAGGGTTTGTATGCAAAATAATCCCGGGTTAATTTACGAATTGCGCTTCTGTTCGCTCTTTATATGAATGATATCTTTGCTGCTGATAGTAGGGCACTACTCAATAGGCATTACCATATCGTTGAATCGCCGATTCTGAAACTTTAACATGCTGTTCCCTTCATATAAATCTATAGTAGTTAGCTTCATCAATAGACAGAACATAGCCGCTCTACCGTAGATCAAGATATGCCTCTCACTAAGGCACAGCACCAAAATCTCTAGGTGTTTCGTTCCACATATATGGAGAAAGTCCATTGCTACCCCATCAAAACCTATATACAAACCCAACAAGCCACCTCCTCCCACAAAAACAAAGCAAAGAAAGTAATCTACTGCTTATAACAAGGCGTACGATCCAACGCCGTAAAAGCCGAAGCACACTTGTACTTTCCACCGGCATTGCAAGCAGTCCCGGGCATACCATCATCACTAGTCTTTCCGTCCGCTCGATGGGCATTCTTGCACACAGAGGGACAGTCAAGGTTTCCCTGTGTTGCGTCCTATCTAATAGTCAGCACATTCTGCTCTTACGCCTCTGAATCACTTAAGAATTGACGTACAGAGTAGACGCAGCAGTGCGAGCCGTCTTCGAATTCACATTGGCAGTATGTGCAGGCCTGCGCTGTGAAAGCGCTGGCGAGGAGGAGGAGGCCGATGGAGATGATGCGCATTTTGGATTGGGTTTTTGGATTGGATTGGACTGGCTTGGGTGGGTGTGGTTTTCTTTTGGGGATGGGGATTCTTGGGGAGAGGGAGAGAGAATTTATATGGTGAGTTGCTTTCCTAATTGGGTCAGGAGGAGGGGCCGGATAGTACCTATACAATATCATTATCTATTTAGTTTATCTACTGATAGACTACTCCGTAGGATAAGTATCCTAACGGGGCGAATAATGCAGGGCGCAATTTAGGAAGAACAATAGTGCCTTTTCTCGCTATTCGGTTTGAGACTGTTCTGGATGGAGGAGGAAATGTGTAGGGAAACTTTAGGAATTAGATCCTTCGGACTCCACCCACGTGTTTAGTAGGACTAAGGACCTCTATAGAAAATAGCGTGGTCTAGGTACTGTTGCTGAAGGAAGGAGACTTCAGCCCAATCAATGTAAAACTATAGTTTACTTGATTACCCAGAAATGTTAAAGCTATACCCCCGAAGATTCACCGAAGTCGTGGCTTGAGTTTGAACTACTTTCAACCCGCAATATACCTAGTCCACGTGCATATGTAGGGTTTGCTAGGTGTCACTACACTATCTAGTCTATTGACTGTCTTAGTCCGTCTAGATAACCAGCTAGATTATCTCGGAGATTACGGCTATGTCAGTGGCGGCGGACAAGCGGTCTGATACGATATCCGGTAGACTACTCTAAGAACTTGGCAGTGATCGACATCGACGCTAAGCATAGCTAAGGATGCTTGTCTGGATAGCGTTGTTCCTGCGGGCGATGGATTGGGTTTTTTACCCTTTTAGGGCTGTAAATTGAAGGATCAGTTGAGTGTCTTAGACATTGGAGGTTTCTTCCGATACCGCTCGCCAATATGGATTTGGTATTTGGGGTCGTGGGTGAGGTGAGTTGATGATGTGGAGGATTGAGAGTATCGTATGTTTTTTGTGCTGTCTACTTTATGGAAATGATAATTGAATTTATAATGAAAGCCAGAATAACATTAACCTCATGGAGATATACCCTAGCTACACAGTCAATAGAAAGCATGATAAATCACTAAATTCCAGACCAGAGATAAAACAGCGCTCCACAATGTCAATTTTCACTAAGCCCACCCTTTAAGAAGTCAAGACCCCATTCATCAAAGTAGATTCCAAGACAAGCCATCCACTATCAAAACCAGCTCCACATATTACCTGTCATCCTACCGAAAAGCTTCACCCGGAGATTTGCACACCCGCACATCCGGACGGCAAAGTCACGATCGTCCCTTCTTTCGGCCCTTAATGCTGAGTACCGATAACATGATCGTTCCGATGACGGATCCCGGGCCGGGAAAGCTTGGTCGTGCTGCTGGTGGATGACATATTTGATTGGGGGGTTTATCTTTCGAAAGCGGGATCTTTCGGTTGTGTGAGCATATGGTATGGCATCTTTGTCTTGAAACAGGTAGGACTGGGTGGTTATTCGGGCTTAGAGGGGCTATAGTAGTAGGGCTAGTTTCAGGGTGCGCCTCTTGGGTCGTGGATTGAAGTACTGGTTGTCTGTCTATCGGGTAAATAGAGGAACTGGTAAAGATGGACTATTGGCTGTATGGCTCTGAGGCAAGATTCGATGGGCTTTAGAGGAAGGTGCTTGTCCGAGGGGCCTTTTTAGATCTTTGGAGAAGTGGTACAGGCACGAATATCTATTATCACCTTGAAATGATGCTTGGGAGCGTATGCTCAATGTGTGTAGAAAGTCGTCCAGTGGTGAAATAATGGATGGGGATTCAGTTTTGGCAGCCAAGTAGTAAGCAAAGGGGCGAGAAAAATCAACACAATATATGATACCATTCAAGAGATATTAAAGCTGCCTTTGTACCAGCATCGTGCGGAGTGATATTGCTGGATAATCCTGACTTCTCCAGGACATCTTTCTCCAGAGAAGCAGAACCCGGAGGTGTATTTGCTCTGCTCGAAGAGCAAATAGACTTGCGTCAGCGACTGATATATACTTCTATTTATTTTATGGAGCTGGAAGGCGCTTATGTGTGAATCCTGGTTTGATCAAAGGCGCTGTGGTTGTCGCTTTGTACTGGTGGTGTTCTTTGAACGGCATGTTATTGTGGACATTGTAAATCGCCAGGATGCTGGCTCAAAAAGCAGTTGATACTCGGGCAGCTTCTTATGATACACTAAATAGATCGTGGGAAATTAGACACACAGCCTGCTGCGTGGCTTTTAAATTGGATATATACAAGAAGAGAAAACTAGCCACCTAAATTGCCGCACAAAGCCACACTATACAACCCTAGGGAGGAAAGCATTGTAGACGCTCGAGCAATGATACACTAAAAGACACGACGCTCAAAGACAGATGTAACCCAGTAACAGAAGGTCTACAGCACCGAAAGCAAATGTTACACCCAATCAGATAAGATTAAGACCATTGGAGTGAGGGTCACGATAAAGCAAGAGAGCTTCTAGGAAATCAATCTAATTTCATAGCCAAAGCACTACCGCTGAGATCTTTGTGATCGCATGGTAGATTGGCGACGCATAAAAGGGCTCCCACTGAACCACGCGGATGTGTTTTTATCTCGGGGATCAAGCCCGGTAGACGTGCCGTTCTCCTGAGCCTGGGACAGCCGGTGATCCACAGACATCTGGCTGAGACTGGAGGCACGGCGGCGCATTCGACGCTCTGCATCCGCAATTTCATGGTGGTTCAAAGCCTCGGATGGAAGCAGGATGGCACGGTCCAGTGAGTAGGGGAGACCACGATGCCGACCACGGACTTGCATGGCGATGATAACTAACTTGGACAGTGTTTGGAACTGACTCGCGAAAGATGCATTGACTCCTGGGTACCCCATGGATAAACCGACAGTGCCATAGGCGGAGACGACCTCGAAAAGCACAGACCAGATTTGAAACGAGTAATCGTCCTGGCGCTGCAGGCGCCCTCCTTCTACAATAGTGATGATGAACAAGCCCAAGAACACGTACCACAAGTCGAAACTTAGCTGCCGCCGCAAGTGAGCTCCAATATAACTCGGCGCGGTCTGGTTGTCCTCGTTGTCATCTTCCTCTGCAGGGTAGACTCCAAGACTCTGCTCTTCATAGACATTGGTTCGCCGGAGAGAGATGGCAATCGGAAAAACGGAAATATACATCATGATCATGTAGGACACCTGGACAGCGGGATGTAATTCGGATATGCTGACAACAGAAAAGCCTGCAGTACGTGTGCACGCGGCCTGGTAAAGGCCGTCTAGGATTTTGATACCGGTAGATAATGAGGTGACCGCCGAATCTTTCAAGTCCAGAATAATGAAAAAGATCAGATCAATCCCGTTCAACGCCACTAGGATCGCGAACAGCCACCAGGTAGCATTACGGGGGAAGAGAAGGGTGAAACAGCGACGAGGGTGATCTAAGAGAAACCTCAACTCCTCCCACAAGGGAGATTCTTTTCGCGCAAACTTGGACAACAGCCAAATGATCAATCGCAACATACAGGGGAAGCCTGTGTTGCCGATAATGATGAGGAATGCCAACAGAAGCAGGGGAAAAACGGCTTCCTGGAAGGAGCTCATCGAGTCAGGGGTGATGGAGAACCCCACGTCGTTGAAAGAGGACGCAGCCGTGAAGATCGCCCACCAAGGTCGACCTTGCCCGATATTGGTGACAACCGCACCCCAACGGGTCGTCATGATCCATGGCACTAGGCAGACGACCCCCAGCAGGTGAAAGAAGACATAGTACGAGATCAACACGACCGCCAATGTTTTGAGTGCCCGATATTCGATGCCTCCTAGCTCATCACGTTGTTCCTCAGTCAAATCAACGAACTGGGAATTACGACCGACCGTTGCATTCCAGCTCAGATATGGAAGCGTGTTCCGGTCTCTCTCCTGCGTCAGGGACCGAAACACACCGGTGAACGTGGGTCTCCGGGTGGTGGTGCGAGCAAGAGGCGACGGATCGCCGAAGTCCCTCGTCTCGCGCACGGTAGGACGGGTATCTAGCCGGGGGAAGGTGGAATTCCTCGTCCGTGTCCGGATCATATCCGGCTCATTGATGGTGATATGCGGACCCTCCATCGGTCCTACCTGGTCATCCTCCTCCACATGGCGTGGGCTCGGTGGCTCGTCGGATAGATTGCTGGTCTGGCGAGCGGCTTCTGCTCCTTCACCTTCCCCTTCTTCCAGGGCCTCGGGAACGCCACCACGATCATATTCCCTTGGACTGGGAATTCTCAACGCACCCTTGGGCTTCCTTTGGTTCTCCAAGAAGGCAATGTGCTGTTCGGGGCTCAACTGGGCTGGAACCCGGAGACTCCCAAACCCTCGCTTCAAGTTGTTGTTCGGGTCGGTTTCTTGCTCAGAGGTATTGCCACTCTCATCTCTGGCCGCTGACGAACTGGGCCCCGACTCACTGTCGGAGGGTGTTTTGTAGATAGCGTCTTGTTGCTCCCGGCCCGGGGCGTCTCCCTGGTTATTGCGCAACACCACAATGGCGCGACCCCCAACACCGGCCTCCTCACGGTCATGAGTCTGGTTATCCTTGTCTTCGCTAATGGTCCGCATTCTGGATCGGGTCTGGCGCAAAGCTCGAGCATCACGCACCACGTGCTGAAACCGCTTCTCAAACCAGTACAGTCGGACAAAGACGAGAACGGTATTGATGAAAATGGGAGTTGTCAGCATGGAGACCCAGTAGAGGATCACCTGCTGGTATGTCCTTAGCAGGTTGAAGTCGACGGTATTCAGTCCACTCTGCGTGGCGGCCCCCGCTGCGAAGAAGAGAGCATCGATGTAGGCGAGGTCGTTTCCTGGGTAAATGATAATCGAGGTGATTATGCTCATCGCAATGATATAAGTATAGTGTATCAAGATGTAGTTGAGGTGAAGGTTCTTTAATAGTGGCACCTGCGACTTCAGCGAGGATACCCCGCGAATGAAAGAGGAGAACATCTTGACGACCACGGCTGTACCACCGCTTGGTGATAGACGGTGGAACAGTCGTCCGTCTGGGAGCCACGAAATCGTCGAAGAATTCTCGCGTGGGTGATGCGCGGGAAGGATTCTAGAAGTTGGCTGTCGGAATGAAGATCAAAGGTTATCGCGCAATTCTGATGTAGTAGTTGGATGACCGCACGATGTCCGCAAGACAATGAGATTCTGATGGGGAAAGGTGTCGCAACCGCGAACAGGCCGCAGAACCGACCCGTGTTAGCGTCTAGTTCTTGCAAGACGGCATATTAGCTGGAGGTATGTTGGCGTCAAGGGCATGATTGAATGGAATTGGTCATGCGATAAGAAATCCACTCCGTAAGCGGTGTCCGCGGGAACCTGACAAGAGGTTCCGATGAAAGAGAATTGTCAAGGGGAAAAGGGAATCTTTCTTTAAGGAAAAAATAAAAAAAAAAGTCCGGAATTTTATTATTTATTTTTTCAGATGTGAAAAGAAAAAAATTAGGCCGGACACTAAATAAGCTGCAGAAAAGAGGCAATGCTAGGGGAAATGAAAAGCGTTAGTTCGTAAGAGAAAAAAGCAAACATGAATTAATCCCTCACTGGAGCAAAAGCGCCGCAATGGTTCTGCTAATCAACTTCCGTACTTTAATCTCTCTGCCTGAGGACCGGCTGCAGAAGGAAGTGCGCAACCGGTGGCCGTCCCTCCTCGTGGCTCCACCTCGACCATGCGCCACATCGGTAGATCGCTTACCCGGATTGGCTCTTTCGCCGAGCCAGAAGCCCATCTTAACCTTAACCTGAAGGCGGTCGCGGAGGTCTCCATCTTTTTTGGGTCCAGCCAGTCTTGGCTTTTCTTTTTCTTTTGGATTTTCTCCTTTCAACTCTCGACATGACAGGGATCAATCGCGTATCATACATACATCTTAGCCTTATCTTCAGACATGTCAACATACCCGTCATCCAATTGCGATCAGTACAGGGACACACGTTTTATCTTTTCCGCCGTGATGTCGTATGTACAAGCCACAATGGCATCTAATTCCAGCATAATCATTGGCTGTGCGGGTGGGCAAGCCACGTCAATGCTATTACCTCACTAGTAGTCCCCTAGGACAATAGTAGTAATAGTAACAGGAGTACTCCGTACCTTTCTGAGAACGTCCCATTCTTTCTCGGATTTATTTTCTTTCGAACGTCTTGAAGCTGTCTTCCAGAAAACTACAGAGAAGACCCACCGGTCTTGTTTTGGAATGTGATATACAGGGCTAGCTTAACGCTTCTATTCCCACGCTATCGTGAACTTTATGTTGGGCCTTCTCCGCAAGTCATTACTCTGTACTCCGGAGTATACGTAGTACCTACGCGTGTTTCTCATCTTGTATTTCCGGTATATGGCTCATATGTCATAGATTGTATTTATTTTGTTCTTTCCTTTTTCCACACTCTGAGACGCGAGAGAAAGACAGAGAGACAAAGAACTAGTTCCATGGAACGTATATGCCAAGGGCCTCGGCCGTTGGTCCTATCCAACTGACAGCTACTAGTATTCTCTGTTCTACGTGACACATGTCACGGACAGTATCGCTGATACATACTGGTTACATACTGGTTTCGTAAGAAAATGTATATCGGGATTTATATTATATAAATGTGAGACTTCGCCTGTGCTATATATGTATCTATGCCAGTAACAAGAGTGAAGATCCATTCCACTTGCATGTCCTAGTTTAGGTTTATATCATACCGTCATAATTATTCCCTGCAGAAGCATATCTATGACCCTTGTCGCCAAACTTCGAAAAACAATTTCTCAATCTATCCAACTGTTGCTCCAGAGCGCCACAGATTGATAAATAATATCAAAAACTCAATCATGACAAAACCACCTAAAACGGCCACGCATAATGCGAAATAGCCAAAGTCACCGCCCCAGCCTCGGGCAAATACAACTTCGTCCATCTTGGCCGCCATCCCTCGTCAAACGGTAACCGCTCCTCACCAAAGATCGCCTCTATATACTCCTTCGGAACATGGTAGAGCCCCTTCCCAAATACGCCCATGATACCCCCAACCTCAGCGCAAGCGATATAATGCATCCTCTTGTCCAAATCCAGCTCCGGGTTATCCCTCTTCGACTGCTCGAACCGTTTCTTACGCAGGTTTCCGATATCCGAGATAGAAAATGACGTCCCATTGCTAGAAGACGCGAGAAGTTGCTGGTACAGGTCGGGATTGAGATGGATGTAATCGCCCAACGCGCGGTCTTGTCGCGTAACGGAGACGTCATGCTCGATGGCGTGTGGACGGCCGAGTTGATCGAGGTTTAGCACGGGGTCTCCGTCTTCGTTGACTTGGCCGGCGTCGCGCAGACCGAAGTTGGCTGTTGTGCGTGGGGTGCCTTCGGGTGGGTCGACGTGGTCTTGGAACGCGATCTTGACGAGGCCTCCTGCCGTGTCGAAGCCGAGTCCGATGTGTTCTAGCGCTGCCTTCAGTTGGATCCCGGTGATGTTACGGCCGTCGCGAGCGATGTAGCCGTGGTTTGCGAGGGAGTTGATGATTGGGCATGGGGAGCGCAGGTCGTCTGCTCCGCCTCGGTAGTATTGCCCTTCTGAAAGGGTGTCGTTTTCGCTGGACATGTTGGAATGTTGTGGTAAGTGAGGGTTTGTAATAGAAAAAGCGGCGGTGAAAAGAGAAAACCAAATTATGGATTTCATGGTTCTTAGGCTGATGTTTATATACGCGCTGGTTTCATATGCAGGGTGTTTGATTGGAGCTCGTGTTCAATGCAGATGATGTCTGCGGCTGAATGGTTGGTCACATTCCAGCCCTGTTGTCAGCTTTCCATGCCGTACTGGGAGGTAAACGTGCATCTTTGCTTATTTGGGCATTTGGCTTTATTAACCCGCTCAACCCTGGTTCCTCACAGGCTACCGCGTTTATGTACATACAGAGGGAATACAGTTAGTATACCAAACCAGTAAGCATGATCAGACATCTAAGGAATCGTTCTAGATCAAGAAGTCCTGTCAACAAGCTCCTCCAACAACTGATTGACCTCATCTTCGTTCTCCCACATCAACACATGGCCACTGCCCTCATACACCTTCCACAGGATCCCCTTCCCAATTTCCTCATGTAAGATCTCCCCATGACGGAACGTAAGCATGCGGTCTTCCGTCCCATGCAGAACAGCAATGCGCTCTCGACCAACAGCATCCCCCAACGTCTTCAACTGCTCCGGAGACTTATGATGGAAGTAACACGCAACAATCTGCATCAGGAACCCCTTCTTCGTAAAGCTATCGGGATCCTCCCGCTTCTTCAACTGGCCAGCTGCAAACCGCTCGCGCCTCGTAGGGAAGTTCTTCTTCGGATCCTCGTACTCCGTATCCGGCTGGTCGAGAAAATCCCCGCCGAAGAGCGTGTGTCCCAAGCGCGCCAACTCGACGTCCACATGTCGGGGGATGAACATGCTCGCGCGCTCGCGCAGGTTCTCCAGGAACGGAGCCGTGCGGACGAGTCGCGGGGCCGTACAGCATAGAGTGAGACTAGCTAGGCGGTCGGGGATGAGCATGCCGACTTCCTGGGAGATCATGCCGCCCATACTGGCGCCGATGACATGGATCGACCGGGTGGCGGGGGCCGATAGATCGATCCAGCCCAGGTGACTCAGTAGATCAACGGCATCTTGTGCCATCTCCGACGTAGAGTAGTAGTTCACCGGCTTGTCGGAGCGACCGACACCGCGATTGTCAAAGACCAGACATGTGTATTTGGAGGCGTTCTGATGGCCGAAATACTTGGTCTGGCGCTTCCAATCGTCGTGTGAGGCGTTCAGCCCCATGATCCACTGTGATTCATATTTAGTACTTGCATGCAGAATAGTGGGGGAATGTACACGAGCGGTGAACGTACGACGAGCTTTGCAGGTCCAGTGCCGTGGATTTCATAGTACAGGTTCAAGGGGCCGCCGCGTCTGTTTTGCGCCACTGGACAGGTTCCTGAGGTGGTCGGAGGGAGATTCCACGCCACCGAGTCATACACGGGGTGCTTCACAATCTCCGCGGCAGTTAAGGGCGCCATGGTCACTATCTTGTGTGTCTGCGATGTGGTGATAGAGAGGTCATGTGTGAGCGGTGGATATAGCTTCAGTCTCACATGCCCGTTGGTCTCGGCGGCGAATCCCGAGGTTTGCCGGTGGGTCATTGTTGGTCTTGGTATTACACATTATCCTATGGTATTCCCCTAGATATTAATCATTTTTTTCTAATGACAAGAACAATGGGGATTAATCAATTATGATGTCATTTATCTAGAATTTGCATACGAAGTACGGAGTATTCATGGTAAACAGCACGACCACAGAATATTACTGTAATAAATAGGTATTGAATCTAGCAATTTTAGTAGGAAAATCCGTAATTCGAATTGCACATTTTTTTTTTCAATTTAGTTTGTAATATTTCTTTCGTTATTGCTTATTGAAGAGACATGGTAGCCTGAGGCCACCATTCCTTCTAGACTATCGAGTCACCTGCTTGGCTCGTATGGGATGGCGAGCTGAAAATGAGTTCTTGACTCATCACAACCGCCTTCCTTGTTACATGAACAATTCACAACCCAGGCTGAAGTCCGTGCATGCCCGACATTACGTTTCAGAACAGTGGATATCAAATAGTCACATTCCTACATCTACAGAGGGTCAAAAATATCAATTCTGCCCCAAATGCCTGAGTGTCCATATACATACCAACTTTTATGGAGGATATGGACTAACTCCGAAAGAATCGGTGTGATTATCATCCCGTGCGAAACGACCAACATCTGATCAGAGTTTTGATTCAAACACCCATCATCTTCAGACGGCAGTTTGGATGCGAGATCGGAGCCAGTTCTACGGAGTAGACCGCCGATGGCACGGTCTACCCTTACCGTAGAGAAATAAGGAATGAAGCTAATGCTGTCGCTCTCGGGCCGTCATTGCCCAGAGCCACACTTCCATGGCAACATGACTCCCGCTATGGCTAACTATCGGAAAGGGCGAAACGGCAACATCTGTCCTATATCTTGAACCACGCGCTCTCATCGATCCTCTCATTGGTGCACTAGCATGAAACGAATAGGAGAGTTCAGTCCAATCAGCACCAGCATTGAGAAATGCGGTCGCGCGGAGTTTAAACGAGTCAAACCAGCTCGGACGTCGAACTACTTTTGATTAGACGGAAGGACTGATGCCATACCGATGTTCTCGTCCTGTTTGTTGATGAAGAGCCACTGCAGCGCTCGCGCATTAACTAGTACTCCACCATATATATGGTCTAATTCTTGATCTAGCTACCCTCTTCTCTGAAAACAACGGGGTAAAGAGATCAACTAATGAGAAAGAAATACATAATATGAGCGAATATTGACATGACGATGAACAGGCCTTTTATTTACATAAAGACTATCCATCATTATCCACCAGATATGCGCCTTTCACCTGCAATAGGCAACCATACTCCACAAAAGATAATGAACGTCTTTTCAATTTTCAGTCGGTCTGCTCAGATAGACCTAGTGCTGTCCTGGTTTCCTTTTCCACATGTTGATAGTCTCCCACTCCTTCAATATCACACGAAGCAGGATTCAGCTTGATTAAGAGCGTCGACTACAGCACAATGAACCACCATCCAAAAAAAACTCAATGACCTCAGATACGAACAGCCAGTACCCCAGAGCAAAGCATTCAAAATCCCACCAGCCTCTCGACTCTAATCCGAATGATACTCAGACTCAGACTGACCACTATCACTCGCACGCTTCAGGACCCAGGGTTATTATGGCAGCGGATACGACCCGAATTGTTATCATATGTGATCACCCCCGCTACAGTCTTTCAGCACAGAAATCAGTTGCAAGCAGCGAGACAAATTGACTTACACGTCTTAAATACTCTTTGCCTCCTGTCCGAAGCATTCGCACAAGAACATATGATTTTGAAATCAAGAACACCCGTGTAATATATGTAGTAGTTACAGTTCCTACATTGTCCCTTCTGCATCCCGAAGCCACTAGGGACATATTAGCCAACGCCGCCGCTCAATAAAGAAGGGAGATGTATACTACCTGCTCTCCGCAACCAAAGTTCCACCATTTTCTTCTCGCCACCCGAGACAATAGTCCAAGGACAACTTTGTCTCCCGGGACTGGCCGTCCCGCTTCTTGCAATTGCCCACTAAGAGTGGCTTGGGTGCTCTAGGCAAATTAGCGCGTCGTTCGGATCCGCGCAGGGTCGACGCATCGCTCCAGTATTCTGATTCCGGAGAGGCAGTCAATTCTGTTGCGTACCTTGGCTGAGCGTTTGCGGTGTCCATGTTTTGGAGTGGTGGGGGTGGGTTCTCTATGCGTATGTTTTGGCAGTTGTTGTGCAGATTCCTGGTTGCGAGTCGTGCAGGTGATAGGTCCTGTTGATCGGCTAGTGGGTTGGCTGGCTGGTTAGGTGGTCGACTCCCTGCACCTGGCTGGTTGAGTGGATGGTTGTCCGGGAGCCCGACGACTGGTTGATTAGGTGGTCGGCTCCCTGCACCAGGCTGGTCGAGTGGATGGTTGTCTGGGAGCCCGACAACTGGCTGGTTGGGTGGTCGAATCCCGACGACTGGCTGGTTAGGTGGTTGGTTGTCTGGTTCGTTGGAAGGGGGATTGGGAGCAGCAGCGGCTAGGGCTGATATATATAGGGCGATGAGCATCAGAGATCGGTACATTGTGCTAGATAAGAGAGGAGACAGGGGACTCTGGTGATGAGGATGTATCAGGGCTTCAGGGGCTTGTTTATATAGTCCGTCGTTGGCTATATGTTGCACAGTGGGCCAAAGCTATTAAGCTTCTACAAATTATATATGTCCTGCTTGGATACATCCTCTTCTTTGTCAAAAACGGGCTAGGGCACTGGGCAACGGGCAACAATTAACCTAGATTCATAATAATATAGCTCCATAGTGAAATTAGAGAAGAGACGGGACAGAGAGGGCAAATGGAAACTCTATGATTCCATGTATACAAGAATGTTTATGGATGAAGTCAACATAGGGTTGACATACTCCAACTTCCTCGGAGAACTCCAACTTGACCCCACCGGTCCAGATCTCTCTCCACCGTCATGACTCCAACTTATATCAACCACCCCCCTTCCTTCTTCACCTTCTTCTTTCTATAATCCTCATTACAAGATACTACTCTTCGGTCCAATCACCTATTTACCAAAATGGCTCCAGTCCACCGAGTCGCCGTAATCCAATGGCACATCAAAGTACATATCACTCTACCCCCACCATCCGCCAGAAGAACCCCCAAGAATGAACCCAGGATAACCAACTAACCTCAAAAGGACCTCGCCATGGATGAAAACCACCAAAAGGCATGCACCTACATCCGCGAAGCTGCCTCCCAAGGTGCTCATCTAGCTGTTCTCCCAGAGTACACCTCTCCCTCCCTCTATCAAACCACCCAACTAACAAACCCTCCCAAATGTAAAAAGATATCATCTAAACGCCTTCCCACCCACAAACCCCCTCTACCTCCCCCAAACCAACTCCCAAATAACCACCAAATACCTCCAATCCTACCAGTCCCTCGCCAAAGAGCTCAACATCTGCATCGTCCCGGGTACAATCGTCGAAAACCACACTCCCACCAGTGAAAATACGAATACGAATACCGACACCCAACCCAAAGACCCAATTCTCTACAACACAGCCTACTTCATCTCCAACGACGGCACTATCCTCTCCTCCTACCGAAAAAAGAATATCTGGCACCCAGAACGCCCATACCTAACTTCTTCGGGTTCCGATCCCCACGAAGTCTTCGATACACCCATCGGCAAGGTCGGGTTGCTTATATGTTGGGATTTGGCTTTCCCGGAGGCGTTCAGGGAGTTGATTGCTGCTGGGGCGGAGGTGGTGGTTGTTCCTACTTTTTGTATGTTCTCTCTCCTCCCCCTTCCCTTCTCTTTCTTTGTATTTGGGGTTGTGGGGGTGTTTTGCGGTGGATGTGTGGTTGGTTAATGATGGTCTTGACAGGGACTCAATACGATGCCTCACCTGCGCTGCGGGCGAAGAATCCCGATTGCGAGAAGCTGTTTCTGGAGTCGGTGCTTACGGCGAGGTGTTTTGAGAATACGTGTGGGGTTGTGTTTGCCAATGCGGCGGGGGAGAACGAGGGGGATGGATTCCTGGGATTGTCGAGGGTGACCATGCCTGGGGTTGGTGTTGTGGGGTCTCTGGGGTGGGAGGAGGGGGTTTGTGTGGTGGATCTTGATATAGGGTTGATTCGGGATGCCGAGGAGAATTATCGGGTCAGGGAGGATTTGGGGAGGGAGGGCTGGTATTATTCTTATCGGCATCAGGGGAGGGAGTAGATTTTTACATTCATTTTGTGTGAGTGATATATGTACCTAGGAAGCTCTATCATTTTATAGAACTGTATATATATACTGTACAACCCACTAGACTAAACTGCTCTGTATTCTAAGAACGAACAACAATCATTAGGCAATACAAATTCGTGAGATGAATCTTGTCCACCTGACATCCGAGAATGGCTCCCCAGGAAAAACGCTCGTATCAGGACATATAGCATAAGGCATGGGGCATAGCGGCGAGCAACGACAGAGTAAACCCTCCTAAAAGGCGAACCAGCTAAAGCGAGACCGACGAAAGACTAAAATCGTATCTAAACCAGGATTCTCGAACACATCGGGCACCCGTTCGGAAGATTACTGGACTTGGCTGACAATCTCGCTAGCGCGAGACAGGCTCTCCACCATCTGTTGGCACTCCTTGCGCCTCCGCACCGTGTAGTCGCTTTCCTTCAGGAGCTCGTCTAGTTCGTTGTTGCGGTACATGTTCTCGAGGAGTTCGCGCTGCATCTCATCCTTGGTGAATCTAGAAGACATTAGTCGAAGGGGAGCTTTGATAGGGCACAGAGAGACATACTGGACAAGCATGTACATAATGGCCTTCGGGACCATGTCAATCATGGTCCGCTTCACGATGTTAAAGTAAGACGTAATGAGAAGTTCTGCGTATCATTAGTACTTGCCCCCCTGGACGATAGACATTAAACATACTGATGACTTCGACTTCGGTGCTCTCGCGCTCAGACAAAGAGGCCGACGCCTTGAGGGTTGGCGGTGGGGCCTCCATGGCCGCCATCTTCTTCTTGTTCTTCGAAGCCCAGAAGCTGCCGAAGAAGCCAGAGCCGCTGCCGCTTTCCGTGTTGCCGAGATCGACCGACGGGCTGTTCGCCCGGGGAGGGAGAGGCTTGCCCGTCTTCGGGTCAACCTGAGTAGGCTTACTGCCGGCTTGACGCTCATTTACAATGGTCATGGCCTACTCGAGTCAGTATCCAAGAACTAGTGCACATAATAAGGATCAGGGAGTATACATACGCGGTGTCCGTTCAAGAAATCAGGGTGACCGGTGTTGATGTAGCACGCCTCCATGTTGATTAAGTCGCGAACAAGCTTGTTGGTCGGCTCCATGCACTTCTTGAAGAAGCTGATGACCACAGCGTGGAACTTCTCCTTCAGCATGGGATACCTGCGGAACAGCTGCTTGTTCAGGAGCTGTGATAGGATGCGGACCAGTTCGTCATACACCAAGGAGATACACTTCGTGCTGGGGTCCTCGAGTCTCTTGATCTGCTGCTTGACGATCAACTCGAAGGCGGTGGTTCCAACGAAAAGCGCAGGCGATGAACCCGAAGAGTTGTAGAGAATCGTTCGGATATCAATATCCTTGACCTGGTCGAAAGGATCCACCGCCTTGATACCGTTGGAGTAAAGTTCGTGGAACACGAAGCTGATACGAGCACCACCCGACAACTCAATGCTGGACAGCTCCTGGTTGTTACCCTCCAGCACCGTACGATACTCATTGCTGAACTCCGTGATGATGTTCAGGATGATGTTAGCGCTATTGCCGAGCATGGAATCTCCCAACTGCGAAAGTTCGGCGGTATACTTCTGAAGGGAGGACGAAATCCGGGCTTTGATATCGGGCAGGGTTTGCTTGATGTGCATCATAAGGATCTACTAATAGTTAGCAACCTGAATCTCCCCATCACCGCTAGGCGAACGTACCAAGTTCAGCTTCCGCGCCAAATACGGCGTTCCACAGTATGAGGACTTGTTCCGATAGGCTTTGTGGCCCTCGAAGAAGTTCTTCTCATGCTCCAGAGCGTATGAGATGGGTCTCTTGTTCTCAATATCACGTTGACCACGGTTGACCACTGGCACATAACCCAGGCGCAACGGGATAATCCTGCCCGCAAGAATATCCACGACGTCGGTTCCCTCGTCCATCAGATCGACCTTGGTCAAAACACCAATTGTACGCTGACCTTCCGGGTCGACTTCCCGTGCCAACTTCAAACCGTCAGAGTTGGCAAGATCTTGGTTGGCCGCGGTGACCGCAAGGATGATCGCGTTAGGTTTGCTGATGTATTTTAAGACCATATCCCTGATTTGCTTCTCAATGTCCTTGGGCTGGTCACCGACCGGAACCTTAGTCAAACCGGGCAAGTCGACCAGTGTGAGGGTCAGGACGTTGGGCGAGTAGATGCGGAGGTTGATAGGCGCAGGGGAGATACCGGCATTGCGGCCGACCTTCGACTCCGTTTCCCGCACAATCTCCTCGCGAATCTTGTTGAAATCGTAGAACTTCTGGCCGGGAATGTGCAGGAACTCTCCGTATTCATCAAGGTTTGCGGCGCTATCCGTCGTATCCAGCTTCTCCTCCTTAACGCCATTCGATTGAGTTGCGGGCTTGTTGATCAGTTGAAGAATGAGGGGCCTCCGAGTGACAATTCCAGACCCACGGGGGAGGCTAAGGTGAGGTGAAGCTGTCAGTCACCTGCGTCGAACTCCCACCAGCACAGCAATAACCACTTACAAATCCCGTCCGACAATATTCTCTAGCACCGAACTCTTACCACTGGACTGTGAACCGACGACGGCAATCTGAGGCAAGTCGATGGGGTTGTGAACCTAAACAGAATAGGCGGTGTCAGTCGCGGCGAGGGGTTGAAACAACAGAGCTTTTCGAGAGCTTGACGATACGTACTCCGACTGTCGCGAAGACATCCTGAAGCTTATTGACCAGCGAGATCAAGCTGGGATCGTTGACGTTTATTCTGTTCCCACCGTCAGTCAGTCAATGCCGTCGGATATATAGAGCACGAGGGGCCAGGGGCTGCGCACGAGGTCGGGCTTGCCATGGCTGGCAGCGTATGCAAGAGACAGTCGCTCCAACAAAGAGGAAAATCTAAAGAACAAAAAAGGGGGTAGAACAGGGGAGAATGAAGATATCGAGCAGGTAGACTGTATTATCCGACTTGCGGAGGTGGAAGTGGGAAGAGGAGAGAGAGCGGGAAGTCGAGCGGCCAAGTGGTTGACTTTCGCTTGCGGTCCAGAATTCAATCCAACGATAACCAGCGATAAGAACCGAAGTGACAGGTTATGTATACCCAACCACCCCACGTTTGGTCAGTGACAGACGTCTGGCGTTGAAAGGAGCTTTATGAAATGACGTTTGACCAGAGAATGTCCTTATTGTCAAGGTTATGACAGCGCAGAAAGCAGAGGACAAAAAGAGGTCACGATACCCAATGAGAAGGACGCGTCATGTGCTTTTTGGCCACCCAAAGGCGGCCAAACAATGCTGCCTAAGTGATGGGAAAAGAACAACAATTACGATCAGGCAATTGAATCAGTGGCTGATGAATTTCTCACGAAAGCTAAACAGAAATAAACTGCACGAACTACAGAACATGGGAATTTGGTATGCTACAGGCAACCGAACAGTACGGCCCGTCTGTCAACTACTCCTCTCTATGTCCACCTACATCTATTTACTCATCCGACACCGACGCGAATCGCTCGGACATGGTCTGAAGAACCTTCTCGTACTGCAGTCGCTGAGTTAGCACCAGTGTAAGTAGAGCAAGGAAGATTATTGCAAACCTTCTCTGAGACCTCTTGTTGGTTTTCCGGGACCTCGAACTTCATGTTCCGCAGGGCAGTCTGGATGTCGGCAGTGGCTTCGCGAACCTTGGCCCAGTTTTGACCCTGAGCAATAGCCTTCTGCGCTTCGTCATGGTAGCCCATGAAGGCCTTCATCATGTATTCCGTCTTCCACAGAGGGCAGAACTGATCGTAGTCACTGTATCCGTTTTGCTGAAGGAAATCATCCTTCACCATGGCAGCCACATCCAATGCGATCTTATCAGAATCACCCAGGGCGGCCTTACCGACCAGCTGCACGACCTGGTCCAGTTCTTCGGACTTGGTCAACAGCTCACGAATCTGGTCACGCAGGCGGGGGAACTCGGGGTAGTTCTTCTCGTAGAATTTGTCCAAGACGGTAGTGTACTTGCTGTAGGACATCGAAGTGTTGATGGAAGGGAAATGCTTTCGCTGGGCCAGCTTCTTGTCGAGACCCCAGAACACCTGGACGATACCAAGGGTACTAGTAGTGACAGGATCTGAGAAATCACCACCAGGGGGACTGACGGCACCGACAATACTGACACTGCCAATTCTCTCAGGGCTTCCCAGAGCCACACTCTTTCCAGCACGTTCGTAGAAGGAAGCGAGCTTGGCACCCAGGTAGGCGGGGAAACCCTGGTCTGCAGGCATCTCTCCCAGACGACCGGAAAGTTCACGAAGCGCCTCGGCCCAACGAGAACTGGAATCGGCCATCATAGCCACGTTCTTACCCTGGTCACGGAAGTACTCGGCGATGGTGATACCGGTGTAAATGGAGGCCTCACGCGCGGCGACAGGCATGTTGGATGTATTGGCGATAAGACATGTACGCTTCATGATAGGCTCTTTGCGACCATCGATTTCGATCGAAAGCTGTGAAGTGATTATCATATTAGCACCGATAACATCATGGCGGGAGTAGGGGGGATGGAATCGCATACCTCGGGGAAGTCCATCAACACTTCAGCCATCTCGTTACCACGCTCACCACAACCAACGTAGACGATGATATCACTGTTGGAGAACTTGGATACAGACTGAGAAATGACAGTCTTACCGCATCCGAAAGCACCGGGAATACAAACAGTACCACCCTGCACACTAGGGAACAGAGAGTCCAGCACTCTCTGGCCGACGATGAAGGGTGCGTCGGATGGAACCTTATCGTTGACTGGTCGGGGTACACGGACGGGCCAGGTCTGCATCATACCAAACTCGGACTTCTTGCCGTTAAATTCGATCTCCAAAAGTTTCTCCTCGACTGTGTAGCTTCCAGCCTCTGCGATACGGGTAATGGTACCCCGAGCGCGGGGCGGGAGAAGGATCTTATGGTCGTTCAACAAGCTGTTCTCGAACACGGAACCCCAGACATCACCACCAGTGATGTGGTCGCCCACTTTGTATTGACCGGGCGTGAAGTCCCATTTCTTCTCGCGATCCAGCGCGTTTACAGTGATACCACGGGGGATGTAGATTCCTTTGGACTGGTGAAAGATCGCTTTCAGGGGGCGTTGGATACCGTCGTAGATCGTTTCCATCAAACCAGGACCCAGTTCCACCGCTAGGGGTTTACCCGTCCTCTCGACAGGGTCGCCGACCGTCACACCATCTGTGGGGTTGAAGCGATGTTAGACTGTCAATCCGAGTCGGTCGCAAGATGAATGCGAAAGCGTACCAGTTTCCTCGTAGACCTGAATAGTGGCCTTATCGCCATCGAGACGGATAACTTCACCGACGAGCTGATCTTTTCCGACACGACACTGGTTTCACGGGACATCTTAGCAAAATCGAGAGCGAACCCCGGTAATGGAAGTGAAGTTCCATCGCAAAATTGAGAGTATGGACCATGCAGATGGCGGGGTTGACAACATACCAATTCGTACATAGCACAGCCGATCATGTTCTCGGCCACGACGACGGGACCGGAGACGGAGAAGACGGCGCCATGGTGGGCTTCGTCTTGAGAGCCCTTTCCGGAGGGGGCCATTATGCGAATCGCCGGAGGGTGGACAGATGAGGAGTAGGGAGAAGGATTGAAGGTTGTGGTAGGGGTCGGGAAGGAACTGGAGCTGGAGCTGGAGCTGGAAGACGGGGAAGTGGGTGAGTCGGGGAGCGGTGGCAGTTGGTCGATGTCCGTGGGCGGTGATGACGACGATAACAACACTGGTTGGTCACTCCCACCACCACCACTATTGCTACTGGCCTCTATCAGATCCAGCAAGGAGGGCCGTGTCTTCAACCGACGCACGCCTAAGCCTAACAGTCGGCGGTCCTGTGGCGCTGCATGCGAGTGGCTAATGAAAGGGTGAGATGTATTTGACGATCGCCCAACTTCATTAGCTCCGTCGAATCAATCGATGAGGCGCGTGTTTAGGCTCCATAAATGGATAGGCTACTCACTGGGTCTATTGTTCTTCCATGGACTGGTCATATGCACTGACACGAGCTTGAGTATTAGTCAAGCGGACGGAACTCAAGTTGTTGGTCATAGTTTCTCTGTGGGTATTATTGTGCCCAGAAACTATGCACGGGACGTAGGATTTATGCTGACAATTCTACTAAATGACGGTATACAACAATACAACAACTTGATCTGGGAGCCAACCATAAATCGGAAATCTCAACTTCCGAGTAATGACATGACTACGATATTTAAGTACAGAGATGATTTGCAATCCGCAGATCTGCACTGATTGATCAATCATGTCTCTCGTACTCACATGGAACAGTAAAGCCTCTGCTGGACAAAAAAGTGCCGGCAAGCGGATCGAGGGCCCATGGATCAACATCGGCTATCCTATGGCTCGATATTTTAATATATCTGGACACGTGAAGGCGACTGAGCGTGTAATGGGATAGGGCCGCTATGGAGGACGGTTGTGCGGGGAAGTGCAGCATCCGAGGCTTGCATTGGAGGTCATGAACAAGGACACTTGTTCATAGATGGCTACTACCCTCGTGGTATCACTTCATTAAGTAAGGTACAGCCCTCTATAAACAGACCGAATTGCAGACTGCTGCAGGTAACTGCTCTATCAATGTATACCTAAGAATTTGTCATCAAATTTGATACATATTGTTCGCTTCGCGAAGTTTGGTTAGCATCGTTTTATCGCTATTGAATACCATTACAGCATGGCCCAACAGAGGAGCACGAATGCGAAAATTTGCAAATGCTGGGGCTATACTTTTGAATGGATCGACGGCCTTCACTCTTCAGTGGAGCAGTTACACTCCATCATGCTCAACTATGACAAACTCGTAGATGAGTGCCTGGATCGCCTGGATGAGATCTCACCCCCAGGTAGTGCCCGTACAGAGAGCACGGGGAGCACTGACATTAAAACACCGAAGAGAGACCTCTACTCCCTGCTGGAGAAGCACGCAAAAGACGATCCAAAACTCGACGAACTGTGGTCTGAGATCAACACCGTCCCAGATTGGGTCGATTGGGAGCAGATCAAACGGGGGCAAGAAGTGTTCTTCCGCTATGGAACACCAATTCTTAATGTAGTAAGTCCGTGCATGGTTCAACTGTTCTACTGGGTAGTCCCACTTATGGAGTTCATAGCTCGGCTTTCAAAGCCTCCTCGGCGGCATGTTCGTCTCCCGAAAAAGGAAAATATGAGCTAGAACTGACATACTAGCGTAGGGGTTCCCCCCGAGTTGTTGAGACCTTGGCCCGAACCGGAGGTTTCTCGGCGGACGTTGTACGGCGCAGGCTGCTAGAAACTCTGCAACACATTCTCCAGGTGTCCTTATCCTTGGACTCGATCAAGCCAGGAGGTAAAGGTCATGTCTCCTCCGTTCGCGTCCGGTTGCTACATGCGTCGGTCCGTCGGAGAGTGCTAAGCCTGGTCAAGAATAGACCCGAGTACTACGACATCAAGAAATACGGAATTCCTATCAACGACCTGGATTGCATTGCAACTATCCACACGTTCTCAACGAGCGTGGTCTTCCTTGGGCTTCCACGACAAGGTATCTTCCTAAGGAACCAGGAAATTGAGGACTATATTGCCCTTTGGAGACTTGTCGCGTTTTACATGGGCACACCAACCGACTGCTTCGAGACAACGGCTCAGGCACGAGCGATGATGGAGTCGCTTTCCGTGTCTGAAATAGACCCAACCGATACCGGCAGGATACTGGCGCAGAACATTATTCTTGGTCTTGAGTACACAGCCCCCACATATGCGTCAAAGGAATACCTCGAGGCTATGGCGAGAAAACTCAACGGTGACGAGCTATCTGATAGTCTTAACCTTCCGCGTCCCTCTTTATACTACCAAGCACTGGTGTATGGACAATGTATCCTGGTCATGGCTGCATGCTATGGACTTCGAGTGTTTCCGATGCTCGATCAAGCTATCATTGAGGTAGGCTTTGTCCTGATTATCTTTTGTTTGTGGAGGTGCCCCAGAAAACTACCCCATTCACCCATGTATTGACCATGTCTAGTTACGTCGCAAGCTCTACTATGGCCTCATCATGGACAAGAAAGAGGGACTAGGAGGCGAAAGCTTCTTCGAATTCAAATATGTACCGTTCTACAGCCGCACAACACGTTTAGGGAAACGCAGGGTGTCCCAACCAGCATGGTTCGGTGTAGAGACTCTGGGACAGCTAGGTCTTCTCACTGCGTTCCTTGCTGGAGTGGCCCTGTTTTGCGGGTCTATCTCTGGAATCAAACTGCTAGCCCCAATTGTTGTTCCGGCTGCATTCGTCCCAGATGTTTATTGAAAGAAACGATCTGGCCAAGTTTTGTCTAGTGTGACTACTGTGTTTACTGTATCCGTTCTCGTTTGTTCATAATGATTATGACTAGTATGTCTGTAGATATGAGCCCGTCAACCATGAAGGTCCTTGCCTCCGAATATGGAAACAGGTCTTGTGAGCCCATAGAAATATTAGATCTTATTAATGTATTCAGGAACCAACCCTGAGAGACTTCAGGATGTTCTAGACGGCATCTTCAGTATTTGGCCCACTTATTGAGCCCTTGTTCCGCTGGGTTACGCCACGATGACGCCATAGAGGAAAGAAACAATAAATAAACTCGAAAATAAGTCTTCTTTCTTGCATAAAGATCTAGAGTCAATATCAACCGGTTTGTTAACTATAACCCGAGAACTCATTATGGCAGATGGGGGTATTGTCGTGCCGTTAGTGGGCGCCTTACAGGCCTGCGTCTCCGTTCTGCTGACCATGAGCTACGGAGTCGCAGCGCAAAGGTTACGATTGATTCAAGAGTCCTCGATCAATGATATGGCCGGATTGGGAGTCAAGCTGTTTCTCCCAGCTTTAATCATTATCAATCTAGGCGAACAGCTACAATTAGGAAACGCGCTGAACTACATCCCCGTTCTCAGTACTGCTCCCCCAAACTATCTCGGAAATCAATAATAACCTCTCCACTACCAGTTTGGTCCATTCTTTACACGTGTGCCTCGGTCGGCCTGGCATATTTTGTCTCTAAGGGATTGAAGCTTCCGCCTTGGGTGACGCCTGCCTGCGCATTTAACAACACGACCTCTCTGCCGCTCCTCTTGCTGCAATCGCTGGAAAGCGTGGGGAGTCTGAAACCGATTATTAAAGACGGCGATACCGAGTCTAAAGCCATCTCTCGTGCCCAGAGTTACTTTCTTCTCTGCGCTGTAGTCAGTAAAACGATCGGTTACGCCGTTGGTCCCAAGCTACTTCAGGATGGCAACGAGTCCACCAATACAGAGGATCAAGAAGCGGACGGCACAGATCCTGAAACCCAAAATGGCACCACTGAGCACGGCCAGGTCGACGAGGAGACATCCCTTCTTCCACAGCGGGCGTAAAAAGCCCGCCGCAACATTTCTAACAGTATCCGGCACGGAGCCCAACGCATTTCATCTATGTTACCCAAGCGTATCCGACAGAGGCTCATGGCCCCGTTTGAGTCCCCATTTGCCGATGTGGCGATCGGATGCACTATTATCGGTGTGATCTTGGGTCTTGTGCCGCAGCTACATAAAGCGTTCTTCAATAAATACGAGGACGGCGGGATTTTCAACGCTTGGCTGACGTCGAGTGTCAAGAACATTGGCAAGTTGTTCACGACGCTCCAGATCTTTGTGGTGGGGTGTAAGCTGGGTGTCAGCTTTGAGAAGATGAAAACTAGTGGTGATTCGGGGCGAATGCCTTTGAAGGCGATTGGGACAATCTTTCTCGTTCGTTTGGTGATATGGCCTGCGTATGTTTTATACTTTAGGGGTCGCATGATTGTGAGATGCTAACGAGGGATATATAGACTCAGCATCTCTATTGTTTATGGCTTGGCTAAGAAGACCAATATTGTGTTAACTGATCCTATTCTCTGGTTTAGTTTGATGCTCATGCCGGCTGGACCTCCGGCGTTGGTCATATCCGGGCTGGCCGAGTTGGCTCGGATTTCAGAGCTGGAGAAGATGGCTATTGCCAAATCGTTAACTGTAAGTGATGAAACATCTGGGTCACCCGAATTATCTTGCTAATCAGTGCAGGCAATGTACGTGTTGTCGCCATTTATATGCTTCAGCATCACCGGCGCTCTGAAAGCGTCTCAAGCGGCACTGGAGCAGAGGAACTCTACATGATATGGTGCTTTGAGACTGTATAGACTCTAGAATTATATGTATAGTACGGGACATAAACAATATTATAGACCGTTTAAAGAGAGTGTATTAAGTAGTATCCAATAAAGTCCAAAATCACGCCCAGACAATACTCCAAATCATTTCCATCCCCTTCATTCAACATCGTAAACTTCATCGGATTCCTCGTATGTAATCAAGTGCGGACGAATGGATCACTTCTTTTTAAATAATCAGCGTTATATGGAAATCAATATTCCATAGCTATACTTACTCCGCAGTTCTTGCACTGGCAGGACTGGCCACAAGTGCAGCTCTGGGGACCGGAGCAACCGCAGGTATTTCCGCAATCACAGCCCATCGTGAAGTATCAGGTAATGTTGTAGATGGGAATATGTAAGATGTAGTACTAAGTAGATAGTAGATTCGTGCAGGGTATAGCTTGATGTTGATCTTCAATAACCTCAAGTAGTCGAGTGGTTCGCCAGATTTATATAACCCGTAGCGGCAACAAATGTGGGGAAACGGAATAAGCATCATGATGAGGTCAGAGAACCATGAGCTTCTGTTTTCTTTTCCTTTTTTTTGTCATACTTTTACAACATTGGTCTGTTCATACGATTGGCTCTATTGAGTTGACATTGTTCTGTCATTGTGTCGGCCGAGTTTCAGTTTCCTATTTGTTGCGTATTAACCATGGCTTGTGAGGTTATTACTTAGGCTGACGTCGCGTCTAGAACTCAACGTACGAAAGGAGTATGGGGAGACGATCGGGTCGTTTCGGAAATACTGTCTGATTAACTAGTATGATAGACACAATCTTCGTTCCGGAAACGTCCTTCTAACGGCCCTCCAGATCGACTAAACTACAGTAAGTAGACCGCTATTATGACTCCCTCGCGGAAGAATGGGTTTTCTCCTGCGTTGATTGTCCCCACCAGAATGGACTTCAGTGGTACCAGATGGCTTGACTCCACCGTTGACGTGGGTTTCAGGAGTTCTTGACAGGTACAGTTGCAGAAACACGCTGGATTAGGAAGATCGGGTAGCAGTTTGAATGGTATCCTGCGGGACAGAATTGTCTAACATCTACACTTATTTATTGAATGGCACATCTATCTATAGTTGCATACTTCAAGTGGATCACTCCCGCAAACGAATCAATCATACGGACTAAGATAGGAGGAGCACATGAAGTGAATGCGCCACTCATTTGACCAGAATTTCTTTTTTCTTTCTTTTTTCCATTTTACCTTTGCATGTCTGGCCTCAAACATCCCTGAGAGGGTCTGGTGCAGGTGATGCGTTGGTATGTCGTTGATCGTTGGCCCGTTTCGAATGTCCCCTTGATTACCCGTTCATTAGCCTGCGATCGAGGCTTTGGTATCCTTGCTTCCACATATAGTCGTGGTTTATTGAGCTACCTTGTTTGTCTTGTTCTTGTTCTTGTTCTTGTTCTTGTTCTTGTTCTTGTTCTTGTTCTTGTTCTTGTTCTTGTTCTTGTTCTTGTTCTTGTTCTTGTTCTTGTTCTTGTTCTTGTTCTTGTTCTTACTTTTTGTGTGGGGGAATAGGGAGTCTTGTCAGCTGGATTCATGACCAGTGTTCAGATGATAGTCTCCTTATCTGGATCTTGGGATAGAAGCCGATTAATTCGCGCACTTGGGTTACATTACTAGGTCCTGGGAGACGTTGGAAATGCTAAACCCTCTAGCAAATTTTTTTCTGAACTAGAGAGGGAGCTGGTTCTAAGCTTTCTATCTCTATATGTCCTTCGGGGTATACTTATCTGTCTTAAGAAACTGTCATGGAATATGATTACCACCTAGCGACTTCTGCAGTAATTCAACAGTACTACTAAATAGGGTCACCTGCTTGATCCTGGTCTAGTACTAAGACTAAGATGTACCATGGACTGGAAAATAACGGGAAAAAAGACATAGACTACACGGTGGGAAATAAATAAATAAAGAAGAGGTGTGGTGGACAAATAGATCAAACGGTACCTAATCTATTTATTTTATTGGGATTTAATTATTTTCAAAAGCCAAAGCAATAGATGTCGTGACTTCCTCGCCCCACGGAGTTTAGAATAAGAGAAGCCGCCGATGTTCTTCAACCTCGATTCTCCAACTTCTGTCGCTTATCCACCACATCTCACACCCTTTGCTCTCCCTCTTGTCTTACGGTTTAATTACTTGATACTTCTCAAGTATCTTTATAAATTTCCTCCTTTACGATCGGAACCCCACGACTTCTTCTACGACTTGGCGCCTTCCGCCCCGGTTCTTACCTCAAACCCCCCCCCCCCCCCCCCCCCCCCAAAGTGTTCCCCAAGTCCGATAAGACCTCCGCCCGTCGATACTGGGAAATTCTTACCTTCGACCCACCACCAGAAGCTGTAACAAAGCAATATCTACCTTGTACTTGCCGACCTCAAACCGGTAAACTCACAAAATTTGGGAATTGACGGTCGTTCGGCCTGTGACGAGCTCCAACCCTAGGTCTTGACCTGAGGCAGTATCAGTGACCCGCCACTGATATAGGTCTGCTCCCCTGGTTCTTCTACAGAGCCAGGTGAAAGGGCAGATCTACCAAGCATTCGATCTGGCAGACCATCCCTTCACCTATATACCCTCCTCCACCGCTCCCGACCGCCCTGACCCTCCTATCCCCATTGAACCTACGTCGTCCTACCCGAGAAGCGCTGCCGCTTCCGATAACATCCTGTCGTCATCCCGCTCAGATCCCTCCGTCGACAGCTCTTACCCGGCCGTCGGTGCTTCTGGGAATTTCTATCTGTCGTCCACTCGCCGCCGCCGCCGCCCGAGTACCCCTGGTGTATCTGAATCCAACATCGACGGAACAGGAGGCCTGACCGGAGATCATACGGCAAGCGAAGCCGGCATCTCGGAACAAAGAGTCGTATACGCAAATACCGCAGAGGGCCACTCGCCGTCCCCCAAGCGCAGGCGCCTGACAAATATGCGTCCCGATGGAGTTTCAAGTGCAAATGGCCCTTCCCACGTTTCTAACGGCTCCGTTGCCTCGCCGTCTCACAAGGTGGGTCTTTCCCACTCCCTGAACGGCCAGGCTTCGCACGCTTCCTCTAACGGCGACCTTCAGACGAATGGAGTACAGAAGTCCTCGGCCGTCCCTCCATCCTATTTCGGGCATGACCGCGAAGAAGTGACACGCATCCTCATTCAAAGTTTGTACGAGCTTGGTTATAATGGAGCAGCTTCACTATTGAGCAAGGAGAGTGGTTATCAGTTGGAGAGCCCGGCAGTTGCTGCATTCAGAGGTGCAGTGCTTGCAGGACGTTGGGCGGAGGCGGAGCGAATTTTGGTACAGTCATTTTATCCGGACGGGACAAGGCGGACGACGAGCGGCGACGGTGACCTTCCGACGAAGGAGAGGTTGGTATTGGTGGAAAGTGCGGACATGAATGAGATGCTCTTCTACCTGCGACAGCAGAAGTTTTTGGAATTGCTAGAGGCTCGTAATCTTTCTGCGGCTCTGACCGTTCTTCGGCATGAGTTGACTCCGCTTAATTATGATATCGGGCGCCTACATGCTCTATCTAGGTGAGTGTCTAAAACCGCAAATCTCCTTTCCCCGAAGCCTTCAGACTGACACTGGCAACAGCCTTCTTATGTGCCCCCCGGAACATCTTCATGATCAAGCCGGCTGGGATGGCTCGATAACTTCTTCTCGTGAGAGATTGCTATCGGAATTATCAAGTACGTTGTGTCTGGAAATCCGTGGCTTCAATAATCTTATGGCCGGGACTAACGGTAGACATAGAATCTATATCGCCGTCAGTCATGATTCCTGACAACCGTCTTGCGATATTACTGGATCATGTCAAGCAAAATCAGATCAACCAGTGCTTATACCACAACACAGCAACTCCACCATCGTTATATTCTGATCACATGTGCGATCGAGCGGACTTCCCGTCTCGACCGGGGATTGAATTAAGTCAGCATTCGGATGAGGTCTGGTACTGTCAATTCTCTCATGATGGCACAAAGTTAGTCACGGCAGGCCGCGACCACAGTGTCATTATCTACGATACCAGCACTTTTGCTGTGCTGCATAAATTGATGGAGCATGATGACGGTGTTGCACATGCTTGTTGGAGCCCGGATGACTCGAAACTCATCACTTGCTCTCAGGATAAAAAGGCCCGTGTGTGGAGTGTGGATGTAAGTTTCTCTTGTTGCAACCTGGACCCCATTGTCACTAACTGTTATATAGACTGGGCGATGCCTATTGACCATTAATCATCATCGACAGCCGGTTACAGCTGCAGCCTGGGCTGCAGACGGGGACTCTTTTGTAACAGCCTCTCTTGACAAGGACTCGCACCTATGTCATTGGAGTATGCGCGGCCACGCTCTGCACATGTGGCAGGGTGACTTCCGTGTACAGGATTGTGCCATCACGCCTGATGGACGACGCCTAATCGCTGCCGATGTTGAAGAGAAGATCCACGTGTATGACTTCCTCACCCACGAGGAGGAATATTGCCTGGCCTTGAAGAGCAAGCCCACATCGGTTGCAGTCAGCAAAGATTCCCGCCACATGCTTGTGAACTTATCAGAAGGTCAAATACAACTCATTGATATTGACACGACCGATGTAATCCGACGTTTCCAAGGCCAAAAACAGGGGTCTTTTGTCATTCGGAGTGCTTTCGGAGGAGCTGCAGAGAATTTTGTCGTTAGTGGAAGTGAAGGTAAGTCATTCTATGTCACTCTTTGCTCATGTTTCTTCGCTCACTGTTCCAAAGACTCTCGAGTTTATGTTTGGCACAAAGAAAATGGGACTCTGGTAGAAACTCTGGAGGGTCACATTGCTGGGTGTGTCAACGCAATCTCCTGGAACCCTACAAACCCCGGATTGTTCGCGTCCGCAGGCGATGATTGCTTGGTTAGAATGTAAGTCTCCATCAGTCTCCCCTCGCTCAGCTTCGAAACTAATCAGTTCAGTTGGACCCGGGAGCGCGACGCGAACTCTCATACTACGGCTCGTACACAACGACCGACATCGGCCAGCGGTTTCGCCCGCACGAGTGCTCTACGATCAACAATGAGCTTCTAATGTAGTCCTGCTGAAAGAAGCCTATTGTTACCATTTTTGAAAATTGATTATTTGTGCATATCATGGGATGTACCGGGAGCTTTTGGACTCGAAAGACAGGCTTTTCTTTGTTATGCCTTTAGTTCCTGCCCTTTCAATTTTTCCCGAACCTTTCTGCATATACACGTTTCCTGGTCCTTGGTGGTCCGTTCGATAAAGGTAGCTGGCGCTCCCGTTTTGGCATTACTGATTGATACGTGTTTTCCATTTGCGCTTATTGAGCAATAATTAATTGCCCCTGCCTTGCATTGATGCGTCAGGGACGGCACACATCACATATGGTTTACTTTTTCATTTCTCATCACATACACAGGTTACACGGTGCTTCTCATGGGTTCGCTTATGACTTCTGGTTTGGGTGATCTGGAAGGTTCGGACAACATGCGGGATTGGGCTGGTGTGAGTGGGATTTGTTTGGTTGTGCTTTATTTCTTCTCTTTATCTATCTCTCCTGTCTCCTTCACAATTTGTTGGTTTCAGCACACACCCATGTTATTCTTATTCCACTCTCCATTGGTAGAGTCTGCATCATAGGTGCTTTATATATATAAATAAAGTCAGCTTGGTCTACTTGATGACATGCTTTTTCACAATCTCTAAACTCGCGGAGTGCCGAGAAAAGGCAATTCACTCCAAGAACTACTAGTAGTCTACGGGGCAATGCTCACAAAGAACACCAATAATCTCAGAAGAACAAAGTGATCAGTTGAATAGATTGAAATAATAAAATCACCTAAATGGAAGCAGCAAATCCCCGAATTCAAGAATCATGAATAATAAATATCCCACATAGCTAAAACTCCTTTTTCAAAATGAAGACAGACGAAAGGGGAAGGGAAGAAGACGTTGCCGGTTGGATTCTCTCCCGACCCTATATTTTGGTGTATTGGAGTGTATCTGAAATTCGTTAGTGAGTACTATTTATGGATATGATATGAATTGCAGGGGGTTTAGGAGGCTTACCAATTTGGGTATGTTCCCTTTTCCTCCACGCTGGTGTTGGTCTTTTCCTTTCTCTCTTTCTCTTTTTTATGCGGTTTACAGGGCTCGTACTTGGGTTCGTGGGTGTGGTACTAGTGATTGGCCCGTGGGTGGAGAGTGGATTTGATTGGTGGTGTATATGAGGATGGTTATGAGGTTTATGAGAGGAGATCGGCGACTGCAGGGTTTTGTTTTGTTAGATGTTGAGTTGGGGAGTAACTTGATTAGGGAGTCTTACCGTTCATAGGCATCTCATCGATCTGTGTGGAGTAGTACAATTCGATATCACGGAGGATCCGCACGTCATCGCTGGTAACGAAGTTGATGGCGACACCCTTCCTTCCGAAACGACCGCTACGACCGATACGGTGGATGTAGTTTTCACGGTTGGTGGGGAGATCATAGTTGATGACCAGGGAGACCTGTTGGACGTCGATACCACGGGCCCAGACGTCGGTCGAGATAAGCACTCGCGAGTTACCCTGGCGGAAGTCCTGCATGATACTGTCACGTTCCTTCTGGGGCATCTCGCCGTGCATGCTGGACACGGTGAAGTTGGCCTCGCGCATCTTGTCCGTCAGCCAGTCGACCTTGCGGCGCGTGTTGCAGAAGATCACGGCCTGGGTGATGGTGAGTGTATCGTAGAGATCACACAAGGTGTCGAATTTCCATTCTTCCTTCTCCACCGCGATGAAGTACTGCTTAATGCCTTCCAGGGTCAACTCGTCACGCTTGACCAGCACACGCACGGGGTCGGTCATGAACTTCGTCGTCATGTCCAGGACGTCGTAGGGGAGGGTCGCGGAGACGACCACCACCTGCGTGGCCGGGGGCAGGTAGCGGTAGACGTCGTAGATCTGTTCACGGAAACCGCGGTTGAGCAGCTCGTCGGCTTCATCCAGCACCAGCATCTTGATGTGGCGGGTGCGCAGGTGGCGCCGACGGATCATATCCGCGACACGACCAGGCGTACCGGAAACGACGTGCTGTCCGTAGTCCAGCTTCCGGATGTCCTCGCCGATATTCGTGCCTCCGATGCAGGCGTGGCATTGCACGTTCATGTAGTCGCCGAGCGCCATGATGACGGACTGGATCTGCGTGGCAAGTTCGCGAGTCGGGGATAGCACGAGCGCTTGACTCTCGCGCACAACGGTGTCGATGACCTGCAGGATACTGATCGAGAAGGTAGCCGTTTTACCTGTACCGGACTGCGCCTGGGCAATCGTGTCGCGGCCTTTGCAGATCTGCACGATGGCTCGCGATTGCACTGCCGATGGAGACTCGTAGCCGTAAGCGTAGATACCGCGCAGGAGGCTCTCCTTCAAGTGCATGTCCTCGAAGGTAGGAGCAACCGTGACCTCCTTGGAGGTGTTGAACTCCATGCGGTCTGAGTTTGCGCCTTTGTCAGTATACATGTATTTCGTGGTAAGTAGCTGGGGTCCATACCATCTGCCCGTCTGTCAATGCCGTCCGCCATATTGAATTCACTAGTTCCACTGGAGATTGAGAAAGAAAAATATCAATTCACGCGATAGTGGTAGCCCCTCTAGTTAATGTGAGGTCTCGATCAAGCTTCTACCGCGACTTTTCCTGGAGCGCCACCGCCCGCATCACGTGATCGCCACTCGCCGCAAAGCTTCTCATGGCCAGCGACGAGTTGCCGATAGCATTACGGTACTTGGAGAATCACATATTTTGCCCGGGAACAGTCGTTGTTAAGACTGTATATTCACCATGCTTCTCGAAGACCAGAGATTCATCCACGAGGATCTGGAGAGACTAGAGCAGGCGATTGCGGATCGCGTTGCCGATGAGCCTCGTAACGTGCGTTTGTTCTCCGTTTCTACACATTATATCCTAAGCTAATTATCTGTCACTATAGATCAAGGATCGCTTAGCTCGCGACCATGAAATCGCTCAGTTTCTGGACCGCATAGACGAACAGTCGAAGAGACTACTAGACATCTACAAAGACGCGGACGGCGCACGCGAGAAGGAGATCCAGGCTATCTCGACCGGCGACCAATTCGAGGAGTTTTATACGCAACTAAACGAGATCAAAGATTTTCACAAGCGCTATCCCAATGAGCCCGTGGAGAACTTGGAGCGAGCATACAAACGCCATGAGGGCGAGCCGATCGGAATGGACATCGATAACCTGTTTACGGGTGAAGAAGGCTTCGGACAATTTTTGGACCTTACAAAAGCGCACGAAGATTACCTGAACCTGCCTGGCGTTAAGAGATTAACGTACGTTCAGTACCTCGAGGTGTTTGACGCTTTCACGCCCCCGCAGATGCTTATCAAGCGGCCCAATAAGCTTTCCGATAGGTATTTTCAGTATGTTGGAGAGCTTGCGGCATACTTGGAGGGGTTTATCAAGAAGACTAGGCCGCTGCAGGACTCGGATAAGCTTTTTGGTAGCTTTGATGAGGAGTTTGAGAAGCAGTGGGCGGCTAATGAGGTCCCTGGGTGGTCGGAGGAGACGGCTCAGAATGGTGCTCAGGGCCCGCAGACTGAAGGATCTGGAGAGGGTATCTGGTGCGCTGCGTGTGAAAAGGAGTTTAAGAACGAGAACGTCTACAAGAATCACTTGACAGGCAAGAAACACATTCGCGCCGCCGAGGCCAAAAAGGCTTCCGGTGACTCTGGCGAGAAGTCAGCAGCAGCAAATGGTGTTTCGGCCGTTGCTTCTCGTTTGAAGGAACGCGCTGTGGCAGAGCGTGAGCACCGTGTTCGGTCGTTGGCGAAGGTGTTGGACGCTGAGCGTCAAGCCACGCGGACCAACGTTGAGCGGAAGCAGGGTATGACTGAGAGAGAACGTCAGATGGAACTCGAAGCGCTGCTCGCAGAATCCGAAAATGCTGGCGGTGATCGTGCAGGCGATCAATCTGACGATGATGGAGATGACCGGATTTACAACCCGCTTAAGCTGCCGCTTGCTTGGGATGGAAAGCCCATTCCTTACTGGCTGTACAAGCTGCACGGTTTGGGTGTTGAGTACCCCTGTGAGATTTGCGGCAACTTCGTGTACATGGGTCGTCGCGCCTTTGACAAGCACTTCTCGGAAGGCTTGCATATCTGGGGTCTAAAGTGTCTGGGTATCACCTCGAATACGAACCTTTTCCGCGAGATCACCAGGATCGAGGACGCCCTTCGATTGTGGGAAAAGCTTGAGCATGACCGCAAGAAAGATAAGGACAGCCGCGACAACGTGGTGCAGATGGAGGACGCAGAGGGCAACGTGATGCCAGAAAGGATCTACTTGGAGTATGTTTTCCCTCTCTTACGATGCGACGAGAATTGTGCTAACGTTTACCAGTCTGCAAAAGCAGGGCATCCTGTAGCCGCTGCTCCCTCTGCTCATTACGTATATTCTCCTATATCCGCCTATCTTACGTTTAAAAGCCTGGAGTTTGACGGTTGTTTTCTTCATTTCCGTAGGGTCTCATACCATTGGGTTGTCTGGCTGGGAATAATAGCTTTATCAGTGCATGGCCTTACGCGCCTCATGTATTCTACATAAGACTTTACTGTCATCAATAAGATAAGACTATATCACAATTTTCTTATTGTTTCTGTAACAATGCTTTCATAATGGCCTAATTGATTGGTAACTATCACGTGCTTTCGCGATCCATGGACGCGGTCCCGTGTGGTTTCCCTGAGATTTCGCGTCAAAGTCTGTCATGTCTGCAGTGCCATTGTGCTTAATGTAAACTGTATTTGGTAGGAATGACACTGCTGTCTTGAGTGAGCTGTCTAAATCAGCATTTATCCGTTCCCCAGAGTTTGCCTGTGACTTGAAACCGGCCGCCTACAAAGGCATATATAGATGGGCTTCAAATTTTCTTATTTATGTGATTTACTTTCCTCTCTCGAGAATAACAAGATTCTGAAAGCTACTACTGAAGCAAGAGCCCATGATCCAGACGCTCAGACGGTGACCCGGTGGTTCAAGCAACATGGCAGACGGCTCCGCAATAAAGACACCGACCAGTTGGCCGTCCTCTCGTGCATGTTCCCAGAGAAGCGGACAGACAGAGTTTACTGGCTACAGGATACATCCCTGGCAAGGGTAATAGGACGTTGTCTACTTCTCGGGTCATCCCGGCGGGAAGAGCTCGAGCGATGGCGCGTTTCCGGGGGCATAGATCTGGCACGATGCGTGGAGAATGTCATGCGACAGGCCGAAAACCACATCCGCGAAGGCCAGGAGGTAACCGTCGAGGAGATTGATGATGCCTTGAACAGAGTTGCATCTCGGTGCAGATTTTCCGGGCCCCGTGTGCGTAGACAACGGGCTGCGGTTGATGTAGATGAGACGCTGTCTCCTCTATACCGACGATTGAGTAGTAGAGATGCAAAATGGCTGACTCGCATGATACTCAAGAACTATTCTCCTGTGACTTTACCGCGGAATCTAACGCTGAAGAGCTTTCATTTTTTGCTTCCGCATTTTCTGCTTTTTCAGGATGATTTTGAGGCGACGCTGAATATGCTGGTGTCGGAGCCTATTAGTCACTTTCCACCACATCCAGAGCCAGGGCTGGCTAGGGACTTGGGGATGATAGCTATGCAACATTTGAGTCCAGTGGTTGGCATTAAGATCGGGCGACCGGACTACTACAAGGCTCGGAGTATCAAGCACTGCTGTCAGATGATTGGTCGCCGTCGGATGAGTATAGAGAGGAAGTACGATGGTGAATACTGTCAAATACACGTTGATCTCTCGAAGCCTTCTAGGTCTATTCAGATATTCTCGAAAAGTGGTAAGGATTCTACTGCAGATAGGTCAGGGGTCCATCACGTTGTCAGAGATTCCTTGAGAATAGGAAGGCCGGGGTGCAAATTCTCTCGTCGGTGTATTCTGGAAGGTGAGCTACTTGTTTGGAGCGATCGACATGGCAAAATTATGGATTTCCATAAGCTACGCAAGTTTATCGCCCGTTCTGGCACTTTCATTGGGACGGAGAATGATTCCCCGTGAGTTTAATAACTTTATGATGTTTTCAGATCGGCATTCTAGATTCTAACTTGTGCTAGGCCACAACCTTATGAGCATTTGATGATTGTGTTTTTCGATATCCTCCTCCTTGACGACGACGTTTGCTTGAAAAAACCACACCGAGAGCGACGATTACTATTGAAAGACGTAGTACATGTAATCGAAGGCCGCGCAGACATCTCCGAACAACGAATCATAGACTTCTCCCGGTCTGGGAGTCAGTCGCACCTAGAAAATATCTTCGCCAAGGGCGTCGCTCAGCGATGGGAAGGGTTTGTCTTAAAAGGCTGCGAAGACCCCTACTTCACCATCTTTCCCAGCCAAGCAAATGGCTCCATGGGCCGCTGGATTAAGCTTAAGAAAGACTACATCCCAGGTCTAGGTGATACGGTAGACCTTGCGATCATCGGCGGAAAATATGATTCTCGAGACGCCGGTGGCTTAAAGCAGATCCAAAGGTTATTATGGACACATTTCTTCATTGGATGTCTTCTCAATAAAGAGGATGTTTTGCAGTCCAGATCTAAGCCTAAATTTCGGGTGGTCGATGTGATCAATCGTCATTGCATGAGCCCGAAGAACATGCAGATCCTCAATCAGTTTGGGGAGTACACTGCCTGCGGCATTGATTCAGGGCATGGGTTCGATATAGAGTACGGGACGGGCAACATCCCCGGCTTGGGTGTTGTTTTCAGGACTCCTTTTGTTGTCGAGATGCTAGGTAGCGGGTTTGAGAAACCATCAGGCTCCAGATATTATACGCTTCGCTTCCCGAGAATCATGAAGATTCATTGGGATAGATCGTTTGAGGATGCAGCATCGTTTTCAGAGCTACAGCTTCTGGCTGACGATGCCCGGGCAGTCCCCTCAGAAGAGCTGGCGCAAGAAGAAACTGAATGGAATAAACGTCTTAAGCTGGGGAACGGCTCGTCGGAGTATATAGTCGATCGATCCCAGAGCTTGACTAGCTCTTCAGGAGTGACCCAGAGTCCAGTGAAAGTGCGTCTATCAAACTGGTCTACAAGCACACCAGTAGATGAGACATGTCTACCAAATCCAAACAGCTCCGTGAAAATATGTAGCGGAAGAACCCCAGCAACCGCACATACTATCCCTATCTATATTGACGAGTCAATGGCATCAATGTCCCCCTCTGATGATTCAGATATGCATGGCAATTTCCTGACAAGCAACAAAAATCTCTCATCACACCAAGGCTCCCGCCAACAAAAGAACAATTCCTCTACCACCAACTCCACGAGGTCCAAGCAAAGCAAATCAACTGAGTTTGAGAACAGCGATATAACAATCCACTCAGACACAACATCTACACTGACTAATTCTTCTACACAAGACCCCAAAGTCATCGAAAAGCAGACAAACCCTCAAAAGACCACCAAATCCCCATTAACAACTCTCCCAATATACTTCATCCACAACAACCTATCCAATCCAGAACAACCAATAAGCACACTCCCCCTAACCGTGACTCCGAATCTCAACATCCTCATCAAATCCCTCCTCTCAAGATCACTCAAGACACAGCCAAGAACCACCTCAGCCCTAGTCATTCTCCTGCTAAATCCCACGCAAACACCCTTAGGCCAAGCCCTCCTCGATCTAGCCACCAACCTTCACAAAAGGCTTCAAGCGCCCTCTCATCACCCCGGCCATTTACAAACTGGGAGTATATTCCTCCTCGATTCGTCCCTCCTGGACCTGGGCACAGACGTGACCGATCCTAGCTCCTGTGTGCGGATGACATGGGGGGATATCGGGAAGAAGTATTTTTATGCTTGTGTTTCGTGGCGCTTGAAGGGTGGGGTTGAGACGGTTCCTTGTACGCCTTTAGATGGGGTTCCTAAGGGGGTTGTCGACCAGGGGGTTAGGGTTTCTGTTGTATTTGATAGGAGGGTTATGGGTGTTTTGGAGTCGGTTGGGGGTTTAGGGGATGAGTGATGATGATACTTGGTTGGCCTTGGGGTTGGTTTGATGACTGACGGAAGTCTTTACGATAATTTATGTATTATTGCTTAATTTGTCATATCCTTATTATAGACGATTAACAAGGATATTAATTGGTTGCTCCTATAAGCTGTGGTCATATTTTCAATAAATAATCCATAGTACATCTCTATATAACCATCATAAAAACACCCAGCCCAGCCTCAGGATGAAAATATCAGGTCGTAAGCACACCCAGCACAAACGCCTCGCTACCGTAAGAATGAAAGCCTGCTCCAGGCAAAACATAACAATACAGAGTGAACAGCCTAAATAACGCAGACTACTCATCTCCTTCCCTTCTAGCCCTCACATCTCTCATCAACGCCTTCGCCTCCTCAACCTCTACTCCATCCTGGCACAATTCACCCGCCAACTGATCCGCGCGTTCAAGATCCCCGTTTCGCAAAGCCCACCGCGCGAGCCACAACCGTGCTTTCGAGGTTGTCACTGTCGGCCCTGTGCCGTGCCATGAGTCATCATCGTCGTCGTTCTGGTTATATGTTGAGGATTGACGGGCTCGGCGTGAGGACTTCTGAGCTCCGGCCTCAGATTGATTATCGTCGTTTTCATTGTCGGAAGAGGCGTCTTCTTCCACAGGCATTTGGCCTGATTCTTGTTGCAGGGTGAGTTCCATGTAGGCGGCTGCTTCTTCATCATCGCCGAGACGTTCGTAGAGTGTTGCGATTTGGTGGAGGGTTTCTGGATCGAGGATCTTGCGGCCTGAGCCTCCCAGTTGAGATGGGTCTTCAGCGTAGTAGGAGCCAGCTACGAGGGCGCGTTTGAGGGCTTTGATACTCTGCGGAACACGGCCCATTTTGGCGTAGCAGGATCCGACGGCTTGCCACATTTTCGGGTCATACGGTCGCAGTGCGGCGGCACGTTGATAGTAGAATAGAGCGTAGAAGGACATGTCGAGGACTTCGTATGCCTGGCCGAGACCGTACCAGGCTCGGTAGTCTTTGCGGTTGACGTCCACGGCGCGGCGATAGGATTCAATCGCAGCGTGCGTGTTCTTCATCTCGATGTACTCGTGGCCCATGAGGGTCCAGGCTGAGAGGAAATTGCGGTCTAGTGTGAGGGCGCGACGGAAGTACATCACGGCCTTTTCGTGTTCGGACTTGAGTGAATAGTAGTTTCCGATGACGCAGCAGGTTTCGGGTCGGAACTTGTCTGTTGCGGTTGCAACTTGGGCGACAAAGGCGAGCTGCGGGCGCGCCCCCATCACGTATAATATATTGGAGTAATGGTCAAGGCTGTCAAGACGGTGAGGAGACGCAATCAATATCTCGGTGAATATACGTGATGCCTCTTCGAAGTCTACCAGACTGTTAGCATTGCAGTTGCGCCACGGGTATAAAATGGTGTATACCTTTTGAATGGTAGTAGAGGAGGGCTCTCTGTGTCATAAGAAAGGCGCTGTTGGGGAAGATTGTTTCAAGCTCCGAGAGAGCCTGGTATGTGTCTTCAGTGGCTTGATATAGTTCTTGGCTACAGTATACGTGGAAAAGAAGTGTCATAATGTTCTGCGGGAGCAGGTCCACAACTTGTTTCAACTGGTTAACAATTAGCATCCGACCCGCATTAATGCGCATTAAGGAACAGCCACATACATCTTCTGTGCTCGAGAGAAGATCGTTCAACTCTTGCCAGGCACCCCAATGGAATGGGTTCAAGTGCACGCTCCTTATAAGCCACTTTTTCGCCTCCTCTTCGTTCCGTCCCTTAAGAAGAATGACTCCGTAGAGGTACTCTAGCCAGCCCTGATTGCGATCTTCCAATCCCTTCTCTCGACGCTCGGTTAGCCATCCTTCTAGCCCTCGCGCAAGATCCGGCAACTCTCGATTAACTGTCGCACCCCCGTCAGCCGGTCCCAGCACCATCTCGGTCTCTTCATCTTTCCGCTTCTCTCCCGCTAAGTACTTGGAGTACAGAGCAAGAAATAATGACTTCTGACTCAGTCTGGGATATGGGTTCCTAGACACGTTGCTATCCTTCCCTCCTGCATACTGGGATGACTTTGACTTGCCCTTCTGTGGGGTTAACGACTGTCTCTTCTTCTGGTTCGGCGACGACGTCGAAAGTGCAACGGGGGGTATCGTAGGCGGCAGAAACACTGCTGCGCAGCGGTCGTACTCGCGCGTATCAAAGTAGGATTTTGCCAGGAGGTACTTGTAGGACTCCTGGGCTTCAAGGGAAGCTTCGACAGGATCTTGGGTTCGGAGGTAGGGATTTGGACGGGTCGAGGGTGTATCGGGAATGTCCATTGGTGATTCGGGGTCCGTATCATATTGGTCAATCGGTACAATGGCATCAAGCATTTCTGCCGCCCTGTTCTATTCAATCAACATCAAATTCCATTCAAAGGGTTGGAGTGAAGGCCCGCGTGTCGTACCATTTGGCAGACTGGTATAAACAGCGCTCAGAACATTTTATGGTGGCATCTTCGAGCCGGAACTTGAGCTCCTGCACATTTTCTTCGGTGAACTGCGCCGCCATGGCGACGAGGGAAATCTTGCGTTCGGTTTCTTCAGATATTCGTAGTAATGGTGGTCAGTCAATAACGGACTGTCGCGCCAATCATGTCCATGCGCAATTGTTTGTATGGTGGGGGGGGACACTCGCGCGAAACAAGACTGTTTCGTTCTTTCCTGCTAATTCTGACTGAGACAGCTGACGGATCAATCCCCACAGTTCCAGTCGCCGACGGAAGCGCTAAATGATTGCGAATGTGACCTAGTGGGTACAAGGAAAAGAACCAAAAAGGTATCAACATCAACAACCTTAGAATGTTGAACCCGAGTACACAGTACGGGAAAGGCGGAACTTCTGATTGGTCAATGGACGGGCAAACAGGGCAAACAAAGCGCTGAGGGGCTTTACCAATTGGGGTATATTAGATAGCTATCATTTCCTCCCCCGACTTTTCCCTCTTCCTTGTGCCCCTCTCGCCTTTTCTCAATCATTAATTTACACATCCGATAAATCCCACGTCGGAATGCCTGCCACTGACCGTGCCGCTTTCCAGGAGGTCTTCCCCTCCTTGGCCGAAGATATCCTGGCCTATGCGAAGGAGTCAAACTTGCCCGAAAATGCCCTCCAGTGGTTTGAGAAGGTATACTCCCCGTTTTTTGCACGATTCGCTGCGGAGGACATGGACTGACCACTCTTGCTACGTACAACAGGCCCTCAATGTTAACGTTCCCGGTGGAAAGCTGAACCGCGGTCTTTCCTGCCCCGACACCGGTCTCGCTCTTCTGGAGAAGCCCCTGACCGAGGAGCAGTTCAAGCACCTCAGCATTCTGGGATGGCTCACCGAGCTTCTCCAGGCTTTCTTCCTGGTCAGCGATGACATTATGGACAGCTCGATCACCCGTCGTGGTCAGCCATGCTGGTACCGTCAGGAGGGTGTCGGTCTGATCGCCATTAACGATGCCTTCCTGCTCGAATCTTCCATTTATGTCATTCTCAAGAAGCACTTCCGCTCGCACCCCGCCTACGCCGACTTCATCGATCTCTTCCACGAGACTACTTGGCAGACTGAGCTAGGTCAGCTCTGTGACCTGATTACCGCCCCCGAGGACAAGGTCGACCTCAACAACTTCTCCATGGAGAAGTATATGTTCATCGTCACCTACAAGACCGCCTACTACAGCTTCTACCTGCCTGTCGCCCTGGCTCTGCTCTACCTTCAGCGTGCCACGCCCAGCAACCTCCGCCAGGCCCACGACATCCTCATCCCTCTGGGCCAGTACTTCCAGGTTCAGGATGACTACCTCGATGCCTACGGCGATCCTGAAGTCATTGGTAAGATCGGTACCGATATCAAGGACAACAAGTGCTCTTGGCTCGTCAATCAGGCTCTCCAGCGCTGCAATGCTGAGCAGCGCAAGGTCCTCGACGAGGCCTACGGCCGTAAGGATGACGCTCTTGAGGCCAAGGTCAAGGCTCTCTACAAGGAGCTAGATCTCGAGAAGGTCTACCAAGAGTACGAGGAGAAGATCGTCGGCGAGCTGAAGGAGAAGATCGCTGCCGTGGATGAGTCTGGGGGCCTGAAGAAGGAGGTCTTCAACGCCTTCCTCGGCAAGATCTACAAGCGCTCCAAATAAACGCATTCGCGGCTGATCGTTTTGTTCTGGGTGAATTAGAAGAACGATACCCCTTCTATTTCTTGTAATTACACGCTTTTTGCCACGTCATAGATTAGCCAGCCCCTAATAAGAGAAATATATATTAATGACTGTGACTCCGTTATGGATGCAAAAGAAACGTAGTACATATTGATTTTGGGAGCCTCCTTGGGTGTGACAATTGTGGTACAGCATTTCATGCGAGCGTCTCAACTCAGCAGCCAAGGATGGATGCAGTGGCCCACATTACTAGTACTACCTCTCTAACCTGCGAACATTGGCGGTGGTCTTGGCAGCCCTGTAGGTATGGTATAGCATATCAAGTGTCTTCAATTATAGAGTGGAAGAGAAGGTGGGAACTTGAAGTGTGGCCCAGGAGAAGAACGTGAAAACATGACAGCACGTGCCCTGCTGACCTCTTTCGATGCATTTATTCAGCCTATTCGAAGCATCAACCCAAAACACCACAAAGATAATTCCTTCCTTCTCAATTCCGACAAATATGTCATGTTCTCTCCTACCTCTATGGCGCCAAGGACATGATTCAACCACTAATGATCATAACTCCAGCTCGGCCAACCACCAGTTCGGACATAAGACGGACGAAGCCGGCTAAATAAAAAAACCACCACGATCAAGTGGACCTCACTGCGTACTGACGTTTAGTCTACTTCAATCGCATCAACCATCAATCCATCCCAGAGACCAAATCCTACAACCCCCAGTAGGGAGTTAATTGTTCTCCACCCCGAAATTCTCCTGCCAAGACACCCACTCACTCCACTTCACAGAATGGCCCTGAGCACAAAGACTCACCCAGCGAAAACAATAAGGGGTTGCGCATCGCATTCATGTCGTTCTTCAACTCTACCTTTACAAGTGGAGTACCAGATATGAAGAGCATCAGTGATTGGCAAGCCAATAATCAGTGGTTCGTCAACCACGAAAAACGGGGCGCTAAGTGTGGATCTCACGGCGCAAAAGCCGACGATGAAATGCCTGCCTATTAGGGCTGCAGCTCCACCGGAAAGCTAGACTATTCAGCGCGTATAGGAATGAAAATCTAACTGCCGATTCAGCTGACGAATCCGTTTTTTTTTTACTCCATACATTGACGATGGACACCTCTAATATAAATTTAAACGGCGCCCGTCCCCCGGACTTTCGGTAGGTAGTGTTGTTTGTCCACACATATACATCGGGCGCTTCTTCGTCGGTCCCCACCCGGTGATGATGATCATGTTAAACGTGGTGTTGATTCTTCTAGTGCTTGTGATTGCCCGCGTACAAGCGGATCATGGTCCCTATTTCCAGTCTGCTGCTTATGACGAAGGGAAATTTGGGGAATGGCCTACCGAGACGTATCGATCGTCGCCCATCGTCGGCCCGGCATTGAATTATCTGCAGTATAGCGATGAGTGCAAGGATGGGCTTTACACGTTTATCGCGCCCCGAGGGAATAAAGTAGCTAACCCAGGGCCGATGATCCTTGATCAAGACGGACATCTTGTCTGGACAAAGCGTTATGGGCAATCTTATAATCTGAATGTCTACACGTTCAAAGGGCAGGATTATCTAACTTTCTGGATGGGCAATGATGGCGTTGGGGGACATGGAGAGGGAGCATATTATATGGTAGGGCATATCTTCCCCTACCTTACCTACCTATGCGAAACGCAATGAAACAACCATCTCCACATGCATCTCAAGTCATAATTTTCTAAACCTACTATAGCTAGACTCTTCCTACCGAGAAGTATATAAAATCAACGCGGCCAACCATCTCCCAGGAGATCTCCACGAATTCCACATCACACAAGACGACACCGCACTAATCACCATTTACGACATCATTCCTGCAGATCTAACAACAGTCGGCGGTCTCGAAGAAGGCTGGATCTGGGACGGCACGTTCCAAGAGCTTGACATCGAGACAGGGAAAACTCTCTTCCAATGGCGAGCATCCGAGCACTTTAACTTCACCGACATGAAGCGGGACCGCGAAGGCAATGGCGACTCTGATGTCCACCCATGGGACTTCTTTCACATTAACAGCGTAGAAAAGGACGCCAAGGGAAACTATCTGATCTCATCCCGCTACGCCAGCTGCCTCACCTACATCGACGGCCGCACAGGCGACATCATCTGGCGCCTCGGCGGCAAAAACAACGACTTCACAGACCTTTCGGACGGCGCAGCTACAAACTTCTCCTGGCAACATCACGCCCGCTTCCGCGACAACGGCACGGCCATCACCATCTTCGACAATGCCTCCCGTGGCGCAGGCGCCCCCGAACTACCCAGCCGCGGCCTCTACCTAGACATCGATCAAGAAAACATGACCGTCAAAGTCCGCCACGAATACTGGAACCCAGACCCGATTAGCAGCCAATCGCAGGGCTCCGTCCAGCTCCTCACCTCTAGCAACGGCAACACAAAAGTTCTCGTAGGCTACGGCCACATCCCAACCTGGACCGAATACGCCTCCGATGGCACCGTCCTCTGCAACACGCACTTCGGCGCCGCCTCCGGCGACGGCAACATCATGTCCTACCGCGTCCTAAAATACCCTTGGGTCGGCCACCCAACGACGTCCCCCGACATCTCTGCTTACAACTACACAGCCGCAGCGAGCTGGAACGGCGCCACCGAAGTCGTAACCTGGGCTCTCGAAGGCGCGGACTCACCCAACCCAAAGACATACACATTCATAGCTGCGGTGCCCAAATCCGGCTTCGAAACCGTCATTCCCATTCCCGCGGACACAGAATCAACGTACATCCGCGCCCATGGCCTAAACTCCACAGGCCATATCCTAGGAACCACCAAACTAGTCCGCTGGGATCCAGATTCTAATGAAGCAGTCGTGGGACGGCATGATGAGGATGACGGGGATTCACCTGTCCACTCACTACTTTTCTTCTTTGGGGGGTTTGCATCGGCTGTTGTACTCGCTTTTGCTGGTTGGTTTATATACAGAAGATTCAAGTCAAGGACGGGCGCGCAGAGTACGGAGGACAGAGAACGGGGAAACTGGCAGCCGCTGGATCGGTTTAACGGCGACGAAGACTTGAGTGATGGAGAGATGGATGATGTTGAGTTCGCGCTGTTGCGGGGTGAGAGGTCTGGAAGTTGGCCTGAAGAAGATGATGACGATAGGTGTACGGGGAAGTGATGTCTACACTGGTGGATATAAATAAGCCTGTTACCTTATTCGCACTTATTCCCAGTACGTATTTACATAGAATTATTAAAGATTGTACATAAATAGAAAGAATTACCCGAGCCGGTCGGCCTCTCCGTCTCAAGACCTATAAACGGTCTCGCTGGCGATATGATCTATAGGATCTGTGGCTCCTCTTGCCAGGTGCATTAAGAAACCATTCTATGGAGCTACGCGTTAGTATATTTGGACATTGCGTACGTAGGCCTGCTGCAATCTTCGTGGCGATGACGCCTCGATAAAAGCAAATCAGACTGTCTAACCTTCTTTGGAAATATCTAACGTGGACAGAGGAACTTTGTGCTACGACGTTCGTCTTATCACTAGAGCGACAAACGCAGTGACGGCCAGGTTGGGGTATGGCTAGTTTGTCCTGCTGGTTGGTGTCTTGGATGGATATGCGGGTCTACGTAGACAGCTTACGTACGCCTTACAGGTACGCTACGGGAGTTTTGAATTATGTGAAATTCAAGAGACAACACCATAGACTTAATTAAGTCATTCAATTTCCATATGGTCGTACGATCAACAACATATGCGCCTGCCAATCAGACCTCAGGACGTGGTCGTAGCTACTTATGCGCTAGAGGCCACCTGCAGACGCTTGAAGCCACCCTCGCAAGCAACCTCCTTCTGCAGTTCCGCCATACGCTTCTGGTCACCCAGAGGGTCGGTCGAATCCGCGTCCAACGTCCAGGAGAGGTACTGGTTGGTGTAGTTAGGCTGGAAGTCGGCATCAAGGATACCCAGACGCTTTCCGTAGTTGGTAACCTTAGCCCAGTCACGACTGACGTTCTTCAGGTCACGGCTGAAGTAGGCGAAAGACCGCTCGAAGATCTTACGGTTGACAGGGGTTCCCATGATGGGCTTCATGTCAATGTATTCTTCGAAGGCCGCTGCAGGCTCTGCGAGAACGTAGTCCGTTGCACGCTTGACAGCACGCATGAACTTCTGAACCTTCTCGGGGTTGGCGGCCAAGAAGGCATCGTTGGCAATGTAGAGGATGGAGCAGAAGCAGCAGCAGCCAAGCTCGGCGAGCTGGTCGATGCGGAGCATCTGAACGTCGTCACGGGGACGGTTCTGGGATGCCAGCCACTCGGCCAGTTCAACCATCTGCACATTCTCCAGGCCAATGCCGGCATCAATGTCACCGCGGATGATGGCCTTGGTAACGTTCATGCCGCAACGGACGGCAGTGTAGTCGTCCGCAGTCATGCCATAGTACTTGGTGAGCTCGTCGATTTGAATCTGGATTAATTTAATCTCAGCTCGTTCAACGACACAGTCAGTGGTACATACCTTTCCGAACTCTCCAACATAGCCAATTTTCTTGCCCTTCAGGGAGCGGAAGTCTTCAGTGATTCCGCTATCCTTGAGGTACACAACACCGGTGAAAGGCTCGTCAAGAAGAGAGCCAATCGAGGTGACAGGGAAGTTACGAGCCTTGGCCTGGTTCGGCAGTTAGAGGTCTGTTCAAAAGGTCCCAAGGAGAGATGATACATACAGCCAGAGTATGGATCATGGCCTTGAAGCCCATGTCAACCTTACCGCTACCAATTATCTCAGTGACATCAGAGGGGTCATTGGGCTCCAGCAGAGCAACCTTCAGGCCTTCTTCCTTGAAGTAACCCTTGCTCTGAGCGAGGTACAGGGGAGCGTGGTACGGCGTCGCGTGCCTTTATATAACACACAACCACTTAGTAACAGTTCACGAACGTAGCAGAAGAAACAGCAAGAACACAGATAGAAACAGCACCAGCGGCATATCATACCAGTTGGTGAGGAAGGTAATCTTGTCAGTAGACATCTTGGCACAATTTGAGGTCAAGAGCTCTGAAACTTGTTAGTAAAGGGGACCGAAGTCCCTCTTCTGTGACAAGAGATATAAAGGGGAACAATCAATGCCACGCATGTCCTTTCGCTAGTATTATCTAGATCAAGTTATGACAGTATAATCTCAGAACGACCGGACTCTGCCTCGTACACCCGGTACCCCTCCACTCAGCCTTTGCCCTTTGTCTCACGTCTCCTTCGAGGGGCACAACCCCTAAAGGGAGACAGACACGCAGGGACAGCATGAAGTAGGGGGATGGCCAGGCAACCAGGGCAGGTCCAAGACGAACACCTGTCATGCGGGAGCTATGACTGTTATACTATGTACGATACCTTGACCCGTGTGGTTAAATTAACCCATAGCGAAACGACCCAGAAGGTCATTCTGGCTGCGCGGCCTCATAGTGAGCCGTACCGAGCGAGTTGCAGCGATAGTGGTGAAAGAGGAATTGGTAGAATGGAGGCTGAGGATTGTAGTGGGAAAGGAGAAAGGAAAAGTGGTCGAGGGAGGGGTCGAGGAATACAATAAATAATAGGCTTTGAGTCACATGGAATCCAACCCCACCTACTGAATTTCTACTCGTAGTAACAATATTACTCGTCTCTATTCCCTGCTTCAACCCTCACCGGGACCCTCCAGAAGGACGATAACTGTCACCCGGTCCCATTGGATACCCGGCGATCCTTTGTCGTGGCCCTCTCAACAGGTTTTAATAGTAAACCCTCTTCCTATACCCCACTACGATGACTTCCGAACAAATCCCGCACAAATCTGCGGACAATTGGGGAAGAAGGATTGACACATTGGTAGTAATTCGGAATGAATTGTCAGTGAACAGTTTCCTTCTACTCCGTATCTGTTGTTGCTAAAGTAACTATATCGTTTACCTACTGGAGCACGGTGGTCCGGTCAGTCCGTCCGGCTTCGTGTTGTAGTGGGACTACGATCGACCCCTCACTAGTCTCTCAACGACCCTTAGATATGATGTCAGGTAATTGCGTAAGAAGAATGTATGGCGTCTCGCACATCATGCAATGAATTTATCCACGCTCTTAAAAGACAATTCCCATGCTGGCAAGCTCACACAAAGACAGAAATGACATGAATACAACAGTACAAACAAAGTATGATGAAGACGTGAAGCTGTATCCAGGGAGCCTTAACCGTGCTTGGCCCGGAAAGGGTCACTGTGTTTCTCTCCAAAGAATATCAATAAACATGCAATTGAAGTAAGTAAAAATGACAAATGTTAAGAAAGCTATGGCACAGAAACACACAACGAGAGGGATTCGAACCAGCGCACGGCAACGCGCTGGGGAGTGGAACGCTAGGCAGTAATTCTCCAGTAAGGTATGCAGCTGTCAATCAGTTCCCACCATTGACTGATATGCGGTCGAGCGGCGATGCGGGTCGATCGGATGTCTTTTTCGTTCGTAGTGTCAGTGGGAAGTATTGGTCGTCTGGTTCATCCTCATCGGTTGCACCACTGAATAGCCGATTAGCACCGCGTTCGCCTAAGGGGTCTATAATGTAGTCAAGTGGACAACTTACGGCAGCCGCCATGCGATATAGTCCTCAGTACTCAGTCCTTCTTTGACTTCTTGCAGGGATGCAAAATCACCAGGGGTCATCATCCCCGAGCGATCCCTTGGTGACCCTGGGACAGATAACGGTCGTGAAATCTTCTGTTCTGTTCCTCCAATAATATCATAGAAGTCTTCGCCGCTACCAAAGGAAGACGGGTAGGCTGTAGATCACAATCCATGTGTTAGCGAACAAATATGGAACCTACATGGTGGACATGGAGGCTATGGAGAAAACGTACCTCGCCGAAGAGCCAGCTGCCGCGCTTTGACATACTCTAATCCCATACGTTTCCAGTCCAACAGATCGCTCAACCGCTCAGTGCGGTTACGTTGATTGATCCGTTGGCGGCGGCTCTTCAGAGCAAAGTTGAACATGAAATCAGTAAGCTGGTTGACGGAATCGTCAACACCCTTCATTCGGCGATCCACTATATAAATACCGTAGTCGGATGAGTTCTCGATTAACTCCTCCATATAGCAACCGAAACCGGACAGATTGGTGGTGATACTGGGGACACCCATCACAGTGCACTCAGCGGGTGTGTAACCCCAAGGCTCGTAGTATGATGGGAAGACTCCAAGATGCGTACCGCGGACAAAGTCATCGTAATCGAGTGGTAGCACGGGGTTCGACGAGTTGAGGAACTCTGGGTGAAAGATTATCTTAACGCGGTCGGTTGGATCGTTGAACAGCTGAACACGGCGGATCTGGTTCAAAATTGGGTCTTCGTGGTCATTGTTCATGTTATGAGTGACGATCGGCGGTAAAGAGTGCCTCTTCATGGCAAACAACCTGCGTCGCAACAGCACGCGATCTTGACTGGCCATGAGGTCCTTCTCATCCGGCATGTTGTCGCCTTCCTTCCACGCAAGGCAACGCTCGTACATTCGCTTTCCAATGCCCTTTTCGATCATCTCGATTGTGTCCCGTAAGGACTTGACGACAGCCTGTCCCTTGAGGGCTTCGACCGTGAGAGACGTGGTCTGGGCTGGCATGATGATGAAAGCAACTACGGTAGTTTTGGAGCCGCTGGCTTTTAAGCGATGGTTCAGGCGAGCCAAGCTTTCGATGAACATATCGACGCCCTTGTTCCGGAATTCATAGCGTCCCGCCGTGAAAAGGTACAGGGTATTGTCCAGATCGAAATCGTTATGGCCATAGAAATGGCCCCGAACGAAGTCATTAATTTTCTCTTTGGATTGTGAGTGTAGATTCTGGAACTCATGCACTGCGGAGAACTTCTTGACATTGAGCCCATTCGGCAGAACTCCATCTGGCTTTCGTTTCAGGAGATGCTCGCTTTCGAACGCGGTGATATGGGAGACGGTAGTGAAGACGTCTGCCGTGTGCGCCGCGGCTCGCTCAATACAGTACCGGTGATAGATGCCACGCTTACCAGCCTCTGCATCCACATCGAAGTGCTGTAGGTGGTTATAAAAGTCCACTGATCCCGCACAGAGATAGCGACCGAGTAAAGTTGCGTGGGTGGTAAAAATTGTGGTGAGATCCATATGTCGCTTCTTGGTCAGCGGGAGGGCTACCCCAGCAAGCCACTCGTGGAAATGGGCGACCACCGCAACCCGTCTTTCATGGGCGATGAACTAGTTCCCTCATTAGCGGACTCCATATCTAACGATCGTACAGTCTATCAAACGTACTTCACCCAGGAACCATGCTACCAGGTATCCAAAGACAATCGCTTCATTGGTTTCGGTGTCTGCAGCCGGTGATGGGATCCCCGCCGTGTTCCACAGGTCCCCTTTCCACTCGTCCAGGAATTTATATCCCGTTGATGTGTCGATCAAAAGCACCCGGGGAGCGCCTTCAATCAGCCAGCGACCGTAGATGACCTCAATGCCACGTTCTTGCATCGACTTGATCGTCTCGATCATTCGAGGATTAGATGGAGTCAATTCTTCCACCTCCACCGCTGCTGAAGCACGGTTCAAGGGTCCAATCAGAGTGTATCGCTCGCCATATTCGGCGGTCGTCACGGGAGCTTTAGACTTGAGGACGGAGTAAATTCCACCCACCCTATTAGCCACCTCGGTCGCAACTTCGAAAAGCATATGGTTGCGAACATCCCGCTTGGGAGGTTCGGCGCCAGTCTCCTCACTGGCCATTGTGATTCCCTGCGAGCGCTATCCTGGTAAGGTAAAGATATAGGCAATTGAAAGGAAACGAGAGACAACAAAGCTTGAGTGAAGATGAAGAACGGTAGAGGTTGAACACAGGAAGGAGGATAAAGAAAGATGGAGGGTGAGGAAGAGGGTGCCGTCCAAGGCAATTTTGGGAAGCTCGCCCAGCTACCTAGGTACCTTCCTCGCACAGGTCTTTATCGTCCCTCCGGTCACAGAGGAGGTACGTGCGGGGAATAGAAAGGTGGCGGGGGAAGCCTAAGCTCGAACTGAGCGGGAGGTTGGCAGGGCCCAGTCTAGTGAGGTACTTAAAGCTGTTAGTATAAATAAGGTACAGAACAAGGTAGTACCGGACACCAAAAAGCTAGGAACGGGTCCAGTGGAACCTGATTCCCTTGGAAAGGTGTTTGAGAAGATACGAAGGGGAGGGAAATAAAAATTTCTTCTCTTCTAGGTCTTTTTCAGTAGAACAAATTCATGAAACCAGAGAGAAATGAAAAGAAGGAAAGAGAGCAATAGGACCATTGATCTCCTCAATTTACCTCTAAACAGAGCTACTGCAGTGGCACGGACTCGTGCCCATTATTTGCTACTGACGGGGCGAGAACCTGGTCAGCGAATGGTAACCCCTGTCAACCCCAAGACCATTACAAGATCATCCGACCAGATGATGATGCTCGTCATTCCATCTCTTGCAGGGCTTGAATTCGTTTTGTTTGTGCCGCAGTATGCCTTTTTTGTATTTTCTATTTTCTTGCCCTTCCTTCTATTTTTATTATGATACATGTCGTACTGACCCGAGTCTGTCAGTGTTCACCTCTCTGTTTGCAATCAGAGTGATGTGAGATAGTAACGAAAAGTCCAGCTCTCAACCATGGAATCAGGCTAGCATGTCTACCAGGTGATCAGACTTACTACTACATATTAGTCGATCATTAGAAGAATCTCCCTTATCTTGTATTCTCCCAAGATTCCCCCACTTCTTCATTCCGAATCCGGGGAACCCCAGGTGAAGTATTACGTCATGGCTCACCGGCTGCCGTATGTGAAGTGCCCTCGCTCTGATTGGTCCAGGGTCATGTGCCTTGGCCATATACCGTTCAAGTTGTATCCATGGATCTTTTCTCTTTCTTTGCAACCCATGCGGTATACCCTGGTGGTAATTTCTTTATCTGCAGCTATTAAGCCAAGATGTGGCAACCGGCAATTCTCTGGACACCGTCACGGTGGGATTGATTAATTAATTCCTTTCACCCCCGAGTCTCGGGTTCGACATCTAGTACGCACACCGGAGCCCGTGTTCCCAACTTACCTTACTATAATCTACTTAGTACTTGGACCCCACTGAACCACCGTGCACGTCGGAGACCGCTCCAGATCTCAGCCCCTCAACCATCTCGGGAAAATATCGCAAAATGTGTATAATTGCTTAGCAGCTGCAATGCTACCTTCATATCATTACTTTGCAATCAGCCCGAGTTCGAGGATTATCGGAATGCCGGGATACACGGCGTGATGTTGTGTCACAGTGGCTATCGACCTACGACGAATGGAGTCGCGTGCTGAACGCCGTTAGACGCCTTGACATGGTCAGCCCTGCTCAGGTTGGATGGTGCTTTTTCAACCACTTCTGACTCTGGTCGGTTTCTGGCCAATTGCTTCGTCCGTTTCAAGATCACATTGAACGGCCATTAGAGATATGGACAAGCTACTAAATCCGGAGGTAGCAATGGGGCTATGGAATTACTACAATCTTCCTTTCAACCTCACTTTCTTCCATACACCGATGAGCCTCCGCGATGTCCTCCATCTTAAATAGGCGTCCCACCCGGACCTGGAGCTTCCCCTCCTCAACCATTTTGAGCAGTTCTTTCAGAGGTGTTCGCATGAAATCCTCATCCCCTCCAGAATATGCCGTCAGTTTCGATTCACTTGGGATCAACTCCATTGGATTGATATTCTCCAGGTGCCACACGTTTCCCAGAATCCCTGTCATAGAAACAGTACCTCCCTTCTTCACGCAACGCAGAGAATCAGCCAAAGTCGCCGTACCCACAAGCTCCAGCACCTTGTCGAAATATTGACCCGATGTTTCGGCAATCTGTTGAGAAATGGCCCCGTTATCGATCCACACCTCGTCCACTCCAAAATCCCGTAATAACGCCTCTCTTTCCGTTTTTCTGGTCGTTGACGCCACAAACGCCCCATGTTTCTTAGCAATGGCCGCTGCCGCCAGGCCCACCGAGGACGTTCCACCGCGAATCAACAATCTATCTTTGGGTCTCAAGGTGAGTGTCCTTATCAATGAACCCCAAGCTGTCTGCAGCATCTCTGGTAGCGCCCCCAGCACGTCCCAGGGCAGCTTTGTCTTCAGTATCTGTACCTGCTTTGCCGGTACACATGTGTACTCTGCATACCCCCCATCGAAGGCTCGGCCCATCCCGCCCATGGCTGTGGCCACGGTGGCTCCGAGCGGAAATTTATCTTCCAGTCCTGGGGCGGCATCGACTATACCCACGGCTTCGATGCCGAGAATGCGGGGAAATTGAACCGCAGAGCCAGAGTGACCCTGACGGGTGAACATCTCTGAGCGGTTGAGTCCGAATGCTTTGACTTTGATCCGGACTTGTCCAGAACTGGGTTGGGGGATGGGATATTGTATGACCTTAAGGACGTCGGGAGATCCAGCCGTATGCGCGACTACTGCTCGCATAGTAGACATGATGCTTAATCTCTTTAAGTATGCGTTAGAACGGTAAGAAGAATAAACTCATCACATAAAATCAATAAATCAATGAAATCAACTGAATCATGAAGTCAAATCCGATCATACACTCGCAAAGAACACTGGCAACACAGTACACAACAAGAGAAAGATATATCACAATACCACGATAAGCCCCAACAAAAACCAACAAATCATCTAACGATTAAACTCCCTCAACTCCCCTAGAACAAACATACCAAACTCCCCTCACATAAAACACCATCAACACCAGCAGTTTGCGCCGTTTGCACTGTTTGTCTCTAAGTTTAGATCCCACCAACACCGACAAGGACTAGTAGTATAGCTAAGGATGTATGTACCTGAACACAACCCAAACAACCAACCCCCAAATATCACCAATACAAGGTAAACACCTAAATTTCCATAAATCCACAAAAATCCCTAGAACAAACCACCTACCTTCCAAATCCATCCAAACCGGCCGACACCGCGCAAGGTAGATGAAGTCATACCCGTCCCCACAATGACTTCACAATGCTGTCACCAAACACCATTCTTGGCAAATATCGATGTTATCATAGACAGGGCTAGACATGAATAAAGACATATATAAGGGTTAAAATTCTGCTGTGAAGTAGACATTCAAATCAACAATTCCAAATTAACCAATTGCATCTATCATAATAGATACTTCACCCTGTCCTTTGACCTATCTTCTAAAGGTACGTTCATACTCCATCTATATCTCAAAACCCAGCAAACCTAACAATCAAACAGCACCCTTAACCTTCACATCACAAATAATCCAAACCAAAATGCCCCGCGGTGCAGAATACGACGACGGCGTCCCTCACAGCGACAACGCCATCCCACAAGGCGAAACAAAGGTCCACGGTGCCGGTAACTCTGTACGTTCCCATCTTATCCCCGGTTCGATGGACTTCTCGTCTGCCATATAAGTGAATACCTCAGCTAACATTGACGGTATCTAGAACGTCCAAATGGGCCGCGTGTCTAGAACTGCCGAGCTCCCTGAGGCAGCTAAGGAGCTTTCCGGTAATGCGGTGAGCTTTGGCGGCAGTGCTGGCCACTCTAGCGGAAAGGGTGGCCATGAGCCTAAGTCTTTGGGAGAGAATAAGGGTCTTGGTGCTCATAAGGCTTGAATGAGGTTATGAATTTTCATGTTCCTTTTTTACTCAAATTCTGGGAGTTTGATTAAGGGTTAAAGACATTGTATGATATTATCTAGGCTTCTGCTACGGTACAGGGGCTATTATATCATTTATCATTAGCTATTTAATGATATATGAAGATGAGACATCTAACTTACTGGTTTCATCTTCTTAGCTTTCTTGTTATTGTTTTTGTAAGGGATTGGTATATATAAGTGTCTTGATTAAGTCTAGAAGGATATAAGTCGGATGCTGTGCTATCCGGGAAAATAAACAAGTATTTAGAAAGGGTAAAACACCGCTAAATCGCTGTACAATTCTTTGGCCTTAACATGATGGTATCTCAGGTACATCCAAGCGAGAAGAATGTATACAATGTGTTTCGTCAAGGCCGAGACATCCGAACTTCACATCTCTATAGCCATAGTTTATGCTTGAGGACTCTTCTCGCCGTTGCTTGTATCGGAGGAGCTGCTTGGATTGGCTCCATTCGAGCCTTTCTCCTTGGCTTCAGCTGTCGGGGTCTTTTGTTTCACTAGTTCCAGAAGGCGTTCTCCTAGGTCTCCAAAGCCGTCTATTTTACTGAGCTTCGATTGAAAGAACTCCGCATCCCGTTGTAACCTACCCGACGTTAGATGCTTGCCGTTACGCTGTGAAGAAGATTTTTTCTTACCTTTGCTTTCCATTCTCTGTGTGGATGGTCACCTCGTCGAACGCTTTGGTCCACTGTTCCCGATAGCTGTTGAAGACGGGATCCATAATCATTGACACGGTCATGTCCGGTAGATGCTTGCTGAGCACGCGATGCAGTGTGCCGGTCTCCTTTGCGAGGGTCTCCATGTACGGATTAACCGTACTAGAACCCGAAGCGTCCCAGTCAATCTTCTTCATGGCATTTACGTGCACAGAAGACCGCCCGCTCATGATGTCGACCAATTTCTCGTGAATACCAGATTGGTGTTCCTGATACAGCCTCTTTACCTTGTCGAATTCGCCCATCAACGGACTCGAAGGTGAATGGCGACGGACAAATTCCCGAATGTAAGGCACCAGCGCAATTATAAAACTCAGAGCCTGCGAGGACAGCGCGAGATGCTTCGTAGTGATGTTTTTCAGACCGGCACTACGTGTGGCTCCGGCACCAAGGATCAGTTGAGAGGAACGTGAATTGAATAACTTCAGCGACTCCAAAAGGCCCGGTGCAATATCCTGGATCATGCTGGGAATGTTTGCCATAAGGAACTGGAATTCTTCGATGCTCCTCATCATGGCCACCGCGGATTCTGACAGGATGTATTTCTGCTCATCAACTACCGCAGATCGCACCTTGTCTTTTCCAGATCCGTTGGTCGTATTTTCCAATGTATTACCTTCAGGCTTATCTTGAGACAACCAAATCTTCGAGGCATCCACCCAGGCTTCGATATCTTTAGTACTGGCATCGAGAATACGGCTCAGAATCGTATTTTCTGTCTCCCCGAAGTCCCTTGCATCCCATCGATCCGCGTCCATGACTTCGACAATACTATGTCGCTGTTTATCGCCAAATCGGGCGATGTAATCACGGATCTGATTGCCCACAAGAGTTTTCAGAGCAGTGCCACTTCTACCCGAAATTGCCTCGCACTCATCCGCAAAGAGTCGGTTGAGAGTGAAGTATTTCAGGAATTCCTCCTTAGGCAAATGAGATGTCTGCTCGCTCCGAACTTTCAGTACTTTGTTCACCTGCGATTGGGCAATATCAACCGCCTGGCCGAGCAGACTAGACATGTCTAAAACTTGTAAGATTTCGTCCTGGGCCATTATCGTTGCCGCTGTTTGCGAGCTTGCCCCAAACCCGGCTGCACTGTCCAGGTTAGGTGAGTGGGGACTTCTTGGAGATTTCAGAACAGAGTTGCTCCCTAATCCACTAGCAAGATCAAGAAGGACCTTGACCTGGACACTAAGCCTCCGTAAGGATTCACTGATACCGGTATATACGCGGGCGAGCATAGCGTAGGCATCTTCCGCGTCTAGAGCACGCAAGTTCCGAGCAAGAATCGATGACTTCTCCTGCTGACTGAGCTGGGAGGATCGATGAGTGGACACGGACACCATTGATTCATTATCATCATCGCTCGAGCTAGGCATGTGCTTGCGGATTAAACTCTTCATTTCTCGTAACACCGCCGTCTTGAAGGAAGTTGCTGCTGCGGTTGTATGGTGTGCCCGCGCAAGGCCAGTCAGTTGCGTGTGCAGTCTCGATCTCAGCTGGTCGTCGAAGGTCATATACGCTGGGGAAACAGTAACGCCTGAGCGTTGCACTCCACGTTGTCGTTGAAATGAAGAGCCCCAACGCTGCAGCGTCACCTCCAAGGGTACATTTTCCACATGTTGTCTCAGGTCTCCAAGAAGATCGTTCAAGAAGCGAGACTCATATCCCATGCCGATTCGAGTTCTTAACTGAGCTAAGTCATCAGATGCACCTTCAAGAGCTTTAAGTCTCCTCAAATCAATGGCTTTTCTCGGATGCTCGTGTGAATCTACGCCTGCTGGGCTACCGAAAACAGTTTCTCCAGCCATCAATCTCTCCACCTCTTCAAGGCTATCTGCAGCTTCTTCAATATCCCCATTTTCAACCAGCTCTTCACACCGAGAAACTGACTGGACTACTTCTTGCAGCTGAGATACAGCGTCTGCCAGCAACCTGACATTTTCCCTCCGGCGCCGTAGATTAACGATTTTCAAGCCACCTAAGGCCATTTCACGGTCAATCTTCTGGAGATCTTTCCGTAATAGTTGAATCCGCTTCACAGAATCAGCAGCTTCCGAATGCAGCTCACGGAGCGAGCCGAGGGCAGTGAAGAATGATTTGGATGCCGTTGAGATTGATGAAATAAGATGGATTTCCACAGTATCCATATACCAGGAAAGCTTTTCTTGCAATATCGCATTTGTAGCAAGTGCCTTTCTCCCCGTTGGTGCCGGACCGACAACGGCTCCGTTTTCAAATCTACCGTCCTTGCCTGGTGTCTTCGGCGGGGTAACAACTTCAGACTTCTCCGATACCACATCGAATATCCGCGGGTTCTCGAGATGAAAGTCGTCATCAAAATATATCTGAGGGATGGTAGAAAGAGGCGTCACTCCATGTCCTCGACCTCGAGCCGACGACCGTCTCCGCCCACGATTATCGAAAGGCGAGCTCGCACGGGAATTGAGCGATAAGGTGGAGGGCCGCCGCTCCGTAGACCATTGTGACGACAAGAATTCACTATCATCTGGCTTAGGCGAGGCCTTTCCTCCGTCCCGTGCCAGCTGCGATTCCTGGTCACCAGCACTTTCTTTCGCCTGTTGGAACACATCGTACAAGGACCCGACCTGCGATAGGTACGGGTCAAAGACCTTGGCGTCTACACGCGGTATATTTGTCAGGGTAACTGGAGGGATGTCGCGGGAGCTCGGCGGCTTATATCCACTAGACGGAACAGCAGTATGGGGTACAAGACCGGTGCGGACAATCGGAGGTTGAAGGAGGGTAGATATGGCTGGGTGAATTAGCGTACCAGCAATTGACGTAACAGGTCATAACGTACCATTCTGCCCTGACTCTGCTATTGACCCATGCCGATTCGAGGAGTCGAGAATCCCTCCAATGCTCGCGATTGAGCTTGCAGTTGACCCTCGTCTCAGGGGGTATCTCTGGGGCGGAACGCGGGGGGATTCCAGCTGATTGAAGGAATACTGAGACAACGAAGGTGTGGATGCACCTGAAGCTAGGCTGTCGATCGACTTCCGTGGGCTCGCAGAGGACATCTCGTGATGCCAAGTTGGCGACTCCGACGGCCACCGTGCTATGCTAGACGTCGTTATCTCAACATGACAAGAGGACAACTGTAGAATAGTCCAGGTGGGACCGAGAGCAAGCGTTCCTCCAATGAGTTCCCGCTGCCACAGCTTTGGTAACCAAGCGAGACTTCAAACAGGAGTCGCTTAACATGCAACGTCACCAACTGCGCAAGCACAAGTAATCCAACCTTGGGGAGCGTGCTTTCGGGACCTCAGCATGACAGCCGGCCCAATCGGGTAAGGCCCCAGGCTCCCAAGAGGGGGTCTAGTCCCAGTTTGGAGGAGACGGAGCTACCCTTTTTCCGCCCTTCTGGGGAACGAAGCGCCAACTATTAGATGCCTAAGGCCAAAACCACTTAACGCGTGCGACAGACGCGACGCGCGCCATTCGTGTCCCTGCAAAAGTTATTTGCACCTCCTTCGGTGGTGATAGTCAACAATCCACACATTGCCCCCTCGCTCGCTCTCAACCCACCCCTCTCCAATTGCTGTCTCAATCATGGACAGGCGTACACCTTACACTCTGAGCGTTCTTGCTCCTAGCACAGATGGTGCAGAAGAGTCCCGTACACAAATTCAACAGAGGCTACGAGATTTCGTTTTGGAATTCCAGTTGGATAATGCATTTATTTATCGGTATGCCGCCATGACAACCGGCAAGTCTGTCGCGAAACTGACTTGATTTACAGAGACCAGCTTCGGCAAAATGTGCTCGTGAAGCAGTACTACTGTGACATTGATATTGCCCACTTGGTTTCTTATAATGAAGAGCTGGCGTACAAGCTCACCACTGAACCCGCAGACATCATTCCCCTTGTGAGTAATCCGACTATTGTACGTCGATCAGACTGATTCTGACCATCACTCCTGTATATAGTTCGAGAATGCTCTCCAGCAATGCACCCAGAGAATCGTTTACCCCTCTCAAAGAGACGTAGTGCTCCCATCCCATCAGCTTCTACTTCACTCGTCTGCAGCACATATCTCCATTCGTGATCTTAATGCGACAAATATCTCCCACCTTGTCCGCATTCCTGGTATTGTGATCGGTGCTTCAACGATCTCATCGAAAGCAACAGTTGTTCACATCCGCTGCAAGAACTGCGATCATAGCGAAAACATTCGAGTCGAGGGTGGATTCTCAGGTCTATCGTTACCCCGGAGGTGCGGCCGCCAGCAGCAACCCGGTGACGCCCCTGGTGAACAGTGCCCTCTAGATCCTTACGTGGTTTCTCACGAGAAATGTCAATTCGTCGATCAGCAAGTTCTCAAGCTCCAGGAAGCACCCGATCAGGTCCCAGTGGGTGAGCTACCCAGACATGTTCTTGTTTCAGCAGACCGCTATCTGGCAAATCGCGTTGTACCTGGTTCCCGCTGCACAGTCATGGGTATCTTCTCCATCTATCAATCTAAAGGCGCCAAGAAGGATGGCGCTCCTGCCATTCGTAACCCTTATATGCGGGCGGTCGGCATTAGCACTGACCTGGACCAAACCGTCAAGGGTAGTGCCATTTTTTCGGAAGAAGAAGAGCAGGAATTCCTGGAGCTCAGCCGTCGGCCCGATCTGTACGATGCCCTCGCCAGGAGCATTGCTCCTTCTATTTATGGCAACTTTGATATCAAAAAAGCTATTGTCTGCCTGCTCATGGGTGGTTCGAAGAAGATTCTTCCCGACGGCATGAAACTACGTGGAGATATCAATGTGATGCTTCTTGGTGACCCTGGTACAGCCAAGTCTCAGCTGCTTAAATTCACAGAGAAGGTGTCACCGATCGCCATTTATACTTCCGGTAAAGGTTCATCTGCAGCTGGTCTGACAGCGTCGGTACAGCGAGACCAAGCGACACGAGAGTTCTATCTCGAAGGTGGTGCAATGGTCCTTGCTGATGGTGGTGTTGTGTGTATTGATGAATTCGACAAGATGAGAGATGAAGACCGAGTCGCCATCCACGAAGCTATGGAACAGCAGACTATTTCGATTGCCAAAGCCGGTATTACCACCATCCTCAACTCCAGAACATCTGTCTTGGCTGCCGCGAACCCTATTTTTGGCCGGTACGATGATCTGAAAACTCCTGGAGAGAACATTGATTTCCAGACAACGATTCTGTCTCGTTTCGATATGATTTTCATTGTCCGTGATGACCACGACCGCAATCGTGACGAGAACATCGCACGTCACGTCATGGGAGTGCATATGGGTGGCCGAGGTATTGAAGAGCAAGTTGAGGCTGAGATTCCACTGGACAAGATGAAGCGTTATATCAGCTATTGCCGCACGTAAGTTCCTGGCCATCTAACTACTTAGTATCATCGATCATCACTAACACATCATCTGCAGTCGTTGCGCCCCGCGTCTATCCCCTGAAGCCGCAGAGAAGCTCTCGTCTCATTTCGTCTCTATTAGAAAACAAGTTCACCGCGCAGAGCTCGACGCCAACGCACGTTCTTCTATCCCTATCACAGTCCGTCAATTGGAGGCCATCGTCCGTATTACCGAGTCCCTTGCCAAGCTGAGCTTGTCGCCGATTGCTACGGAAGCACACGTTGACGAGGCCATCCGTCTCTTTTTGGCCTCAACCATGGACGCAATCACTCAGGGCGAGGGCCAGGGTAGCAAGGAGATGATGGAAGAGGTCAGCAAGATCGAAGATGAACTGAAGCGCAGACTTCCCATTGGCTGGAGCACTAGTCTCGCGACTCTCCGCCGCGAGTTCGTTGACGGACGAGGCTACACCGAACAAGCTCTCAACCGGGCCTTGATGGTCCTACAGCGCAGAGATACTGTGCGCATTCGCTCTGGCGGATCGCAGGTGTACCGTCACGGAGTATAGTTCTCTTTCATCTTTGATAATTTGATGACTGATGCTCGCATGGTGTGTGTATGGACAATGGGCAATAATGTTTTTGAATTACGGGGAGCATGCATTACCTGATATCATGTCTTAATAGAAACTGGACTCGGGCACAGCGGTTGAACATGGTGTACGGCGTTGCATTTATTTTAAGATACACAGATCCACATGCCTTAAATGAAACAACTTATCATAATTCCTTCACATCCCGGGAACCCACGCCATCACCAAGGCCCAGTAACAGAAGGGGTAGTGTTGCAAACGCAAACACTCCAGACTCGTCCCTCCTCACAAAGGATCGCACTCATCAGCAAGCAGATGAAGAGTCTTCAAGGACGTCGAATCAACCAACTGAACAACCCCATCGGCACTATACTTCTCATCCCGCTGCACAAGCGGCTTAACATGCCTCGCCGCCGCCCTCGACAGCACATCAGCGCGCTTATGACCAACAATACAAACCTCACAATGCGCCGGCACCCAATAAACCCTCACCTTTACCCCCAACCCAAACAGCTGCCTCGAGAGCCCACAAACATCCCCCGCAAGAGTCCCCAACGCCGACCTATCAATCTCACCCTCAGACCACAAATTCGCCCACCGCCGAATCACGCCCAACGCACGCATCGAATCCGAAAACACAGTAACAGCATGCTCCTCCGCCCCCTCCGCAACAGCAACCCTCTTCCCGATCCGTGCCAGCGCAAGCCTCAACGCAGCCCCAATAGCAAACAACTCCGACATGTCTACCCGCGTTTTACCCTTCAAGTCTGAGATCGCATATCCCCAGTCCATCCACTCCTCGCCATAGTAAGGGTCCTTGTATGCAATCGCCGCGCCGGCAGAGCCTTGGCTACCGCTTGCGTCGACCCAGAAGTTGTGGAAGTGGTACTTGCCCTCGGTTAGGGGTAAAGTATGGGCGTGCTGCGCTGTTGCGATTGCGTCTTCGTAATGCAGCGAGATGAGGTCCCCGTAGAAGCCGTCTTCGAGTTCGTGATGAAAGACTCTGTGGCCGGCTGTTCTGCGACGTTTGTCTTCGAGCTTGAGTTCTTTTTTCAGCCGCTTTTGTTGCGTTGCCGTTAGAGGTGAAGTTGGAGGTGATTTTCTCTTGTTCGTGGCTGATTCTAAGGGTTCATATTCAATGGTTACAGCGGTGACTGCAGCGGTGGTAGGATTCCCTGGGGTGTCTGGGGTGTGAGTCTGGTCTTGTTCACGGTGCTGGATGTCAGAGACTGCGACTGGGTGGTCGATGACCAGATATTCGCGGAGGAAATTTCTCAGGACTTCTAGGGACAGCATCTTGGCTTTGACTGAAGTCTTGTGCTTTTTCCGTATGCCTGAAAAGTGTGGTGTGAGCTGGATGTTCTGTAGAACTCCTGTTGCGGATGATCTATGTGAGGAGAGGAGTATTCCGCTCATGGTGTTTATTCAGGAAATGTTCTGTTAGAGACTCTCATTCACTGATTGAGAGGTTTTTTATGAGGCTGGTTATCTGACTGGTGGGTGAATGACTGTGAATGAGGTGCTTGGTTGTAGGTTTTGTGTGTAGGGTTCAAGTCTGGGCTTACCTAGAATCACGGTCATACTTACATAGTAGCTATACTAAGAGTAAAGTCAATGTAATCTTCTGAACAAATTTATCTACTACTTAAGAAGCGAGATAGATAGCTCTTAACTAGAACAAAGATCTACCTTTACAACAGTATTGCGTGATATCTCCATCCTAGAAACACACATCTCATCACAAGAATATCAACTCCAACACTACACCCAACACCACCCCACTACTCAAACAAAACAATTCACTATTCCTGCTTTGCCCCCTCAACAGCCCCCTTCCAAGCCTGTCTATCAGCCGTAAAAAGCTCCTTATCAGGCTGAGAAATAACATCAAACAAAGAAGCCTTCACAATAGCTTTCCCCGGAAGGCTGGGACTCTCTGTCATAATCGGACTATCCTTATTCTCAGCTAATTGTGCTCATAGCAAATAAAGAATTGGGGAACAGGGAACCAACCTGCCACAGTTTGAGCAGAATTTGCGCTGTGGAGTAACAGGATTAATATGTCAGTGTTGTGTTCGGGGATAAGTAAGCAGGAGTAAAAAGAGAGAAGAAAGGGTTTTACCTGAATGTGATTCCCACTAACCGTGTTCGAGTCTTCGTAGACTTTCAGACTGGACTGGGGGTCTTGGATTGTGACTTCTTCCTTGTGGAGGACGTAGTTTATAGACGAGCCTAGCGTGCGTGTTATTGTTAGTTGCTTAAATCATGCTTTCTTTGAGCGTTGAGGACTGACCACCGCCCGATCTACTACAATTGTGACTGTGGTTAAATCAGTATATGGACTTGAGTATAGATAGATAAGTAGGACATACCAATGGCAAACAAGTGAACTCGGAGGTTGCTGTTCCAGCAGGACGCGGATACGTCCGCATATACAGTGACCTTCGTATGACATTGTCCGTTCAAAATATCTTAGGTCCTGTTTTCAGGGCAGACAATATTATGTTCGAGAGTGGGAGGTGAGGTTAAAGCTAAGTCTTCAGTTGGGCCGGCATCCGGCACTGCTGTATTATAAATGCCCCAGTTGGTAGTCTATGATGTGGAGACTATGGCCACGGGGACTAGAGTTTATGAAGCTTGGACCATGGCTCGATGTGGGTTTACTTGGGATTGGGTTGTGGATTGGTTTTGATAAGGGTGTGTGTGAGGAGAGTTTTAACTGGGACTTCAACTTCGCTTCTATGCTTGTATGGAGTGGTTGCTGTGTAGTATATCCACTTGTGTATGGCAATTCCAAGCTGAGGGCAAGTCCAACCTACGGGCAAGTCTAACCTCGGGCTGGGAGATGGTAGATAGGTGTTTTTATTTCGACTTTAGTTAGATATACTCCAAGAGAGTCCTTGATCCTGTGCTTGTATTTACTTCTGGGGTAACGGATTAGTATAACTTCCCTATAATAGATGGTCTTATAGGCCTATGACGATTTATGTAGAGTAGATTGGTAGTTTTTATATATCGTTGGAGCTGGGGTGCATAAACTGTACAAACTCGTAGACATTCTCCTATACTCAACTCTGCTTGTCATGGTCATAGTCTCATGGCTTATTGAATAGTAATTAGAGAAAATTACAATGTTGCTGCTGATGATCCACGGAGTATGGAATTGCCATCACTAAAACGATTGAATGGTTCCAGTCGGAAGACACCCCACCGAACCCCGCGGTCCCAACCGACGTCAACTCTTTTCTCATACCACATCCACCCTACAATACAACCTCGAGATTAATAATATCTACACAATTACTCTAACGATCTACAGAATACGCAGCGATTACTAGAAAGCAAGCGAAGCGGAACCCGCTTGCTAAAACGAAGTACGACATTTTACGAACAATTCCCCGCACCCCGCGATATCCAACCTCCTCCTCTACGGGACACCACAAAACGTCCGATCAGCCATCATGGCTCCTACAATTCGCGTCGTCGGCTCTCTCAATGCCGACATGGTATCGGTGACACCTCGCTTCCCTGAAGCCGGTGAGACGATCACCTCCTCATCATACTTTATTAGCGCTGGAGGCAAGGGCGCGAACCAGGCGGTTGCCTGCGGGCGGCTGTCTCGTGCACGATCAGCCTCATCTACGTCTTCGGGCAAGGGTTCCGTGAAAGTGGAGATGGTTGGCGCTGTCGGTGGATTGGACGGTCACTTCGATGCATTACTAAAGCCTACTCTCGAGAAATCCGGTGTCGATACGTCGCGGGTCAAGATCGTCGAAGATGCATATACGGGAGTGGCGGTGATCATTGTGGACTCGTCGGCCGGCGGAGAGAACCGCATTCTGTTCTCACCTGGAGCGAATTATCAAGGGATGCAGCCTGAGCCGTCGGTGTTGGGAATGGCAATGGCAGCCCCAGTACCGGATGTGATTGTGATGCAGGGAGAGATCCCTGTTGACAGTGTCATCGGGATACTCCGAGAAATTAGGGCTTGGAAGACCAAGAACCGGGCGGAGGGTAAGAGAGGTATTGAGGCCGGCCCTGATGTCATGTTTAACCCTGCGCCTGCTCCACCGGGAGGGTTGCCGGAGGATGTGTACGCGGCGGTGGACCACTTTATCATGAACGAGACAGAGGCCGAATTGATGACTCCACCGGCGGAGCAGCTACTCAAGGTGGTTCCTGATGCGGAGGGACTGAGCGGTAACGACAAGGTGGCTCGGTATTTCCATCAGCTGGGCGTGACATACGTCCTGATCACGCTGGGGTCCAAGGGTGTCTGGTACAGTGCTACTGATGCTGGGACGTCAGGGCCTGCGGACGGAGTCAATCGCTTTACCAATCAGATTCCCGCCGCTAAAGTCAGTCGAGTGCTGGATACCACTGCGGCGGGAGATACCTTCGTCGGGGCATACGCGGTCGGGGTGGCGCGGTGGCGCGAACAACGGCGTGCGGACGGCAAGGCTGGACAAGATCTAACAAGCGAGGAGAAGCCTGTTCGATATCAGAAGGTCATGGATGACGCCATGGGATTGGCGACACAGGCCTCAGCACGCTGCGTGGAGCGACAAGGAGCCATGGACAGCATTCCATGGGAGGACGAGATCTAATCAGGAACGAAAGCGAAAAGATAATGAATGTACATTACTGCAGAACATCCAAGGGATTTATCATAGACGAGCTTAGACGATGCGATTGTCCACTAGTATTGGAAGAACCGGCATGCAAGAATACGACAAAGGCAAAAAGGCTGGAATGGAACTTTGTAGGAAATAAATAGAAAAGAAAGCCTTTCGTCCGTTGATGACCGTGGCGTCAAATATGTCTTAACGACTCGAGGGCTGCGAGTGACCGTGTAGTATGGAATGTGCACGGGATAGCCTCCCCATACCTCACGTCTGACAGGCGGCATTTCATTCCCGCACTGCCAGCCCGGAACCCTAACATCGTGCGCCATCAATAAATCTCAGCGCGTAAGTCGCATGCATATCGCAGTCTAAAATTTCCAAGGTCCTAATCACCCTGGGAAGACGAACAGCGCGAACCCTCCCGGTGTTTCAAGATAGCTACAGTGACAATAAAACACAGGCTGAGAAAAGCCGTGAAGAGTTCCCAAGGAAACCTTAAATTGGAATTAGAGCCAGCCGATCGATTTCTACTTATAGAATGGGCGCTACGGTTAAGCTAATTAAAGTTACTTGCTTCTTCGGTTCGTACTCTGTATAACATGGTTTCCTTGTAGCCGCCGTTGTAACGCGCATGGAGGAAGGGGTGGCGTCGTTCATGAAACAGGGTTGGAATACGTGTTCGATGCTGGGAGACTATGGGAACATGGTATTAGTACGCGAAAAGACTGAAGACTTGCTCAAGTTGCATGGTGAGCTTGAATCGAGGCTTTTGAGTTCAAGGGTCGTGATGCAGACGCGTTGCAGGGATGGTGTCATGATCTAGGTATTGTATTAGGGCTGGTATCAAGATAAGCTCCGAATTATCGATTATTCGATCAAGATATTCATACCTCAGGCGGTGACACGTCAAATTTTTTCATCTGGATACTACGGAGTATAGCTAGTATGCACCACTGTTAAACACTAAATCTTCACGAAGGCGTGTAAACGTAGTATAAGTACGGTCATACACGGCTTTACTTAAACCTTGTACATACTAATTTGCACAGAATAACACCCGTGATCCACTAGTTTTTCCGTTTGATCTTTCTTCTAATAACCCTACTCAATTCAAGTATATGTTCTTAAGTACAGTACTCGTAAGGTAGTTCTGTTGGAGATGACCGTGCCTTGGAAGTGCAACACGATAGATTGGCGTGTATCGGGTGGGGAAGTGAAAATTACCGCGCTGATTAGATCGGTAAGGTTACATGATTATCTACCATCGACGATCGACATCGTGTACCACTTATTGATGTGGCAATAACTCTATCAACTGGGGGTCAATGACACAATCATTCCCAAAAATCGAAAGTATATCGTTGATTTCCTGAGTCTTTATACTCGTCATCATTCTCAACAGAAAGGCATGGAGGATTCTATTTAACCGTGAACGTGTACCTGGTATGTAAGACTCGATTGGAAATCCGCGTACCCGACCGAACGACGCGATCTTCCTGGGTAGGAGGGCCTCGGTCTTATACTAGGCACGATGTAGTACTACTACGAGTAAGCCAGCTGAGTAGCTTCTGGTGGGGAACTTGAAGTGAGGGGAAGAGCATTGAATTGTGCCTCGTGAGCCAATCCATACGCGCCTTGCATAAGAGTCGCTAGTTAAGCTGATAGACTACGACACGTCTTCACGCGTCTTCGCCCCTCCCTCACGAGGTTCTGCTCGACTAGTGGGATTATAACTATAATTATACTTCTTTGGGGAAATGATGATGATTCAATATTCATTCCTCTTTGAGCCATACATACTCTGAAACCGCGCATCTGCATGTTTCGCGCTCCTCAATTGTCATTCTCATTCCAATACTTGCCCTCCATTCTTAGCCATTCCCCTCCACTTCTCCTATAACCCTTACTGCCATAGCTTTATATCTTGTCTCGATTGCCAGTGGTGTGACAGTTTCTCTTTATCCTTTCAGCTCATCCCCCTCATTGTGTTGTTGTTGTTGTGTAATATATCCATCCTGAACGTGTTGTTTGTTTTGTGAAAAGGTGCCGACACGACTACTCTAGAAGACCCGTGGTACTGTCCAACGTTGGCTTCGTTCCTCCCTAGACATTGTACATCTCTCATCCTTGGATATTTCGCGATCGGTTCCAATTGAACCGTTGGGTAGTGTTGATCACGGTAGTACTACCGTACAGTACTAGACCGCCCGTTTCACCCCCACTTCCTCGACGCGACCAAAACAAATCCACACCCGCGCAGGCATTTATCACGACTCAGCTCCACGGCAGTCTTCGCTTGCTGCCTGGTTGACTCCCTTTTTCTTACTTCAGCCCTATTGCTCTGCCTCGCAATTGTCTCAGTTTTCCCATAACTCGCGTTGAATAACATGGCCGCTCTCACAATGACTCCCACCGTGCGGCAGCCCTTCGCGAGCTTGGATACGCCGCGCGTACGGCCCTTGCTCAAGTCAAAGATGAACCTTAAGAACCAACAGAATGGTATGTTTCTTGGAGTATAGCTATATATCAACACATAGTAACACGACCATCAGGTGCGATCTTGTCTGGCAAGAGGCAACCCCTCTCGGAGGTGGACACCGAGAACATCGACCCCACAATCTTCAACTCCTCGACAAAACGCAAGCGTGGCTCGGATGAGGACGAGCATGAGCCCATCAAGAATATCACCAAGCCCATGAAGACCTCGCGGATCACATTGACAACTGTGAAGTCCAACGCAGCTCCTCGCATCCCGACCACGCCCCCCAAGGCATCCCGGTCTACCCCCAAATCCGCTCCCACCCTCAAACCGGCCGGGCGTTCCCCACAGGCCAAGCCTTGCAAGCCATTCGCTCGTCGCTCGACCATTGCGAAGAGCCGTCCGGAGCCTGCAAGCAAAAAGAGTGTCAATCGTCCCTTTTCCCTTGCAGCCGCGCTAGCAAGTGGCAAGCCGACGAGCCAACCTGCCTCCAAGGCTCCCTCTGGCTGGTCCTTCGACATCTATGTAGATTCAGAACAGGAAGAGATGACCAATCTCATGCAGCACTCTACCTGTGTGCTGGATATCAGTGATGACGAAGGCAAGGGGGGGTCGACAACCCCAGGCAAGGAGAATATCCCCCCTGCCGAACTCGGAATCGACCTTCCTCGCTCTCGTCAACGGGAATCTCCCGCCGCTGCCGCCCGCAAGTCAGTCATGATGGAAGAATCTCGGGCTCCTCTTGGTGACTTGATAGCCGCCGACTACTATGGCGAAGATTGCCATGCTTTCTCTTATACCATCGTCTATGACGACGAGGAAGCCGATGCCACTTCCACCAAAAAGACACCTCTTCCCACCTTACCTCGATCCTGTCACAGCCGTAGCAAACTCTCCAGTGTCTCCTCTATTTCATCAATTCTTGAAGCAACCACGCCGGTCGAGGACGCCAAGTCCGGACCATCGGAGGCGGAGGTTGAAGTCTGGGAGAGCGGAAGCGCTGTGGAGGAATCTGCTTAAGACACAAAAGCCCTAAATCCGCTTTGTGATCATAACTCCATCATTATTCATCATTCCCTTTAATACGGCGTACAGTGGAAAACGGAGTTTGGGTTTTAGCACTTGGATTTTCTTTGTTATATTCGATACCCTTTTGGATTACTTTCATTTTTGTGTCTATATTATTATCTCAGGTCTTGATGACCAGCCGACTGTGACTTGTTCCAGCTCTCCTTTGTTCCTACTGAATAACTACGCACAAAAAAGTGCAATCTCTATCCTTCCTACAGTGTCTTGACTAATATAAGATTCCTTGTCTCACTGGATTTATCTGGCTTTATCTGGCTTTTATATCAATCATTCCGTTGAACGATGCTATGCCTGTGCTTATGAGCGAGAACGCGTTACGTCTCTGATGTCTTACGATGTACATACATCCAGCTGAGCAATTGGATTAGTATAAATAAGTATCTTGATACAAATGTGAGTTTTCTTTAAGCAAAGGTCAACATTAGTGCTTCAAATACAATCACCGCCGACTTCCTGACTTGCGCCGAGGTCTCGATTCCTCGATCTCCTCTCCCCCGTCTGATTCTCCCGTATCGTCATTTCCGTCTTCATCCACACCACTTGTAGCTGCTTCCATAACCTCCTCCACAGCTGCTTCCAAAATCTCCTGCTTCTCAATAGCCTCCTCTTCGCCCTCACTCTCCTCCTCGCCCGTTGCATCCCGCCACTGCACTCGCCGACCCGTAGCACTCTTCCCACGCTTCCCTGTCGCATCCTGCTCCTGTCCCTGGTTCGTCGACTCCCTCCACGATGGCGTTCCCTTAATCATCGCCCTAATCTCCGTCGCCATTGTCAACTCCTTAGTCGACACAACGCTAGCATCCAGCGTGAACGCCGTATTCACATTCTCCGGCGTCGCATAATCTGGGAAACTCAAAATCCGCGCAAAATCCTGATCATCGGGGATCCTCTCCTCAATGAGCCCGAGGATCTTATGACGCATGATCAGTTTCAGTTTCGCGAGCGTCCCACTCCCATACCACCCATCGCTGATTGTATCGCATGTCTCGCGAATAAACCCGGGTGCCTCCTCCGCCGGAAACACGATACTCCTTAGCAAAGGGTCAGTGATATCGCAGAACATCCACATCCGGCCGTCGAGCGGCAGCGGCAGCTGGCCTGTGAAGATATGCGTATTTGATCTCAGATCGGTAGAGGGATCTGTGACTGGTTCGTTGAGTCGGGGCACGGCGTGACGACGTCCCGCGTAGCCGTCGCGCGCGACGTCCGCTTCCTTGGGCAGGATCCGGAACATGACGGTTTGGTAGGGGCGGTAGTCTGGGGATGTGCGCGGGTCGTGCCCGAATTTGATGATTGCGTCGCGCCAGGGCCCGGACCGCATGATGTAGCCTACGTAGGGGATTGCGAGTCGGAGGGCGTATCGCTGTTCGATTGTGCTGAGGTGGTTGCGGAGTCCACGACGGGTCCAGGCTGGGCGCTTGTCGAAGAGGTCTCGGATGATGGCGACTGTTTCTCGGAGGGTGGCGTCTTGGGTTTCTAGTGGTGGCGTGTTTTCGTTTGGTTTGCTGGGTACTTCCGGGACGTCGTAGGAGACTAGGTGTGTTAGGACTTTTGTGGATTTTTGGGTGTTGACTGTTGTTATGTTGCCTGATGAGTCGATCGATTGGCGGACTGCTTGGTTTTGGCGGTAACTGGTTTTGGGGGTTAGCATGGGTTTGGATTGAATTTATTGGTGTGGTGGTGACATACGCGTAGGTGAATGGGATATCTCCCTGGCTGAAAGATGGAGGTGGGATGATATCGACATTTGATGACATGCCTTTGGCCATATCTAGATTGAATTGCTTCATCTTCTCATCTGCGATGTTATTAGTCTCCATACCGCTAGACCCAAAAAATGGGACAAAACAAACAGTCAAAAGGCAGAATTTGCTCCCGAAACCGATTGGAGAATGAACTACCAGTACTCGAAAAAGCAAAGTCCGGCATCCCTATACAGCCCTATTAGCATCGACTTGTTCGCAAGCCCTACAGCTCAGAAATGGGTAAGGCTATAACCAACCTCGAAACACATGCGTACGGCTCACCAGACCGACCGGCTCAATCTGATATCTGCCCACATTATCGCTCAAGCTCCGCAGGAGCTCCCTTGCACTGCGACGAGGCTGAAACTCAGGGCCAAGTGTCGAGACAGGGACACCCGTGAACGGCTCATCTGATCCTCGCTTACGCTTACGACCGGTCCGTCTAGGCACGGTCACCTTCAGGAGGATGTTGTTGGATGGCAAGCTGGTTGATTGGATAGGTCTTGACATTGGATCCTCTGGTCGGAGGTAGAGATTAGCCGGGAAATCGGCTTTTGGGGGGTTTAGGATCTGACAGTTGTGAGCGTGATATCCTGAGATAAGCGATCTTATAGTAGGGGCTGATGTCAGGGCCCTGTAAATAGGGGTATACGTACCTTGGAGATCCCCGTGTTACCCCGGAGTGTGTCGATGGCTTTATCGACATTCTTGATAATCGCCGGATGCTCGACAGTGACGATGCGACGAGACGGGATGGGATAGGATGGGGCTGTCCGGGACCCATGTTGTTCGGACATGTTGAAGATTGTGATGTAATGTTGTAATCTGCTAAGCCTAGTTTGATTGGGTTGAGTTTAGACTATGAGTAGTTGTTGGTATTGGGTGGTTGGTGCAGTCAAAATATAGATGTATATTTGATTGAAATGATTTGCGCCAGTACGAGGGCTAAACTGCCATTGACGTCAGAACGTAAGACGTTGCTTTAGGGAAGCACGTTGAATGGCTTCATATGTGATCTGAGGCAAAACTTCCAAGTGATGTCATTTCTGGTGAACTCCGGAGGATGTATTGATACCTCTTTTGTATGTACATGTAGTTACGTTGATTGACTTGACTTGCTTCTTTCTATGAGGGTGAATAATTGTGGCTCGTGGTCACATGATCTCCACACACACTTTTTTTTTTTGCACTTTAGTCTTTCGTACCTTGTAAAGATGGAGAAAGAGAATAGAACAGAACTATACAAATGTATGAGACATATTACGCGAGTGCCTTAATATAAAAATGACCAAGGAAAAAAGTCCAAATGATCATGTGGGCAGCCAATGTACAGTTCTTGTCTTATATTGTGGCCAATCTCCAGTACCGTCCCTTGCCTTATGTATGTACCTGTCCTCAGGCACAGAGGGTGCCCGTACCTATAATAGGAACCGGTAGTGGAAATAATAAGCATAAATGTGAAACAGTCATAACATAACAACCGATGTGCGATAGCCGTGGACACCAGGGTAAATATGAGCAAAGAGGGAAGGACTTTCATTTATTTACAAAATTATCTCTAAATGTTTAGAAAAAATTCCATTGTATATACTAAGTTTTAACTATATCTACGCCAAGTTAACTGATGCCTACTGAAGTGTGTTTCCCCTTTACTGGAGTTTACCGTAGTTGGTTGTACTATGTATGGGACTAAGTCAAGTCCCACGGCTTTCCTCCACCACACGTCTGAGCGCAGCTCGCCCTCCTCAGCCACAACACACCCCCCCGTCAGACCTTCAGTCCGTCCTCCTCATTAAACATTCTTCTATATCAACCGGCCCTTTTCTTGGTCCTACTGCAATCGCACAGAGTCCTTTTGAACCGCATTGTGTAGGCGACAACCGAGCCGTGCGTCTCAGTACCTATACGGGGACTCTTCTCCCACACCCCCGCTTCTCACCTAGCCGCTAAGCGACAGCCAACGGAAAGGCGATTCGATCGTCTACGGACCGACTAACTGCCTAAGTTGCTCCTATACCGCTCAGTTCGCGCCTAAGGAAACAGCGTGAGAGCGACTGAACATCTCCCCCTTCCACTCGTCCCAGTTTGATTCCACTGAGGTAAGTCATGCAGCAATAGTATTCTGTTCGTCTTGCGCGTCTAGAACCACTCTTTGTTTGTTCTCCTCCCCTTCCGGTCCCCATCTCTTATGCTCGTTGTCCTGCCGTCTCCTTCCCCCAAGTTGTTCCCTTTGCTTCATTATCCCACAGCCCCTCGGTCCTTTACACGGTTCCCTTTAGTCGACACCAGTTGGTGTTGCGACATCTACCCATTATTGCCATAATTGCTTCTGCAATCAGAATAAAAAAGGCCCTTATCGCAATCGATTGCTATGTTTAACGGCGTTGGGGTTGGAAATCGCTCATGTGGTCATTTCCAGGCCGACATAAACAATCCGGGTCTCCTGAACCGCCTCTACGCTGCCCAACTACATCCCCTCCTGCTAGTGTGCGGCATCTTGCTGCACTGGCATCGAGATCGCCGACCGAGTACATGTGGCTGTTCGAATATCTGCGACAATGAAGGGTTTCAGACAGAGAGTGGTAAGTTAATACATTTCGTCGCCGGCCTGCCTCTTTTCCGCCCTGACCTCGCTCCCCGCCTCAACATCACGACAGCCGTTGGTCCCCCTACTCCCAGCTAACTGTCCCAGCACGAGCAGTTGTCGAGGGCCAAAGATGCAAATAAATCTTCAAAGAAGAAAGATTCCTCCCACTCGTCCCAGAACCAAGCCTCCCTCGGAGTTAACCACAATCAACAATCCTCATCTCCAAAGAACGGCACCCCGACTTCGTCGACAACTTCGGTGAATGATACAAGAGGGAAGTCTCCGGATAATGCTGCGCAGGCGGGGGTGTACCCCCCAGGTCAGTACAATGTTCCTCAGGGCGCAGGCGTCGCTGGTCAGCCAGTAAATAATGGTGGTCCAGCAACTCCAACGAAACAAGGGCAAGTGCCGGCCCCCAGCGTGATCATCAGTCCGAGCGCACCGGTGAGCCCTTCTCTCCATCCCCGCCCACGCCTCTGGGTCAAGGCGACCTAATAGTCCCCCGCGTTCGCTCATCGCGCTGACCCTTGGCCCGTTTTCTAGCATGTCCCTCCCCCTGGCGCCGCGGAAACGATGCCGGGCGACCTGGCCCCTCCCAGAAAGTCCCATGTCTTCGACCGCCTCCAGACAACGCCCAAAGATATGTCCGAAGGGATCCGGACTCCCAAACGTCAGCATTCGTCGCGCTTTGATATCTCGGATCAACGCCAAAGAGAGTTGGAGAAGTTGCCGGGATTCCATGAAGTGCCACCCAATCGGCGTCAGGACCTGTTCATGCAGAAAATTGATCAATGCAACATCATCTTCGATTTTAACGACCCGACTGCCGACATGAAGTCCAAGGAGATCAAGAGGCTGGCGCTCCACGAACTCTTGGATTATGTCGCAAATAACCGTTCGGTGATCACGGAACCCATGTATCCCCGAGTCGTCGAGATGTTCGCTAAGAACCTCTTTCGACCTATCCCGCCGCCCGTAACACCCCAAGGGGAGGCCTTTGACCCAGAAGAGGATGAACCTGTGTTGGAAGTGGCTTGGCCCCATATCCAGGTGGTGTATGAGTTCTTCTTACGGTTCATTGAGAGTCAGGATTTCAACACGAATATCGCCAAGGCTTATATCGACCATCACTTTGTATTACAGGTATGTCGCCCAGACGGTTGACACTGTGCAATTATAGAATGAGACTTACGAGTTGACACTCGCATAGTTACTGGAGTTGTTTGACTCTGAAGACCCTCGGGAACGGGATTTCCTGAAAACTACCTTGCATCGCATTTATGGAAAATTTCTGAACCTGCGGTCTTATATTCGCCGCTCCATCAATAACGTGTTCTTCCAATTCACTTACGAGACGGAGCGATTCAACGGAATTGCGGAGCTGCTTGAAATTCTCGGATCTATCATCAACGGATTTGCGCTCCCGCTCAAGGAGGAACACAAACTCTTCCTGACGAGGGTTTTGCTACCTTTGCACAAAGCTAAAGGTCTTAGCATGTATCACCCACAGCTGGCATATTGTATTGTACAGTTCCTTGAGAAGGACTCGTCGTTGACGGAAGAGGTGAGACTCCCACTAAATTTCCTTCTGATCTCGATTAGCCAGACTCTGAACTTGCATCCAGGTTGTTCTCGGCTTACTACGCTATTGGCCGAAGGTGAACAGCACGAAGGAAGTAATGTATTTGAACGAGGTAGAGGATATCTTCGAGGTCATGGACCCAGCGGAATTTGCCAAGGTCCAGGTGCCCTTGTTCCAACAACTGGCCAAATCAGTTGCAAGCCCCCATTTTCAGGTGTGTACTATCACAGCTTGCCTGATTTATAGTTCTAATATGTACTCGACCAGGTGGCGGAACGTGCTCTCTACTTCTGGAACAATGAATACTTTTGCAACTTGGTCAGCGATAATGTCGAGACTATCCTACCGATCATGTTCCCGCCGCTGTACGAGAATTCCAAAGGACACTGGAATCGGTAGGTGACTCATTGTCTAGCTGTTTCGTATCGAGATTGCTGACTCGCAGACAGAACCATCCACAGCATGGTTTATAACGCCATGAAGATGTTCATGGAAATCAACCCGCAGCTTTTCGATGAATGCTCGCATGAGTATAACGAGCGTCAGAACAGTGCCGAGCAGCGTGAAAGAGCCCGAAAGGAGAGATGGGAAAAGCTGGCGGAGCAGGCCAAAGACCGGCAGAACGGTGTCCCTGCGCCACCCCCACCAGCGGACATCCCTGTTTATGTAGACGAGGTTGATACCATCACTGAAGATAGTCAGAATCGTCTCCAATCTTTGAAGTTGGATGACTCGGGCTCAGTGAAGGAACGCCGGAGTTCAACGGTTAGTCTCCATGCCTGAGTGTTCGTGGAGTCATGTTTTGACATGACCTTGTCTGCACCTCGATGAATCTTCCCCCCTGCTTTTGTCGTCATCGTTTTGCTAAGATTTTGTCGTTTTTAATGTTACAGCAAGCGTGATTCTAACGTTTAAACGTCGGTTGCTCCAGAGACGGCGCCGCGACACCCTTGATGATACTCGGAGGCGACGGAGTGGCAGCGGCAGTGAGATCCGACCGCGCGACCGCAGACGGTCGATCGGGTCAAGTGCCGTACAGATCTTAACACGAAGCAACTCTACCAAGTGACGGACAGTCGATTTGATGGCATTCTTTTATTTAGATTTCCCACAGTGATGGCATAGCGACTACGAGCTGCGATGAGTGTTTTGTTTTCACTTGGTTTGACATCTGATCACAACCCTCTGTTTCGCGCCTTTCAACCTCCATCCTTTCCCCATCTTATATTTCTTTTCTCTTTCATATCTCCTTTTGTGTACATGGCTTTCAATATTCTTTTCTCCGCGCGCAGGGCTATCTTTGTGCCCGTGATTCAAAGCGGACGTTTGAGTTGGACTATTAGAACTGTGTTCGGGTCTGGAAAACGGGTGCAAATGGCGTTTCCCTTAGTCGACGTTGATGTCGATGACCTCTTTTGATTTTAAAACATGAAGTATTTATGGCATAACAGACTAAACCCACCACTATATGCACTTCACTTTCGGTAATGCACCACGTGCGCCCTAAGCGGTACCCCTGTCTAAATGTCTCAGGTTACTAGATTGATAGGGCAACTAGCCGACAAGCGGACATAGACGCGCGCTTATCGGCATGGAGAAATGATGTAGCGAAATTGCCTGTTTAGGCCTAGTGTTCCGTTCGGGGTCTCTGCGATACCCGCGTTCTCGCTGCTGCTTTCTGGTCCATCGGTTTGCAGGCGTGAATTTGCGCGCAGTTCTCTTGACCTTTGATACCCTCCACTTTCTTTCCCCGCTCCCCACGTCCTTCTCTCTCGTTACGCTCTTTAATTAATTTTTCTTCTTTCCTGTACCTTCTGTTTAATTTGCGAGGGAGATTAATGACTTGACGCTTGTATTCTTTGTCTTGTCCGATGCAGCGTCTTCCGTCGATGGGCCATTCAAGATAGCCTATTACCGTCGCTTTTACGCCTATGAACACAACGTACAAAGCGGATTGTGCTGGCGCTCGACTTTTAGCCGGCCCTGTGGCCTGGCATTAATTCAATCAATTTAACCTGTGAAACACTCCCCTGGAGGGGTCTCGCCGACCATGGAGCGCAATATCGACATTTACGCCAGCAAGCTGGGCGACGAGAAGCTTGGTACGTCCGATATTTCGATAGTTATGGGGAATACGCTGGGATGGGAGCTTGGGCCTGTCTTAGGGCAGCTTGACGGAGCTTGTTGCCCTTGCTGACTATCTTTCAGATATCAAAATCCGAGCCAATGTCGCCGTCGAACTACGAGATAATATCGAGCCGCTATGCTCTGGTGCAAGCTATCCCATTTTCCTTTCAAAGCTATGGCCGGTGTTCAAGGGTATACTGAAGGGAGAGCCGGTGTTTACAAACTTGTCGTTCGAGCAGGTGAGTCGCCTCGGTTGGAGATATCGTCCTGCCTTTCTGCGTTGAAGACGTACGTTGTGGGGTCGGAGCTCATGTGTTGTTTAACCGCCCAGAAACTACGCAATTGTGTCCTCGAGACTTTACACCGGTTACCAATGGCCTCTCCCGATGTCGAGCCCTACGCCGCGGATATGGTAGACTTCTTGATGGACCTCGTACGGATCGAGAACGAAGAGAATGCTGTCCTGTGCATGAAGACTATCATGGACTTGGAACGAAATCAGGCAAAGGCAACGGCTGCCCGGGTACAGCCATTCCTAGAGCTTATTCAAGAGATGTTCCAGACAATGGAACAGGTTGTTCGCGACACCTTCGACACACCTAGCCAGGCCACACCCTCCGGCATGCCTTCAACACCAGGTGCCACAGCTCAGAACTTTCAATCTCCTCGACCTAGTTCGCCTGCAACTTCAGTCTCAGACCTCGGTCCGTCCGATCAGCAAGGGAGCAACGTTCTACTCAGGGGAATGCAGTCGTTTAAGGTTCTGGCAGAATGTCCGATCATCGTCGTCTCCATCTTCCAGACTCATAGGAATTCTGTAGCGGCGAACGTGAAGCTTTTTGTGCCCCTCATAAAGAGCATCTTACTTCTCCAAGCTAAGCCACAGGAGAAAGCCCACGCGGAGGCAGCTGCTCAGGGTATGATCTTCACTGGTGTATGCAAGGAAATCAAAAACAGATCTGCCTTTGGTGAATTCATAACGGCACAGGTGAAGACGATGAGCTTCTTGGCGTATTTGCTGCGCATGTATGCCCATCAGCTTCAAGATTTCCTTCCGACACTGCCTTCGGTAGTCGTCCGCCTTCTCCAGGACTGTCCCAGGGAGAAATCCAGTGCCAGGAAGGAGCTTCTTGTTGCAATTCGTCATATCATCAACTTCAACTATCGGAAGATTTTCTTGGAGAAGATTGACGAGCTTCTTGATGAAAGGACTCTAATAGGGGACGGCCTCACTGTATATGAGACGATGCGGCCTCTTGCCTATAGCATGCTTGCAGACTTGATCCACCACGTACGGGACCATCTGACTCGTGATCAGATCCGACGAACTGTCGAGGTGTACACTAAGAACCTCCACGATGACTTCCCAGGGACAAGCTTTCAAACAATGAGTGCCAAGTTGCTTTTGAACATGGCAGAAAAGATTTCCAAGCTTGATGATAAGCGAGAGGCCCGGTATTTCCTCATCATGATTCTAGATGCTATTGGTGACAAGTTTGCATCTATGAACTACCAATTTGACAATGCAGTCAAAGTGTCAAGAGCGTACAAGGAGAGCAAGAAAGACATTGAGCCTTCGTCAAAGAGATACCTTGCCGACAAGGACCACCCGCCCGACTGGGATGAAATTGACATCTTCTCAGCGTCGCCGATCAAGACCTCGAACCCTCGCGACCGGGGAGGGGATCCCGTTTCAGATAATATCTTCCTCTTCAAGAACTTGATCAACGGGCTGAAGAATATCTTCCATCAGCTGAAGAACTGCAATCCAGATCATATCCAGATCGACCCGAACAGTGTCCCGATCAATTGGTCTGAAGTCTCTTACGGTTATAACGCAGAAGAAGTGCGGGTCATCAAGAAACTATTCCATGAGGGAGCTCGGGTCTTCAAGTACTACGGCGTAGACCAGCCACCACCAGAAGTAAACTACTCTTCCCCCTTTGATTTCCTAGCAAGTCAGTACACTGCACCAATGTCACGAGAAGAAAAGGAACTTCTGGAGAGTTTTGGAACCGTATTCCACTGCATCGACACAGCCACATTCCACGAGGTCTTTCATTCTGAGATACCCTACCTCCATGAGCTTATGTTTGAACATGGTGCCTTGTTGCATCTGCCCCAATTCTTCTTAGCAAGCGAGGCTACGTCTCCTGCCTTTTCCGGAATGGTGCTTCAATATCTCATGGATCGAATCGACGAAGTGGGAACGTCAGATATGACCAAGGCCAAAATCTTGCTCAGGATGTTCAAGCTTTCTTTCATGGCAGTGACGCTCTTTTCAGTCCAGAACGAGCAAGTGTTGCACCCTCATGTAACCAAGATTGTGACCAAATGTATAGAGCTTTCCGTGACTGCCGAGGAGCCTATGAACTACTTCCTTTTATTGCGGTCACTGTTCCGCAGTATAGGTGGTGGCCGCTTCGAGCTCCTGTACAAGGAAATCTTGCCCCTGCTGGAAATGCTTCTCGAGACGTTCAACAACTTGCTGAGCGCGGCTCGGAAGCCCCAAGAGCGTGATCTCTACGTTGAACTCACCCTTACTGTCCCCGCTCGCCTTAGCCATCTCCTGCCACATCTGAGTTACCTCATGCGTCCTATCGTAGTAGCGCTGCGCGCAGACTCCGATCTCGTAGGACAGGGACTTCGAACTCTCGAGCTTTGCGTGGACAATCTCACTGCCGATTACCTGGATCCTATTATGGCTCCTATTATGGACGAGTTGATGACTGCGCTGTGGGACCACCTTCGGCCTCACCCGTATAACCACTTCCATGCGCATACAACCATGAGAATACTGGGCAAGCTTGGCGGCCGCAACAGGAAGTTCCTTAACCATCCTCCCGAACTTACCTTTGAACAATTTACCGATGACGCTCCCAGTTTCGATATCAAGCTTATTGGGCCTAGTGAGAAGCGTCCTTTTCCCATTGGTATCGGGATTGATTTGGCAATTGCGAAGTTAATGGAGACACCGAAGACGCCTGCCGCAAAGGCGTCTGATGGGTACTACAAACAGCAGGCATTCCGCATGATCTCGTCTCAGCTGAAACTCTTTATCGGACCTGAAACTCTTCCAGAGGATTTGGCATCGCTCCTTCGGCTTCACGCTAATGATCTTTTCGAGAATAAGACCACTGGCATGGCCGACATCTTGGACAAATCGGAGCGATCAAGCTCTATTCCGAAGAAGTTGTCACAGGAGGTCTCACTGAAAAAGCTTCTAAAGGCTTGCGTTTTCGCCACCACTGTGCCTGATCTAAAACAAACTGCAAACAGTTTTGTAGCTGACGTTTGCAAACATTTCGCAGTCGTTGAAGTTGGACGAGCCCTTGCTCAAGTTAGACACAACAGGAAGCCGTTCGATGTTGCCAGTGGCGAAGGATCGGTGTACCTTGACTCGCGAGTCCTCGCGGAGGCCATCGTCGAGAGTCTATCTTCCGACAATGCCCTTGTCCGTGAAGGTGCGCAGGCAGCGATGCAGATCATGAAAGATGCAGCCGGCGTCATCTTTGGTACCCCGGAGCGCATTTCAAAGCTGCCATTCTTCCAGCATCTTGGTCGTGTTTTCTGCCACAGCTGTCATAGTGAAGAGTGGTTCACCAAAGCGGGAGGGAGTCTTGGTATTCACCTCTTTGCGACGGACTTGGATCTGGGTGACTCTTGGCTCTTCGACAAACAAGCTGAATTTGTCCGGGCGTTGATGTATGTCATCAAGGACACGCCAGCCGATCTGCCTGCTAGTACAAGAATAAGGGCGCAAGATACCCTGGACTTGATCCTTCGAAGGTGCTGCAAGAATGTTTCCAAGGATGACTTGAAGAATGAAAAGAGCCGTCTCTATTCTTTGTGCGGGTTTTTTGTCTATGAGCTCTCACATATGAACAAATACGTTCGGGAAGCTTCTCGTCGCAGTTTCTCAACTATTGCTGAGGTGCTAGGGAGCCAAGTGCATGAGCTCATTTTCCCTGTGAAGGATCGTCTGTTGCAGTCTATCTTCAACAAACCGTTGCGGGCACTGCCTTTCCCCACGCAGATAGGCTTTATTGATGCTATCACTTTCTGCTTGAGCCTTCACAATAACATCGTGACGTTCAACGATCCATTAAACCGACTTATGCTGGAGTCACTCGCCTTGGCAGATGCTGATGACGAGTCTCTGGCATCCAAGCCAAATGAGTTCAAGAATGCTGAGATGATTGTAAATCTGCGCGTGGCCTGTCTCCGTCTGTTATCGATGGCAATGAGCTTCCCGGAGTTTGCCAACACGCCCCAGAACACCAGCCGTGCTCGCATCATTTCTGTCTTCTTTAAGTCTCTCTACTCCCGGTCTCCTGACGTTATCGAGGCAGCAAACGCCGGCCTGCGCGATGTCCTTACGCAGACAAACAAGCTTCCAAAGGATCTGCTGCAGAATGGTCTTCGTCCCATTCTGATGAACCTTCAAGATCCCAAACGCTTGAGCGTCGCTGGTCTTGACGGGCTTGCCCGGCTGTTAACCTTGCTGACCAACTACTTCAAAGTTGAGATCGGTGCTCGTCTCTTGGATCATATGAAGGTTATTGCCGACGATGCAATTTTACAAAAGGTTTCCTTCAGTCTTGTTGAGCAAAGCCCACCCATGAAAGTTGTTGCTGCAATCTTTAATATCTTTCATCTCCTCCCGCCAGCTGCAACATCCTTTATGGAACACCTCGTGAACAAGGTATTGGATCTCGAAGAAAAGCTCCGTCGGACTTCCAACAGTCCCTTCCGCAAGCCTCTTGTCAAGTACCTCAATCGCTATCCGAAGGAGAGCTTAGCTTTCTTCCAGGCGCGCTTCAAGGAGGAGCGGTTTGGGCGTTTCTTTGGCCAGGTTCTTGCCGACCCAGAAAGTGAAGCATTGCGTTCAGCTGTTGTTGCCGACACCGAGGGTTTCACATCTGCTTTCTTCGGGCAGGAATCGGCGGATGGCAAGAACACTGCTGCGATAAATGGTATCTACGTTACTCATTCCATATGCTCATATCAATCGACAAAACGCTGGCTTGTATCTCATGCGGATTTGAGGGCTAAGCTACTGAGCTCCGGACGCGAACTTGAGAAGAAACTGCGCAACGACAAGTTACCAGCAGCTGAGAGACTGAGAGTTGAGCAGGCCGAGGATCAACTGATGGACATCTTCACGATCTACCTGGCGGAGTCAACACAAGATTTGGATTTCCTTTTCGAAGTTATGGATGGCTTGTCTGCGGATGAATTAAAACGCACCTTGGCATTCCCAAAGTTCATCTATCGCCATATCATCACCAATGAGTCGATTGACTACCGTCGCTCTGTCATAATGCGCTGTCTCGATCTTTACGGCCAACGCACATGCTCCCAGAAGATGAAGACTTATGCGTTCCGTAATTTAGTCAACCCCATATTTGCAATGGATGTTCAGACAACGTGGAACCATCCCCCTAATAGCCCCAAGCTCATGGACAAGAGCATGACTGAATTCATCCAAAGTCGCCTGTGGAAGCCTCAGTTGGCGGACCTGAGTGAAGAGTCCAGCCAGTCAGGTGTTGACCATTCTCGCATGGAGCTTCTTCAGTTATCAGCCTTGCTGATCAAGTATCACCATCAGACTGTGCAAGATTCTCGCAAGGATATCATCAAGTTCGCCTGGAACTATATCCGGCTTGAGGACATCATTAACAAATATGGAGCCTATGTTCTAATCAGCTACTTCATAGCCCACTATGAGACACCCTTCAAGATCGTGGTCCAGGTTTATGTTGCCCTTTTGAGAGCACACCAGAATGAGGGCAAGGCCCTTGTCACCCAAGCCCTTGATGTTCTTGCCCCTGTCTTACCTACTCGAATCATGACAGCGAGTAGCAGCGCTCAAGCGCCAGATGCGCGCTATCCACTCTGGGCCAAGTGGCCAAGGCGCATCCTGGCTGAAGAGACTGCAAACCTGCAACAAGTTATGAGCATCTTCCACTTCCTCGTGCGACAGCCTGATCTTTTCTATGAATCACGAGAGCATTTCGTGCCTCTTATTGTGCCCTCATTAATCAAAATAGCTTCCCCTCCGAACTCGTCTAATGAGAGCAAGAAGCTCGCACTTAACCTCATCAACCTCATATGGCACTGGGAAGAGAAGCGTGTCAAGAGCCATACTGCTATGCCGAACGGCACAATCGAGTCTCCCAACACAAAGAAACGTAAACTTGAGGAGACTCAGGGCACATCGTCGTCTCCATCTCTTGCTCCTCCTAATGCTCGTGAGCGGTCTGAATATATGGTCCCTCCTGATCTCCGTGCTGCATTGACGAAGTACCTTATTACCTTCATTACCACTATCCCTGAGCGATTCCCTGTTCCGGCTTCTCGTATTCGCGACCTTCCTTCTTCAAAGACACAGCAGCCTGTGCTTACAGGAGACATGGTCAAGAAAGCTGTTCACTTGCTGAGAAACCTTTTGTCTCCAGAGTACTGGGGCGACCTAGATATCGAACTTTACCAGAAGGTCACGGAGCCCATTCTTGCAGGCGAGAAAGCTGACAAATCAGACGAAAAGCACATCACGAGTATGGTTAATGCTTTGCAAGTGGTTCGAGTCCTTTTGGCAGCTAAGCCAGACGACTGGATCACAGGTCGTCTGCCATTGATCCAGAAACTCTTCGAGAAGCCTCTGCGTTCTGATAACCCAGAGATACAAGATTGTCTGCACGGCGTTGAGGATGAAGTGGATATCTCTCCCAAGCTACTGCCTCCTGTCAGGCGCGTTCTTGACGCTCTGCCCGATGACCAGCCGGAAGAAGAGGATGCCATGGATGTCGAGCACTCACCGTCTGAGTTTGTCACGTATTTGTCGGCTATTGCAACAGAAACACTTTCGGCAAACAACTATGTCTCTAGCCTAAACGTCCTTTGGACCTTGTCTAAGAATAAACCCGCAGAGATGGATACCCACATCCCCCAGGTCATGAAAGTCTTCTCTCAAAAACTGGCGAAGGAACATGTCGCAGCTTCCGTGAACAACCAGAACCAGGTCATTCCAGGCACGAAACCCGCGGAAGGAGTTCCGGACCAGCAAGAGTTTGAAATTGGAGTGGACTTAATCTTCAAGACTATCGAGTTGATATCCGTGCGCATGTCTCACCTAGGGGAGCAAAGGCGTCCTTTCTTGAGCGTTTTGGCCCAGCTTGTGGAGCGATCGCAAAACATAAAACTCTGCAGCAAGGTGCTTGGTATGGTTGAGACCTGGATCTTCCACTCGAATGAATCCTGGCCTACACTGAAGGAGAAGACTGCGGTCTTGCACAAGATGCTGCTTTTCGAGTCGCGACAGGACCAAACCATGCTCAAGAAATTCCTTGACCTTGTCATCAGGATCTACGAGGATTCTAAGATCACACGGACTGAATTGACCGTTCGCTTGGAGCATGCATTCTTGATTGGTACTAGAGCACAGGATGTTGAAATGCGCAACCGCTTCATGACCATCTTCGATCGAAGTTTGACTCGTTTGGCTAGTTCCCGACTCAGTTATGTGCTGACTTGCCAGAACTGGGATACCCTCGCGGACTCATTTTGGCTTTCACAGGCATCCCATCTGGTCCTGGGCTGTGTAGATATGAATGCTCCCGCTAAGCTGCATTCTGATGACTATACTGTCTACCCTCTATCGTTCCTATTTGGAAATGCCGACAAAGATTCGAGGAAAGCCGATATTATGGTCGACATTCAATTAGAGGCATTTGTCTCTGAGCGGAAGCGATTCGTGGCGGATATCGGTGACGTTAGAGCCCGGGATTTGATGGAACCACTCTGCCAGCTGCAACACACTGATCCAAATGTTGCCTACACACTCTGGACTAATCTCTTCACTATCTTCTGGTCCACCTTGTCCAGAGAAGATCGCATTGATTTGGAAAAGGGTATGATTACTCTTATCACGCGCGAGTACCACCAGAGGCAGTTGGATAAGAGACCAAACGTTGTACAAGCGCTCTTAGAGGGTGCGGTTCGAGCTAAGCCACGGTTCAAGATTCCCCCACATGTGATGAAGTACCTTAGCCGGACCTACGATGCCTGGTACACAGCTGCAGGATACTTGGAAGAAACGGCCATCAATCCCATAATTGACACACCGACTGTTCGCGAGAGCAACCTGGATGCCCTTGTTGAAATCTATGCAGGGCTACAGGAAGACGATTTCTTCTACGGTACCTGGCGCCGTCGTTGCAAATTTGTCGAGACCAATGCTGCTCTTTCCTATGAACAACAGGGAATGTGGGATAAGGCCCAGCAGTTGTACGAGAATGCCCAGATCAAAGCTCGCTCTGGAGCAATGCCGTTCTCTCAAGGTGAATACTACCTCTGGGAGGATCATTGGTTGATTTGCGCGCAAAAGCTGCAGCAATGGGAGATTCTTAGCGACTTTGCCAAGCATGAGAACCTGAACGATCTTCTTCTTGAAGCTGCCTGGCGCAATATTGAGAACTGGCAGAGCGAGGGCAATAGAGAACAGCTCGAGTCTCTTATCAAGTCCGTTTCTGATGCGCCGACGCCGAGACGTACATTTTTCCAGGCATTCATGGCACTCCTTCAATATCACATCAAGAAGGAGAACATTCAGGAGTTCAATGGTGTTTGTGACGAGTCCATTCAGCTGTCCATCCGCAAGTGGCTTCAGTTGCCGAAGAGGATTACAAATGCTCACATCCCTATTCTGCAGCACTTCCAGCTCTTAGTCGAGCTTCATGATGCAAGCCATATCTGTGCCAGTCTCTCACAAACCAATGAGCGAAACCTGGATACGAAATCAGCCGAGTTGAAACTGTTACTGGGAACTTGGCGTGACCGCCTTCCTAACCTCTGGGATGACATTAACGCCTGGCAAGATTTGGTTACGTGGCGTCAGCATATTTTCCAATTGATCAATGCAACGTATCTCAGCTTGCTGCCACCACAGACCAACAATGTGGCCAGCAATTCCTATGCTTACCGCGGATACCACGAGACTGCATGGATCATTAACCGCTTCGCCCATGTTGCACGTAAACATCAAATGCCTGAGGTGTGTATCAATCAACTTAGCCGAATCTATACGCTTCCGAACATCGAGATTCAAGAGGCTTTCTTGAAACTGCGTGAACAAGCCAAATGTCACTACCAAAACCCCAAGGAGCTAAACAGCGGACTGGATGTGATTAACAATACGAATCTTAATTACTTCGGTGCACAGCAGAAGGCAGAGTTCTACACCTTGAAGGGTATGTTCTTGGCTAAATTGAGCCACGTTAGTGAAGCAAATGATGCGTTTGGTGTCGCCCTCTATTATGACTTGAGGCTTGCGAAGGCTTGGTCCGAGTGGGGACAATACAGTGACCAGCGGTTCAAGAAGTCCGACCCATCGGATTATGAGCTAGCCAGCAATGCTGTAAGCTGCTACCTAGAAGCTGCAGGGCTTTACAAGAACTCCAAAGCTAGGAAGTTGCTCAGTCGTATCCTCTGGCTTCTTAGCTTGGACAACGAAGAAGGTCGTGTCGCGGCTGCTTTCGAAAACTTCAAGGGCGACACTCCTGTCTGGTATTGGATCACCTTCATACCACAGCTTCTTACTAGTCTCTCGCATCGGGAAGCACGCCTTTGCAAAGCTCTTCTGGTGAAAATCGCAAAACTTTACCCGCAGGCTCTCTTCTTCTTACTGCGTACGAATAGGGAAGATATGCTCAATATCAAGAAGCAGCATGATCAAAAGCAGGAGAAGCTGAATCGTGCCAGACAGCAGCAGGCTCAAGCCCAGGCCCAAGCTTCACCGCAGCCCAAGCCTTCTCCATCAGCTGTGGGCAGCTCACCTGCGCAGAATGCTCAGCCTCCGAATGCCAATACATCCACTCCCGTACAAGGCCAGGCTAATCTGCCTAACCAACAGCAAGCTCAGAACCAGATTCAGCAGGGAATGGTTCAAGGCCAGAGCCCTCAAGTCAACGGCCAAGCTCAGCAGTCTCCTGCTCAGGGTCAGAACCAGGGTCAAGGTCAAACTCAGAACCAAGCTCAAGGTGGTCAGCAGCAGAATCTCCAGGTACCTGGGCAGAATGGAGTATCACAGCCAAACCAGAGCGCTAGTACAGAGCCTGAGAAGGAGCCCCTCAAGAAGCCTTGGGAATACTCTGATGAGATCATGTCCGGTCTCAAAACAGCTTTCCCATTGCTTGCGCTGTCTATGGAGACGATGGTCGACCAAATCCACAAGAACTTCAAATGTCCGCCCGACGAAGATGCCTATCGTCTCATTGTCGCACTATTGAACGATGGACTGGCGTATGTTGGCCGCATGCCTGGCTCGTATGCACAGGACTTCAAGCTTCCTGCTCCTACGGAAGCAAACATCACGCGCTTCGCCGAAACCATCCTCCTGGCCCATATCCGTAAATCTTTCGAGGCCGACTTCGTTGTCAAGAAGCCTACGATGTATGAGTATATTCAGAAGTTGCGGCGTTGGCGTGACAAGTTCGAAGAGAAGCTTGATCGCCGACCTCAGTCCCAGTTCCTCGAGACCTACTCTCCGCATCTCAGCGAGTTCCGATTCCTCAAATTCGACGAGGTTGAAGTGCCTGGTCAATATTTGCTGCATAAAGACAAGAACCAGGACTTTGTCCGCATTGATCGGTTCCTGCCTGATATTGATCTAGTACGCGGTATTGGTGTTTGTCACAGACGCTTGAAGATCCGTGGCCATGATGGTAGTATACATCCCTTCGCAGTCCAGCATCCAGCAGCTCGGCACTGTAGACGCGAGGAGCGCATTCTACAGTTGTTCCGTATTTTCAACGGCCTTTTAGGCAAACGCAAGGAAAGCAGACGGCGCAATCTCTACTTCCATCTTCCGCTCATGGTTCCGTTGGCACCCCATATTCGTTTGGTCCGTGACGATCCCTCGTACATTTCCATGCAGGGCATCTATGAAGACTACTGTCGACGGGTTGGAATCAACAAGGATGATCCTGTACTGTTCACGATGGAAAAGATGAGATCATTGGCAGAGACGAAGCAAAGTGTAAGTGAAACCACCGCACCGACATACTTGAACATGACTAATATCCCCCAGCGGACACCTGATCAACAGCAGGTACTTCGAACTGAGATCCTCACTGCGATCCAGGAGAAGTGGGTCCCCAGCAACATTGTGCTGGACTACTTCCAAAAGACGTACCCCAACTTCTCGGACTTCTGGCTCTTCCGCCGTCAATTCGCATACCAATATGCGGCCATCGCCTTCATGACCTACGTGATGCATATGGGCAACCGCTATCCCAACAAGATCATGATTTCTAGGACGACGGGTGACATTTGGAGCTCTGAGCTGATCCCAGCCATCAACCCTGCTAAGGCCTTCTTCTACAACCCGGAACAGGTGCCTTTCCGTTTGACGCCCAATATTCAGACATTGATGGGACCCATCGCCACTGAAGGTCTATTTGCTTGTGCACTGATGGCAATTGCCCGATGCCTTACGGAGCCCCGTCATGAGCTTGAGCAGCAACTAAGCATTTTCGTCCGAGACGAAATGATGTTCTGGGCTACAGCACAGCATCGGGGCGTTCTACCAGTTCCGCAGCTTCGTGATTTGGTATATAACAACAGCGATATCATCGTCAACCGGGCTGTCAGCCTTGCCAGTCCTCCGGAGGGCAATCTGCCAGCCAACCAAACTACTATCGACCTGATCTCCAAGGCTGTCAACCCTCAGCATCTAGCAACCTGCGATGCTTTGTGGATGCCGTACCTCTAGTCGGGGGCTTTGTGTTTTTTTGCTTCTTTGGTGTATTATTTTCTCGTGTTTGCTTGGCGTTTTCATTTACTCGGCGGATTGTGGAGGATTGCCTATGGTTCTGATGAGCTAGTTCCGTTTCACTGTGGTACTACTTTACTGTTTCAGCGTGGCGCTCTGGGAAATATCTTTGATGGATATGCTTATGACCTGTCTCTTAATCGCTATACGTTCTTGATTGTCCTTGTCATATTTAGTATTTATAAGAATTGAAATAATTCAGCAGTCAAGTCATATCCTTCGTCGTAATGCTCGTAAGCAACTGTATCCCATACAATCCCGATTGAACGCCAAGCCTATAGATAGCAATGTAAGAATTTCGACGAGCAATGTTTTACACCAGCGATGGCTTTGCCTTCTTCTTAATGCCCAAACTATTCGGCAATGGCTTCTTCGCTTTCTTGACCCGTGCGAATGAAGGTGGCGCGTCGCTCGGCTTGGGGTCTGGCGTAGCGCCATTTGAAAAATCCTCCTCAACAAGCCTCTTCACCTTCTCCCCGGTTTCCGTGGTGAATGCCCTACGCGCAGCCTCCTCGATCTCCCTCTCAGCCTTCAACTTATCTTCGTCGACTTCCTCCCGTACATGCGCAAGCGCCGTCTCATCTCCCAGCGCCTCATTCCTCTCTATCCTAGCATTCCTCGTCCGAATCTCATCCAGCGCATCCGCAATCGCCATCTCCCTCTTCGAGTCCAACATCTTCTCCTCCAGCTCAGCCATCTTATCCCTCTCCGCGCGCTCGTGCTCCTCGTTCTCCTCCTTCTCTAGCCGATCCAGCAACTGCTCCTCTGTCTCGTTATACGTCTCGTTCTTCGGATCCCGCCATGGCTCGAAATTCCGCTTCGCGCCCTTCTCCGCCGTGTAATCCATGTTCTTCGGGTCCGTCTTGAATGTAATCTCGCCACTACATCTCGTGCACCGAATATAGAAGCGATAAATGGGGATAGAGAAATATTTCTCTTCTGTCGTTTCTTTGCGCGCGTTGAATTTTCTACCCTTATAAATGAATTCTCCACATTGAGTGCATTTCATCTATAAATATCAGTTGGCTGCAAATTGATGACCAAAGCGAAAGGAGGTTAGGTAGAAACATACCGAAAACGGGGCCATAAGTCGAACCGTGATCACCTTGGGGCCTGTCTGTTTGTTTTTCGTACGGGTGATTGCGCTCGGATCGAAGTCTGGTGGGTAGTACTGGAATATGTTAGTTATACCGCAAGGGTTATAAGGATTCGTTTCTGGAGGGTTGATGAACTCACCTTCGAAAGGACCTTTCTCTCAGACATATTGGCGGTGTTTTATTTGGATTTCTGGGTTTGGGGTGCTGTATGGGGGCTTGATTTGCTTTTAGTCGCTGTAGCAGCGTGGTTGTTGCTTGAGAGGGAACAATATCTGGATGATGGTGATGTTGCTATTCATATCAGAAAGATGATAGCTTGATATTGGTCACGTGTGAGGCGCTAGTTCAGATGCTTTGGCTTGACTATTCCGGTTTTGGTAAAGAGTTTGGCTTGTCGTGGTGCTTACCGCCTACTTAATCGAAATAACTGGCTTCATAGGAAGGCGGTCACTAGCATGTCCCTATTGACCTCCGACCGAGCGAAAGAGATTCTTTACTTGCGTACTGCGATGTTGATACCGCGATCGAAAAAGGCTCTTTTCAGACTGAAAAGAGCTTACTTTAGTGGCTATACAGCGTTTCTATTGCCGCGAATTTTTTGAGGAGAAGATAATTGTTTTTGCGGGAATACTAATCTTATATACTCGCTTTGCCAAAAGATACACTATGCAACTGATGGAGTACTCAAATTATTCTGCCCGGCAATAATTTTCCCTTCACATGAGCGTTATGCATCCATGGGTATAGGTTTGCTTTGTATTAGTCTCCTCAATATCGGTATTTCGATTTCTTACTATACACTCGTCTATGTTCATATTCTTCATTTCTTGTGTATTGATAGATCTAAGCCTGCTGGCACATGGCTATACTATTACACACTTTCGGGAAATATATAAATGTAAACTTAGCCTTAGCTATCCATCATGTTAGAGTTCACATTCGTAACCCAAAACACCGAACTGTAATCGAAGACCAGAGATATAGTCTACTAAATATGATGGTGTATTGGCTATGTTATTTCCAGCTGTTTCCCACCCTGGGTCATTCTTATTAACCGTATTATTCGATGTATTGAACTATGGATGTAGTTATCCGAATTAAAGTACGCGAGACGGACCTGAAAAGAGCGGGTTGGTTGCCAGCCTTACATGGTAGGAGACAACTCCGGTAGAGGATATAAATATAATGATGATGTCCTAAACAAAGCAGTCTCCGGTAGTCTGGCATTCCCAGGCTAACTTCGCTCTTAAGGTCGTGGGTTGCGATTATGCTTCTATCTTGCGATTGACTCAGTTCGAAGCCCTAGCGTGGTTTTAGTTAAGAAAATGAGCTTGAGATACATGCGTGTAGTCCCGATATTCTGAGCACTAATTGCTTCTCCCAGAGCCCTTGCACAGATGCCTCTATGGGCCTAGAGGGTTTCGATCTATCAACTTTATAGGCATGGTCCCCTCGCTCGTGACTGTAAGATAAAGTTGGGAAGACAGATTATTCTTATCTGATTGCGAGCCACCCTTGAGCGGGTAACAAATTCAGGCAATCGCCGAATTTGATTACCTCAATTCGTTGTATGAGAAAGTTGAGGTTGATATCCAATTACCCGATAAGGTAAGCGCACAGACCTAGTGACGCGCCATTTTGGGAAGCATAAAACAAGCAAACAAAACAGTCAAACATGCAATTCCGCGGATCGCATCCATAGATTCCAATCTGGATTCTCTCCTTCCCTCCTGCGTTGAACGTACACTGGGCCAGCTGTTTCCGTGGATAAGCCATAGTCGTCGCTCTGTTAGACGCTTGTTTCTGAGACCTTTTGGGGAAAAGTTTGGCGGTTGTACCTGGAACCAGGAACCAACGAATGCGCCTAATCTTTATCGCCCCTCCGGACCCCATGCCTCACTGCAACAACTCCGAGCTTCCCTAATCCCTTTTGCCCTTACTCGATAGCGCATAACAACTAGTGTCATGGAGAAATTCCTTCGCTCCTGGCGGCAGGATGCGTTGAACCGTGGCCAGCATGATGCGGCAGTCTACATCGGTGACAAAGTGCTCGCGTTAACTAGTCGGTAGATCCTGTGCCCTCGCGCTGCAATCAATAAGGACTAACGTATTTTACTCGCTCAGACAGCGACTCGGATGCCTTTTGGTTGGCTCAAGTACATTTCTCGAATAACAACTTCACCCGAGCTTTGGCTCTCCTATCACGGAAGGATTTGATCCCCAGAAGTACCGCCTGTCGCTACTTGGCCGCGCATTGTTATATAAAGCAAAACCAGTTTGAACAAGCTCTATCAATACTCGGCGACCACAACCCGACTCATCTGATCCGCAGCAACAATAATAGTAACAGCCGTCGCAAGCTGCAGCATCTAAATAGCCAAAGCCATGTCACTTTACGCAACGGAAAAACCACCGCTTCGCGGATCGATCGCGGCGAAGAGCGAGAGCGGGAGGATGCAAGTAACATTCGTTTTGAGGCCGCAATGTGCTATTTGAGAGGGCTTTGCTTTGCCAAACAGAATGCGTTTGATCGCGCTCGTGATTGCTACAAGGATGCTGTGCGCATTGATGTCCAATGCTTCGAGGCGTTCGATCAATTGATGAAGAACTCGCTAATGTCACCTGCGGAGGAGCTCGAATTTTTGGAATCACTTGACTTTGACTCTATCTCGAGTCCGGACCCATCTGTGTCTCAGGAAGCCGCTCATTTCACGAAGATGCTCTATACCACCCGACTATCAAAATACTCGTCCCCTGCAATTCTTTCCGACGCAACCGAAACACTGTCCACGCACTACAACCTCTCCGAGAATCCGGATATACTGCTTTCACGCGCAGAGGCCCTGTATACCCAATGCCGCTTCGCAGAAGCGCTAGAGCTGACTTCGTCGATTTTGTCGACCTCCCAGTCGTCCACGGCGCTAACAGCGACGACAGCCTCCATTCCAGCCCAGAACCATCTGGGTCATGCGCCTGCCGTGTATCCCTTACATCTGGCATGCTTATATGAAACTGGCGCCACCAATGCGCTATTCCTTCTCTCTCACACGTTGGCGGATCATGCTCCAGAAGAGTCTTATACCTACCTAGCCATTGGTGTCTACTATCTATCTGTTTCTAAAGTAGCGGAAGCCCGACGATTTTTCTCGAAGGCATCTCTGCTAGATCCTCATTCAGCGCCAGCATGGATTGGCTTTGCTCACACCTTCGCTGCTGAAGGAGAGCATGATCAAGCTATCGCGGCTTATAGTACGGCGGCCCGACTCTTCCAGGGAAGTCATTTGCCGCAACTGTTTCTCGGCATGCAGCATTTAGCCTTGAATAACATGTCGCTCGCCCACGAATACTTGTCCGCAGCCTATGCAATGTCGACGGGCGCAACGTCTGGCTCGGTTCCCGCTCTCCCTCCTACCCCATCCACTGGAGCGTCCTCCCTGGGCGGCGATCCGTTGGTACTCAATGAGTTGGGTGTTGTACTCTACCATCAAAATCATCTTGAACCAGCCGTAAAATTATTCCGCCAAGCTCTCAGCCTGGCCGCCTCTCTCAACTGTGAACCAGGAGCATGGGTAGCCACACGGGCGAACTTGGGCCATGCTCTGCGTCGCATTGGACGCTTTACAGAGGCACTAGTTGAGTTTGATGAATGTCTTCGTATCGGTGCTGCAGGTGCTAGCTTCGGGTATACCCCATTCTTAGGAGGAAGTGGAGGCAATGCTTCTGGTGCGGCGTCGTCCGGTGTTGGAGGCTACGAGGACCGCGGCTTGATTGGCTCACTCCATACAGCTCGTGGCCTTGTTCTACTCGAACTAAGCCGGACGGTGGAGGCTGTCACCGCTCTCCACGAAGCGGTTCGTGTCTTGGGGGCTAGTGGAGGTGGAGACGCTGCTGCTGGTGCCGGTGTTGCGGGAACACTACTCTCTCGAGCCCTGGAGATCTGGGCCCTGGAGGGTAACGAGGCTGAGCCGATGCTGTCCGAAGAAGTCTCACGAGCAGGAAGCGGCAGCCGAAGTTCTAACCGGTCGTCGCGTGACAAAGGAAAGGGCAAAGTTGCCAGGCGACGCGCTATTCCAGAAGAGCCGTATTCTGAAGAGTGGACGGATGAGGTTGCACAGGTCGATTCTCACAACTTGAGAGGCGGCTCTGAGACACTGGAGGACAAGGTGGAGATGGAATTGGACGATGAGGCCGATGGACTTCTGCGCCAAGCGATGAGCCGCGTCCGAGGTGGTCGAAGCAGACGACGACCTATGTTAAGTCCCGAGGTGGAGGCTAGTGATACGCCTGAACCTGCTGCGGGTCGTCGGCGAGGGTCGAGAACGTTGAGAACTAACGCTAGACAATGATTGTAGTTTGATGCTTAGAAGGCTGGATTTGGATGCATTGCAGTTGGGCGTTTGGATGAATTATACCCGGGTTTGTTCATTGATCCTGAAATCTATGGGAAGGGTTTCTGCATTCTTGACGTATATGATGCTTTTGTCTCGTTCCTGTCGGCAGAAATGTGTGATGTTGGAGAGTTGCGGAGTACTTCTGTCCCCACAACTAAATGAATAGAAATGGAATTATTCGTTCCAGTGGATTGAGATGTCACTTATGCCTCCGGGTTCGCCTCATCTTTCTTTTTGATTGAATACCCCACCGGATGTTATTTCCTGTGTAAATAATTTAAGGAGCGATGGCGCAATCGCCGACAGCGGGGAGACGTCTTACGTACCCTCGATATCTGTATCGGAGGGCTCCGGTCCCATGATAATATATAACCGGGCGACCTGAAAGGTTGTAAGTACTTGTTCTTCCTACCAATTGATATCTTTAGTAGTCATACCAGTTGCGCTCATCTTGTACCCCAATTAGAAATACAACATGGGCTCAGCTCCCCGCCCTAATTTCCTCATCATTGTGGCCGATGATCTCGGATACAGTGACACCAAGCCATTTGGATCGGAGATTGAAACTCCAGCACTGGATTTTCTGGCACGGACAGGAACATGCCTGACCAATTTTCACACCGCGTCAGCCTGTTCACCTACTCGCTCTATGCTGTTCTCCGGCACCGACAATCACATTGCCGGGCTGGGCCAGATGGCTGAATATATGAGAAATGCTAAACAGTACCAAGGCAAGCCAGGGTATGAGGGATACCTCAATTGGAGAGTAGCCGCCTTGTCCGAAGTGCTGCAGGATGCTGGTTATTTTACGACCATGTCGGGGAAATGGTACGTATACTCCAGCCAATCCACTAATGGTATATAACAAACTAATCAGTTGAGAAGGCATTTAGGACTGAAGAAAGAGATCGCTCCCTGTTCTCGCGGGTTTGAGAAGAACTTCTCGTACCTCGCTGGATGTGGAAACCACTTTAACTACGAGCCTCAACTGGAACATCCTGGAGATGGCTTCCTGGCGCCATTGAAATCATCCGCGTTCTGGATGGAAGGGGACAGATTCCTGGACCGAACCACCGATATCCCTTCGGACTTCTACTCGACTACAACTTTCACAGACCAATTGCTCCAATACTTGACTTCCAGGGAGAAAGATGACGACCGGCCATTCTTCGCATACTTGCCCTTCACAGCACCCCACTGGCCTCTCCAAGCCCCGCGTGAGCTAATCAACAAGTACAAAGACCTCTACAACGAAGGCCCCGAAGTCCTCCGCCAAAAGCGTCTCGAACGCCTCATCCAACTAGGCCGCGTGCCCAAAGACGTCAATGCGGCGCCCATAACCCTCGAAAGCGACGACTGGGCCTGGGACAAACTGAGCGACGAGGAACGCGCCGGGTCAGCCCGCAAAATGGAGGTCTTCGCCGCTATGGTCGATCTAATCGACCAGAATATTCAAAGAGTCATCGACCACCTCCAATCAACCGACGAACTAGATAACACCTTCATCCTGTTCATGTCCGACAACGGCGCCGAGGGCGCAATGCTCGAAGCCCTACCCGTCATGGGACCCTCGGGCAACATGAAGACCATCATCGACAAGTATTACGACAACTCACTCGAGAATATAGGCAACCCAGACTCATTCGTCTGGCACGGTCCCGCGTGGGCTAGTGCCGCTATGGCTCCTTCGCGCGGATTCAAAACCTGGATCACGGAGGGTGGCATCCGGTGTCCGTGTGTGGTGCGATATCCGCCGCTGGGAGTTAGCAATGGGCAGACCGACTCGTTTGCAACGGTCATGGATGTTTTCCCGACGGTTTTGGAGTTAGCGGGTGTGTCTCTTCCCGGGGAACAGTTTAGGGGGAGAGAGGTTGTTCCCGTGCGTGGTTCGTCGTGGGTGCCGCATCTTGCGGGCCGGACGGCGGAGTTTCATGAAGACGAGGAGGGCTATATTACGGGATGGGAGTTGTTTGGGAGACGAGCTATTCGGCAGGGTTCGTGGAAAGCGCTCTATATGACTGCGCCGTTGGGGAAGGATCGGTGGGAGTTGTATAACCTGGATGAGGATCCCGGGGAGGTGGTTGATCGGGCGGACTCGGAGCCAGAGATTTTACAGAGGTTGATTGAGCATTGGGAGGTGTACTATGCTGAGACAGGGATGGTTGATCCGGCGCAGGAGCTTCCGCATACGAAGACATGATGTGCCGATCGTTGATGGTGAGGTTTTACAGCTTGAGGAACTTGTGATGTAGGGCTGGTCTAGACTATAGTATGAGAGGTTTAGAGTTCTCTGAATGTAGTATTATCATCTTAAGTACTCTCATTCTACTAAGTTAATACATGTAGACACTCACCTGAAGAAAAAAAAAAATATAAACCCTCACCTACAACAACAAGTATACAAAAAAAAATTCCCATAACCATAACCCAACAAACCCGACCATGACCAAAACCCAAGATCACCCCCGGCAGATCGACAACAGTTCTACCAAGGTCCACCAACGACTGAAACCGTATTCCACCCAAAACCAGTCAAAATTCCACCCCAAATGCCAAAAAAATATGTAAAATAAACTTTCCCCAAACACCAGATCCCCACTGTTTGCCGATCCCGTCGCAGAAGTACCTAATATGCATGATAATATCCCGATTCGGGTCTAAGTGTCTATTGATAAGGCCAGCATGAAACGATGGGGCTTCTTGGCAGTTTTCGGGGACTTTTTTCTTGTTCTTTTTTGTGGGTAAAACGGTAGTTTTCAGGGTTTTTTCTGGCCGCGATCGGGGGGTTTGTTTCAGGGTTATCTATATATGGAATGGGGGATTGGGTGGAGTTTGGGGGGTTTCGAGGGTTCAATTGTAGGGGTTTTTGAGTTTGTTATTCTCTCTTATTTGGTTGTGGGTTACTATCGTTTTTATGGGGTTTTGGTGTAGGTTGTTTTTGGAGGGAGTTTAGATGTGTTCTGTAGGGTTGTGATTGTTATACTCGTTTTGTTGCATATCTGGTCAAGTGACCTAGATACCATCAGATATGCAATTCAGATTATAATGTTAATAATCACTATTATGAACTAAACCCGAGAATAGATTCTTAATGCCGTGCTATCCGAGCGAAGTTTCAAGTTTGACTTTGACACTGGCGTATTGAAAAGGTTACATCCTCTTAGTCATAACGACTGCAAGTCCACCGCGAGAGTCAGAAGAGTGCTTAGGGCAGTTAGAGAGTTCTGCTAATTATAGTAAACAGCATTTCACTGCGACGGTTCACCAAGACCACATGATCTACCCCGGTTTAGAGACCACCGTCTGGTCTGGGCTCTCCAGGTCAGGGACTAGGGAGGCCAAGAGTTTCGGACGGGATATAGGTTCGAGTTTACCGTTGAGCACACGGCACTAAAGGGGTCCACTTGACCATGATTTTCGCTTAGAGGATCGGATGGTTTGTCAGGGTTTGTGTTGCTTTATGGGATTGTATAGAGCGATTTGAGTGCTTGTCGAGAGACATATCAAGATAAGGGAGACGAGATACACTCATCCTCGATGGTACAGGAACTCAGTCCAGCTGTCAAAGATGCACATGCACAGACATGTGCTTCTTCTAGAAGCACAGAGCTTAGCTCCGTGCTCGCCACCGGTCAATTGAGTTTTACTAAAGGTTTGAGGCTAAAGAGGTTGTCTCGGCTTGAAACTTGGATCTACATCTTAACCATCACGTTTATCCCGAATAGAGCTGTTGCAATGCAACCTCCCCGAGCAAATGCCATTGTCAAAGTCAATTGATCGCTGAACAGGGGTGTGATCAAAGGTATATAAAGCCTCGCAGACCTCCAGAAGCAATTCCTCATCCAAGCAAGCTTCGACAGCATCTCTCTCTTCTTTTCATTCGCTTTCTATACAAAAAACTATCTTACGATCTTTATTATCTTTCCTTTTCTCTTTTCAGTATGCGTTTCGCTTATTCTACTGTAGCCTTGACGGCAACAGCCCTTGCAGTCCCGGTGACTGTTCCTTCTACTTATCATCGTACCTCTACGGTCCCTGGGAAGGTCCTTGAAGCTTCCAACCCGGCCGCTGGTCGATTGACGGCTCGGACCTTCGGTCCATTCCTCAATTGGATCGGATCGCTTCACGGAAGTACCTGTGAGGAATGCGCGACTGGTGAAAGAACCGGCAACACCATGGGTGTCAGCGTTGGCAGCAGTGAGGAAAATTGTGACGAGAACTCGAACAGCAACGAGAATTCCAACAGCAACTCGAACTCGAACAGCAATGAGAACTCGAACACCAATACCTGGGGCAGCAGCACTGACAGCGGTAGCATGCCCCCTGGTGGTATGCCTCCTATTGGCGGTATGCCTCCTTCTGGTGGTACTCCTCCTGGTGGTATGCCTCCTTCTGGTGGTACTCCTCCCACCGGTGGCATGCCTCCCACTGGCGGCACTCCCCCCAGCTCGGGTACCGATACCTGCGAAGACTGCGAGGGAGGTACTCCTCCCTCTGGCGGTACTCCCCCCTCAGGAGGCACCCCGCCTACCAGCGGCACTCCTCCTACTGGTGACGTTCCGACTGGGGACACCCCCAGCGGCACCCCTCCCACCTCCGGCACTGAAACTGGCGAGGAGACTGGCACCGAGACTGGTGGATCTCCTCCATCTGGCAGCACTCCTCCTACTAGTGGCACTCCCCCCACCAGCGGCACTCCTCCTTCTGGCGGCACTCCTAGTGGTACCCCCCCTACTGGCGATGTCCCCACTGGCGACACCCCCAGCGGCACCCCTCCCACCTCCGGCACTGAAACTGGCGAGGAGACTGGCACTGAGACTGGCGGATCTCCTCCATCTGGCAGCACTCCCCCCACCTCCGGCACTCCTCCTTCTGGCGGTAGCCCTCCCACCTCCGGCACTGAAACTGGTGAGGAGACTGGCACTGAGACTGGTGGCTCCCCTCCCTCTGGTGGCTCCCCTCCTACTAGCGGCACTCCCCCTACCGGCGACGTCCCTACTGGCAGCGGTACTCCCCCCAGCTCTGGCACTGAAACCGGCATCACCACTGGCGAAGAGACTGGTACTTCTACTGGTGGCTCCCCTCCTACTGGCGGCATGCCTCCATCCGGCGGTACTCCCCCTAACTCCGGCACCGAGTGCGAAGCCTGCCAGGGCGGCAACAACTCCGGCAACTCCTCCGGCTCCTCTTCGTCCTCTTCCTCATCATCCAGTAGCAGCAGCTCCTCCAGCTCCTCCAGCGGCTCCAGCGGCAACCACGCCTCAGCCAACGCTTCCGGCCCCAACGACTGCGCCGAGTGCGAAGTCTCCGCATCTGTCTCTCCTGAAGACTGCGAGGAGTAAAGCAGTGACGAAGATGAGGAATGCCAGTCACTTAATCGCCCCATCTAGCCATGGGTATTCGGGTGCTTTTTATCAGTTTTAATAACTTCTGTCCATGCTGGTTTGAACCGGCTTCAGCGCTCGTCTACTTGTTTCTGTTTCCTGTAGACTAGGGTCTCATGTTTCCTATTTGTCTGTCGTTACTGTGTGAGATAGTTGATTCGCTCCTTAGTATAATAAATAGAATCAAATCACGTTAATGTGTGTTTGGGGGTTGATATTGGCATTTTCAGTCTTTCAGTACTGTCTAGATAAACGAGTAGCTAATCAACTCTACTATTTAATAGATAACAACTGGCATTCTCCTTTTACTCTGTGGACTCATATGGAATAGTGAGAGATGAGGGCAAGAGGGGCTTATGTTAGTTTCTGTGTCAATTTTGTTAAGATGGCGGCTATCAGATCCTAGTGGCTATATTGGGGGCCTGATGGCGAAGCGCTACAACGGACCGAGCCGCCTGGAGAGTCCGGCCGGAGTGGGGGTAGGCTAGGTAGCCCTAACTTCTAAGCACTTGGAGGATGACGAGTACTTTGATCAGCTTGTGCCAGAGGAAACTAGGGATCCTATCTTCTCCTAGAGCTTTCCCTGCCTTCGACCCTCTTATGGCTTCTCGTATTCTTGTGTAGTGATAGGTGAAGTTCAACCCGCTCTGGGTACTAACTAGAAGGAAGCAGTGTCGATGGTACTTCTAGCCATCCCCGCTAATTCTACCGCCTGCCCTCATTATCCCCTCACTACCTCCTAGCATGCCAAGGTATCACTGTACAAATAACAGAGAGCAAAGAACTTTCTCTGTATTTTAAGTTTCACCACTCCATGAGTCATGGAATCGATGAATGACTCATTCAATGTACAAATCCAAACTGTTCCCCCCGGGATTGAGCCTCCACACTCACGGAAGTCGCACCCGAAAATGGCGCCAGGTCCATCTGTGCCCTTGGAAATCAAGTATGCCAATGCATCCGACCTGGGTGCACTCGTGAGCATTGAAATCCGCTCTTTCCCTTCGTCCAATTATATGCGCAGCACATACAAAGGATGTGATCCACTGGCAGTCCACACATTCAAAACAGTCTGTTCCTTGGAGTACTTCGCAAAGTCCGACTGCCATATTCTAGCGGGTGTCGACTCTGAAACCGGTGAAACCATCGCATACAGTCGCTGGAATATCCCAGCTATTTATGGGGTTGAAAGAGCCGTCGACACGAGTCTGAGCATCGATGCACAGGCGCAAATGCAGAATGCGTGGGCGTATGCCCCGAAGTTGAACAAGGGTACCTATATGTTCTACGAGGAGTCGATAAAGCGGAGTAGGAATAGACATCTTAAGCAAACCGATATTGGTTCGTTACCTTATTTTGCACACTCTACATGAGAAAGTTTATGATATTGACTGCTAGTAATACTGCTAGTCCTGGAACTACTGTGTCTTACCTGAGTACCAAAGAATGGGGATAGGGAGTGCGTTTCTCAAATGGGGTATTGAGAAAGCAGATGCCAGTAATGCCCGGATATATCTGGAAGCTACGATGGAAGGAGTGCCAGCGTATTTGAAGCATGGGTGGAAGATCGTCGAGGAGATACTGTTGGAATACACAGAGCGTGGTGGAGAGGGAAGTCAGACATTTGCATTTATGATCAGAGAGCCCCAGGGAACTGGGTTTTGATTTGGTACTCTCATTCCCATTCCTAGCAGAAGGTATTTTCTGGGAGTCGTTGCTTGTGTGCATGGTCTAGAAGATTGTGCTGCTACCATACAGTTGTCAGCAAATGCTTTTTGCAAAATTAAAGAAATCCAGAAGACAGTGTTGGACTTGAAGTGCATAATAGCGACTTGGATGAGAGATATAATTCCATTTTTTCTCCAGCCTTGGATTATTTTTTCTTTTTAATCCAATGGTGATATATATCTCTTGCGTCCGATGGGCTCGAAGTACATATAATAGTTTGAGAAAATTGAATGTAATGCTAGAATTCCAACTTCAAATCACTAATATGCGGCTCCTTTGAGACACAGGTTTGGTAGCTTGGGTAAGCGTGTGTAGTGCTATATGATATGAAGCTGCGCGTGTTCGGAAGAGAAATAGGTGCTTCATAGTGCACAATCTGCGACTGTCGAGCTTCACATCCTTAAGTGCTGCAAATAGAAGAATAGCGGCGACTATACCTCTCTGTCATTCGGAGTAAATTGTAGCTAATACTTTAGGAGATGCGAGTCACCGAGTGTTGTTTTTATCTTTGTTGTAATGAATCATGTCGGTTGTTCATTGTGAACATTAGTATAATACATCAGCAGGTCAAGATGGGGTTCCTGAAGCTGAATGTTCTTTGACAAGATTCCCAGGCTAGCCACCGAAGCACAAAGGGTTTTGAAGATATAACCTTATTTGAAGGTAAAAGCGCCACCAGGAACTGCGGCCATACGTATGTCGGAAAGAGTAAATAAGCTTTCATTTGGTCAGGAACGTCGCTTGTGGTAATTTTCATCCGCTGCAGGAATCCTTGAATGTCACATGCTCTGTCATTCTAATGAAACGTGAACAAAATAAACAAACAGAAAAAGGGAGTAAACCAAGAACGTTGGATCCCTGTCCACAAACCTCGTAATTTCCCTTACATACAAGCACACCTTCGGAATCCATTCTACCATAACCCTTTTACTTCTGAGACACAATGGAAGTCTCGGATATATCAGTATAAGGTGTTTCTTGGAGGCCATGGGTCGAATATTGTCCAAGTGAGAGTGTCGGCGAGCTTCGGATATACTTCGGCTAACACACCTCCCCTTGATTGTTGCCAGAGAGTACCTAGACAATACCACAAGTGACCGAGATGCAGTAAAAGTCTACCACCAGAAGAAAGAAAACAAACTTCCGAGAAAAGGAATGGAAAGATCTTGGAATCAGATCTCGAGGGGAACATATTTTAACCGATCATGACCGACGAGTGTTTTACTGTTTTACCTCTTGGTGAGAATAAATAAAAAGAGGACCCAACAAACTCGTTGAACACAGCCCACGTAAGTAAGGCCTTGGCGGGTGGGGAGATCCTGAGGCCCCAACCATTTAGCGTCAAAGGGGCGAAAAAAAGGGTCAGGGTGGGGGATTCCTTTACGTCACTGGCGCCTCTTCATAGCTATGACCTATTTTAGTACTTCGTACATAGTAATTCTATCGCCAAGTTCCCGGCGATTATTTACATATGATATCTATTTCTGTCGTGTCATGCTGCACTGAGTAAGATGAGATTATGAATATAAGTTCAGTAAGAATAAGTTGTATACGTAGGAGGATACGGAGTACCCCTGAGATCGTCACCCGCGCCATATGGACGTCCGTCATACATGTCACAGTCAGGTACGGGAGCAATGACGGCGCCTGACTCGCTATCTTACTGGCCGCCAGCTGGCGCTCCCGTAGGAGTTCGCAGGGTTGCGGTATCCGGTACCGTACTTGAACCGTTGTAGTTTAGTGTCAGGGGATCCCTAACAAGGCTGAGTTGCTAGCCTCTTCCTTGTGGATATGCTTCTCTATCGTGAGACCTTGTTTTCGGGGGCAATGTTTGCTTTCTTGCCCAGTTTTTTACGATGACATGCCAAACTCAGTAACGAATGCGACAAGTAACAGAGAAGAAAGAAGAATTAGTCAAATTCAGGGACTTCCGCCGGACGATGTTAAAAAAGCTACGGACCAATGGTCGGACGAGGGGAGGCCCCACAAAGCTTGTCCATCATTGACCAAAAGGGAAGGATTGTCAACCCCCCGCCGTGTAAGTTTCAGAGCATCGCCGCGTCATTGCCTCTCGCGCCGTCATTCTAGGCCCCTGATCCTTTTGCTTCATTCGTTTATCCTTCCCGCTGCCCCCTTGGCTCAATTTTGTCCTCCTCTCTCTCTCTCTTTCTTTTCTTTCCTTCTTCCTCTATCCTACAATGCTATCGATCTATTTACGCGTCATCTCGTCTTCGCCGGCGCGATGGCCATACCCAGTTGTTCGAGATGGCGCCTGCGACCAATTGGTCTCCTCTACCTGTTTTACCTCGTGGGATTTATGAGCTTCGCTTGTATTGTCGCTATCTGGTATGGCGTCAATTCCGACCGAGACTATATTCATCCGCTTTTGACCCAACTCATCCCCGCCGGACACTGTGCGTGCCAAACTTCGACCACCTTCCAGTGCTCCACCTGCCTGTCATGCTCCGAACATAGTCTTGTCCCGCAGCTTACCTCCGCCCCGAAATGGGAATTTAACTCGGATCGCGATTCAAATAATGAGGGTCTCAGTACACCTCAGTGCAAGGCCGCATTCCCGGGACTCTACGAAGACGTCTTCCGCGCCGAGAGCTTTTGGCGGTCCCAAGGCGCTCTTGCGACCGAGGACCTGGATCGCATTCCCTTAGGATTCGGTATGGTTCGCGCGTTTATTTCTCGCGGCGAGCTGTATGTGGTTGCGGCGCGGGCAAAGCAAGAGGACCATCGACGAAAAATTGTAGCGGCATTGAGTTCCATCCATCGCGCGCTGGTCGCGGATTCCGACCGAGCTACTCGCCGCGACATCGAGTTTGTTTTCTCAGTGGAGGATAAGGTCGAAGATGTCACGAGCTCCGACAATCCTGTCTGGGTTCTTGCACGTTCTGCAGCCGAGCAAGGCGTCTGGCTGATGCCGGACTTTGGGTTCTGGGCGTGGGATAACCCGCGGAACTCGATTGGACCCTTTGATCAAGTCGTCGAACGTGTCAAGAGAGCCGATATTCCGTGGTCGCAGAAAACCCCGCAGTTGGTTTGGCGCGGCAAACCAAGTTTCGCGCCGAAGCTGCGCCGCGCGTTGATGGATGCCGCTCGGGATAAGCCGTGGGGTGACGTCAAGCAAGTGAACTGGTTTGAGCGGACGAATATCATGTCGATGGAAGATCACTGCCGATATATGTTTATCGCACACGTTGAAGGTGGGTTTTTATTGTTGTAATTTTTTATTGAGTTTCCAGAGTACTAATCCGACCACCGCACAGGCCGATCATATTCCGCTTCATTGAAGTACCGTCAGGCCTGTAACTCAGTAATCGTGGCGCATAAACTACAGTATATCCAACACCATCACTATCTTCTCGTACCGGACGGCCCGAATCAAAACTACATTGAGGTTGAGCGAGACTTCAGCGATCTTGAGAGCAAGATTGAGCCTCTCCTCGACGACCCGAGTACGGCCCAGCGGATTGCCAACAACAGCGTGCGCACCTTCCGTGAGCGCTATTTGACGAAGGCCGCCGAAGCATGCTACTGGCGTCAGCTTTTCGAGGGATACGGACACGTCTGGAACAGCAGTGTCCCGGTGTGGTCCGACGTGTATCAGCGGGAACGAGGTCTCCGATACGAGTCGTTCATCTTGTTGGATAGTCAAATGATGTTTGATTTCAGCGCGACGGGCGGCATGCCATAACGATTTTGCAAGTGATATTCGAGCGATCTACGCATTGACGGAGTTTGGAGTCTGTGGGATATGATAAACTTCTGCGGCTATTAGCCTTTGAGATACCAATCAAGCGTGGTTTTGTGATTCAAGATGCTGCATAGACTGTACGATTTATGCCGTCTGCTATATATACTCAATAATACCAGATTGTACATAACCGCTTTGACCACCACGATATGAATAAATATTAACAGTTGATGCAATGCGTTCAATGCAACCTAAGCCACCCAGCCAAATGCGAATCTAATACATCCCCCCCCACCACCACCACCACCACCACCATCCCAATCCCAAAGTTCTACCAACCCAAATGGATAAAAGACAATCTAAAGAACCCCAGTAACAAACCCCTCCAAAACCCCCGGACTCCCCCCCACCAAATCCCCTACCTTCCTCCCCTCCCGAAAAACCATAAACGTCGGCATAGCCACAATCCCCAACTTGGCGATCTCCTCATCCGACAACTTCCGCACGTCCATCCGGTAAAACGCCATGTACGGTGTTGTGTGCGAGATCTGCTCGAAAGCTGAGAACATCGGACGACAGGGACCGATCCAGCCCGCTGTGAAATCGACTATTGTGGGTGTGGGGGATTGGATTGTTTCTTGGAGGGTTGGGTAGCTTTTTTTGGGGTTCTTTTCTTAGTAGGGTTGATATGGGGTTTGGGGAGGATTGGGATGGGGACGGACGAGGTGATTTCTTTGACGGTCATTTTGCTTTCCTCTTTTCTTCTTCTTCTAGTCTTCTCTTCTCTTCTTGTAACTATCTTCGGATGTGTAGGAGGTGTAGAATGTGTATGGTAGTGAAGGAGGGAGTTGTTTTTGAGTACAGCCCTGTTATAAGAATATAAGAACCGACACTCTCAAAGATAAATAACAAGATGTAGAGATCTCACTCTCCACAAAATATACCCTCCCAGATATATGCCTCAATCAAACACGCATGAATTCGAAGTGAAGATAAAAGTATAAGAATGTCTATGACGTGGTCGAAATGTGAATAGACTTTGAATGATGCTACAAGGCTGACATTAGACTTTCTGCATATGTGGATGATCTGGGGTTCGGATAGGCTTTGGGTTCCGCTGTGGGGGTGGTTTATGGTTTTGGGAATGGTGATTGTGAGATTGTGATGGTGTTTTGTGGACTTATGGTTTGTTTGGCAGGTTGTGGATGTTTAGCAGGGAACGGGATTGGTTCGGGGGAGGAAGGGAGTTGTTATTTATTTGAGACTTTGTGGGTTTTGTATTCCATTGGTGTTATGGTGTCTAATGTATCATGTGAAGGAAATGGAGTTGGATTGGGATTTGAGGTGTAATTATCAGTTGGATACGTATATTAGTGTACTTCTCTCCAACGTCGATATCAAGCGTTATTTTGTACCGCGCATGTCAAGACAGGGCTTCTTAGAGCATATTCGGTAGCAATATCAGAACCTAAGAGGACTAATTGACACGAATTTGTGCACATGCATACTTTAAGGGAATAATAACTCAATCGACAACAAATACTTACATTAGATGCCGACTTCCAGTGCTTTCTTTCTTCTATACTTGGCCAATGTCTTACGAAATTACCCAAACCTGCCGAATAGCAAGACAGGTAATCCATGACTTTTGTAGTCTCCGGAGGTCCTCGCTTCTCTTGCATTTTCTTCGTCTTGAGACTTGATTGTAGTGGAGGCTATGATGTCTCTGTATCCTGGAGGGAGCCTTATGCACATATTCTCGGGCATAGAGGTACTTCGAAGACGGTGTTTTCGTGGCTTTTTATCTTGTTGGGCTCTTTCGAGAACTGTCATAAGCTAATATAGCCCAGGACTTGGGCGAATAATGCAAGTTGGGTAGACATGTTGTAACACAGACTTCAGCGCAGTCTGTCAAGATCACATATAAAGTCCCCGATACTACGTGGTCACTAGTAAAACCTAATATCTGCCGTCCCTTCTAAGAAGAACTATCATTCTACTTTTACCATACCTCCCGTACTAGAAGATGATGCCCACGTTCTTCCAAGCTGTCTGTTCTACATGCATAGCACTGGCAATCTACACAGCAAGCCTAGCTATCTACCGTCTCTTCCTCTCCCCGCTCGCCAAATTCCCCGGCCCAACGCTCGCCGCCCTAACCGGTTGGTACGAAGTATTCTTTGATGTCCTCCTCGGTGGCCAGTTCATGTGGGAAATCGAACGCCTCCACGGGAAATATGGCCCCATTGTGCGCATCAACCCCCACGAACTCCATATCAAGGACCCGGACTATTACAATACCCTCTACGCAGGGCCCACCAGGCGACGAGACAAGTACCTCTGGTTCCTATCTGTCGGAGCTCCGACCTCGACCTTCGCCACGCCGGAATCTGATCACCACCGCTTGCGACGGGGAATGCTTAGTCCCTTTCTCTCTAAGCAAGCCGTGAGGGATTTAGAGGGAGTTATCAAGGCAAAGTTAGATTTACTTTGTGAGCATATGAAGAAGGCTATGAGGAGTGGTGAGGCGGTGGAGTTGCATGCCTATTTCGTGTCGTTTGCTGTGGATGTTGTTTCGACCTGTGCATTTGGGGAGAGCGGGTGCTTCGAAGAGTTGAGGAGAGAAAGACTAGATGATAGATGGAAGAATGTCGTGACAGGAGCCTTTGGCAAATTACTCCTTACGAGGCATTTTCCCTGGCTAGTGGTTGTTTTTCGTTTCCTGCCCGTGTGGGCCACTGCGCTGCTCACTCCTGTGGTGCGGCATATTGATTATATGGAAAAGGTAAGTAGCGTGTGAAGATTTGGTTGAACTGCTGATGTAAATCTGTGTGTTGCTGACACAGGCTTCAGGGGGTAGAGAACCAAATGCAACACGTGTATGCGATGAACAAGGATGGCGTCAAGGAGAATGGCATCTTTTCGCAGCTTATGCACAATCTGAAACTACCTCTGAAGGAGCGGGTGCTGTACAGATTGGCTGATGATGCCAAATTTCTGATGGTTGCGGGGATTGACGCTCCGTCTCAAGTTTTGGCCATCACAATGTTCCATGTTCTTCGTTCTCCGCTGGTCTGTCGAGAGCTACGCGAGGAGCTTCAGGATAAGACTGCACACTCACGAGATGAGCTTTGCTTGAACACGCTTGAAAAACTTCCGTATCTGGTGAGCAACGGAGCGCCTCCATTGCATGACTCCTTTCCATGACTCCAACTCACTTCGGATAAGACTGCAGTCATTAAAGAGGGGCTTCGCGTCTCTGCCGTTGTCACATCACGTCTCCCGCGGATTGCGCCTGAGGAGACACTGGAATTTAGGGGCTGGAAAATCCCCCCAGGGGTATGAAGTCTCCCATATCAATTTAGCGTCTGTTCCGCTGGCTGATTAGGTTTTGGACGAGCGACAGACCCCAGTGAGCATGTCCAGCCATTTTATTCTGCGAGATCCCGCTATATTCCCTGACCCACTGGTCTTCCAGCCTGAGCGGTGGCTAAAGCAAAGTACTACCGGCTCGAGCTTGGACAGATATCTTGTGCCCTTCTCAAAGGGAAGCCAGGGATGTTTAGGGCCAAAGTATGCTTTTGCTTCGATATTGACAACACTCGCTAATTCAGACATTAGTATGGCTCATGCTTGGCTCTACCTAGCCTTAGCTACACTACTGCAGAGATTTGAGTTCTCGCTGTTTGAAACTACCGAAGAGAACATTAGGACGGTTAGGGACTGTTTCAATGGACAGACAAAACCTGGACAAAACAATATACGGGTGAAAGTGTTGACGGAGTTTATATAACTAAATTTTCGATGTATTTGAGTCATTAGCATCTATGATATTTTATATTAGTGAACATGGCAAGAAGAGGCTGATTTCAAAAATCAAATCATTCCAGAAGGCAAAGTAACCAAGACGTGTCGCATACTTACCGAAATGTGGTATGGTGGCTGGGTGTGGAGCAGTCGAGACGAACCACTAGGGTTAATAGAGTTTCTCTGACTCAATAACATGGGGCGCTTTGACAGCTAAGGACGGCCATCATGCAGTGGTGCTCCACAGCCCATCCAGGGATTACTCACTCACATTGGAAGTTGTTGAGTTTTCGACTTGATCGTCCACTTTTCTTGACGCTGTCGTAAAGCAATATTGGTCTGGTCTGGGTTGTGTGCTCTGACATGTAGATCTGCGTGATATAGCTCTGAGCATATGAACTGTGGCCGACCAGATGATCACATATCCAATTAGTTGGTGCATGGATCTGCGGACTGGAACCTTATTTCTGCCTCCAAGTGGTAGTGATCCTATTGTCGCTGAGCTATTTGCGATACTACCGGCCTGAACACGGTTACAGTGCCTATGATGTGCTGTGACCCGATGGTCAATTAGTGATAGACATGAGAAGTGCTCCATAGCGAGGGCTGAAAAGAAAGCTGCATGAAAAGTGGTCTGTGTGAGGCACGAATGAAAAGCCAGTGGAGATGGGTGGTGCAGAGAAAAAGTTAGCTTTCGGCAAAAAGCGTGGTGATTGACATTAAGAAGAGTCAAAGCACCTGACCTCACTTGACCTGCCTTGTGTAAATCCGGTATGGTTTTCTTTTTCCCTTCTGGGGATTGATATGTACATACCGATGTTCTTTCATTCCTCCCCTCCGAGAAAACACCTCACTCACACAGTGCAGGGATAACACTATTTTATTAAACATACTGCCGATCGGGATCCAAAAGGTTGGAAAGGCCGGCAGATTATTGACTTCGGCTATTCAGAGCTGGTCTGCTCTTCATGACAGTCCGCGGCGGCAGTGGATCAGAGTTCCACCAAATCAGAACCCATCTTATCTCGTGTCGCGGAACCAAATCAAAACAAACATCCACACCGACCACCCCTTCTCTCTCCAGCTGGGGCTCGCGCTGACAATCGTTCCACTCTGAGTGGGCGCCGCCCTCTCTATTGGGCCCCTGTCTAAGCAAGGAAGCTCTCATCCAGACGAACCATGATCTGTGCGACGATCGATCCTGCTGTAGGACCACTAGGAGACAGCCAGTGGACTCACGGCCAAGCCAGCCAGCCAAATCACAAACTATTGTTCTGAGATCGTCGCGCGAATCGGCGAGATTCAGCTGAGCCGAGATCTGCAGCCACACAAGAATCTTCACAAATCATGGCTGGCGCCAGTGGTTGCACGGGCAAGAACGGGGACGAATGTGTAGGATGGGGCAGGAGAGCACCTGGCGGATAGGAAATTTAAATTGCCTGCCCACTGGCACCTGAACCTCCTCCCTTCCATTGGAATTTTTGTACTTTTCCTGACATAGCGAACATCATGCCGTCGCCGATTCCGAAGCCGAAAGGTGTTCCCATCCTGGGAAACGTCTTCGATCTCGATGGCAATAATACCTGGGGCTCCTTTAACAAACTAGCCAAGGATTATCGTGAGTCCCAATGAGCCTTTTGCGATGGAACACAATTAACACCGCGTGTCCGTACCTAGGTCCCATCTTCAAAATCAATATCCTCGGTAAGGATATCGTCTTTATTACCGGTGCCCACCTACTAGAGGAGGTTTGCGACGAAACGCGCTTCCGCAAATGCGTAGCTGGCCCTATCCTAGCCATCCGCGATGCGGTCAATGACAGTTTGTTCACGGCAAAGCACACTACAGAGGAAATAATATCATGGGGTATTGCACACCGCATAATGGCGCCTCTTGTCTCGTGGGAAGCTGTTGAGCAGGTATTCTCCGGCATCCAGGAGACAACTGATGACCTGATCAAGAAATGGACTACGGGATCCCGGCAACGTATCAATGTGACGAACGACTTGGATCGATGCAACCATGCCGCAAACATGCTTTGCTTCTTCGATCAGCGGGTACATATCATGGAGGGTCCTGAACCTGCGGTCATCAAAGCCATGGGCTGTGCTACCAATGAGGCGATGCACCGACCTTTCCGTCTCAGGATAGTTAACTGGCTGTTCCACAGCCGTAAATGGAACGCATGGATCAAGACTATGCGAGACTATGGAAAGGATATCGTTGAGACTCGCAGGGCGAACCCAACCGACAAAAAGGACATGCTCTATGCGTTGCTAGAAGGCAAAGACCCGGAGACCGGCAAGGGTTTGACCGACAGCCAGGTGCTGGATGAGATCATCAATATCTTCATTGGTAGTGCCACAGCACCCAACCTAATCGCTTTCGCAATGTACTATCTGGCGAACAACCCAGACGCGGCTGCCAAGGCTCGCGAGGAGCTGGACGCTGTGGTCGGTGGACCTTCTGTCAGGATTGAACATGAGCATCTTGCTCGCCTCCCCTACACCGAAGGTGTCTTGCGAGAATCCTTCCGACTATCTGGCGTCGCCCCCGGCTTCAATATCGAACCTATCCCTGAGAATGAGGGCCCGGTCCTGCTCGCCGGTGGTGAGTACGAAGTTCCCAAGGGCCAGGCCCTGATCGCCATCCTAGCGGCCGTCAATCGTGATCCGGCCGTCTTCGAAGACCCCGAAGCGTTCAAGCCCGAGCGTATGGTCGGTGAGAATTTTGACCGACTCCCGAAGGGCGTGAAGAAGGGTTTTGGGAACGGTAAGCGCGAGTGTATTGGTAAGCGTTATGCCTGGCAATGGTCCTTCATGGTGCTGGCCAGTATCCTCAAAGATGTCGAGTTTGAACTGGCAGACCCGAACTATAAGGTGGGCAACGACGGTGTGAACTGCAACGGAGCATTCAGTGTGCGGCCGCAGGAGATGTTTGTGGTAACTGGACCGAGGGCTCGCGCTGCCTAATTGTTGATGCCTCTGCTATTTGATTCTTGTTAGGATACCAATGCTGTTTGTTATGTCAATAATGTCTCTCGAGGATGAACGAGCTGTGCTTGGGAACGATAAGTTTCTGGCGATGACTTGCGACTGCCTAAGTTATACCACAATATTTATAATCAATCATACTGATTTCAAAGCTTATATATGAAGCTCAGAGGAATCTCTGAGAGAAGCGCCATGTTCACCACCAAATTTCAAAAGTGACCCGAGAATATTTGACATTGCAATAACTAACATTCCTGCCATTGACAAGCTCTTCCTTTCATATCTTGTAAATAAGTAGTCAACTAACATAATAGCTATTCATCTAAGAACCTAGATAATGAAGGGGCCGCAGGATATCACGGATGAGAGTGATTTTCCAGTATGTACACTCATATCGATTGGGTTCAGAGCTCCTGTGATGTTCTTAACCTCCCTAATATTAGTTCTCCTTTTCTATTTATACATCCTTAGCATTAATCGCTTTTATCATTCATGTCATTCCACTACGTAAAGTCGGCGAGATGTTCACTGTTTCATCTCCTTGTACGAACTCTAGTGTTTCACCGGAATACAATATAGACCACGTGCTTATCATTTTTTGTGTGCTGAGTAGTTTTATAGCTTCAACTTTAAGCCGGGTTAACTACTGGTTAAAAGTTTTTTTTTTAAAACCTAAATATGCTAGAAATAAAACTTTGGTTAATCTAGCCATAACCGACTAGGTAGGCATAACTGACAACTTTAATCTACCATGACCATTGCCTAGTCTACCCAAACATCACTAAAAGCTCGTCTGCAGTAAACCATCAATGAATGACCAGATCTGCGCCGATGCCTGCGTATTAAATGTGGCAGACATATAGTACGTCTTGCGATGGCCCTGCAAATCATTCAGATGTCTGTAGAAGCCATTTCGAATTGCATCCGGCGGGACAGTCAATAGGAAAGGGCTGTGATCAGAATATTGAACGAACTCCGGTGGTTCAATCTGTAAACCCGTGTTTCTCAATTGCATGACACTGCGAGTCATGTTACCCTTAACCTCTGCTTCCGTCATGTGGTCTTTGCTTCCGTAGAGGATGGTAAACAGCCTCGGTGCCCTCGTGGTGTTGATCACGTAGACCGCAGGCTGAGGCGGCAGTTGGTAAAGGGTATCAGTTGCACGGTTCACAATCTGAATGTCTTCCGGAAAGCCCGGGATCCTGGTGAGAGCAGTGTAGTAGCATGTGTTATTGAACTGTCCGAACAACCCTCGCTCTAACTCGTCCAGATCCATTCCCTTCAGCAAATCTAGTCTGGGTGGAATAGCTATGATGAGTTTCCGTGCGCGAATCACTTTCGCCCCGGATGGTGTCTCCACGACTGCGTACGCGTACTCCCTCTCCTCATTGCGGTATGTATAAGTGACGATGCTATTCAGTAATGCATCCTCGCCCAGTTCTTCCCGCGCAGCGCCATACAGCTCGCTATTGTTGTGGCTGGCTGGTATAAGAAAACCCCCCAATGCACTTTGGACCACATCAAGGCCGAAATATTTCAACATGTAGAGGGTTGTCTGCTGCAACATATCACCCGTGCCTTGATTAAACATCGCAATGATATCGACCGCTCCCTCAAGGTTATACTTCTTCACGAAGTCGCCGAACGGGAGCAGCAAATCCGGTGGCACGGGGTAAGGAAGGTTAAAGCCTGTGTTGAGATAAGAGTATTTGAGTAATTGGGCCGTGTATGCCGCCAGTGCCAGAAGCATGTTGCCCTCGGCTGGGCCGACGGGGGTCCCGGTTCGGAGGTCGACACGATGCTGCGTGGAGTTCTGCTCTAGAATGGAAATTTTCTCCAGTTCAATGTCGAAGTGGTCGAAGTAATCTCGCACCACGGGTAGGTTCTCGTAGTAGAGCACTCCGTAATCGACGGCGGTTTCCGTTATAGGGTCGTCGTAGGTATTGACGTGGCCACCTAGATGGTCCTCTTTTTCTACTACCACGACGCTTTGGTTCATTTGGCGAAGGCGGATTGCTGCGTATGTGCCGGCGGAACCGCCGCCTATGATACATACATCGCGTGTGATGATGTTCTCGTCTTGGAATTTCGAAAGGTCGAGCTCGGGAGGGGCGCGAGGGACAGAGACTGCACAGTCTAGCCACGATAGAGCTGAGAGGACTAGTGCTATGGTAGTTATTATCAGCCCCATATTGACTCAACTATGGTATAAAGGCTTATAGAGCCCATATGAGTGTGTCGGAAAAGGGGGAAGGACACACATTTATGAATCGTGCAAGGGGTCACACTGGCGGACTACTCTTGGGAATTGATTGAAACAGGGTGTGAATGGGATCTATGAAGCATGTATTTTCATCACTTGCCGTACCTTACTGAGAGTTACTAGGTGAAGGATACTTGCAATGGTCACGAGTATATGCCATTCCCCGACCTCGATGGGTGGGAATTTATGGGATACGATATAGACGAATGACCCCAAGATAGTCCGACCGTTACACCTGGAGGCCTTGTGTAGCAAAGGGCTCTTCAGTGAAAGCTCACGATGGCATGCCATTGGATTATAATAACTTGTCCTACATATGATCAGCCCTTCACCAAAACCTCCGAAGCGAGGTTACCACCACGATGCCGCACACTGGGAAACTTTCATGACCCCAATGAGCGTTATAGCTAGGGCTGACGAGCCTGATTTCGGTCATATGCCAACTCATTTTCTCTCTCAGCTGATAGGAAGTTGGGTTCCCTGCGGAAGACTTTGCCCGAGTGATGATAAAGAGATCATGCCTTGATTAGTAGGGTTGTACATATATATCCCTTCTTATGTCTTGGGATTAAAAAAGCCAACATCTTCCTGTTTTAGAATGATTCAATATAATCATAGTTACGGTAGGTATACGCGATCGAAAGTAAGATAAATTAACAAGCAATCGTGAATAAAGATAGAAGCTTGGAAACCCTGGTTTCTTATCGTTTGTAGCTGGCCTTGCAGACCTACTCCTGCCAGCAGTAGAAGTGGCACGCCCTACTAGTAGCAGTGCAACCGGGTAATAATTCTAGCTAGGTACAATAACGCAATAATTGATTGTCTTCATCGGTGATGCACATATTGGTGTACGTGACCCTTCTACAGTGAAGTCATTTGGATGAGGAGATACTACTCAGCTTCCTAACTTCACCATCGGCACACACGAACTCCACTACGGTAGGAAAAAAAACTCTAGGTCGGTTAATTTGGATCATGCCTGACTCGGTATTTGTTTTAGCTAGATCGGGATAGGTCTAAATGGCAAGAGGTTCCGAGGATAGTGAGGTTCACTACTCCGATACCTGAGCTCCTAGGGAGAGCAGAACTGGGCCAGAAGCTGCACCTGTGCGGAAAGAGTATTTTAACAGTCCCTGGTAATAGACCCTTGTCATTATGATGGATCAGTGGTTAGTTTCAACGACCGCGCTAAAGTCAGGGTCAGTTCATAAAACCGGAGACTACAGCAGACGAGTGAGTCTTCGAGTGACTGGAAGAAGGCTCCGCACGGGCTCATTGCTATTATAGTAACTAAACTACTGTTATTACGCTCCATTTTTGTAATGTCAACGTTAGCGTGGCTAAGGGGCCTTGACTCAGCACCGACTCCAAAGTGAGTTATGGAGAATTCGCGGATAGAAATGTAAGAGAGTCCGAGCGTTATCTCGTAGATCATGGTAGGGGATGGCTGTGTTTCCCTTTGTTTCAGGATTCTAAACTACCGAAGCATCTAGAATGGAAAGATGTAAATCCCTTAACCACGGCTACGATCAACAAGCGAATATACGAGGAATATCCAACCCACACTTATGAGTATAACGTGATTAGGATTCACAGTGCGGAGGGAATAGAAACCTGTGCTGGGCTTACTAGTTGAACGCGTTATCTTTTATTTACTCAATAGAAAGACAAAAGATAGGGAAATTAAGTTGAATAGGGTTAGATGCGTTTTTAAGAAGAGTAGCCGAAAGGCAGGTACTTTCTAGGGAAATAACCCAATAGAATAGTGCAGTACATTCACCGGGCAAAGAAATTCACTGTTCAGTCTACCAAACGGCTTTTTCTAATGGCGACCCATCGTGCTACGCTTAGGTGCAACTTATTTGCCGACATGAAGAGGTTTTCCCGAAAACAGAGTTAAGCTATTTGTCTCCACTTTCCCTGTTATTCGGCATACTGACTCGCAGTGGCTGTAGCTCACTCTATCCCCACCGACGCGCACATCGCAATACGTTCAACCACGTTTCATTAGTGCAACAGTGCCCCCACTGATACGAGATACCCCTGGTCTTCTGTTTCTTCGACTTGCGGCGAAAAAAAAAAAACCCACTTAGAACTTGCGACTCTGACACCGCTGCTAGGTGGAACGGTACTTACAAGCTCCTTCTAGTTGCTGTGCTCAGAGAGGGATCGTTCACTATGGAGTCGATGTCAAACCCTGCACAAAAGAGCTAAAGGCAAGTTGATTCAGGCATGCCGAGGGCGCTTAACCTTTGGGAAACCATCCCTACACTAGGACCCGTCCCGCATAAGTTGTTTATAGCCGGATCAGGGCTACCGACTGTTAGTTATGGGTCTATTCTCTTGCTGGCCATTTTCCTGTGAGGCTGATGATCGCCTTAAGGAGCTGTGCACACGCTTCCAGTCAGATGGTAATGCTGTGGGGTTACCAAAGGTTCAACGGTTTGGCTCATGTCAGTTGTTTTATTCTAATGACCAAGTATTTGACATCATCTTTTATAGGAAACGGGACTAGGTCGTACGCAAGGAAATACAGGAGCACTCCGGTAACTATTTCAATGACTAACATAGGGAGCCTTCTTCATAGAGCTCAAACGGCTGGAGAATTGGGATGATAGCTTGACTCCTCAAACGTTCATGCTCTCCATACTCCTCGGATGCATGCAGTATGTTAGTAGGTCAGTTTTCCCAGCTTGTTCTCTACAATACCCGTAGTGTAGTTCCTTTGCTCGCACGAGTAATGCAGCGCAAAAGTACCAAATAAGCTTCGAAGCTTCCCAACTGCTGCGCAATCCGTGTCCTATCCGTCGTTCTTCGCTTAGACTAGGCACATGGTTTTCACCACCTTCCAACATGTGGTATTCATTGTGAGGGTGATTGGGGCACGTGTATGCCTGATTGCCACAAATCTGAACCTTAAAACACGACGATTTCGGCCGGAGAATGAAGTGATCTATCTCATTATCAACTGGATCTGTGAAATGGAAAGTGGGGCCCGTTAAGTGTGGAGCAATCCTATACTCGGAGTAAGCACCCTGAAAACTCTCCAGGAACTGAAAAGAGAGAAAAATGAGAGGAGTTGTTGCAAGTCGTGGGTATCTTGCGAACTATCTAACGCAATACAGCATGGACAAATAAAATGTTCGCTTGTTCAAGAGTCTTTTCCAAACCGCTGTGGTTCGGAATTTCCAAGTTAGTGATGTAGTCTAGGCCTCTTAACTATAAACCCGGCTACTATAATATCCTGTAATACCAGTTATAAATGTTGAAACCGGAAGTGCTCTCCGGCTGTCATAAGTTGAAATGATTGATTAACTGCTAAAAAATAAGGCCGCTAACCATGCCGTTAAACAGAATCGGAAACGACAATGTCTCCACCTGCTTCTAGTAGCATGATTCTCTTTCTGTCATTTCCTTTTCCAGCCAATACCTGGCAGCGCATCTCTAGTAGATAGTAGCTCGCCGCTGGGCGAGGTAACTTAATTCTAGTGGAGTTTGAGCTGAGCTATGGCCCTGTTTCGACGGTGCGCAACTTCGCACGAATCCACAACATCGAGCTAAAGTGCTGACGCCTCAGACTGGCAAGTTTTGTGTGTTTGAACACCCCCCACGCTTGACAAGAAAGCAATGGAAGCTGGTACATAAACTTATATACGGACACTTCTTCAGTCCTATGTGTTGTATCTTTGTGTATCAACTCATGCGGGATGGACTCATCTTCGGGGTCAGCTACAGGTCTAATGACAGGCATCGGGAGCAATCCCTTCGCCTTTACAAGTGATATCATCCCTCCATCCTCTAAGGGAGTTAGAATAATTATAATGGATGTCTTCCTTATGCTCCTGGCCATTGTCTTCACTGTGTTACGAATTATTTCGAGACAACTGAGGGGACAGAAGCTTTTCCCAGAAGATTATTTACATATTGTGTCCCTGGTAGGTCGTACATGGTCCATCCTATCTAAGCACGGTTTTTCTGACCGTAATTGCATCAATAGATCTGCTTCCAAGGCGTCGGCTGCCTTAGTATTGCAAGTGAGTCAAGTGAAGCGCAAAGGTGTTTTATCTGATCTAATCGTAGCTTTAGTGTTTGCGAGAGGCTTTGGGCATCCCATATGGCAACTGCAGATTTACCATATAACCACGTTGATCGAGGTTAGTGTTCCTCAATCAGGTGCTCTGATCACAAGCATACATCGATTAGCTCCATAAAATCGTCCTCCTGCTCATATTATTGTTCTTCATCTGCCTCAGATATATTACGCTTTAATGATTCTTTACGCCATATCTCTCGGATTGGTAAAAATTAGCATCTGCTGGTCCCTCGCGCGCATATTTTCCACGCCGCTTCTAGTTTTCAGTGCCCGCACGTTGATGGTGATGTCTGCCTTATGGACAATAGCAACAATATTCATAGCGATGATCTTCTGCCACTCGGTCGGCCTAAATTGGTCATTAGTCACCAAGGAAGGGCACTGCTTGAATCTCTCAGTCGCCTATGGTCTCCTGTCCGCGTTCGACGTCCTCGTTGACTTATTCATCCTGGTACTCCCATTTCCCACGCTCTGGAGTCTGCAGATGCCGAAAGCAACCAGGGTGGCCTTGACCTTTGTGTTCAGCACGGGGATATTGTAAGCTATCTGGATTATCAGTTTCTCTCCCCCCGTTTCTGACAATTCTCCTCCGGCATGAATAGACCGATGGTGTTCGGAATTCTACGCCCTGTTGTGATAGCGAATCTAAACCCGACAGATATTCTCTATAGCGGATTAATGGGCCATGTATGGACCATTCTCGAGAACGGCGTTGCTATTATTGTCAGCAGCAGTCCTTTTCTCCGTCCGGTCTTCGAGCGGGTTGCGAATGCATTTGTTTCGTGTGCCAATAACACAAGAACTACAATCTCTGGAAAGAATAGCACACGACATACAGAAGATGAAAGACACTTAGTTGCAGCTCCACCCGCAGCCTTTCTTGGCCATGGAAATCATGATGCTGAAAGCCTAGAGCTATCAGACTCACATAATCGGAGGCAGACCATGTGGCCTTCAAGTTCAAGTTTGGCTGTCTAGCTTCCACTGATGGTTTCAAATTTCCTTTGTGTTTGGATATGACTTCTTACTGTTCATTAATTTCTGGTTGCTTTGCTTGCCGTGTTTAAGAGCATCCATGTCCACTGTCTTGAATACGTCAAGGTTCACGGCGCTTGTTAGACATGTCTTTCTTGTTTACTATCTTTCTCTTTCTTGTCTGTTATAAGTAAGGCCTGTGTTGTGATTTTGATCTAGCATGAGACTTTTATTTATTATGCTGACACGTTTCCACTATCTCGTCGCACTTCTCGATATCTATCCCACACAATCTCAGATCTTGCAATGTGATAACTACTATTGAAATGCGGAATGATACCTCGGCTCCCTGGTGAGCATCAACAACTTAATATGCAGAGACTCTCTAATTAAACGGTGGTAACATAGTGATACATTATCTTATTTGCGTGTCGGAAGATGTCTGCTCCACAGTTCAGTGTCCACCACCAAATCATATGACTACTCAAGACCTAAGATGATCTATCACATTTGAGAGTTTCCTATAATAAGACATTTATTATTCAACCAGCAGATGTCAATTAAGGATGTTACTATTAGTGGCAAAATATCCAATAGACGGATCTAGACGAGCGATATCATAGACATATCGCAATGCTAGGAAAACGAAGATATATCGTATTCCTAAAGGGTACTACTGATAAAGAAGTGCTATGCCTGAGCAAAATCTAATCTAAACTGATTACTGTACATACGTACAACCGTATACTCAGTTATGTACAGATAAATAAGCCCGACCAAGTCCAGAATAGTCTTTATACACTCAAAACCCAATGCAAGACCCCAATCTACAACCCTGACAAAATGCTCAACACCAGCGAAAATCCATCGCGACCAAAGCCACCGCATCCAAATAGATCGACATACGATCATTCGCCGAGAACTTCCGATTTGCCTAATGGATACTAGTTGTGGCCGGATCCGTAGGATTAATATATTAGTATCCTCCTCGGCCAGCGCCTGTTCTTGTACGACAAGGTCAGTACCAATGAGATCATATCCGAGACGACAAAGCTTGCGCACCGCAACCGTTGAAACGGCGAGGAATACCAGACTCGTTTGAAATGGCCGGCTTATCTTGTAGTGTTCGCCGGACAACCGCCGCGGTCATCGTTCGCGGGCCGAACGTCCTCACTTTCAAGGCGCCCGTGACGCCGTCGATCACCAACGGAACGGTGTCCCGTACTTGTTTTGTGAAAGAGATAATAGTGTATTGAGGATGAGTTGCGATTGTCAGGATGACTGAACCCATTTTCCGTCTAGAGTAGGTTGGGGAATTGCGAGTTAAGGTGTGCTAAACTTGCGCATTGGAGTGCTCGGTAGCGTATCTTGGTGTTTTTGAAGCTGTGGCGGAGATAGATATGACGGACCATGTGTTGGCCAAAGATGCAACGTTTGTTTCTTGGAAGCTTTCGGTGCGAAGTAGGACGTCGATATAATGTTGTACATGTCATTATATCGCTGCTCAATTTCATGGTAAATAATGTTCGAATATGGCTCTGTCTCTTGTTTTTCCAATTCTGAGGTTAATATAGACCACTTGCTAGCTCCAAAAAAGTCGACCGACACGAAGGGAGAGGTTAGATAAAGGGACCGAGAGAAAGTTTAGATAAGAGAATTTAGTTAGCAGGCGGTTGGAATAGGACGCTATTTGACTGCCTATCATCTATTAACCATCAAGGATCTCAAACTATGATTGAACAAAAGCCCGGTTTAGCCCTAGAAGCAGACACTACATGACCTGTACAACGTCTGGAATAACGTGGAGTAGCCCTACCATGGTACTGGGTGCGATTCAATCTTGACCCCAACCTCTTCATGAAACTATTGTTCATCTACGTTGTGCTTCCTACGTCGTCATTGATCAGACAGGCAGTCATACTTCCAATACGTCTGGTTCTCATTGTTGGATCAGAGTGATCGGTTTGGTGCTGGTTCAGTCACGGGATCTTGTCTGCCCAAAAAAAGCAAAACGGAGGACTTCAATGGTTCTTCAACATCATCACATCAATATTTTCGATCCACTCTGCCGGGTGGCACAAGAGTCCGTCTTCAGTCCATCAAGACAATCAGAGCTTACAGATTCTTCCCCTTTCGAATACGAACCCCTGACTCTCCACCAAATGAAATCGATGCCAGCGTCTTCCACGGTGGGACTGGCGAAACTCCGCCAATCGCCTTAATGCATTTTCAGATGGATAAATATTTTCCAGCTTTTCCAGCCAAGCAATGATTGACTGGCCAGTTGCAAATCCAACGGGAACCACATTGAAATGTTGACGGCCGATCAGCATTTAGTTGGGCTTATCCTGCGCCATGCCAGTGATGATGCACTGTTAATGGAACCAAGCAAGCAATAGTGTTACAATTTCGAGGAGATAGTATTCTTGATTTAGAGACTTTCATCATTTATCTCTGTGTCCGTTTACCAAGTTCCATCTTTCATTTTGCCTTTCCGTTTCATGCCCCGTTCTTCCATGAAACAGCTCGCCACGTCACTCGCCTGCGTTTCCTTTAAGCGAACTAAGACGAGCTTTTCAAAATAAGAAAGGTCGCCGTCAATGTCTTGCTCATGGCTGTCTACGGAAGTTCGCATGTACCCCAAGCCAGATTGACCCACATGGACAATCTACCATACCATCGCTGGATCCACCCAATCTGGGGGTATCACCTTGGTCTAGCATTTCAATGTTGGGTTGAGATTTGTACTGAGAGTCCGGTCATTTTCCGGGCACGTCATCTACTTGATTGCGCCTCTCCGATGACGCCGGCTTCTTTGTTTTCCTGAAAGGAACATCGGCGGAAGACCTGCAAGGGTTTGCAGTAAACCCTGTAGGTTACGCGATACTCGAGCATAAACGCCGACACGGAATAGAGACCGCAATCAAATCAAAAGTACGTATTCCATGTGTTACGGTTCACACGGCTGAAGAAAATGTCACGCTGGGGAGCCATGGCACTGGTGGCTAGCAAATCAGCTGAGCCGTGCATGAAATATCCGCACTAATATCTCTACTCTGTCCTATCATCGCAGGTTCTATAACACCATTTGTCAGGACTTATTGGAACTAACTGATGCGCCTAGCTGGCGCTGCTCCAAGCCTCATACGTCCCGCATGGCTGCTTACTTGGGTCTCTGCACCGCAAACCCCGCGAATCGGAATGGAACAAGGCTCAGTCCCTCGTGGCCATCGGAGGCCACAGGTCAAGTATCCAGTACCATGGGTGCGAGACATTCTATTCACTAGTGCCCGTAAAGTCAGGAACGATGTAGCATTTCGAAGAAGTCAATTCAGTGGATATTTAAACACTTTCTTCCAAAGATAAACTACCCTTTTCTCCCCCGGGCCCTTTTCATATATACCCGGAACATTGTCTCAATCTATTACAGGCGCTCGTAAAGTGAAAGGCGCGTTCAGCCGACGAGCAAATCAAAGGTCGTCTCTCGGACTCTTATACTTTGATATACCATAACCAGAAAAGCTGAGAACACGTCAGACTTTTCATGAAAACACCAAGCAAGCCTGGCTGTCCCTGAGTTGGTCTGGTTCAGGTTGGTCTGATCTCATAGTACTTATATATAGCTCGATCACCGCCTGTTCCCCATTCATCCTCGCCATACTTTAATCCAGGACTGCATCTCCATTGCCATCAAAATAATCGCCAAAGCAAGTGTCACAATTCCTCTAGGTTAAACGGTGACTCTGCTCGTTGCAAGAAGTCGAAGGCTGAATCACAAGAGTTGGGGTTCATACACACACAGTTCAAGCGAGCGTAGTAAGGTGATTGTCAACAAATATTTCACATCAACATGAGAGCACAGCATGCAAAGGACGATCGTGCCAGCGCCGCGACAAACCCAAAACTGGAACAAGACCCTATCGAAAGAAGAAGGTTACAGAACAGGCTGTCCCAGAGGAATCACCGTGAGTATATCTCTTCCACTTGAATAGAGAGCATGGCTCTAACACCACCTTTCAAAGGTCGCAAAATCCGAGATCGAATTGCCAAACTACAGGAACGGGTTATCGCGAGTGAACTCAGAGCAGCGGCGAGCCTAAACGGTTGGGGTTATCACCATCCTACGGCACCGTTGGGAGGAGTCCCGACATCAGCGTATGATGTCGACAGAAAGGTTTTATCGCCTGCTGCCGAGATTATGCCTGCGATGAGTGGTCCTTATCTGCCTGGTTCGACGGGTACCTACTATCCTTACAGCACTCTGAGTCCAGCATCTACCCTACCACCGCAGCCCTCACCAACCTTTCCGCAGTACGAGGCCACTGCGAAAGAAGCCGATCCATCGAGCTCATTATCGCCGTCTGTCCTCACAAACAGTAGTGTATGTTCTCCAGACGCTGGCTCCTTAAATCTGGACATGGCAACGAATGCCTCGAATAACTACGTCCCACCGGACATGAATGGCCAACTCCAGACTGATCCGTGGAATATCTATACTCAGAACTCTCAATCGAGCTTCTATTATTTGACCACTGGTGTGTTCCCGTTCCGTCCCTACATCACATAAGTATTATGAATCAATTCTGACACTTAATAGAGGCATCACTGCCACAGATCTTGCAGATGCTAGACAATGGAAATATGAAGCCAAAGGCAGTTATTCTGCTTCAACCAAGTTCCCCTCTAGCAGGAGTTCCACCGCCGCCTACATCTCAACCTCCCTCGCCAGTGGAGCAAGTACCAGCCACCAGCTCGTTCACCATGCAAGGCCTGACATGTCATTGTCAGAATCGAAACTTCCTATCTGAGTCTCCCGTCAACTGGATACATCCGACTGCCTCCACAAGTATTTGTCCTTTACATTCTTCGTCAATACTGGATAGCTATCAACAGAAGCTGCAATGAAGCACAATTCTGTCCTTTGTCAGAAACCGGGGATTTTCAAATAATCGGCATAGATAAGGTGTTAATGGTACATGGGTGTTATTCAAATTCTAGTTATCTTTCCTAATCCAAATTTATTTCTACATACAAAGTATCCTCCCTCAATACAAGTAGAAAGTAGAATTACTCATCCTCTCAGCCCAACAGCCCGTCCCAAGAAAACACGCTATCTTCAATATTAAGCCCAGCCACCAAACCTACAATCTCCAACCGGGGAAGCCTCCCGCCCACCTGTCTCAACGAATAGGAACACCTTCGCATTACCCCATTTAAGCACTTGAGAGAAACGCCAAGATGGATCTTCTCCACCTCATGCAGCCCATACCACAACTGACTGTCGATATCACATCTCTCAAGTCACGCATGTATATAATGCCTGCTTTGGTTTGCCATCGAGTCTTTTTTTTTCTTTTCTGGGTGTGGTCAGCTGTGGGGTTCTGGTGATTCCAAGTCAATATAATCTAGATCGGTGTCTTACTGTGAGTAAATGATCGCTTCGTTCTATATGTCTGTGTATGTGGGGAAAAGGGGATAAAATAAATCTAGTAAAGATTATTGATATTTTAAACTAAAGAAAAATACTATAGACGATTTAAATCCCTTTATACCCTGCTTCTTCTATTCCTCCTGCTTCTTTTCTTTCCTAACAGTTACCTAGTAATTCGGTACTGGTACTTCGTCCAACTATAGGTCCGTGATAGAGCGATGTGACAAATCGCCCATCTATGTGATCCGATCCTTTGCAACTGATAGGGTATACCTCCAGCTCAAGAGTCTACAAGATTTATCAGTCCCCGCACAACCACCACTCCATTAAGCCCCTTACAGACTCCTCGATGTAATGCTCCGTAACAATCCGCTCTTTTACGATACCAGCCTTGTTGAGAAGAATGTTATGTTGGAAGTATGATACTGGGTGTGTTTTTCCAATTCTGGTCTTTGCCGTTTTTGGAATTGTTGGGGTTTGAGGTGAAGATTGAGAAGGGCTGTTTTCTTTCACCGTGTAGTGCGGAATCTGTTTCTTTTCGTTAATGGAAGTAGGTTCTATTACCTGCTTGGGGAAGGGAAGTCTTGTTTACTATAGCTGGGTAATGGGTATTGATTTGGACCCACATGTTCAAGTGGAGGAGATTTGATATATATGCGGACGCTGTCTGCAGGATAGAATCAGATTATTTCTTATTTCTATCAATTATGCTGCATGAAAATATCTCGGAAGTAGGTCATGTAAATAAAGACTTAAATGTTACAGGAAAGACAGCACCAATCAAGAGAGACACCAGGCCACCCAAGTTTTACAACCGAACGCATATATACTCCCCTGGTAAAGCAAGTCCATGCAATCATAACGAACATTTCCTAACGCCCAGTACTAAATCCCACACGGCATATGATTAGCTCCACAGAGGTGGATGAATATACTCCGCAGCTCGGTCAAGAATATTGGGCATGGTCCACTCCCCGCTGGTGGAACTCTCGGGCGTCGGAGGCGGAAGAGATCCGACACTGGGCGTCATGGCGGCAGAAACAGGCGGTGCCAGGTTTTGCATGGATGCTGTAGCTGGGTTCAGATATGTGCCATGGCCAGTTGGCAATTGGCCATGGGAGCTGAAGGCGGCTTCAAGCTTGTCCAGCGCGCGGAGTGTCTTAGTCAAGGGCTTAGCCCACTGAGTCTGCGTATCCATTCCGACGGCAGCCGACGCAGGGGAGGCAGTGCTTAGGGCAGCGGGGCTAGTAGCTGTTGTGTTGGTGGTGGTGGGAATGGCCGCATTGAAGCTTCCGTTGCGATCTGTCTGGGGAAGGCCAGACGCATCTCCCTGACCAAATAAACCTTCCTCGTTGGCCCGTTCTGCAATGATCATCTTCATCTCACGTAAAAGAGTCCAGAAACGGGGGTTCGTCTTCGATTCTTCTGTGACTGCGAGTAAGAAAACCGAGCTGATCGCTCGCTGCAAGGCAATCCAAGACCGGGACGCATGGGAGCTAACGGTGTGCATTTCAACATAGGCCTCGACCGTGGTCATCAAGTTGCTAACGCAGTCGGAACGCATGCTGGTGGTGAGCGGGTCGCTGGGGTCGGCCGTCATTTTGAGAGCCGGCCGGAGGAGCTCAGAGGCGAAGTAAGAGGAATGTAGCTTCAGCACGACTCTTTCAAGGTGTTCGGATGTAGAGAAGCAGTACTTCCGGTCACGCAAGTAAGGCTTCGCCTCAATCATGATGTGTTGAATCCTTTCTTTGTATGCATGGATGGTCTTCTGGCTCAGCTGTGCGTGAGGATTGAGCATTCGGCTGCGCACTACCTCCAATGCCAGTTGTATAACCCGGCAGAGTGTTTCAAAGTACGAACATTCGCCAGGCGTTGAGTCCTCTTTGTAGGCTATCTCTGGTTGGCAGACGGCCGTGGTTGATGGTCGATCGTAAGAAAGCGAGAAATGGCTGTCCTGCCAAGCCATGGACCACCTATGCAGTGTTAGAATCATCATAAATCGCAAATCATAGATCATAACGGCAGGCGCAGGTATACTCACCAAACATGTCGCCTACGGTATCTCTCCGCTGCGGAAAAGCGGCTTGATTCAACATGCAACCCAAGCGCAAGCCCCATTCGAAGGGTCATGCCTGGCATTGATTAGCTAGACTGGCGCAGGATTGGGCATGATAATATTTACGTACCGAGAAGAACATAGGAAATGCCGGGGTTCATATTATAGGACAAAACATTGCCAATCACAAGGAGGGTCTGAATCGCGTCTATTGTCGGCTGTGACAAGAAGTTGGTCATTCGAAGACACTGGTACGAGCAACATACTGGGTCCAGTAAGTAAAGCTGTTCGCAGATGGAAGTGGAACACGACACTCACCATAAACTTGAGACGTTAACTCTCTCTCCTTCCCGGGCAAATCGGAGGACTGGCAGCCGGAGGCCAACACAGCAAACAACAAGCCGAGAAATGCTATGGAAACACCGAATGGTTTTTGAGCTTGATCGTTATCTGAGCGGTATATCCCACCGGTGGCCGTCCTAGTCCGCAACAGAAGATCAAGGTGCATCTCAAAATTGGGTATGTCCTCGAGAACAGGATAGATAGCACCTGCTATGTCCCGGTAGTAGTAAAAAAACCTAGCCATAGTTCAGCATAAGAGCCAACCAAAAAGACGGAACAGATTCTAGAAACATACTCCTTGCACTGCTGATCACTTGGGAGTGCGCTGCAAACAGCGCTGACATCAAATGTGGACATATCAGACGACCACAGGTCGACAAATGGATACGTCGCAGATTCATTATCAAGCCCCAGTTTCGGCAATATGCCACCTTCCAGCAGGGCTTGCAGCTGATCTGACCCGGACTTGTTGTTCAATATGTAAGCAAGTACCGATCGAGATCCCAGGTGGACAGTGCCCTCGCCCAACGTGTTCGCCGCATGGATACCCTCTCGCTCCGGAGAAGCGGCTTTGGACCGGATACTGGCATCACCGCTCTGCACGCTACCCGTCTCTAATGAGGAGGCTTGTCCTTCTTCTGCCTTCTCAAGCCCGACACGGAGATTGTTAATGGTTTGCTCCATCTCCTTCAGCCTAGTGCGCACATTATCCCACTCCTCCCGCGGAATTGAGACTCGTCCGGCAGACGTCAACGGGTTCGATCTCGCCACGCCAGGTTCCTGTTTTAACCGGATAGGTGTCTCAGCAGATCCAGGGAGCCCGACGCTTTCCGATCCACCCGGCGTCGCTGCGGGACTGTCGCGATATTGGGAAGGGCCCGCGGCGCCCATGATGCGTTTTTTCGAGGGCCGTTCGTACGAGCAGAGGTCGGCATGGTCGCGCTTGACACATCCGTCACACGGGAGATTGCGATCGCATTTAACTTTTCGCGCATGGCAGGGATAGCACGCCTTCGGCTCACGCGCTTTCCGTTTCGTTCGGATAATCGCATCGACTTGGGATTGCGGGAGGTCGGAGACGGGTCTCGAGGGCGCAGCCGTCATGTCGGGGCCGTTCACCGACGGCGAGAACGACATGGACGGCTGATATGGGGACGTCATTGAGGTCTTGAAGGTTAAACTGGAATTACTTGGATTGCTATAGTGCAGTGCTGCGATTCAACTTTTTCGGTGTTTCAATTCATGCAAAGAACGGATCACATAAGAGGCGGATAGACTGGATACAGGGCGGTTCAAATTGAGGTGGTCACTTTCGAAATTAAATCGACGGGAGATCCATAGTTCTAAATAATTAAATAAATTAATTTCGGTAACTTCAACACTTGGCAAGCTTATCGAGAATTCGTAAGAGGAGGTCGAGGAGACAAATGCTACGGTCGGTCGCACTAACTTGGCCCAACTATCGGCGGCGAATGACTAAGGCCGCAAGGGAAATCACCACGTGACGAGGAGCGGGGAACTTCAGCAGCCGACAAAACCCTAACCAAACGATTGGGCAATGACGTTTAGCTTTTTAGTTGTACCTAGGTTAAACAATTCAGTTTCTTCCGAGTCTTGTACTAGATCAATTTTCTCAATAAAAACTTTATTAAACATCTCCAGATGTGTATCGTCTATATTAGTCATGGTATATATAATCCAAGCATTCAATACATGTCACTCGTAAACCCCAACCATCGACCCAGGTGCCAATTCTTTCGAAATACCGAAATCTAGGACACAGGAAATCTATGTCTAGTTCAATGTAGCAAGACCTTTTGTGGCATGGAAATTAAGTGCCGGGTTCACAGAGGAAAGCTTTTAGCTCTTCTCGACCTTCCCGGTATTCTCTTCATCTTCGTTGTAGGCATATCGCGAGAAGCGGCGAATAGACTCGCCCTTGAAATAGAAAACATAAGGAATGGCGCAGCAGGCCAACGCAATGAAAGCCAGCAATGTACTAGCCCATTGGTCACCCAATCGGTCATACATCTGCTCAGTAAAGAGCACTGTGGACGCTCCCCATATAGACCGGAGAAAGGTCTTTGCGGCAAGGGCAGATGCTGCTTGATGCTGGTACGTATCGACTACAATACCGTTAGTAATTAGCCTTTAGGAAGTAGAGGGCAGGGAAAGCTCACCAAGGTAGTTGTTCGCCGAGTTGTACAGGAAAATAAAGCCGAAACCTACCGGCCAGCCACCGACGGCAGGTCCGAACCAGTGGATCTGCGGGTACGATGTCCATGCGAAGATAAAAAGTCCAATAGGAATAAACCAGCACGAGAACATCATAGGGATCAGGCGTGCCTCTGCTGGGGGCTTTCCGCCATACTTTGCGTACAGCGATAGATAGTGCTTGTTAATAAATGGAGAGCAAGCCGCGCTCATGATGACACCGATGGCCAAGGGAATGAACATAAGACCAGTCGATCCGGCACTCCAGCCTTTTCCACCTTGATACACGATTGGGTACCTAAAGAATCATGTTAGAGTGTGGTACAAGCGGTTTGATATGAACGTGAACTTACGCAACGAAGAACATGTACAGCAGGCCATACAGCACGGACATGTAGATCGAGATGAACAAGACGATGGGTTCCAGAAACAAGAGCTGGAACGGGCGGAAGAAGAATATGCGCAGTTTCTCACCCAGCGGCCGAGAATCTAGTTCCGTTTCGGTCACGTACTTGGAGTCGTTCTGCGTCTTCCTGAGTTTCTTGGCTCTCCGTTTCAGGATCGTTGGAGCATAGGTTTCGGGCACAGTGAAGGTGATCAGCACCCAGGCGACGAATGCAAGGATCAACATCAGCCAGTAGAGCCATCTCCACCCGGCCGCATCAGCCAGGTAGCCACCCGCGAGCGGACCAATGGCCGGACCAAGGAAGGGGCTTGCAGAGAAGGCCGCCATAGGGACACCGCGCTCTTCATTTTTCCACAGATCCGCTAAAGTACCACCAACCAGAGTCATCGGGGCGCTAAAAGCAATGCCGTCAATTGCTCTGCACACGATGAGAGTCCCGATATTCTTCGACACCGCACAAGGAATGATGAAGATAACCGCTATGAGGAGTGTGAGGGCATAGACCGGTCTACGGCCAAACATCTCTGACATGGGTGCGAACGCCATTGGACCTGACCAGTCAGTACCTGAACAAGCGAGCGATGACCACAACACACGTACCAACACCAAAACCAATGACAAAGACCGTGACGACAACCAGACTGACTTCTCGAGAGACACCAAACTCTTCAGCTGGTCCTTCTATATCGGCCGTAATAACACTACTTGCGAATGCGACGACGAAGCAAGTAAAAGCAACCACCATAGTACAATACCATTTGAACGCCTTGGACCAATTCTTCGGATTTTCCGGGTCGTCGATAGTAAATGTTACTAGCTTCCAATCCTCCATTTTCCCTGAAGCAGCAGACCGAACGGGCTTGATGATTTGACCCGCAGCGGTTTCTGTTGTGTATTCTTCTAGATTGGCATCGCGGGTGACTTGGCGTACAGGTAAATCCAAGTAATCGGTGTCTTGCCCGGACCCTGAGAGGGTCCGAGCTGCATCGCTTGAGCGTCGTAAGTGATTGTCTTGCATGTTTGTTCTGGACAGAACACTAGGTTAAGCAATTGACTGATTCGATGGAAAGGCTATCATCAAGCCTTGGAATGGGGCATACGTGCCTCTTATATAGAAACGCATGGCGCAAGATTAAGGCGCAACCCGTGGATACGCAAACGCAATTCCTGGAAGCTAAATTAAGGGGCGCGAATTTTCCAAAAGATACCAGGTAGGAAAGATGCCCAAGATGGCAGCGCACAAGCTCAGCCTTGCATCCAGTTTCCTATCAAATTGCCCGATTTGGAAGGTGGGTCGCTAACCGCATGGGGAGATATGCTACGATGATACTGCTTATCACAACGTCTGATCGCGACTTGATAACCACCTTCCCGTTTTCTCTCTCTGCCAAGAATATCTCGTTCGGTGTTCTATTTTTCTTCTCTTTTCCACTCTAATTCTACCAACACATACATACTTACATACATACTTGCATTGGCTATAGTTGTATGAATCCATTGCCGAACAGAGTTTTGCCCCACATTCTACACCCAATGTATCATCTATTGGTTTACATCTATCCTACCTAGTACTTTCACGGCGTTGTCACTTATTATCCGAGTCAGCTCTTACGCGGCCATGCCATTAGTTATAAGTGTGAAGTCTGTGTATACACTAGGCTTAACGAGGTAGTCCATATGATATCACTGAGTCTAAACTGTACTCTTTCCAATTACCTGCCGCTTATGTAGATCTATATGTATATATATGTATATATATCAGTGTACGAGTTACTTTAACAGCCTTATCAGTGTTGTAGGATCTACCACGGTGCATGAGTATCATACTCGATAGTGTAAAATACAGACTCCCTATTATGACGTAAGAAAGACAAACGTACTGTCAGTTCCTGGGCTAGTGCTAACCGAAGATTTCTGTCCGGATGCGATATCCGTGTGGATAGCACCGGTTGCTTTTATCGTGTACATACTATAGTGTTGAATATAAAAGTTTGAATGTCTAGATCCGCTGCCAAGACCCTTGGCACCACGCCATTTTCATTATGTCATCGGAATCCCGGGTCACGGAGGGTATTACCGCATAAGGAAAGGTCCCTCCCGATCAGGGTGTGTCATGAATTTCAGTTTCAATTTTTTCTCTACTCTCTCTTTGACTTCTCTTGCTCCAGGTTTTGCTTGTTGCCCGTGAGCTTTAATTGGAGTATCCACTTGACAATCCATGGGGACAGTGTCAGACGGAGATTGTCTCACTTGAATTCGATCCCAAGCAATGTGGACGTAGAGTACCCCATCCACTTTGCTCACGCTATGGGTTCTTCTCTTGACTGGTGCTTTAAAGTCAACCTCTGTGCTTTGCTTTAGTCTAGAAAAACGTTCTTCCAAGGTCGAGAACTTGGACACGGCCACCATGGACCCATACTCCAGACTTTTAAAGCAATGTCATCCCCATCAACAAGGTGGACACGCGCTCAGTGAAACACTGGGTCTGCCCCGTAGTATGAACCTATCTTCGTACAACAGAAATGTATCTGACTATCCCAAACCCCCCATCATGACCCTTTGTGTGTACGAAGAGCAATGCATAATGACCACAACCAGAGGCAGAACATTCCTCCAGGGGGAGGATTTCTCCGGGGCAATGGCCCCACGTGACTGATAAGGGGAGGTGATAAGCCGAAATCGGCCTAGCGCGGGGCCTTTTTCCCACGCCTCCCAAAAAGAAAGAATTAATTTTTAGACAGCAAGACGGACGAGCAGCTCAAAGCCCGTCGCTGTGCTCCTCATCGCCAGTCGAACTACTAGTTCGAGGTGTGTACCTGTACACATCTCTTCCAACGACTTGGACCTCTCCTCCTGAGTGTCCTATCTTATTCTTCTTCTCCTTCCTCCTCCGCCTCTCTCGTTCGCCTCCGTCTCCGTTGAGTCATTTCGGGTCCCTCCTCCAGGTTCAGAATGACCTCCGCTTCCTCCGCTTCCACCTTTCTGGCCCTCCCCGGGTCTGTTGCCTTCTCTCGCTCCCGGGGACATGCAATTGCGGCCAGCATTGGAGCTCAAGATGTTCGAGCCCAATGGATTCACTACGTTCATGCTTCTCAACCCTTGGATGAACCGCAGCAGAACGTTCTGAAGCAGCTCCTGCAATATGGTGATATCACCGACATCCCTCCCTCCTTCAGTGCCGAGGACGGCCAGTTCGATGTCTTCTACGTCTTCCCTCGGACGGGAACCATTTCCCCATGGAGTTCACAGGCCACCGGTATCGCTCACGTCTGTGGCTTGCGCAAGTATGTCGACCGTATTGAGCGCGGATTGAAGATCTCGTGTCTCCGCGCTAGCTCCGCAGAATATAAGTCGGGTTTCCAGGATGTCTTGCACGATCGCATGACACAGGTTCTGGGCCAGGAAGAACCTGACCTACACCTGATGTTTTCCGAGCACAGTCCTCTTCCCCTTGAGACCATCCCCCTCCACGGGAGCGACAAGTCTCCGAAGGAGGTGTTGCAGGAAGCAAACAAACGTTTAGGGTTGGCTCTGGAAGAATCTGAAATTGAGTACATTGCGGAAGCCTATGGTCCCAATGGCCCTATTGCCCGTGACCCTACCGATGTCGAGCTCTTCATGTTCGCACAGGTCAACTCGGAACACTGCCGTCATAAGCAATTCAATGCTTCCTGGGTCATCGATGGAAAACAAATGCCCAACAGCTTGTTCGCGATGATCCGGAATACACACAAGAAAAACCCAGAGTACACAGTCAGTGCCTACAGCGACAATGCTGCTGTTCTTGAGGGCGATGTCGCCGCTCACTGGGCTCCCGACGCTACCACTGGGGAGTGGAATCATACGAAAGAGATTGTTCACTTCTTGGCTAAGGTCGAAACCCACAACCATCCTACGGCGGTATCCCCATACCCTGGCGCCGCAACCGGCTCTGGCGGTGAGATCCGTGACGAAGGTGCTGTCGGACGAGGCTCAAAGCCCAAGGCAGGTCTTGCCGGATACTGTGTCTCCGACCTGCAGATTCCTGGCTTGAAACAGCCATGGGAACTGGATGTGGGCAAACCGAACCACATCGCTAGCAGCTTGGATATCATGTTGGAGGCTCCCATTGGTAGCGCGGCTTTCAACAACGAATTCGGACGGCCCTGTATATCTGGCTATTTCCGTACTTTGCTGACAGAAATTGATATTGGCAATGGCCAGAAGGAAGTTCGAGGTTACCATAAGCCCATCATGCTTGCCGGTGGTGTCGGAACTGTCCGGCCCCAGCATGCCATCAAGAAGCCAGAAGTTGTAAAGCCTGGTGCTTTCCTCGTCGTCCTTGGTGGGCCTGCCATGCTGATCGGTCTGGGTGGTGGTGCCGCCTCCAGTATTACCTCGGGTGAAGGTTCTGCTGAGCTGGACTTTGCTAGTGTGCAGAGAGGCAACGCTGAAGTCCAGCGGAGAGCACAGGAAGTGATTAACGCTTGTACCGCTATGGGTGATAACAACCCTATCAAGTTCATCCATGACGTTGGTGCTGGAGGTCTCTCCAACGCCCTTCCCGAACTGATCCATGATTCCGGCCTGGGTGCCACTTTTGAACTTCGCGAGATTGACAGTGCCGACAAGAGCATGAGCCCCATGCAGATCTGGTGCTGCGAAGCTCAGGAGAGATACGTCATGGCTGTTGGGGAGGACTCCATGAACAAGTTCACGGCTATTGCCAACCGTGAGCGTTGTGGCTTCTCCGTTGTTGGTCGTGGAGGTGGAACGTCCGAGGAGGAGAAGAGGCTCGTTCTCATGGACAGGGACTCGACCGAGTACCCCAAGCCTATTGACTTGCCCCTGTCCGTCCTATTCGGAAAGCCTCCTAAGATGACTCGCGTCGTTGAATCCCGTAAATTGAAACTTCCCGCCGTCGATGCAACCCTTACGAAGTACCTGCCTGCTCTTGCACCCAACCATCTTGAGCTCATCGGGGAGGCTGCCAACAGAGTACTCTCTCTTCCCGCTGTTGCCTCCAAATCTTTCCTCATCACGATTGGTGACAGAACAGTTGGTGGTCTCACTGCACGCGACCAGATGGTTGGTAGGTGGCAGACTCCTGTGTCTGATGTCGCTGTCACTGCCACAGCATTGCTTCAAGGAGTTAAGACTGGTGAGGCCATGGCCATGGGTGAGAGACCAAGCCTTGCCTTGATCTCTCCTGCTGCTTCGGCACGTATGGCTGTTGCGGAGTCACTTATGAACATTGCCGCTGCCGATCTGGTTGACCGTCTCAGCCACGTGAAGCTCTCTGCCAATTGGATGTCCGCTAGCAGCCACCCAGGTGAAGGTGCCGCCATCTACGAGGCTGCAGAAGCCATTGGAATGGATCTTTGCCCCAAACTTGGTATCAGCATTCCTGTCGGAAAGGATTCCATGTCCATGAAGATGAAGTGGACTGATGAAGCCTCTAAGCAGGCGAAGGAGGTTACTGCGCCTATGTCTCTTGTCATCTCGGCTTTTGCACCGGTTGGCAACTACCGCAAGACCTGGACTCCGGCTCTTCGTCGTCTAGAGGACGTCGGCGAGACCGTCCTTATGTTCGTCGATCTCTCCTTCGGCCGCAAGACTTTGGGAGGCTCTGCCCTTGCTCAGGTCTTCAACCAGGTGGGTGACGACTGTCCTGATGTCCGTGATGTTGAAATCTTCAAGGACTTCTTCGATGCTACTCAACAATTGCAGGACGCGGGCATTGTCCTGGCCTACCATGATAGATCTGATGGTGGTCTGTTCACCACCCTTGCAGAGATGATGTTTGCCGGTCGTTGCGGTGTCGAGGTCATGCTCGATAACATCTGCCCCAGCTCCGGCACGAAGGATGTCGTGGAGACTCTGTTCACTGAAGAGCTGGGAGCTGTGTTCCAGGTCCGCAAAGAACACGAGATCCAGTTCCGCTCCTGCTTTGCCACATGCGGTCCCCCTGCTGGCCTGATCCACAAGATTGGACGAGTTTCCGAGAGAACCAAGCAGAACCTTGCCATTTACCACGGACACACTTTGGTGTATCGCAACAACCGTGCCAACCTTCAGCAGACCTGGTCCAGCACTTCGTACCATATGCAGAAGATGCGTGACAACGCTGCTTGTGCTGATCAGGAATATGCCAACATTCTTGATGATGCCGACCCTGGTCTGTCATGGAACCCAACTTTCGACCCCAAGGATAAGGCTCTCCCTATGCTCACCAGCCTGACCTCGATGTCTCCTTTCAGCAACAAGCCTCGCGTAGCTATTTTGCGTGAGCAGGGTGTGAACAGCCAGGCTGAGATGGCTTTCGCTTTCAACATGGCTGGCTTCTCCGCCGTCGATGTCCACATGACCGACATCATCTCTGGACGTGTGTCTCTCGCCAGCTTTGTTGGCATGGCTGCCTGCGGTGGTTTCTCTTACGGTGACGTGCTTGGTGCCGGTCAAGGTTGGGCCAAGTCTGTCCTGCTGCACGAGAACACTCGTTCCGAATTCCAGAGCTTCTTCGAGCGCCCTGACACCTTCGCTTTGGGTGTCTGCAACGGTTGTCAATTCCTGTCTCGTCTGAAGGAGTTGATCCCCGGCGCCCAAAACTGGCCCAGCTTCGAGCGCAACGCCAGCGAGCAGTATGAAGGCCGTGTCTGCATGGTTCGTGTGTCGGACCCTGATCCCTCCAGACCCAGCGTCTTCTTCCACGGCATGGACGGCACCTCGCTGCCTATCGCCGTCGCCCACGGCGAGGGTCGTGCCTCCTTCTCCCCCTCTTCCAATGTCACCGCCCAATCCTTCGTTCAGGAAGGTCTCGCTCCCGTCCAGTACGTTGACAACGCCGGTCTCAAGCCAACCATGAAATACCCATTCAACCCGAACGGCAGTCCCGAGGGTATCGCCGGTATCCGCAACGCCAACGGCCGTGTCCTGGCCATCATGCCTCACCCCGAGCGTACCGTCATGGGCGGTATCGCCAGCTGGCTGCCCGCCAAGGCCCAGGAATGGGGTGACATCGGTCCCTGGGGCCGTGTCTTCTACAGTGCCAGAAGATGGGTCGGTTAAAAGTTTGAAATTTTCTTCACTTTAGTAGCTGAAACTGGATTGTATATGCTTGGCCATATCGTCTGTATATGTGGGATAAGTTATCCCTAAAAGAAAATCTATTCCCGTCGAAATTGGTTGTCATTGCGACGTCTTTCTATATTTTCCCTGGTTTGGGATGTTCCAGGATGAATTTTTGATACGATGCCATGCTTAGGTAAATTATAAATGAATTAAAGATTTTTTATTGTTCTCACTTTCATCCTATTCGAAGGACTTTTGTTTTCCCGTGACTTTTATCAAGCCGAGAATCTCACTCAAAGAGAATATTACGATAAAAAGCAAAACACAGCCATGGTAATCATTATCATAATCCAGAAAACAGTACTCATACATGATCCGCCGTCCGCTCCTTCCTCCACTCCAACCTCTCAGCTAAAATCTCCCAGCTAACCTGCGCATTAGCACGACCCACACCCTTCAATCCAGCGGCCAGGAAACCGACAAGTTGATTGAACTGATCCTGGGTTGTTTTCACTTGCTGTAAGTATTGTGTTTCGTGAACTGGTGTCTGTTTCTCGTCGTGTTCAGGCTCATCGTCTTCGTCTTCGTCTTCCTCTTCATCGCTCTGGTCTTTGTCCTGCCCGTATTCTTTCTGGGCAGACTTGGTCTGGGTATAGCGAGTAGATTGGAGATCGGAGAAGGAGACACAGAGGTCGAGGAGGGAGATGATCGCTTCGTAAAGGGGGACTAGGTTTTGGGAGAGAAGGCATTGGTCTTCCAATGAGGACATGTAAGATTGGTGGACGGACACCATTGTGTCGACGTCATTGCAGGCCGAGAGGTCTTTGCGGAGTGAGTCAGTGGTAGTTGAGATGACGAAGTCGGTCATGTGGCTGTATAGTGTGTTGAGGAACCAGAGCATGTTATGTCGCAGGGCGTAGGCCTGGGCGTTCTTTCTGGCTTCGTAGATTTCGGGTGAGTATTGTAGGCGTTGTTTTACGATTGTGTGTTTCGCTCTGCGGATTTGCATGAGGAATGTCGAGAGGCGTTGGTAGCTTAGGATGGCGTCTTTCGTGATGATATTGGCTACGGGCCAGGGGAGGACGTAGTCGAATGAGATGGCTTGGAGGAGTTTGACAGAGCGACTGTGGGTGTGTGCTTTGTTGGTGGGGTCTTTGGATGATCGAACTATTACTCTAGATGGGTCAATGAATGGTAAAGTGCTGAATGCGCTCTGGGCGAGTTCGGTGAGCAGATAGCGGTCGTCCCAGGCTCCTCTGCCTCGGTCGATAAGGTCGAAGATTTTATGGTCGATGGGTCCGTATACGCTCATGTCTTTGCAATGGTAGATATGTTCCAGCGCCTGAAGGGAGATCCATAGCCCACACTGCTGATCAAGCTCTCTTCGCAATAGTGATGATGTGAAGGAGTGGTTCTCGTCCACTATTCGCCCGAAGGCTGAGTCGAGCAATGCCGAGAACGGCATGTAAACGGAAGCAGAGTCTTCCGGGAACACATCTCCAAGCGTTAATGAGCTCTTTCTTGCGTGTTCATCGTCCCCTGATACATCCAAATGTCGTAAAAAGACCATGCTTTTGCCTGCGACGAAAATCTTGCGAGCGACAGGTTGGACGAATTTCGGTGCACTTGAAATCCATGCCGATTCATCCAATGTATACCATCCATGCCATAAGGTTCGTAGGTCTAGGTCATTATTGCGGTTATCGCGAATGAAAAAGGAGCCTTGCACAGTCTCCTCCAACTCTCCCTTTTCCATCCAAAGGCGAATTGGGCGTGCATAGGTCTCGAAGCACGAAAAAAACAGTTGAGCCAGGAACTTGAACTCATTCTCGTCACCGGTAGCTTGCGTCATGCAGACGGAGTCGTAGAGGAGATCAAGACAACGTACTGGGCTATCCGATGCATCATGTCTGAGATTAGATACAATTTCTGCTAACAAAAGAAGCAGCTTTGATTCACGGAGAACGCTCTCGTATAGCTGCAGAAGACTGACAGCAATAGTTCTGGATTGCGATAGGTACTGTGCCTGCACATTAGATAAGAACCTGTCAAACTCGCGCAGGCGATCTTCAATGCCCCGGTGGAAAGTCTGCAGGTAAGGAATAACCCGCGGGACTTGATTGTATCGTCTTAAAATGTCTATTTTTGACCCAATGGAGCAAAATGAACGTAGTAATGAAGATAGCGTTTCACTTGATAAATGCGCCAGCGAGTATTTTCGATCTACCTCAACGCTTTCATGATGACGCCAGAATAAGGAGGTAGGTAGGCCTTGTAGCATGAATATTGTCTCTCTTACAATCTGAAGCTCTGTGAGAACTTGCGAGGGTTTGCCTCCATGCTGCTCAGTATCGGTACTGGTTTTATTTCGCCAGAATTGGGCGCTTTTGATCGAAACCACAAGGTCTTCATCTTCTCCTGAAGAAAATAGGTCTTCTGGAATCACGTAGTCCTCTTCTAGGGCTATGGAGGTTTGAGGCAAAGATCGTCCCTGATAGCTATCGCTTGATACGGACGAGAGGTCATCCTCGGAGGATCCAGCGCCGAAGTCTACAGATTCCCATATATCCTCCTCACAATACGCGGTTCCAGAAACATCTAACTCCGTCCAAGATAGGGATTCCACACGCTCTTGAGGCTTCTTTATACTCTCAAGGCGATCTACCTTTGACAGCTGAGCAGGGCGATCAGCAAGCTGCAACAATAACGATAGGATCTCAGGGAAACATGAGTTCTTGTGTTCATTTAACTCCGTGAGACGGACGCGGAGAGCGTCTGCTAAGTCATCTTTATTGAGAACCTGGAACTTTTCTTGGAGTCCCTCTAGCTGGTTCGCAACCGCAAACTGGTCCGTACGGACATGAGCATTTGCTCTAAGAGTATCTTCGGTACGACGTTTCAGGATTTTGAAACGGGGAGTTCCTTTATCAACTTTGGCGACGGTCGCAACCAACTCGTCAGTTAGCGCACTAATGCTGGCGGGAATGGCCATGCCGCTTGGTGGGAGGGGTTATCTGCAGAACTAAGCCAGCAGCTAACGCACAGATTCCCCATTGCCCAAGACAAGGAAAGGGGGCAAGTCGGGAGAATTGCGACAGCTTTAGAGGGAGGGTTACGCGGCTTTTGTATTGATTGGCGGCGGCAGTTGACGTGTTGTTTGAGTCGCCACGCTAGACCCTTTGAGGGAAAGGCGGCATCGAGACCTCCAGCGAAGTCTCTCCTATACCAACTCTATATTCATTATCTTTTCTCCCTTCTTCCTGCCTCTTGCTTGCTGCCGTTTCGCACTCAGTCAAAGTCAAGATGGCTGTCGCAAGACCCATTCGCATGCTGGGTGCGTCATGCATCATTCTCATCCTCTTCCTGATCTTTAAAATGAACAATGGTCCTACTAGCATCATTAGTAAGGGGCCCAAAGGGGATTATACCGGCATACAAAACGACCCCCTCAAGGAGCGTATGTTTTCCCTTCCACCTCTCCTTGGTTGTCTTATATTATGCGTACCGTGCATATCCGAGGCTGACAGTACAACTTCTTCTTCACAGCGACCGGAGAACCCGAAGGACATTTATGGCGAGCCGACGAGAACGATTATTCCCCCGACAGTGCCAACTCCGCCCGGACCAACGCGGCGCTCATCTCTCTCGTCCGGAACGAGGAGCTCGAGGAGTTGATTCCGACAATGCGCGATTTGGAACGGACGTGGAACAGCAAATTTAATTACCCCTGGATTTTCTTCAACGACAAGCCGTTCACAGAGGAGTTCAAGAAGCGCACGCAAGCGCTAACCAAGGCGAAGTGCCAATATGGTATGCAGAATGAAAATTATATACATTGGACGGTCGGTCTAACTATACTCAGAACAAGTACCGAAGGAACACTGGGATGTCCCCGATTGGATCAACATGGACCTCTTCCGCGAATCCGCCGAGGTGCTGAAGGAGCAGGGCATTCAGTATAGCGATAAGATATCCTACCATCAAATGTGCCGCTGGAACAGCGGCCTCTTCTATCAGCACCCGGCCCTTAAGAACTACCGTTACTACTGGCGTGTCGAGCCCAAGGTTCAGTTTTTCTGTGACGTTGATTATGATGTCTTCCGATTCGTAGAGGACCGCAACATAACATACGGTTTCACCATCAACCTTTTCGACGCTCCCCAGAGTATCCCCACTCTCTGGCCAGAGACGAAGAAGTTCCTTGCCGCGAACCCTACTTATCTGTCCGACAACAATATGCTGGACTGGTTGACGGACGACCAATTGCGACCAGAGCACACTAATGCTGCAAATGGATACTCTACTTGCCACTTCTGGTCCAACTTTGAGATCGGTGATATGGAGTTTTTCAGGGGAGAAAAGTATTCTGCTTACTTCAATCATTTGGATCGCGCGGGCGGCTTTTACTATGAACGATGGGGCGATGCTCCTGTGCACTCGATTGGTCTAGGTTTGTTCGCAGATGCGGCGAAGGTTCATTGGTACGTAAATCAGCCCCATATTGCACTTTCTGCCCACGCTGACTGGGTTACTCATGACAGGTTCCGCGACATTGGATACAACCATATCCCTTACTACAACTGCCCCAACTCACCCAAGTGCTCTGGCTGCACTCCAGGCAAGTTCTACGCTGGCGAGCCATTCCTGGCCAAGGAAGATTGTCGGCCGAGCTACTTCAAACATGTCGGAACCCATTAATCTTTTGTAACGTCCTCTTACATTTTCGGGAAGCGCTCGCAGCGAGTCCGCAACCATCCAGTCTCTACACAGGATAGGCTGCGTCAGCTGCAGCGAACGGGCATGGTTTCTCTTGATGGATCTGTATATTATCAGACTTGGGACTCAGCGAGTTCGCCTCGGGCACGAGAACGTCCCGTTATCCGACATCTAACGACCTCAGTGCGCGACTATCACGACTGGTTTCTTCCATTGTACATCGCATACTCAGCATTGACGACCCTAAGCACTTTGACTTGTTTCTCTTAAAATCCTGGCGGCGTTGAAAGGATCGGTCATGGTCTTTTTTATTCGATTTTCATTCCCATATTTACCTTAAAATACTCCATATTTGATATCTAGCCGCGTTGTGCTATCTTGATCGAGTTGCTGCCGGCCTTTGTTGTACCTATATATTTCACGACATTTCAAACTGGTCTTCTTATTACGAGGAAACATTAAACTGGCGCATCTTTTCTCTTTCGTTATCTCGTTTGCCAAACCACCATCTAGTTCGTCGTTAACATCTGCATATTGACAGATGTGTTTTGAACGACACGAAAAGTGTGTACATCATGACCATTAGGCACATATGCTATACTTCCAGTGGACATCAAAACAACCCCATGAATTTTCACTATCTCCAATAATACAGAGTACAATCAAATGCTCACAAGATTTATAGTAATAGTAGCACTGGTATAGAAAAGCACGTGTGCACCTCCATTCAAACCCCCGGACAGTAGGGCTCCGGTCGGAAGATGGGGATAGATCAAACCCATCACAGAGACACGGGGAACACCTCCACCAACTGCATTCTAGAGTATGTATACAGCTTTCCTATCTAATCGACTGGCACAGTGGGACAAAAAAGTGATTTGGTATGACGAGACTATGGTCGATTATTTACTGCTCGCCGGGGTAGAGCTCTTCACGGAGAGCAACGCCGAGTTCCTGGCGGAGACCCTCGAGGGCCTCAAGGTATTGCTTGTACTGGTCCTGGGTCTCGACCTTGGCCTTGATACCTATTCGGACGAGCCGTGTGAGTTTATGACTGTTTCACAGAGTCATGACAAAATGCAGGGGAAGATATGGGGATGCGCACCCTCGAAGACACGGACAGCGGTGGGGAAGTCGTTGACGCGGCGAGCGGCCCTGAGAGCGGCGGAGAGGACCTCAACGGAAGGGACGAGATCGTAGGCAAAGCAGTTGTTCAGGTTGCGCTGGATTCATAGCAAACATTACATCAGCATTAACTTATCTCACATGTAATATAGATACGTATGGTGGTGTGGATCAATCTGCCAATGGCAGGCTGGATGATTATAAAACCGAGAACCAAGTGGGTAAGGGCCATATGTGGAATGATCTCTGTGCGAGAGAAGCCTGGCTTACCTGGAGCTCGAAGACATCCTGGACACCGTCGAATTCCTTCTCGAATCTATTGCGTTGCAAGCGTTAGTGGGAATGGAGGCCCTTTTTTTATTTTCCTTTTCCTTTTTCTCTCGGCCATAGATTCCGACAGCAGGCATCAGGAGATTACGGCCAACCGGATCGAGCCCCTGCTGTCGTTGTTCGAGGCTCGCTCTCGGCTCGTCGCAGGCTCAATGGCTGGCTGGTTGGGCTGGCATACCTGGCAGAGAACTCCTCGTATGTCTCATCCTCGTGGTGACCGCCGAGACGCTTGGAAGAGGTGCTGAAGGCAGGACGGTTGATAGCGAGAGCAACCGGGGTCTGCAGGCGGGCCCGGGGCAATTGAGAAGCTCTGAAGAGGCTGGCAGGGCGGACGGCGCGGGTCGCGACACGGAAGACAGAGACGGGCGACATTGTGAGGGGGGTTGGAATGGAGACGCGGGCGAATTGACGTGGTGAGAGGAGAGGAGGATGGGCAAGGTGTGGACGAGGTTGAAGTCAGAGGACAAGGACGGCTGCGCTAGGATTTTGCGGGTGGTGTGAGGCGGTGGGTGCCTCAGGTTGCGAAAGCGGTCGTCCGTCATCGATTCCTTTGGCGGCTCCCGTTCACGCCCGATAGTGGCCTGAGGCTACGATCGCTGTCATTCGCTCGTTCCGGCTCGTGATTTGTATTTCTTGGTCTTGATTGGTTAAAACATAGTCGTGTTAATTCCGGGTGGTGATTGGTTCGACTATTCCGGTTCTTCCATCCTTGGATAACAGCCTCAGGATTAGCACCCAACATTCTAACATGGTCAATTCTTGAGAGCCTCTATCATTGGGGCTTACAACAATCGATTCAAATGCTCAAAGAATTGACACTTACCACTAAAGTTGAGATAAGAGAAAGTATGTAGGTGTATTCTACCAATCGACTTAAGCAGTTTCATTCGTCACTCTTCCATAAAGGATTGCGTAATGCAATTCTCATTACATTGTCCCTGTCAAGAACAGTCTTCCAGACCATGATTCAGATTATCGTACGTTTGTATAATTTAAAACTATATACTATAGTTTTCCTCTATGGTTCCGAGGGGGAGACCAGGCTATCGAGTATATACATAGCAACGAAGGTCGAATTGTACGTTGTGCGATAGTAATAATGCTAGGGCGAAAGTTCACGACAGTGGGATATTATACTTGGCTCCCGAATTAGCCAAATTGAAATGTCGAGGATCTGATAAGATATTCCTCATGAAGAGGTTCGAATTCCCCAGTTAACCTACCTGTAAACTGGGAGACCAACGATAGCGACAGTGTTCTGGCCCGGCACATATCGTGATGCCTGAGGCGACAACCTGGGTGACTCGAGATAAGATCGTTGACAATCAAGAATGACATCAGTTGCAAGCACATCACTACATAAATATCTACACTGGTTGAGTCAACTATGTCCTCCGCTTGTTCTTATCCTTAACCTTCGGAGACTTTTGTTGAGTGCAGTGGATCTACGATTAATAATCTGCCCTTGAACCCAACCATTTATCAGCAACGATTTCATCATCATTCTCGGCATACCGAGGTACTAGCGAGGTATTTAGGTCAAGATCTAGGGATAGACTCAAGGTCTCTCTTATCAACTTATCCTACCTTACTACTTCAGAAGTGTGTCTATTTTCCTGGCCCATCTTCCTCATCACGGCTTTAACCAATAAAATGGCGTCCGCGGTTATCAACCAGATTGCTATCCTTACTCCCAAGGAGGGAAAGTTTGACGATGTTGGTACCTATCAACAGTGGCCATCTGATCCAGCATAAAGCACTTATGATCAAGATGAGCGGCACTTCAGTTGGAACATGAAAATCAAGGCTAATGATCCTGTTCGCCGTATAGCTCGCCGCTGAACTGGCCAACATCACCCGGAACGTGCAAGAACACGAGCCCGAGACTCTGGTATACTATGCTTATGCCGATGCCAAGAAGGAAGAGATCATTGTCGTTGAGAGGTTGGTCCATCCTTCAGCTGTCTGTTAGTTGTCTTTTCTTCAATTCCTATTGCTAACGACGTTATTAGATATGTGAACCAAGCTGCGTTGGACAAGCACCGGGCAGCACCTTACTTCCAGGATCTCATCAAGAAGGCTCCGGAGCTGTTAGGCAAACCCTTGGAACTCAAGGTTGGCAGTGAGTTGCTCCAGGAATCTGCGCAGGTTGTCCGGGTGTAGGATATGAGCTTTGGTCTTTTCTTAGATAGTTTGATGATATCGTTATATATGACGTATTTTTATTGAGTATCTTCTCTATAAGCATCAAGCTCGATATATTTCTGAGAGCTCAGGCGGGGTTGTTCCCCTAAAATAGAGTTCTTTTAACTCTTTGTCCATGCCAACAGTCTACTGCACGATGTCTATGTCGCGCATGCACTATATATTGTTTGTCTATCGTATACCATGTCAACAACTCGACTTCAGTCTAATTTTTAGTACAATATATATATATATATATATATAATATATATATATAAAGAAAAAATTCTAATTTGATCCGTGAGATAAAAGGTTGTCTTGATGAACTGTAAAAGTCAGATGAATATACACTGGACCATCCTGTACTATAGAGTGAAATATATATCAAATAGTCATGATGAAATGTATATAGTTGTTTATTTACCAACTTGTTCACCAACGTTTATACCAGGATGAATCTTTCTGTCAGATTAAATATTCAATCACATTCAATAAAAATGCCACAAAAAAATAATACCCAACGTAGATCTAAGCAATGTGGTCCAGGAAAAGTAGTTCCCATGTGCACGTCAAGAAATTGCGGCGGGTAATTAGGAGATGGATGTCAGTGGGACTAGTACCACATAGTAGGTCATCTATTATTGAGCTCCCATGACTTGGCGGACCCTAATTGGTAGATCTGAGGGAGGTGAAATTGGACTCCATCGGACTGCCTGGGACTAGCAGTAACCACGGATTCTACTCAAGTATGTGCATGTGAAAATCAATGTGGTCTGTTCGCTGTCTGTTCTATCTGGAATTGCCAATGGTTCTGAACAAATAAAGTCACGCTCTGTCCATATTGTACCCCAAGCACCGTGCAATCAGAATATGATCATCATCGGTAGTTCTAGGAAATTAAGGCAATCTACCCGGATAGACCATGGAAGCAGTCGATGCCTGAAAACGGATTCCGGAACCACGGGAAGGCACATGATCCGCAGGCCCTAATGAACAGCCGCCCCTTTTTATCAAGACCGAGGCCCGTCCCCTGATTGGCTGAACCCTGCGGACGTGCCGGCGAAACCAAAAAGGGACCCAACCAGAAAAAAACGACACGCGGAGAAGAATCGAATCTCCTTGCGCCTGCTCTTTCTTCGCTTTTCCTCTCCACCTCCTTGTCTCGTCTCTGCATCCCAACCCCAGTCGACATTTTCTTCTTCTTTTCGTTTCTATCCCTTTAATATCCTCCTCTCTCTTCTCTTTTTTCTCTTGCGCTCCCTTTTCCTTTCCCCTTCTTGTCATTCCTTGTACTGTTTTGACAGGTTGCCTTGCAGCATTCCGGAGGAGAGAAAAGCATCTGTAGTCAGGGCTTTTCTTTTTCTTCTTTTTGTCAACGACTGTTCTAGCATAGTGCTGTTGTTAGGTCTTATATTCGCTCGATCTTCGTGTTTCGGCCTCCCCATTCACAATGGCGCTCGAATTCCTACAGAATGTGCCCCGTCCGACAATTGATCGGCCCTTTGGCATCCACCTCTGGCCCATCTTCGACCAGGCTTTTGAGAAGGTCGTGGGCTATCCTGCCAGCGAGTTCAAGTTTGTTGAGGGACAGACCCCCATGTCCGGATTCCGGGAAACCGCCGCGATGCTTGTCACCTACTACATCGTAATCTTTGGAGGTCGTATGGTCATGAAGAATTTCCCTGCCCTCAAGCTCAACGCCTTGTTCATGATCCACAACTTCTACTTGACCGCGATCAGCGCGACTCTGCTGGCCCTTTTCATCGAGCAGCTTCTGCCCACCATCTGGAGAAATGGAATCTTCTTCGCCATTTGCGACCACCAGGGTGGATGGACTCAGCCCCTGATTGTTTTGTACTATGTTAGTGCTGCGATGATGATCAAATTAGACCAGCGATGAGAAGGCTGACGCGCAAATAGCTCAACTACCTGACCAAGTACCTGGAACTCCTCGACACCGTCTTCCTGTTCCTCAAGAAGAAGCCTTTGACCTTCCTCCATACCTATCACCACGGTGCCACCGCTCTCCTCTGCTACACCCAACTTATTGGTTTGACTGCCGTCCAATGGGTTCCTATCACCATTAACCTTTTGGTCCACGTTGTCATGTACTGGTACTACTTCCAGAGCGCCCGTGGCATCCGTATCTGGTGGAAGGAATGGATCACCCGTCTTCAGATCATCCAATTCGTTATCGATCTTGGTAAGTAACATGGCTGTTGAAGTTCGGAAGGGACCACCGCTAATCAGACATCAGGCTTCGTCTACTTCGCATCCTACACCTACTTCTCGTCCACCTACTTCCCCTGGGCACCCAACATGGGCAAGTGTGCTGGAGAGGAATTCGCTGCCTTCGCCGGAATGGCCATCCTTAGCTCCTACCTGTTTTTGTTCATCTCCTTCTACATCGCTACCTACAACAAGGCTGCCAAGACCGGCCGTCCCCGTCGTAACACTGGCAGACAGGCTGTTATCGATATGGCCAAGATGGAGGTCGTTCCTTCTGCCAACGGAAGCGCAGCCAATGGTAGCGCTAAGTCGAACGGAGCAGCGACCGCTTCTGGCCGCTCCAACGGCCCCGTCACCCGCTCCCGCAAGGCCTAAGCTTATAATATCTCTTTGGCGTTTTGGAATGACATTGGCACGACCTATGGAGCGATCCGCTTGGTATAATCATACCTTGAGAGGATCCACGGGAGGGCCAGCAGAACCTCGTTCCAAGAGTTATATCCGCTTTGGTCCCGTTCTAGTTCTGATTAGATCTTTTGCCAGGTCATGGCGAAAGACACCAAGAACGAGATACTTCTCGACTTGCATACTTCAACCGTTTAATTTGGTGCTCAATGTTCTATCTGTTTAATGTATGACCATTATGATATTGGTCGCCTTCACTTCGCGACCATGATGCACGTCAATGTCGCTTTGCTGCATACGAATGTGTACTACCAGCTTCCAGCTAATGTGTGAAGGGTTCTCTTCTGCCTGGTAACGCGTCGCAATGACCTAAGTTGCCCCGATTGTTTCCGGTCTGTATTCTACCTTCATTATCACGTCTTCTGCCGGGTGCTGCTGGTTGCACCCGTCCTTTCTTCTTCATTTTCTTTTCCCCCATCAATGTCTTTTTACACCATTGTGAAGTTTTATAGATGCCAGCTAAACTTAAATGTAATCATGGTCATGTGTGTTTTCTTTTACCAGATGAACAGAAAAATGTTTCGATATTATTGCTAATGTATATATATTTGCTATACTTGCTGAAATATATGCTGAAATTTCCATTTCCAAGCACTTGTAGTTAGGTCTACATGCTGAAGAATCCCCCAATATTTATTATCCGTATTGTAGGATATGCATCCAAGCAAGTCCATGTAAGAGCCCACTGATGTATGGAATAACTTATATAGTCGTAGATCCTCACCATAAGAGAGAGACAGGGTCCTACTATAGGTACAGATTGCAATCATGTCAGACATTCAATATTTCTCAAAATTCATCATAGAAAAGATCCTCCGAAGTACACAAGCTCAGGATAGTAGATATATTCATAGTCATCACAAAACAGAACCAAATACTAACTTCCTCTTCCGACCTCTTTAATATACAACACATTTGATAGAGAAACACTTCAATACTGTGAATGGTCGCAGTCGCACCCTGCTGATATATATTTCTCTAAATATTGGCAGATGCTAGATCATACGCTAGTCTTCCAAACAGACCGTATATATACGCTAACTCTGAAAATATATCCAAAAAGATTGAATACTACAACATTAAAAAAAGAGAAAGAGGAGAACTATATAAAAAAAAGCAGAAACGGAGGTAGAAAGACTATGGCCTAGAAGCTTGACCGAGTATCAGATTAGAATATCAACGTACCGAGAGACATTGTATTTCTTCTAGTATGGACGTCTATTAAGGGGTAACAGGGTTATTCTGGAATTGAAATTGAATTCAAGAGTCTGAGAGTTGCTGTAGGGTCGTGGTGAGCTTGTTGAATGAGGAAATTTGTGAGGTTGGGGAGAGCTTTGGAAGTCAGAGTGATAAGATAGGATATGGTGTATGATGTGAATGAGCTAGAGTAGCATAGGGCATATGGAGATCAATGAGTCAAAGGTTACTTGTTAGGATAGAGAACTTGAAGGGCTTGAATGTGGGATGATTTACATGTGCAACTGTATTGGAATAGCTGCATAGTGTAGCTAGCGAGTCCATTCTCATCGTAGGGTGAATGCGCAACTGGTTTCTAAAAGAGTTAGGGGGGCCTTCAAGGTATACTGAAGGATGCAAAGTGCAGTGATCAGTGGTAAAGGAGGGCTCGGTGTGAAAATGTGCAGAAATGTGATGTTTATCCAGGGTAATGGTAGAGTTACGCCGCCTCATCATGCTTCCGTATAAAAGATGGTTGATAACAAGATTACCCGAGATCAAATGCAAGGGGTTATGTGGTATTTGCCGTCTATCAGTCTTTTTATAGAAGAATATCGGAAGTATAAGGTGATTCGGAGAGTTGATATGGTGGCATCTTCTGATACCATGATTTCCCTTTTGGGTTTGTGCTGGCGACACCGAATATCTCGCGGGGACGGGGCGGACAAGATGCTTTTCAGGTGGGCTTTCACTCTCCACAGAAAGGCCGGAGATGAAGGGAATAAGGAGGTGCCGCCTATCAAGTAAGCTATAGTTTCATTCCACAATGCTAGAGCCCACAGAGTCCACCGACGAAGGAATCTACAAGAGAACCATCCACAACTACGTGTAAGCTTGAACAACTTGAACTTATACCAAGAACACACTTCAATACGTTATGTAAGGGCAGCTGCCACGTAAAATGAGTGGTTAATTATCACACACACTTATAAGTCAATGGTTCAATGCCATGAGAACCAAGGTTTGATTTATACAGATCAGATCATATATGTGACATCTCGCACTTTAGGGCTCTTTCTCCCATTTTCCCAGAGTTTATTTATAGCAAGTCCCATTTTCTGCGAGGTGGATATGTAGTGGAGAGCCTCGAAGGACTATTGATTTTTAAATTGCTTCCGAAGTCTCGGAGAACATTATCTGTCTTGAATCTTCCACAAACGGAGTACACGGAGTAACGGACTGTCTAGTCTAACCATTCCAGCGGACCATGGTTGAAGTCAATAATTTTGGATACTATTGGCACTTGAAACTCTCCTTCCAAGATGTCTTGCAGTCAAAGTTTGTTTATGGACTTCGCGCAAGAAATCCTCCATCTTTTCCATTTGGCGGATCCGGTACCTGGATATGATATGACATCTTGGCGACTTTTCCCTTTCCGAATGAGGCCGGATGTGACGCTGAATTGGGTGATCGTGCACTGAGCGCCCTGGTGCGTGTACGGACCGTCTGATGGGGAGCAGATGAAATTAACTTCAGCCACGATTATGTCGACCCCAATGCTCAAGATGACGAGTACTAACGATCGCCCCTACTATGGGTAGACTCAAAAACAGACATGAGTCCGTCGTCATGGCTCTCCTCGCGACGAACGGGGTGGAGCTTAACCGCGACGACTCCGGACGGTCACCAGATGATAGTGATACAAACACACAGACGCCTTTTATTAACCACGACAGCTTCAGAGACGGGTGCCTTCTTGCGGTCAAGGGCGTGTATTTGGTTTCGAAAGACAACCGTGGATGCATGCTCTTTTGTTAGCCGCTCGCGATGGGCGTACAGAGATTGTATAGCAGCTGCTCATTGTTGAAGACATCGATCTAGATGTAAGAGATGTCAAGGATACTGCAAACATTCGTCTCACCACGAAGTTTGGGCACATCGACATACGGAGGCTGCTTCTTGTTATAGTCGCAGTGGACCTTGGATGGAAAGAGAACCAGGGACTTGATGCCCTGATACCTGTACAATATGCATACCCTGAGGCGGCTGATTTCCTGTTTTGCACGGGACGCATGAAAATTGACTCGAGTGTTGAACGGGACTGACAGAGTTACGTAGGGTGACTCTTGAGGGATTTAAAGAGATCGTCAAGTCTCTCAAGACAACCAAGTAACTTCACTGATGGATAACAGTAGGAGTACTGTGATAGTATATGCGATGATAAGCATGAAAGAGCGCGATGGCTAATACAGAAGCAGTGTGATCTAGAAAAAGCAAAGCGTAATGCAAACTGGCCATAATGCGTGTATTATGGCGCTTGTAGGAAGCGTGGAAAAGTGATGCTCTGGTCCCTACGGAGGAGCACTTTGGAACGCTGGGTGCGTGTCCTGGAGCGGAAAAGGACGTACCCCTAATAATCAATCACGTGAAGTTCTTTCTCATGGAATTTTGGAGTCGCTCCAACCCGCTCCGAGAACAAATTGTCAGAGTTTTGCTCAGCGAGTGCACTAAGAGAGAAACGACAGTGGATATGACAGTTGCCACTCCCCCAATGGTGCGATTCCTATTGCCTGGGTAAACACCGTTATTATGTCCCCACCGCGGTGAAGATCAGATCATATGGCTTTTCGTTAACTTAGGTCCGTCCATTTCCTATTCGGACAAGTCGCCGTTTTAGTGCTGCTGGTAAGATAACTAGCATGAGAAGTTTTCTATTATTAATTGCAGAGTCACCTTGCAAGAAAGTCGGTCAGCCAAAACAAGGCAAATTTGTAAGTAGTTGCCTCGTCGGAGTTTATCTTCCATGGCCATGGCGCTGCTTTTCGGCTGTCCGGGATTAGGGCAAGACCGTCTTAGCTCGATGAAGAAAAGAAGACGGGACGGATCCTCCAGAGAAGATGATCTCCTCATATCATGCTGTATGCGGTAGGATCATCGCTGTCAGGATAATTTCCTGACTCTTGGCCCTACATATCCCATCACATCACACACAGACTAATATTGACACCAGGCAATGGAACCGGAGCAAAGGAATCTTTACTTCCCCCATCCATGCCTGCATTCTATACCCTACAATCCCTATCCTTAACAGAAATGTAGGGTCCGCGAACAATGCCTACAAAGAATTCCCTCCCTCGTCGCCGTCAGTATGAAGGGTACGCGTTTCCCGCTCCCTGTCTAGGGTAATCTCGGCATTGACTCGGCTTTTACCCCCTTGTCACTATTCTGCACCATCATACCATAGATGCATTCTCTGCCTTGCCCTTTCTCCATCCTTGATATCTATCTACTAATCATGAACGAAAAAAACGGTGGAAGAACCCGTAGCGCCTCTCGGGATTTGTGCCCTCGGGTACCTGTCATGCCGCCACCTTCGGTGCCTTCTGCCTGACTCTAGACTTGGCTTCCGTCTAGTCCTGCATATCGAGGAGCGCGTACATTTGCATTGCCCATAATGTGGTTCGGTTATCAACTGGGGTACAGGGCTTATCGCATTAGCGTTTACTATGTGCCGTGAGTTATGTATGCGATTTGTAGGGTGAGATGTGGCGATTATTGCGGGTTTTACTGGCTTGTCTCTGGCCTTATTTCCTTTGATTACCTCATTAATAGCTTGAGTCTATAGGACAGGGTATGCAAATGACTTGTGATGATCGCTATGTAAATGTAAGCATACTTTTGTAAAATAAGAGCTCAACTTGAGTAGGCCATCCCGAGGTTGCAGCCTTGATGCTGAATTATTACGCTAATCTCTCGGCCGTCTGATAATTGGTAGATGGATGCTCGATGAATCCCTACGACGACGTATCTACTCCAGCCAAGTCCGAACGGTAGCAAGTGTTGAGTTCCAGAGTTGTCACCAGACAACGAAGGGTAGGGATAGTGGAGAAGCTGACGTTGAAGAAAAGAGTTGCCGTGAGTCAACGGAAGTTGAGGCTTTTGGCCAGGATATTACAAGGCCTGACGAGAAGTGGGGTTGGCATGGAGAATCGTAAGCCGTGGAGGGGAAGAAAGTTTACCGATGAGTTTTATTTCTCATCCTGGTGCCGAAAAGACGGTATCTTGTACCTACCGCGTTGGCTCTCTACCTCCTTCTTTCGTATCCTACCTGGTTGCTGAGATGCCTATCAATTTGTATCTGAGTTTCGCCTCCATCTGAGCGTCTGGGGAAGCTGGCAGGTTGGTGATGGCTGGGGACAACGCCACGATATCATTATGCAGATGATACGTATATCACCGTCACTATTTACTGATTCAAGCGATTTGGGAAAGTCTAAACTACATCTTGCTTAGGCATCTTGCTGATGGTTAGGCAGTTCTGCTGGCGATCTTTGCTGCATCAGGCCGTAATTGCTGTAGAGTAGGACAATCTGGCGGGCTGGACTCGAGAGACTCGATAAAGTCCAACGCAAGGGAGAAGCATGTCTGTACGACTCTAGTGAAAGTCGAGTCTGCCCGGTCGATGCTGGACGGCACGTACGTGGTGCTACACACCTACATACGTGTAACCACGCAGTCATACTTGCAGCTTCCCCTCCGTACAGGGTTCCGAGAAAGAGCTCGCATCATGGATGTCGCTCAATGCTCAATAATCCAGCCACATGTATGTATACTATGATCTCAATCCGGGGGCTGTTCCTCGATCCGGGCATAAAGTTTGTAGCTCCGAAATATCCCCCGTTCAGCCGATAAGAACGCGAAAAAAAGAAACGAAACCATGGTGTATGTCTGCCTTGGTCCATGCGCCTTCGGGGTTGTTTCACCTTGCAACAAAATCGTGTTCCTGCAGTTCAACGGGGGGCGTTGAACCTGCCGCACTTGCTTTTATTTTTTTTATTTCTTTATTTATTTACTGATTATTGTCCCGTGGTTTATGCTTGTCTAATTTTATGAAGATCAGAGGATTGGTTATGCAGTGGTGACGACGATCATGGGGACCAGCCTCCTACTGTCTTAGATTGCCGAATCGGGTAATTCTCGTCTCCGTGCCCTAAGGAATTATTGCATGTCAAGATGTTGTATAGAGTTTCGAAAGTCGGTGAAGCTGTCAACCACCCACGATGTATCATGGTGATATATATAGGAATATTGATTCCTTTTTAACTTCACGAACCAATGAGCCCGGTTCCCTTCGGATCCCATATCCGAAGAGCAGGTTGTGGGGGAAATTCTCCCTCTGGTTACAGACCGACACACCGTCCGTGAGCGACTGCAAGGGTTCGAGTAAAACAGTAGGGAGGTTCTGGTCTATTGCTGTGGGCGTGATGGATAAAATCTCCTATTTGTTGGGCTAATCGGAGAATTTTCTCTCTCGCTCTTCGATCCTCGTACACACACCATGGGGAGGAAAACAGGCCTTGGTTGTATTACCTGACTAACAATTTCCATGGATTGTTAAGGTGAATGAACTCCAAGGCGGGAAGAGCAAACTAGTGTGCATCCTTTGGGGTTAATGCTCGAAATGGTGTGTTTGAGTTAGAGATGCTCCACCGTGGTGCAGCAACGGAGATCTTGGCAGCTTTCCCTTAGTGGGTGGTCCTTGGAGGTGATTTTCTCTGGTTCTGTCCCCATTCAGGAGGAGTCCTTTGACTTTTTGATACATGAGAATTGTGGGTGATCGGAGGGTGGTCATGGCGAAGGTTGTTGACTATTGTTTGAGAAAATTCCATTTCTTGTTCTTTTTGGCTTCGATCTGAGTAATCGAAGAGTTGCCTGCCTGCTTTCTTTTTCTCTTTTTTTTTCTCTTTTATTTGCTGCAACATTTCCCCACTTGTGTTAGTGGGGCGTCATGACTTGATTCACATTTCCGGTCTCTATCAATAACAAACGGCCAAACAAGAATCTAAGGCAATCTAAGTTACTTAGTTTCTCACGGAATGCTACCCCATGTGGCTTAGGACAGGAGACGAAACCACCCCAGCACAGACGTTTGCCCTGAAGCATTCTCGATAGTCCATGATATAGTACCGACAACAACATATTCTATGGAGAAGAAGTATATTAAACCATATCCATAGAGTATCAGACCATGACGATAGATTAAATAGAAAATTCTGCCCGTTCCATGGGAGGAGGTCGTATTCCACATGGTCCCTCAGTAATCTTTCGGCAGAGAACTTCCCCCCTGGCGCATCCAATGAACAGTCATACCATATCTCAATCGTCGATCGGCAAGAGGACGACTAGAAAATTTGGCTGCAAAACGGTTTAAACCGTCGAAAGGGGGAGACGCACATGATCTCCACTAAGTAATACTCAGGTAATCTAGATGTTGCCGCCAAACTTGTTGGCCCTAAAAAGAAGCTCCGTCCATCCATGGTCACTGCATTGACCTCACCTGTCGACAGCTCACGTTGATACGTCAATTCTTCCCCGACTCGAACCTCTTGTCATTGGGTTTTGTCCTTTTCCTTTTCCTTTTCCTTTTATTTATTTTTTCTTTTCATTTTTTTTGTTAAGATTACCTCCGCTTCCCAAGGTACGAACCAGGGCGTCGTGTAAAGCAGGACAGAAAGCTAAAATTACACCAGTTCCCCCGGTCAGTTTCCCCTTCATTATTCATTTGTGCCCGGATGGCGTTGAATTGTAACGCGCTACGCCGGCAGGAGATAACCGAGTTTATTCCCGCGGCAGTACGCTCGTGTTGAGTTCCAGCTATTTCTGGTATTTTGTTCTTGTCACCAATGTAGGGTTGGTCCGGGTGTTAGTCAAGAACTCTGCAAATGCAAGGGTTAAACCTGAGGTGATATCCTGAGGCACCGGTCCACTTGTCGGCTTGCAGGAGAGAACCGGTAAGGGAAATTAAGAAAATAAAATAAAATCAAATCAAATAAAATGCATTACTGTAAAATACTGTATAGATTTTTTTTTTTTCTTCTTCTAATCTACGCTCTATAGAGAATAAAATAAATCATTTAGTAGAACAAGTATTGGGAAGAGCAAAAGAAATAAAAATACCAAAAAAATAGAAAATAAAAAAATACCCAAAAAATCCCTTTTTCGCAGGTGACTCCACGTGTGCACGGCTTTTTCCTTGTACCAGAGGCACTTCTCTCACTCGCTCTCCCTCTCCACTTCTTCCGTTTACACTCAATACCAACGGATAGTCCGCCCGGTGGAGATCAATGGAGTGCGTGGTCCGTCCTCCGAAGGTTGTGTGATCTCATGGCATCGAGGGTGGCTATTTTTCCACTCCTCCCTGGGCAAACCTTCAGAGACAAGGGGATCCACTTCTTTTTAGAGCATACCAACCCGTGTGGGACAGGAGAAGGAGGAAAAAGGGAAAAGAAAAGGATGATTGTCTGCTCTTGGTTATATCTCACCTATATCCGTCTCACTCTTTGACGTTCTTGTCTTTCCTCACCTGCGACCCTCCCCCTACTTTCGTCTATGGTCCTTCTATGTTGATTTTTTACTGCTTTTGTTCGCACACTCATTTGTTATCGTTGATGATACCGTGAGTGTATCATCCTTCTTATCCGGTGACATTTATCATTATCATCGTCGCCGTCCTTACTGCCTCATTGTCGCGTACTTGATCATTAACTGTCTTTCTACTTGCCATTCTTTCTTATAATCAACTTGATCTCCTTTCAGCTTGGTCCTGCTGAATCCCAGACACCGTCAGCCGAAGAAACTATGTACGACACCGCAGGGCCCATTCGTTTGGATTATATCAACCAGCAGCATCTACCACGGCGGTACGAGTCGGACGAGGAGGATATCTCGGAGTCCGAAATGGGTGGACATGACAATGCTTTCTCTCCCGTGGAGAACTATGAACCGTCAAATCCTGCTACCAACGAGTCGGAGATCGAGAGGCCCGGCTTTCCTCGGTTACTGCCTACATATTCATCCTCTGGGAAAACGTCGCGCCCCGTATCCATGGACACCATCAAACGAAGCAGTGCTACGACATTTGTAGCAGACTCGTACATTTTTGAACATGATGACGATGTCATTATTGAGCTTCCGTCCCCTGACGCTACATCTCCCCTGCAATCGCCAATCTTCTTGCCTCCAAGTGTATATGTTCCGTCGGAATCACCGGTGTCGACGAGACCTCAGTCTCTCACCTCTATATCGTCGTCATCAATGTATTCTGATGACGAGGAATCGGGCCTGCTCGTAGCAGAGCAGGTCAAGATCGTTGAACCAATCGCAAAGCCTAATCTAATCCTAATCAGCCCAGTCTCTGAACACTCACCCTCCCCTTTTAAGGACTCTACTCCTACACCTAATACTACCAAGGATAAATCAAATGAGAGTGGCGCTCAGGGATTGTACTCGCATCGGCGGGCAGCAGCCTCTCAGCCCTTACTATGGAACAAGTGTGACCAAAACTCCGCGAAGACTGAAGCATTAAAACGAGGTAGCATGCATCTGACCACTCACGATCTTGAGCGGCTGCCTATGGTGGCATCGGGCCCTATCGTCAGCTCACCAGTCGAGGTGTCTGAACTGCCCTCTCCGATGACACTGCCTAATCACTCGATGACCTTCCCACGCCCTGCAACTGCGGTGTCTGAAAAGGTCTCTTCCGAGATGCACTCTCGTCGCCCTACAGATATTCTGCGCCGTCCGCCATCGATCAAGAGTTTGAGCAGTGCTAGTCTCCCGTTCTTTCATAGCCGTCAAGCCCCTACCAGCGCTGGCCCCGACTCTCGGACGAGGTCAATGTCTTACACTCACTCGAGTGCCAGATCTGTGCATGGATTGCCATTGCAGTCCAGTTGCCCGCCATCTCGTACAGCAAGCCCTTCTCCATATTATTCCTCACCCTCTTTCACTCGTGAACGATCCGGTTCCACATATAGCATTTCCAGTTTTACTCGCGCCCCCACCCCGCTTCGACAGCCACTGAAGAAAACTTCCACTTCCTCTAGCATCTACTCGTCCAGCAGTCTCCGGTCTGAGGTAGAGAGCGTCCGCAGTTTGGACCCACGGGATGTGGCCGAGCCTGACTTCCAGCAAAAAGTTAAGCGAAAGAAAAGTCTGCGACGCATCCGGCAGTCCACTATGGAATCTTCCGACCTGTCTGGGAAAAAGAGCTTCATGGGGTTTATGTTCGGATCCAAGCGAAAGTCCACCATCAAAAGCCTTAATGCTTAATTTCAGCAAGTTGTAACGACACGTCTGGCTACAGTTTGCCTGTTCTCAATCTTTCGATCAATGCTTCTTTCTTTCCTAATTTTACCTTCCCATGGACGAATCTGTTCGTTTGATACCTACACTTATTTTCCTGTCATTATCTTGTTTCTTATTATACTATACACGGATTGTCTAGCGGTGTTCTTGTTGAGCGTTCAAGGCGTTGGGGTTTCTGATTTTTACGGCGGCGGGTTTTCTGGCTTAATTGTTGAACTTTATTTTCCCTCCGTTTGACATGGACCGAATCCACCTTTGGTTGAAGACCTTTCATTTCCTGTATCATAATGCCGAAGAGTTCATTCACACGGTACCTCCTGGAGTGGGCCGAACCGGACCGGTTAACCTCAATACCCAATTGGAAGAAGTTGAAATCTGATCCCGTTCTTCAAAGTAAAATAAATGATATCAAATTGAATCCCGAGCCGAACGACCCACATTCTTTTCACTTGTAAGCGAAGCCTATCACAAAAGATACGGTCACGTTACATTGCCATGAGTAAAATCGGACGGCTGGGGAGATTGAAAGTGGGAATTCTGAATCTCCAGGATCCTTCAGCCCTCCCTCTTCATCTACGCTGTATCCATTATCAATCACCAGCCCAAGAAAAATTCCCCCCACTACACTCGTGTCCAGGGTCCAGCAGCGGGAAGAAATCCCAGTATAGATCCCAAATCCCGTCCATGACTTCATGATTTGTACACAATCTCGTATTCCACGTCGAAGCGAGTCGCTTTGTCTCTCCTGCACCTGCACCAAACGAGCGGCTCTTCGGCTTTCATCGCTGAGTTTGGTCTAGGGATTGTTTCGTCTGTGCGGGATTCACGATCTGGATTCGATGATCGGCACTGTCAGCGTGTTCGCGATGGGGTTTCCGTTTGGGGCTTCGGGTGTTGGGATTTGCCCTAGTCTATCATACTAGTATCTTGATACCTAATTTCTTTTTTCCCGCCCCCTTTCTCGCAAGATATTTCACTTTATCGGATTTAGATATTAAGAAACGGGGAGGTTGACGTAGCCTCGATCCTGAAATTTAATCTGATGCAGATCCTTGATTCAGTCCACTTTGATCGTGAAGTTAGCTCCGCTGAATAATGGGAATTGTGTGTATGGTACTCCGTACTGGCTTAAGCTTTACGATTTACTTACTGTACCTCCTTGAGATCTGCGCCTCGCCTTGTATGCATGTAGTTTACCTTAATCTATGTATGATGTAGGTAGTAGATTTCTACGAAAGGAGATAGGCGCGCGGAGTGCCCTGTGCCCTGCATAACCTCGAACAAAGAAAGGTATATCTAAAAAAAGACTCAATGAAACAGTAGCAAACGGGCAAACAGGCAAACAGGCAAACATTCTCAATGAGGCTGAGGCTGAGGCTGAGGCTGAAAGAAGGAAACAAACAAAATAAAGCAAAAAAAAGAAAGAAAAAAAAATAATTGAACAAACACCCTCGTTTCAGATCCTTCTCCACGGAGTCAAGCTTTATCAAACCCCGAAGCAAAAATTTTCTCTCTTAGCACACAATACACGGGACATCCGACAAGGGACAATAAAAATCCAAAGTCCACTCGAAGCGAATCTTAACTCGCGTGCGGGAAACCCGGAAGATCGTACCAGTTCACGGATCTGATCGGTGGGCAAGTCCTTCCGATGAGAGATGAGATTGGGATGGAGATCGGTACCAGAGATTGTGTTTTTTTCTGGCTCACGGATAACAAGTAAAATCCGGGTTCCATTGGGTCAATTGATTGATAATGGCGAGTGAGGTTTTAAAGTTGCCCTGGTGTTCGGTACCGCATCTTGGGTTAGGGCCCACCTTGGTCCTGTGAGGTTCGGTACTTGCTTGTTTCCGAGGGTTCGGGATTGTGTTGGTGGTTGGGGTGTGGGGTTTGGGAGGGACACGTGTGGTGTTTGTTCTCTTTGTTTTTTATTTCTGTCTTTTATTTTATTTTATTTTATTTTTTGCTGTTTTTTGTGTCTTTTCTTTGTGCTGTTTGGGTGGCTTAGTGTTGGGTCTTGTGGACTTGGTTGCTCTTGTAACCTGTTTTGAAGGTCGGTTCGTGGTGGGTTCAATTTGGGATGGATCATGGCCTTGCTTATTTAGGGTTGATGCTAAGGTGGGTAATGCGCTATGGATCATTTGTATTCTGGAAAATTCTTGCTCGTATTGACGGAAAGTTAAGTATATTGGGTGGGATACTCGTATAGAACGGAATACGACTTGGAAATGCATTAGCCCTAATTGCAGCATTCCAGTCGAGGGTGAAAGACGAACCCAGCTATGTCGCTGACTTTTTGGGTGAATATGATATGTTCTATTCCTCTAAAATATTGACCTTTGAAATGGCATTCAATCCATGATTCACAGGGTAGAATTATTCTTACAAGGTAGCCAGCTTTCACTATAGGATAGCTATTATCTAGGTCGAAATCCCACCTTCTCCCCCTCTCCAGAATTTATCGACTATCATACCCATTGCTCCCTAGATCTACATAAAGAGAGTATTGTCTTTGCCTTCATCATATGTCTTACATGGATGCTATCGAGTCAAAACATCATATTTGAAAGTCTTGCTATGGGCTACTATATCCCCAATAGCTTCACCGTGCAATCAAAAAAGATACAAACACTTTTCTTTTCCAAACACACAACTTTGTTTGAGGTCAGAACTGTATACAATCAATGAATCTTGCGCATGATGTCCCAGAGCCATCAGTCCGTCAGGAACACTGCTGTTGATCGACCGTCGAACCTCTCAACCGAAACGAGGAAATGGGGAGTTTAGAATACACGGCCGGAAGATATCCTCCACTCGGCAAACAAATTCAGGTTATCGAACTGCCGCTGGCAAGCCAGGCAATGCTGAGTTTCGCACATGTCCCAGATGTCACTCGCAGAGGACGTATCTTCGCATAATTTACCGAGTTTCACTAGCACTGAGACACTGTCTGCATCTTTGGCTCTTGGCCCCGCTATTGCGTCCTTGACTGGTTTGAAAAGTCTTTTGCCGCGCCATTCATTGATATGCGGGAGTTCCTTCACGCCATGTTGTCGAAAGCATGAAATGGGGACCTGCTTTGCGTTCATCAAGCCATTCTTACTTGACTATCAGGAAATGATAGTAGGCATCATCAGTGTGGCAGTGACAGGCTCATTTCTTGTATATGCGAAGCACATGGCAGTCAACTTGGCCAGTTCCAGTTGCTGCCATGCAACTCCGTCATAAGCAAGTCATGGCCCAACCCTTTTGACGACAGAGCTCCCTCACTGCAGAGGGGAGCACCCCATATGAACGATGTTGTTTTACTCAAAAGGAACAAGAGAAAAATTAGCCGGGTCGCTAGCAGGTCTATGCCTGTTCTTGGCTATTGACAACTTCGAACTCCCTTGGGACGGGAGTCGGAACATGTTTGGATAACTTTGACGCCTACATAACCTACAATATGCCTTCAGTGTACATACGACGCCGTTATATCGTTCTTCACTTTAGGAACATCGAAGACCTAGAAGAAGCATTAGCTGTGGGTCACCTGTTCGAGAATCTCGGCCAGAGCACCCTCTTGGACACCACACATCAGCTCAGCAGGTTGTTAATGAAATCAAAGAAATCAGTCATGCCTGTCATAATATCGCCAAAGATATACTCTGGGCATTTGTGGAAGAAGAGCTCGGGCACGAATATGAGGGACTTGATTGGGGACACAACTTTATTGAGTGAAGGGAAAGATGACTTACTGCTCAACCCTGCAGTAGCCCAAATTGCATCTGTTGAAGGGTCGGACGATCAAGACAGCTAGTGGACAGCTTCATCTGTATCTAGCCGCAGTTCGGGATTGAGAGTCTTTCGGGCACTAATCCAAAGGGTGTCCGGGGATTCCTATGTCCTCGTGCCCAAGAAGGAGAATATTACATCCAGTCGCCTGTAGCATAGAGGTGACTCGACAGCATGTGGAGAGCTTACGGACTTCTCGCAACCATCAAAAAGATTGTATAGTCATTTATGTCAAAGACATAAACAAGGCTATCTAGTCCGACTTGTACCTTATTCTGAACAAACAGGCCGGACTTTCACTAGGGACTCCAGGATATGTTTCACCTACCACTGCGAATTTGCTAAGAAAAATCACCTTGCAACTCTCATTACCATTCGCTAGCCCGCAACACAGGCAGACCTTCTATGGTCGGATGTATGGCGAGGAGCTCAACGCGCTACCTATGCTTTCACACTTGCAAGAAAGCCGAGTACCTAGCTCAATGTCCCCTGCCGGTTGCCTTACAAAGAACCTACACACCGAGGCTCCGGATATTAGGGCGGATTATCTAAAAATTAGGGCACCGTGCTTGCTCGTGTGAACTGGCATATATCAGTTTCACTTGGCTGTCAATATCGTTAGTTTGAAGATCTGGCTTCGGCTCTTCTATGGAATCTGTGAATACATGGATATAGACGGCGTTACTCTGGGCTATATCTGAGACGCAATGGCCGCTGCTAATGACATCGCGTCAGTGTTCTTGTTTATCAAACAGGCGAGATTGTTTACCGTCCTCCCCAAAATTGAAGCAAATGCCAGGAGAACCCCATTTCAGGATTTGAGTGTCGGCAGAGAGTGCTCAGAGTAGCGCTTGTGCAACATGCATTTGGCATGCGGGTCCATCGGCGTGTTAGACTGCAGTAATGCACAACAAATGGCGATGTATGGCATGGTCTGGGCACATTCGGCTGGAGTAAGACTGCTGAGCATCACCTCTAATGCAGTCCTTTGGTGCTTCCATTGCAGCTTGGAAATTTGCAGTCCAGTTGATGGGGCAGAATCTGTTAATATGGCTTCAGTCATCTGGAGCTGCAGGGCTGGCTTCAATATTGGTTAAATAACATGGAGTCTAGCTCAGGCGACAATTATCCGTTATGGAACGATGCCATGCTCAAAATAAAGACTTGAATAACTCGGATGATTTGAAAGAATTGGAAGAATCAAATACAGATTACGGAAGCTAGTTCTGTAATATATTGGAACTGGCTACTAAAAAGCTAAATAGGGTTGCAGCAGCATTAAACCGCGTGTTGGTAAGAAAACAGCATTATGAGAAAGCATTGCAGAGATACCACTGCTCTTCTATACATTCCGATATCGCCGCGGGTTTGGGCCTTTCACTGCGTACTACGATTCTACTGAGTATACTTACGATAACTTGCCTCTCAATTATCTCTTTAGGAACAGAGTTCTATGGGATATTCGCTATACACCTTCTAGTGATGATATCCTTGACAGTGAAGATTTGTTGGATACGTTCCAGAAAGCGAAGGGAGATTACTCAGTCATTTATCGGCTGTATCGATCATATATTCAAGAAAGATTGGTCTGTATGCTGCCAAAAGACAATAGGCAAATATATTAGAAAATACTTCTGCCACGTTACATCATCTATACGAATCACGCCTCGACGATCGACACAGACACGCAGTCATCATTGACAAAAAGAGCAACTAACAAGCTAATATACGGCTCATCTGTGCAAGTCAGTATATACAGCAATCCAGAAATCCACAATTCTTTTTTCATAAACCCAGTGAAACATGGTACTAGACGCATTGTCCCGATTACCTTCGCCTCATTCAAAAGAATCACATCTAGAGATTTCAAGATGCCACCTAAAGATATTTCCTTGGCCTCGAACTCTCCCATACAGATTGCTTGAAGAAAAAGACCCCGGTAGTCAAGATAACCGGAACGATATTATCTCAGTCAAAGCAAGCGACGCTACAAGACTGCCCCCAGCAGCCCCCGCGCCGAGAAACGAAAGATGCCAAAAAAGAACTCAGGCAGTTAAGCGTTTGCTAAGGATAACGCCGAGGTGGAAACTCGCTAGAGGATATCGATGACCATGGCTATCGCAAAACTGGTACTGCTAGCATTAAAGGGCCTGCGGACTGCTTTCATGGAATAGCGGTGTTTGAGCTGGCACCAAATCTTAATAAGCTTCTGTGAAATGCATAGTAGTCGTACCGTCCTTTTTCGGTTGATGGCCTAGCTGCTGCTGATACTCTAGACAGTGTCTTATCCGTCGAGGATTCAGATGCTGCAGACTGTGTACAAATTTAATATTACAGTAAGGCGAGTCTTAGAGTTGCTGATTGTGATTGTTGTGAGCGTGCGAACAGATTATGCCGCCGGTCGCAATCCAAGTTTTGGACTTCCCGACCTACCTCAAGGAGCTTCAAACATACCTTGGTTTGACAGGGTACTTCCGACATTAGGTCGAGCGTTATGCTGATTGAAAAGTTCAACCACAGTCTATTCGGACGCATGGTACAAATCGACCCATTTTCTGTCAACAGCGCGGGTCTCAATTTACAGAACCAGTGTCGAAATGCTCACCTCTTTCCCCCTACAACTCCCAAAGAGATTCGCAACCAAGCTATTGGGCGGTCCTTTCGGTGGGGAATCGCATTCTTGAAGGAGTCAAGACACTTGCTTAAGGGTAGTCTAAAGGCGGGCCCTAAGCGCCGTACTGGTTGTTGGCTACCCCGTTACAACTACATAGCCAATGAGTTGCGATATATAGGAGATGAAGTTTTGGACATCTTAACGAAACTACGCAGTAGAGAGGCAGGACAGAAGAGCATGGTACATACCGCAGATACAAGAGTACTGATGTCAGTACGCTTGTTGCTCTAATCTACAAAGCAAAATCGAACACGCTTGCGAGGAGCATACACCGAATATAACCTCCAATATCCAGTTGGTGTGTATAAAGCGGATTCACCCAGTGCCTTCGAGTGTCGAGTCGTTACCCAAGGATTCAATAAGTTGGAGAACTCGATCATGAATGTACTCGAGAAGTCTGTGACAGGAGAACTCGTTCCTACAAAGGGGACAGGGCGAAAACAACTGAGGGGGCATCGGTTAAGCCGTCAGACGTTGACTACTTCCAAGGAGTACTCCAAGGCGGAACCTAACAGGTCAAACGATGGGTGTTTCGGCAATCAGACGACCGAGGAATCACTAAGTCTCTTGCCCAGGAAATGAACGCGTGGGAGAAGGAAGGGTCTGTTCTTATCCCAGAACTAATGTATTTGTGGAAGAACGATTCCCTAAACCGAGATTCGCTGCCAGACAGGTTTTAAGGGGAATTCGATGTGTAGTGTATCTGCACCACCAGCGAACACCAGTCGGGGGATCAAACTATGGTTGGATCAGAAACATGTATCACTCGGTCGCACAGCAATTGATTCGCATGGACCCAGCATACTACTAGTGGTATGTGGTATTGAGACCAGACCATCGCTGGCGCTTGATTTCAACAAGGACATTTGATGAACATAATTGTGTTTGCACCATTACAGTTGCCAGCCACAACCACAACCACAACCACCACTACCACCATCACCACCACAACCAGCGTTTACAAAGGGTAAGTACATTCCAAGGCTGTATCGTATATGAGCCTACATAGAAATGGGGTAGCTGTAAGAGTTGGATTAGGCCCATGGGTAGAAGATCTCCTTGATTATTACCGGTATCACATTACGTTGAATATATAGACTAACGATTCTAGTGTTACCAATAACATCGAAAGACCCACGAAGGAGGATACAATCATGGAGAACGCACACTAGTCACGGGGCACCAAGGATGGGTGGAAGGGGTAACCCCAGTTGTCTCTGATAACGTTGACCTTGAATGGAGGTTTCGCTGACCATAGGCCTAAAGTCCTATACTAGATGACAGTGGATTATGTGGCAAACGCGGACCGGGCTTGACATGCTCAAACCGAAAGATGAGTACCAGCAAAGTACCCTAGATCTGGCGATCGGCCATGACACGCATTTCGATGTGGGCTTATACGTATATGATGCAAGAGGCACCGAAGAGAGCGCAACATTGGACCCACGATTTCGACTCAGAAGGAAACATTAGAATGATAGAACCCTAGTCAATAAGATGCTAACACACATGATCATACTCGATCCACGTAGTTGGCCCTTCTCTGCCTTCAACCCTCCCGTGCAACCAGCAGTGGTCGAAGAGCGATCTCTTGAATCTCGACTGCGTGGTCCTGCAGTACTGTCGATCTTTTACCAGCAAGCATCATTCTATGATCTCAGACTTGACATCTACTCTTCATATGTGGTCTCCGGCTTTGACCGGTTCTATATGACTGTTCACAGAATATTGCTTGCTTATTATTGCTTACACATTGGTTATTGGATCACGTCCTTTGAATGTTCTACAAGCCGCGAAAAGAAAGAGAAGTTCGATTTTGGCATCAATGCTGGGCGGCGGACGCATCGGAGAAGACCGTGTGGGCAAAGCGCTGGAATTCTTTTGGGATGGTGTCAATAGGATTCTTTCTCTTTGCGCGGGGATCCTCTTTTCCGTGGCAGTAGTCATAGAGCTATGCAAAGAGCCCATAAGCCTTCCACAAGATACTGGTCAATATACTTCGCGCAAACATTGAAGGCCGATTTCGCGCGCCTCTACCAGGAGGGACTCCATGTGCTTTTGCAAAGTCTTCTCAAAAGTCCCTCTAAAAAAGCAGCGGCTTCGCTCGACTCTTCTGGTTGGTAGTTACAAGCGAGTTACCATTTTCCAGTGCGGTTGATGAACACCTGGCTGCTTAGTATGGTACATATCCCCACTGCGACGCAGTGCCGTGGCGACCCCGACCCGCGGAAAGCGCAAGCTAAGTCGTCGCTTTCGAGTATACTTTGGGCTTAAACTTACTTAAATACGGGAGGGAGCTGCAGTACCCCCAAATCGTGAAGAAGTCTGAGTCCAGCAGAAAAGAGTCCGCACCGTGATTTACCGGCAAATCAACGTGATTTTGGAAAGGGATCAGGATTTGAATGCGCAGGATCAGAAAGGCGTTTGAACCCACGGTGGATTTGATCTTTCAGAATATGATCACAATGCAATGAATTGGGAAAACACTACACTGACGAGCAATGGCTAGTCGCACTATAGATACGGAATCCTCTACAGAAAGGATGCCCCTCGAAACACACAAGATGGTCTGATGCATGGCGCACAGGAGCTCCGTTAGCAGCGCCAGTGCAGTTAACAGCTGATAATTGGCCTTCCGATTTTGATACAAGAAGCAACAGTCAACCCTCTTTGAATTAAACGAGAATCATGTATTGACAGACCTAACTCCAGAGCCGAGTCTACCAGTGGTCGCAATATACAGAGAAAAGCGCCGTGTTATTACTTCAAAGGGGTATTACCCTGTTATGGTCAATAAATCGTACGGCTGCATCCTTATTTGAATAATAGATACCCTGGCGAGTCGTTGCAAGGCTGCAATTCCGAGATGGGTAGCCTTGAATACCTAATTGACTGGTATCTAACGCTTGGTGAGCTGATTCAATTTATTGAAAGACTTGACGTCGACAAGTACCCATACGACCTTTGGACGACGAGCAAAAGATTTTTCACGTATGTTGTTTCTATCGGTGGGGACGACTTGTGACTGTATGGTGGAATTAAGATGTTCTGTGCCCTCTGGATGGATTTGATGAAGCCCTTCATATGTTAAAAATGGCGAAACAGATGGAGGAAAAGTACAGAGTATCTGGATGTAAGGTTACCACACATTTCGTAGCATGTCCTTACCAAGACTCGCTTGAACTAAGGAGGTTAGCACTATACATGACTTCGATGAATAAACTGCCTGTTTCGATAATAGCTTTGATAGTTATAAGCCTGGTTGTCAACAATAGAGCTACAGGTGGAAAGATGCGTAAACGGGATTTTATAGCTAGTATATTGTCATATTCTGTCTAGCTAGAAACTGAGCAGCATAGCCTGATGCATCATTGACCACCAAAACTTTCTTGAATGGTGACTGCTGTTGCTTGTCCCACTCCTGTAGGATCAAATTCTGATAGTCAGGAAGGTTCATTAAGGCACCAGACAGAATGAGTGCACATTTACGAGGGTCACAGATCTCAGTGAGTGGTTTGATGTGCTGAACCAAAGTACCGGCTGCAGATGTTAGGATTCCTAGCGCTTGAGGATCGGGGTCCCGTTCTCGAAACCCTAACTTTGTGACAACCTTCGCCATGTCACTTATTTTCTCTTTAGGCTTAGCATCCGAGTGGTATATTTGCGTAAGGACACCTGCTTCGTTAGAGTTGAGTTCTTCCAAGATCACCCTCTCGAACTCTGTGAGCTCGTGAGTAGCTTGGAATTGTCTTTGCTCGACACTGGACAAAACAAGCTGAAGTGCCCTCTTGCCGATATCAAAAGCGCTCCCTTGATCCCCAATAAGGTAGCCCCAACCTCCTGTCCGACCAACTTGGACAATCTCGTTTGAAGGGGCCTTTTTGAAGGCAGTTGCTACCGATCCTGTCCCGGCAATCACGGAAATCGCACATTCGACCGAGTCATCCATTGCAATACAGGAGCCGAGGAGTATACCGTCACTGGTCAGTCGCAGTGTTCCATTCTTTATAGAAACGTCAAAGAGCTCCTCCAGGCGACGGGTCAATGTTGCAACCTGGTCCGCATGGTATAGCCCAGCCAATCCTACCCAGACCTTCGAGAACCTTGGTAGGTTGGGATAGCCAAATCCCTGCCTTGCAAGGATCGTTGAGGACGCCCGTTTTGTGGCCAGCTTTATTTGATCCATAAGTTCGTCTAGAGTAACCGCGTTGAAATTACAGGGACCAGCGACCCCTTGACCAACAACCATGGACTCTGTTGCAATCGACACAGTGCAGTTCGTTCCACCGCCGTCCACGCAAAGACAGTAATCGGACTCACCAAGAGACACGGGGCTTGGCGGAGCCTTCATTCTAATTCCTTGAACGAAAACGTGGAAGTTACCACCTGCAGAATCAAGCATCTGCTTGGAAACATCAGGAGGAAAGCCGGAGATAGCCACTGCACAGGCTAGCTTGACACTGCCCTGACACTCCCGGATCAAAGAGTCAATGATCGCATCGCCATCAGCTGTTTCAGGGACATCAACCGCCTGTGACGACGGTAGCCCGTTCTTCTCTATGATGTGCATCGGGGCTCCATTGCAAACCTGACGCACAATTCTTCTCCCACGCGCCTTCAGTTTCCAATTATTCACTCGTACATCAATCATGAGGCCCTTATATGTTTTGCCAAGTTTTACCATCGAGCAGGTGCTGATCATGTTGAGGATCTGTTTAGCAGCGCTGCCTGCTTTGAGTCTAGTGCTTCCCGTGAGAAATTCGGGTCCAACCAAAGGACATATGCTGTGTTTGACTCCGAGCTTGTCAATTCTAGAGGGATACGTGTTCGTAATTCCAGCCGTAAGTGCATCATGCTTAAGAGCTACTCGAAGTGCTCCTAGAACAAATGGGGTTCTTCCCGATGCTGAGATTCCAATTACTGTGTCCTTCTCATTCAGCTGGAGAGCCTCCATTCTCAGAGCTCCGTCACTTTCCACATCCTCAGCACCTTCCTGGGCTTGAATTATGGCTTCAGTACCCCCTGCAACGACAGTTAGAAACTGTTGGGGGTCGACCGAGAAGGTCACCGGCAGTTCACTGCAATCCATGAACCCGACCCGGCCGCTATTCCCGGCTCCGACATAGATGAGCCTGCCTCCAGCTTCGAGTCTCGGAGCTAAGTCGTCAATCAATGATGCAATAGTTGGTAGACAGCACGCGACAGCTCCTCCAACTCGCCTCTCTTCTTTATTGAATTCTTCACAGAGTCCCAGTGTGTCAAGCAGATCGATCTTGTCCGCAGTTGAGGTTCGGGCCTCTGTCTGCAGCAGGTCCAGACGTTCAACATCTGTCGATGGCGCCATGGTCTGGAGTTTAGTGACTGCACGCGATGCCGCTAGAGACTGACATGGGTTTGTATATTGTTATTTTTGGAAAGATTTAACGTGCTTTTCAACCAGGGTCGCCATATACTAGAAATCGTCGAGATATGGCGAGAAGTGGAACTCGGTGACCGACATCCGCGCGATATCCGTATTGCACCTCGTGCCAAAATAGCGTGCAGTAGCTCACTTTAGTCTTGCACTCTTGTTCGGCATTCAAGACTTAGGTCTCTTTAGCAAATGTAACTTCATAAACCGCTAATCCTGTTCTGTTCTGGATTAATTTATCACCCCTACCTCGTCTGATTTTTACTTGGCGCAATGGGAAACCAGAATTTGGCTGCACATTTGGCTATATATACACGCATGCCTTCTTTCCTCGACTGAAGTTATCTGCAGTGGTTCTCCGTCTCCCAGCACAATGTCGGAAACAAAGTCCGCTGAGCCGGATGTAATTTCATCCTCTCGCGATGAAGAATCGATTCCCCCAAGGCCAGCCAAAAATATCTGGGCCAGAATATACCACGATCCGTGGTTTCAAGTGTCCTTGATTTCGTTTATTTCTTTCTGCAATCCGGGTATGTACAATGCTCTCACTGGAATGGGAGGCTCTGGCCAGGTAGACGGCACTGTTGCTGCAAATTCGAATGTCGCGACTCATGCATGCACTGCTGGCGCGGCCCTGGTTCTAGTGGGCGCATTCTACAAATACCTCGGCCCTCGATTGTCTCTCCTTATCGGAGGATGGACCTATGCTCTATACGCAGGGTCATTACTGCACTTCAACAGAACGGCAAACGGCGCATTCGTGATTGCGGCGGGCGCGATTCTAGGTCTTGGTGCCGCTTTCTTTTGGGTGGCCCAAGGTACGATCATGGTTACCTATACCAACGATAACACCCGTGGACGAGCCATCGCTCTCTTCTGGGTCGTGTTTAACCTCGGGGGAGCTATAGGCTCTCTTGCCAGTTTCGGGCTGAACTTCCATTCCAAATCTGGCACTGTGACCGACTCCACGTACATTGCTTATATAGTTGTTATGCTGTTTGGGTGGGTTCTGTCGGTGTTTGTGTGCTCGACTGAGTCCCTGTCTCGCAAATACCACGGCAGTAGGATCTCGCAGGATTCGAAGGCCGTCAATTGGTCCAACCTCAAGCGCACGATTATGGAAACAGTCAAAATTGTTTTCGACTGGAGGGTCATGTGCCTGTATCCCATGTTCTACAATGCCAATGTGTTCTATTCATATCAGCAAAATACCGTGAACGGCATGACATTCAACCTGCGCACACGCTCGCTCAATGGCGCATTGTACTGGATCGCTCAAATGGTGGGAGGACTTCTGATGGGCTCTGTCCTAGATCTCAAGGGGATCAACCGCCGAGCCCGAGCATGGATTGGCTGGGCGGTATTATTTGTCACAGGCATGGCTATCTGGGGAGGAGGATACAAGTTCCAGCTCTGGAATGACCAACGTATGCAGCTCGGGTTCAAACAGGACATTGACTACAAGGCTGGTAGTCAGTACCTCGGTCCGATGTTCTTGTACTTTTTCTACGGCGCCTACGACTCGTTTTGGCAGTCGTATTGCTATTGGATTATTGGGGCGCAGTCCCAAAATCCTGTGGTCAATGCTGTGATTGTCGGTACCTATTCTGCTCTTAAGCCTGCGGGTGGTGCCATGGCCTGGCGAATTAATGCGAACAAACTTAACGCCATGTCTGAGTTTGCTATGAACTGGGGACTTTGCATTGGTAGCCTTTTGGTAGCACTTCCTTCTGTGTTGACGCTTAGGAAGGGGAAAGACAATGTGGAAACAGACCACTGTTGAACGGGTGGCAACTAATGGCTATCGGTCACAATGCGTTTCTAACGGGAGCACGCTTTCATTATCGAGATTGGTTTCCTGGGGTTAATTTTGACAAATCCTTTCGTCTATTGGACGACAGTATGCATGTAGGGATTCAGTGAATGCTCGTGTCTTCATAACAAAGATAGTAGACTAATATATTTGTGTTATTTAATATATGAAACTGCAACCCTCTACCAGGGTCTAGACCCACCAGTCGCTCTAACGATGGAGAGTATTGATGTTAGTAAGAGGAATAACGTTATAATTTTGTAAGATTGCACTAGTTGAGTGTCGATTATGTTTACATGTTACGGAGCTTTTACTAGCATTTCCTTAACGCTACTACCTGCGACAATGTCTCGCGTCAGAATCCCTACGGATGACGACTTTTAGGTTACAACGTGTTAGGAAATGAGTACAGATGATCAAACCGGTCCGGCAGGTTAGGGCTTCGAACGGCCCAGCCGAGATGCGGGGTTTCTGCAGCCGAGATCCGCCGATAGCGGAAGTCGGGATTTGCTTCGGGATCACGATTTCTGCCAACATGGATGCCTCAGGCGCTCGGAGAAAATCAACCCCGTATAAGAAAGTGTTCTGGACACGGATCTCTTGCTTCGGACCCAGAACTTCGTCCTAACGACCCACCTCATAGTGCTGGGCCATGGGCGGGTCGAGAAAGTCTGCTAGCTGCCTGATCTGCCGCCGGCGGAAGGTACGTGTCCCGACTAGCTTCAACCGATATATCACACCCGTGTCTGCTGATCCACCGCAGCTAACTTCAACATGACTAGATCAAATGTGACCGCAGTGAGGGATTTTGCAATAACTGTCGCAATCTTGGCGAGCAGTGTGTATACTCAACGGAAGCTGGAACGGATACCAACGTGACAGATGAGGGACCTACTTCCAGTGACTCTGTGACGCAGGCGGGGCTTAAACGGCGACGTGTCCTCCGGTCTTGTTTAGAATGCAAGCGAACAAAGTCCAAGTGCTCGGGTGGTTCTGCATGTACCCGATGCACTAAGAAGGGCTTGCATTGTTCGTTCCACGAGGAGGAACCAAACCCCCGAGAGGAGACTTACGTTCAGGGGTCATCTCAGGCAATCCCGACATGGCTGGTCATGAGAAACTTGCCACCAATCGATCGGGTGCGAGAGCTCATTGACATTTATTTCGCTCAAATTCATACAGTCCGCTGTATGGGGTTCTTGCATATTCCGACCTTCATGGAGCGCTTCAAAGACAAAAAGACGATCTTGACCGAGATGTCTGGCTTGATATATGTCATGTGTGCATTGGCTGCTCCATTTTACTGTGCAAGGGTGATCGCCTCCAAGGAGGATGGACCTAGCTCCGCCGTGTTATACTTTGATGCTGGTAGGGGCTGGGCAGAGGCCGCGATGCAATGTTTGTTTTCGAGCTTTGGGAGTCCGCGAATCGAGTGTATCATTACAGCGGTTCTTCTCCATGAATATTACCTGAGGGTCGGCGATTATGCTAAGGGATTCCTGATCTCAGGCTTCATCGCGCGACATGTTCAACTCCTACAGCTGAATATGGAGTACGATGACGACATCCTGTGTCGGAAGAGTAAGATGTCATGGGCTGCAAAGGAGACTAGGAGACGCGTTCTATGGGCTTGCTATCTCCTCGATGCTTCTATAGAATGTGGTATTAACCAGCTTTGCTTAATATCCTCCAGCGATATTTACGTGCAGCTCCCCTGCTCCGAAGACCTGTTTGTGCGTAACATCCCATGCAATACAGAAATGCTGACCAGAGGCAAACTACTTCCCTTCGCTGACGCTGCGGTGGTGAGTGCGGCTGAGAATCTTGATATCCGTGCATACTATATTAGAGCAATGGCTATCCGCTCCAAGATCTTGAAATATGTCAAGCACTTGGAGGGTGAAATCCCCTGGGAGGTCACTGAAACTTCTCAGTTTCATAAACTCGACAACGAAATCAGGGAGCTCGATGCTTCCATTCCGGACAGTCTCAAGATGTCCGCGGAGAATATATACATCTTCAAGGCGTCTGGTCGCTTGAACCTGTTTTTTGGCGTGCATATACTCATTGCCCAGACCTTCAATGACTTGTATCGTGTTGGTGTATCACGACTGGTATTCCCGAATACAGCGACTAAATGGATACGGGAAAACGCACCAGCTGAATTCATCAAGCTCTGCCATCGCACCTGTATCAGCAAGGCCGCCTATATCGGATCCTTATTACAAGATCTCTGGAATTGCCATAAGTTGAGCATCGTCGACCTTCCCTATGCGGTCCACACACAGATATGTAGCAGCGTCCTGGTCACCAGCCTTTCGTCATGGAGAGAGCCCGAACCTCCGCTGCCTCACATATCGCATAGTGACTATAAGGATATATTACAGACCAACGTCACAATCTTAAAGTACCTGCAAAGGTATATCAAGGCAGACTTATACTATGAGTCGGCGACACAAGCTCTAAAGCACTTCAACACACGATTCTCAAACGAAACTCCCGAACGCAGAGCAACTAGTTCCATAAGAGAAACCAGTCCGATAGAAAGTAACGATCATAATAGACCGTCGCAGTCTTCCTTGGAGCATATATTGAATCCATTGGGCACATATCCCATGGCTCGCAAGCAGGTGCAACATTATGATCAGCAACATGCGCGTGATGGGACATCAGACAAGCCGTCAGTCCCGCAATCAGATATTGCGGCCTTCTGCCCATCTACCGCCGATAATCCCGCGAATATGGATGGATTCTTGGGTTTCCAGGACCAATCGTTCTTCAGTCAATTTCCAGACTGGGCACCCGACATTCCAATCATCAGTGACATGGGATACCCTACGTTCTTGGATCAGTACCCTGTCAGTATTGCTGATGGGGGCTTAGTGATCTAGTATTAGACTTGTGAGTGGAGGGAACCCTAATTGGGCTCATGTAGATCATGTACATATATCAAACCCTCGATCGAATTTCTATTAGAATACCTCTATGATTCTATTACGCAAGCTCTTCGGTTCTAAACCGAGCAGAATCCCGCCGAGCGGTACCGAGTGGGGCCCCGGAAATGCCGAAAGTTCTCCAGGGTTCCGGGCCGTGTCAATGAGTCAAACCGTTAGGAATAGAATTCCGAGTCCATTAAATCATTACTTCCCCCGCGAACCATCCATCAATCTTCACCTCAAACCACAATCATGCCCCAAACCCTACGCTTCGTCACTCTCGACGTCTTCACCACCCAACCCTACCTAGGCAACCCCCTAGGCGTAGTCTTCCTCCCCAACAACCCAGAAGAGGCCATCACACAAGACCAAAAGCAACTCATAGCCCGGGAATTCAACTACCCAGAAACCATCTTCGTGCACCCCCACGAGAAATCAGACTCCACAAGAAAAATTGACATCTTCACCACCGCCGAAGAACTCCCTTTCGCAGGACATCCCACCATCGGCGCAGTAACATAGTTCCTGGAACTCTCACCCGACAATGACGATCGCACGAACGTGCAAACCCTCATCACTAAAGCGGGTCCGTTTGCCATGACCCGTGTCCCGGATTCGGGTACCGTGGCGGCGAAAATTGCACATAATGTGCATATTCATTCGAGCAGGTTTCCGCTGTCGGAATTGCTGCGGCTTCATCCTTCGCTGAGACCTTATCTTAGTGATGATACTGGGAATAACGCAGGGTTCCCAGTTTTCTCGATCGTGAAGGGTATGAGTCAGGTGCATGTTCAGTTACCCAGTTTGGAGGCTTTGGCTGTGGCCGAGGGGCCTGTGAGTGGGGAGGTTGTTCCTTGTCACTCTGTGGCTCAGGGTGGGTATCTGGATGCTGGGTGGGAGGGGGACGGCTTGATTGTGATCTATTTCTTTGTTCCGGGGGTGCATGATGAGAAGACTGGGAAGACGGTGATTCGGTCGAGGATGTTTTTGAGGAATTTTGAGGATCCGGCTACGGGGAGTGCGGCGAGTGGGTTGGCTGCGTATTTGACTTTGACGAGGGCTGGGGAGGAGAGTGAGACTGTGTTTAATTATGATATTGTGCAGGGAGTGGAAATGGGGAGGAGGAGTGATATTGGTGTTGCTGTTACTTTGAATGCGGAGGACAGGGGGAAGGTGGAGAGTGTGGAGCTGAGGGGGACTGCTGTGCAGGTTAAGTCGGGTGAGATTAGGGTTTGATCTGCTGGACTTTTAAAAAGTGTCATTGGGATTGTTTATGGTGTCAAGATTTAGTTAGCTCCGATGATGTATTCATGAATGTCAGGGTATATTCTCAGACGTTCGAGATTATGATGCTTGTCTCAATTTGTTTTAGAAGTAGTCGGCTCTCTTGCTTTGGAAGTGTAACACAGACTGCAAGCATTATACTATTCCTCCAGATATGGAGAGACCAAATAGTCTTGATTATGAACGCAGCCCTCCTAAAAAGCCCCATATCGGATAGCCGAGCGTTCACACACATTGCGATATGTTTCACACCGGTTTAGTTGCTCAACTTGAGCCTTTCTCACGCTCTGATGACTGAGCTGTGAGTTCTACCGGTAGAACTAGTCGAGAGTAGCAAAGAGTTTACATATCTACATTGTCCTATGGCGTAGCTCTAAAACATTGAAGCATAGGCCATCCTAGACGACCAGAAATGTCTAAATATAATCCGAACATGGCTCACAATGAATCACCTCACAGCTAATGGGCGCGACAAATCTTTGCATCAAAGAAGAAGGAGTATATATTAGCTTTTGGATATAGCGAGAATATATATTTCATTTGACGCCAAGTATTCGCCCCGGAGGTGCGTTGATTGCTATTCTGTCTGGTTGACCGTTGGTTTGTTAGTTATATCAATGTAGCACTCGAGGGTACACGAAAAAACAAGACTATAAAAAGACCATGTATGCTTGGCCGCTTTTTACACAGCACACTCTGGCTATGATGATAGCTGTTCGGTTAGTCAAGAGGTAAAGACCGTGACCTAAAAAGGCTTAGCGCGCCAGTCGGGTAGTCCCCACATACCCCACCCTCTTCTATGCTTTGTTTCTTGTCCAACGCAAGGAAAACAATTATATTCAGATATTCAAATAACATCAATATAAGCCGAGCATCCTAAGCTCTAACTTCTTCTGGAATAGTTACAGATACACAGGACAGGTTCGAAATAGACACTCCCACAAGGAGCTTCGAGTCATCGTCCGTCGCCTCAGATGAAGATGGCTACAACACACCCACGCACGATACCTTATCTCACATCTCCAACGATGAGTACAGCGCACCGCATAATACTGGCAACATACCAGAATACATCAATACAGACTTTGACCTGCCGAGCTACTCGAGCATGACCGACAGTCGAGTGGGAGTGTGTCCCTGGAAAGGAGGCACGTACATCATCCGCGACCCCGAGACCAAGCTCGTCATAGCCCTAGAGAAGGGTATCTTGGGCTTGTACCCAGAAGCAAGCGTAGTGGAGAGCATATACCAGTTCGGTCGTGGCAGTCACTGGCACTGTGTGGAGAACGACCGTATGTGGCTCGGCTTCTATAACGCAGTCTCGGGTACATATATTGGTCATGATAATCGGAAGAGCAACTGGCGCTTCCAGGCTAAGGCAGAGCGGCATGATGAGTGGGAGTGGTTTTGTGCGCGGCAGCACCCAGATGGTGGTCACGTCTTGCTGGTGAAGCACTGGGGTGAGTTTCTGCCGATGAGAATCGGGGGGAAAGATAACCGGGAGTTAATGGTGGATGCGAAACGAGAGGGTGGCACTGTTTGGGAGTTTATCAAAGTTGATTTGGAAAAGTGAGCTCGCGTTATTCAGACGTACGGACTCTGAGAGACGGGAGGTCAAGAAGGGTTCCATTAGTTTTTGGGTTGGATTTCTCGCATGACCCAAACATACAGATAACGGACTGGCCTTGCTTCTTATTCAAGGCTTGGTGTTAACGCTGGTCAGGTAAGGCTGGTTTTGCTCAGCCTCGTTGCTGGTTACAGCCTTGTGAGCGCTACTGAGTCGACATCATTGGTTTATTGGGAAAGTGGTTTCATAGGTTCATGCAGCTCTAGCACCATATTGAAAGGACTAGCACACCTGGCGCTTATTGCACTAATCATACGTTAGCAGGGAGAAACTGAGATTAATTAACGAATTTAAATAGGCTTTACTGGTATAGTAAACCTTGTCTCACGTTTCACTACCCCGAGCGTCCTTCTCGATCCACTGACTGCGGTGAAGTCCGAGAAATGGGCATATAACCTACTACTAGTAGTAGTACTCAGCCCTCTTTTTCCATTTCTTCCAACCTCTTCAAATTTCTTTCTCCCGGTCATACATTCTCAACCCACTTTCATGCGTATAAGTAATTGCTTACGGTACTTATGGCAAGCTATATATAATTTTGTATTATCTGATAGACTACTGCATGTTGGAAGAGTTAATGGACGACTACGATGAAGTAGTAACCAAACTACACCCCGGAGAATAAATAAGGCGAATGAATGTACTTACTTTGTTAGGATTGTTGGTTTCGAACATAGGAATCATAGGAACTTAACAATCCTCATAAGTTTAAATTTCATAGTCATGTTTATTTCTTCTGACTGTATCTGATTTATAATCTATAAAATATTGTAAGCGTTAAACTTAATCTCACCTCCGCTTACGAGGAGCTTGCCTCCTGGGCAAACGTCTCCCAAAGGGTCCGAAGGCGATGGCCTTCACTATCAGCAACATCGGAGTAGCTAGCGGCAGCGCCGAAGGGATGATATGGGAACGATCTAGACATCATAGAATACGTTAGCACATACGCACACAATTATATGAACGGGAGGGAACTGCAGTTTCCGAAATACGCAAGAGCGATCTGATGGTTTGGGGACCCGTACCCATCCTCTGGAACAAAGGTAATCGGAGATGACCTCTGTTGAACAATTGACTGGATAATCTGTTTCCAGGAATCTTCGAAGAACCTCCTTTCCTCTTTGAACACGTCGTTTGTTGGTTCTGGGCATTGCGATGATTGCGTTGTTCTGATTCTGGCATGGATACGGGTCACCTAGAGGGATATACGTGTCGAAATGCGGAAGATAGCTCCTATGGAAAAGGGAAACTAACACGAGGAATGAAAGTGCGGAGAAGTTCCTTGTCCACCTCGTCCTGGTCTAGAAGACGTTCACAGACGACAACGAAATGTGAGAAGTCGGTCGTGACATTTAGGCTTGGGACTCATTTCAAGACTGCAGCCGTAGCGTAGGGACTAAAAGAATGTCCGGTTTCTATGCGTTTCGTGGCTCACCATGCCTTGCAGTACGAGTTCGGCATCGATGGCGAGGGTGCCCGTGAAGAATCCAACAGCCTAGTCGACTGACCATCCATCACTGTTGTCGTGGTCAATGTCATCCCTCAGTTTTGGGCTACGTTGAAGACGCCGTGCTCTCCAGAGTGTGCATTGATCTTGAACGGCTCAAGAGTCTTCGCGATCGCGAACTGGGCTTTATAATTTTCAAGATGACCTGTAGGGGTCAGGTTAATAGGCTCTGGCCCTGCATAACAGGGTCATTTTGCATCCTTCGGCTGTGGTGTTAGTAACAAGTGTCTTAGCCAGTCAAAGTCGAAGAGGGGAAAGAATAGATGTTGCATTTCATGCGCGACATCATCGCGGCTGGGCAAGATGCTTTATTTCTACTTCAAGTCAAAAGACAACATGAGGGGAAGAAGCAAGATCGAAAGAGTAAAGAACCACGCAGCGGGTCCGTTGACGCCAATGTCGAGATTAGGGTATCGGAGATCGTCGAAGTGGGGTAATATTTCCCCATCCAGCATCGGGGAAAGATGCCGAGAAGGGCAGAAGGGGCCCCACCTTGCTTTTTACGGAGATTATCCCCTAAAGCTTGGCCCGTGAGGGGAAAATAATTCTACTGAATAATTCTACAAAGTCGATCGCATTGCATTATAGCGCGCCATGATAGCGATGCGGGGTAGCGCTTGGAGTATAAATGTGTATCGATCGCACCGCGATCTCCCTCCTCACAAGCGATACCTGCTTTTTGAAACCTGAATTGTTGTATCTCTCCTTTTCAATCAAGTCGCAATGGCCCCAAACACTATGAGAGCGGTTAATTATGTTGGACCTCACAAAGTCCGGGTCCAAGAGGTCGAGATGCCCAAGCTGGAACATCCCGACGATATCATTGTCAAGGTCACGACGGTGGGCTACCAACATTGCCGCGCACCGGGGAAACTTACTAATTCATGCTATAGGCTGCCATTTGCGGCTCCGACCTGCAGTAAGTATACTGTGGGAGTGGGGAGTGACGAAAGATTGCGCATAGAACTTATGATGCCACAGCATGTATGAAGGGAGAACCGCCGCAGAGCCAGGAATTACATTCGGTACGAAGACATGGAGATAACATAATGGTTCTTACTGACGGGTCACAAAAGGTCACGAAAACATGGGAATCGTCGAGGAACTAGGAGAAGGTGTAACACTGTTGAAGAAGGGAGATCGCGTTGTCATGCCATTCAATGTTGCCGATGGCCGCTGCCGCAACTGTGATGAGGGCAAGACCGCGTTTTGCACCGGTGTCAATCCCGGCTTTGCAGGTGGTGCTTATGGTAATACATTGACGCGCATAAATACGAGTTCGATCTGCTAATCGCTGGCAGGTTATGTGGCTATGGGCCCGTATCGTGGAGGTATGTGTTTCTGGTGATCCCAAGACAAGATATTGGCGAATTGACCTGACTGGAATGTGAAGGCCAGGCTCAGTACATTCGGGTCCCGTATGCCGACTTTAATGCTCTGTTGTTGCCCCCTGGTACGGAGCATGAAGCCGACTTCGTTCTTCTCGCAGGTGAGTCGTCGGCGCGCTTGAATTTGTTGCCCTTTTTACTAACCAAGTGGTGTAGATATCTTCCCGACAGGTATGGATTCGCACGGTCGCCCTCCCCAAGAGCCTCTGTATTAACAATAAACTATAAGGTTGGCATGGCGTTGAAATCTCCGGCTTCAAGTCAGGAGAAAGCATTGCTGTGTTCGGTGCGGGTCCGGTTGGCTTGATGGCAGCTTACTCAGCTCAACTTCGCGGAGCTTCTCGCGTCTTCGTTGTAGACCGTGTTCCTGAGAGACTGGCTGTTGCGGAAAAGATCGGCTGTACCCCAATTGACTTCACCAAGGGTGATGCCGTGGACCAGATTATTCGTCTCAACGGCGGAGAGGTCGACCGCTCCGTGGATGCTGTCGGTTACCAGGCCGTAGACACCAGCGGCTCGAAGGAAAAGCCGAACATTGTGCTTGAGAACATGATCCGTGTCACCAGGGCCTGCGGAGGCATGGGAATTCCTGGACTCTACGTGCCAAGGTGAGCCATTGCACTAAACCTTACGATAGGCTCATGTGACTAATTTTCTTGCTCACCAGTGACCCGGGTGCTTCTGATGAGGTCGCCGCGAAAGGCGCAATAAGTCTTAGTTTTGGAAAGCTTTTCGAGAAGGAAAGTAATCTGTCCCCGACATCAGCTTGTTCGCATTGCTAACTTACTGCAGGGTCTATCGCTTGCTACCGGCCAATGCAATGTGAAAGCATACAATCGGTACCTACGGGATTTGATTATCGCTGGCAAGGCAAAGCCTAGCTTTGTTGTCTCCCATGAGATTAGACTCGACCATGCGGAAGTTGCGTACGAGAAGTTCGACAAAAGAGAGGACGGCTACACAAAGGTGCTGATCCATCCGAACGGGGGATTCGAATCTACGACAGTTGGCCAGGTTAGTTAAACATATCGGTCTATGTTCATAGAAGCATGGTTATTGCCTGGTGGAGGGTCTGAGTTTGCTGAGATAACTGGCAGGTTACGTCAAAATTATGATTGATCTTTTGGAAGTCCTAGGCGCTATCAGTATGAGATTGTTGGGTTGTTGGTTGATTACCTGTCTATAGAACTTTATTTATTTGAATTCTCTTCAAGTTTTGTCTTTCCTACTAAACTCTTCCACTACCTGCTAGTGTAGGCACAAGCCGAGTCAAATTATGTTGACAGTAACAATTTCCTTTTGATATATTTATGTAGGAGGTTGTAAGCCCACTAGCTTGTTACAGGATGTAGAAAATTAGTTATTTTAGTAATCTAAATCTCTAGAACCTAACGTTTATTTTAATACAATACTCGATAACAATATTATCCCTAATATTCTATTAAAATAGTTAATCTTCTAGATCGACGGGCCCGCGTCCAAGAATGGACAAGAATGGACAATTTTGTAATCACCGTTCATTTTCCATACGTACCGCACGTTGCCGTATTACTATCGAGAAATAAGATTCTGTAAACGTTTTTTTGTATACCTTGTGGATCTCCAGCTCGAAATTTCACCCCTATGACTTATATATATAGCAAAGACAAGGCCTCAACTTGATGAAGGTGGAGTCCAACTATTCAACTACACTGGTCTCCCACCAAGCTGTATTATATGTATCACCTACTAAGTAAATATATATTGTTATATCCTTTAGTAGGAACACCTACGACCGAAGTGATGTGCATATTCTGGCAAGTATATATGCACCTAGATGTACGGAGTACATGATAGGTAGATAAGTCCTCTGTCATGGGAATCAAAACAAAACACAGTCTATCCTTAGTCTTGAAAGGGCTTCTTGAGCAAGTGAATTGCAGTAGGGTAAATAATTAGTTATTCTGCTACTCGCATTCTTACTAATCTTCCCCGTCATAAATACCAGTAGCAAAATACTCAAAATCCATACTAACACCCGGTTTGCTATAGATCCCAAGATAAAACCCGTCCTCGTCTGCCGGTGGACCTCCGGACGGACTCATCAGGTAGAGGTAAAAGGGGTTGAATGTCCCATGGCGGTTGGTCAGGATGGGAGTGATCTGCACATTCGGGGTGCGTTGAAAGCGTTTCTTGAAGGTGAATCGCGTCGGCTGCCCGTTGGAATATCGTGTTATTTGGCCCTTTCCCGCCTCGACCTCCCCCTCAACTCCGTGCTGGATATCCCAGAGTCGGCCTGAAGGGTTAGGTTGAGTTAGAGTGATATGCATTGATGATCGGGCTTATGCTCACCTTGAGCGCTCATGATGCTCAACTGGGGGTTTCTGGAGTAGCTTCAAGGATGCAGGAAGTGCGAGTTGGTGGACTGTAGGAGTCGAAGATCTCAGGTGTCCGAGCTATCGGGAGCTTTTATACGTGGGACTCAAGGCCTCAAGTTGGCGGTTGCATAGATAAAAAGCTGCCCGGATGCAGCACCTCCATTACCGAATGCAATACCACATCGTTTGTGCTACATAAGGTTCGTAGCTGGGGTGGTCAAGTTCGTGCTAGGTAAATCGAAGACAACCAATCGGTATTGGGTACAGCATTTACTCTGCTCCTTGCAGCGCTACCTAAGTATGTAACAGTACTGCGAGGCATCCTGATTCCTAACACATTTATTGTCGTCTTCTCATCCACATTGGCAGTAAGCCCTGCACGATCCCTTTCAATTATTCCACCCACTTCCAATGAAAGCAGTGATCGACATTGTGTCTGGAATCTAAGTCACACAGTGTCGAATATGGGCAGCATTTTTATTCTTAGATTCTGGTGGGCCCTGCCGAACATCTCCGAATTTGCTTCAAACGGTGTTCCTCATTACGTAGGAAGATGCAGTCTTCGGGCATTTGGCGATTGTAGGGTTACAACAGGAAAATTGACTCGTATAATACTGAGCCCCGTCAGTGATATCTGTCGTGTATAATGACGTTACAAAGGTTACATCCTCCGGGAGAAAGTTCATAGAACATCAACCATGGGTTTGCGGCACTTAGATCCGCGACACTCATTCCGTGGTCGCTGCAATGAAGGGTGTCTGTTTGTCCATTAGTATCTCGCATATAATTAAAGCAAGGGATTCATTGCACAGGATAGCTACCCATAGAGTATCCTAAACGAGCAGACGGGCCGAACCATAATGCAAGGGGTTACGATGATCTACTGTGACGCGAGGCACGATGCCAGTAAGCGGTGAGCCAGGCGCATTGAATGACATTTCGTAGGTGCATCTCTAGGACAGCTTTTGCTGTGTCAAGAATAAGTGGATTTGCCATGGCTTGAAGATTGAAAGCTAAACTGCGGAGCCTCGTTCGACCTCTGGCTAGAGAGATACTTGTGACGTTATTCATCACGGAGCTACCATGTACGCCCAGCTCTCTACCCCCGCTCACGTACGTCACCATAAAGCGAGTGCTGGTGTCTGGCTGATTAATCTGTGAATATTCCCATGGCTCTAGAAGGACTCTGGGGGAACCGGCCTCGTCTATAAAAGGGCGACACCCGTACCACATGCTGATTCTCCATCGCTAACTCCATACATTTAACCAGACCTCAAGCAAAGTCATCAAGCTATACCATTCCTCGATACCAATCATCCATACCTCAACGAAGACGACGGTATATCCTTTTCCAAACGCTATGTATATCGCGCGGCTCTTCTCTCTCGCGACGTTCCTCTTGTCTCTCGGCTTGAGTGAGGCTCATCTCCCACCCCATATGAGTAAGTATTACCCAGAGGTGCTTCGCTTATACTAGATCACACTGACTAAGGATACTTCCAGCTTTTGGAAAGCCCTGTTAGATCTCTAAAGTATGCGACAATGAATGTGGTGGTATCGGATACGCCGTCAAGATGGAATATGGATCTGCAACTCTTACTTGTGTTGTACCCAATAACTAGTAGAGCATAAGAGAAGTTGCGTTAGTTCAGCCATGCTACTTAGCCGTCCAGACGGAGACGCGTTTGCATAGGGTTTTGGAGCAGGCAAAGGAGGAGCGCCCGGGGTTTCTTGTTATTGCGCTCTCAGATACGAAGCTGGCTGATTAATGTCTCATACTACGTCCACAGACCTTGGGAATGCATGTCAAAATCTTGTATACCTTGCTATGTTTTTCAGGAGTCTCTCGCCTCCTAGTCATTCTTTAGAGTAATAATAATAGTATTCATCAATGGATGAAAAAAAGCTCTTGTAAAGGTTTTACGCTATTTGTATGCTATGCATCCCATGAAGCCAGCCGGGAACAACAGAGCGCTAAAGACGCTTTCCCATATGCTAATGTAACGATGGAGAAGGTACAAATGGCCCTTTTCCAGAGAGCGAGATGTGTGCAATCCGTGGCATATGCCAGATTGTGCAAGTAGTATTTATCTATGATCCAATATCGGGCCAGCTTTCTTTAGTCCTTGCGACACTTGGATCATTAATGTTTTGTTTTGGTGGAAACTTTCTATACAGTATTGTATAATATGTACACTGCATAAAAATATATATGTGATTTCCCCAGGTATGTCAAAATATATCAAGTGTAATCTGAATCCAAAACAATGAAAATGGCGTATTATTAAAACTCCAAGAGTATTGGAACGATTTAATCACATTTAAAGTCTAATTCTGCGAAAGGATTATGATCTATGGAATTCTGACCTCCTTATAATCCTTAATGAGCGACTCTATACAAAGGTTTTAGCCCAATTCCAACGCCAGTAACTACATTCTTACCCCCTCGTGCCCCAGTTTGGGCGCTAGGAATATGATTAGATGATTGATAAATACCACATAACATGGATCAGCACAATTGGCCATCTTGGCAACATTGCAAATGTATCCATACGACGAAATATTTGTAACCTAGAGATTACAGGATTACGAATACAAATGCAAATGCCTCAAAGTCCTACGGCATATTATTCGTCCCCATGATAATCATAATGATTATCACCAGTTACAGAACTTTATGTCAGAACATTTCTCTCCCAGCACCTTTTTGAATGCCACTTTGGCACCCTGCCTGACATTGCCCCGCCCTCCAATTCTATAGATTAGCTAAAACGGAATTCACAAGTATGAAGCAAGTCCGGACACACAATCGTATCTTCTTGATTGTCCTTTGCTACACACTGGCTAGCCCAATGGTATGCAGATCCTTCCTCCATGGGTCCATATCTTCTTAGCTTCTGTATTAGGAATATAATAGCGACCTGTTCCAAACGTAGCATGTACCCAAACAAGCAGTTTCACGGCAATCATAACCTGGCAGACATTTGTTTTGAGAACAACTAATAAGACGTGCTGACCTGGCCCTCTTGCATGCCGGGAATTCACTACCGGACACTCTTCCGACAATAAGAATGTAGATAAAGGAAGAGAATTTGATATCTTCTCTCCCAAAGCTGATCAGAGGAAGAAGCCGAATACACTCTTTCGGGCGGTTTTGGAAGGTTGACAAGTTATGAGTGTAAAGTAAACAAGACACTTGGCATTTCCGCTATATGCACGGAGTATACTTGCGCGAACATGGGTTCTGGACCCAAATCAACGTATGGTGACCTGCTATTCGTCCCTTACTGCATTGACATTCGATCCAAATGACATGTCTTATGTCTACACCGCTTGCGGATAGGCTTGAATGTATACAAGCAAGGGATATAGATCGGAGATCTATCAGCCTCGGACATCCTCGGCACCGTAAGAAGTAAGGATCGGCACGAATATACATCCATAGGATTTTGAGATATCCGTATTTGCGCTCGTAATCTGCGAGTCTTTACGAATATTCCTATTTGACTGCTCAAATTCATACGAATGTGCAATTTGCGCGGTGGCTCTTCCAGCCTATACCACCATTTGTCTATCCCCTGCCTGCATTATCCATTCGTTACTTTACTAACACAAACACCACGTTCTAATCTATCATCGAGATGATGTTACACTCCTCTCCGTTTTTCTGTATTCGTTATGTAGTAACGTCTTACTGTATAGCACCCGGGTTATTGGATACAAAGGTTAGAATACTAGACATTAGACGACTTCATATAGGAACTGGAATGTGGGTAGTTGTGGGTCTCTTAGCATGCCAAAGTGCAAGCTACAAGTAGACCTCGGGATTACCCTCGTGAGGGTCTCCACGGCCCTACGGCAAGGGTTACTAGTAGTCTAGGTCAATAAAATCAAATGTTATGGAGCCCAGCATCAGCTGTCAGCTACGTTGGTTGCCTCGGGGGTTATCTCAAGACTGTTCTAGTGCTGGAATGGATAGATTAGGATACACGTAATACGTATTATAAAGGGCTAACTTATGAAATGTGTGACCTACTATGTCTATATCGCGTCTGCCCTCCTTGGGGTCGTGCCATGACAATTCCTCTCAGACGATTCTCCCATAAGCGGAAGCTTCTCGAACGAAGACCGTTGGTCCCAAACTCCCACGTAAGCCTGGTTTTTTAAATGTGCTGTCTCGATAACATATGTTGTCAACTTCGTCATGTATCGTCACCTACATGATTCTTTACGTAGCTCTATCATGTGCACAAGAGCAGTCTCTCATCCTAAATTAGAGCAATCGACGGTTTCTTCCTACATGGCCATTTGACGAATTATATCAGATTTATCATGTACCAGAGAAAGAGAATCGAAAGTTTGTGTAAAATACAGCGAAGAAACACAAGAACGATAGTTATTAAAAATACACGAAAAGATAATCAAACCAGGCAAATGATAGAAGATAATCGACCGAACCTAGCGATATGTAGCAGTGGAGTATCATCTTCCAAAGTGCACATAGTCGTAATGGGCTGTCTGACTACAAGAGCCTATGACGCTGATGAGAGCCCATACGACGGTGGTGGTGGTGCGCGCGTTTGCTTGGCTGAGTTGCTGACGAGGTGGATGGAAGGATGGAGGAAGAAGGCGATGTTGATGAGCTTGGCGGGACCGATGAAGGGGTAGTAGACGATATTGGAGCATCCGAGGAAGATGATGGAATTTCTGAGGATGTTGGATGAGCACTACTGGATGGTGTTGGACTTCCTGAAGGAGTCGGAGTACTGCTAGGTTCAGGACCGAGCGGGTAACATCGTGACTCAAGTGGTGCAGTATATTCCTGTCCGTCCCAGCTGTTAGCGTCTATCTTTCCAGAATAAAGAATGAAACATACAGCAAGAACATGATTGACATCCGGTTCGCCGTTGTTATCACCAAATGTGGCTTCAAAGTTGAGACTAACACTCGCGGATGGGTCGACGGTGATGCCATTCTCTCGGTGTTTGGGATCATCAGGACAGGCTCCATCAGTCGCTGTGATTTGTCAGAATTTTAACAACGAGTAAATATACGTTGGTAAGTGCTTACAATGTATAGCAGCCATAGTAGCAGCAAGACTTGGTTTCAAATTAAGACCGACTTCGACTCCCTTGCCTATTTCTGTTAGCCTAGACGTTTTATTAGTTGAAACGGGGACATTACCTATTACCTGGGCAGAAATCTGCAAGGATGCTTTAGGATAAAGCTCAATTTCACCCTCTAGTTCCGCATCCACTGACATAGGAATGGCCTCGACAGAAGGCGTCCAGCCATCTGAGTCCACGCTACGAGATTCAAGGTCTATGGATACCTCAGCAGAATCATCGAGGTTGGCAGTAATACCAGCCGTGACGGTAGCAGACCCAGTCAATGGACCGATGACATATCCAAGACTGAAAACCATTTGAGGTCCGATGTTCAGGATGCCGCCTGGAATGGAGATTCCAGTGATAGGAATCCTTCCTAGATCAATCTCTCCGCTCTTCTGGTCCTTGAGGTCACCATCAAATGCAAGTCGTGGCATAAAGGTGGCTGATACAGCGTTAGGGCTAAGGTGCAAGCTTCCGGTCTTGGGAATTCCAGCAACGGTCTTCACGTGAAAATCAAGTTCAAAAGCACCTTGAGTGCTACAATCAGCACATTCCCAAGTAACGTCGATATTATCATCTGGAAGTCTTCCACTTTTCACTGGTATGACATGGTTGAATTCCAGAGATGCTGATCGGTCAATATCACGTCTTGCTGTGGAAGTGGAGGCCCTTTGCTTTCCTATATTGAGCTCATAGGTATGTGCGATCTCGAGCCAGCTTGAGCCTTTACCATGAAGCTTCATTGTCTTGGTGTTTTCGTCGGATGTAACTTTGGAAATGATGAATGGAAGCCTGTTGGTGTTCCATTTGCAGCAGCCCTTTCCAACTATCAATACGAAAGTGCGGTTACCCATATCATTGACCCATTGCCAGGCGTGCTCTGCGTAGGTAAAGGCTTGCTCCTCCTTGAAGCTCATAACTACACTGGTGTTGGTGCAGTGAATTGACTCGAGAAGGTCCTCAAAACGTTCCATGGACACAATATTCTCTTGCTCGCCGTCAAGTGAGACTGTGAAGTTGGCGAAAGATGACTGGCCATTTTGTTCCCCTAATAGTAACGGTAGGTTAACTATGGTTATCTTAGCAACCAGACTCGCACATACCACTGTAATAAAATGAGTCTTGTTTGAGTAGATCAAGGTTCGTGTGCTCAACGCCACGCACAACCAGGGGATTCGGCTCCACCTGCGTATGACTGATTTCCTCGAGCACCAGAGTCTGACCCTGCTGGGCGTGTAGTACAAGCCACAAGGCTAACCAAGCGCGTGCAAGATACATCTTGGATTATTGGCACAAGATGAACAATAAGATGCTTTCTTTTAAGTCCTCCATCTCCATCATCAGCGCCTTTATATCATTTTCGGTCCATGGTTATGTTAGGACATTCAGGGGCCAAAATGAGGTTCTCTTCCATGTAGCTTTCTTCAGCTTCCCCTGCAGTAGTTAGTCGTTTCGTTGCAAAGGATTGCATATCATAATTTACGAGGTCGTATCGACGAGCCCGGTGCTCCACAGGGCGAGTCGAGGAATTCATATTTCGCCTAACGACATTCAATTCTTGGGTATTCTGCAGTGTACGATCAACAAAGGACAGTTCTCATATATTTTAGGTAATATCTGGACCAGCCGCCTATGAGAAAACATTAAGCGTGCTTCGGCTCACTGCCGAGAAGGTTGGCTTGATGGTCGGCAACTTGCCGATAGTATCGGCATCGCCGACGCCGATATAGGACAAGGACACTTACGAACCTCGGATATGTATTTAGGCTATAGATTCGCATGGGTTGATGAGATTAAATTATCGGACGTCGGGAAGGAACATTACCCGATTGCAGCATGCCACGAACGAGAGATGGAGCTATGCTTTCGGCCCCAACCTCATGCTGTATAGCTTCGTTTCGGTTTTCTTTTTACACCAATGTTGTTACATATCCCACATGAATTATGCAGTGAAGAATCTTGATGCCGTGCAAGAACTATCGTATAGTCTGGACTGTTTATTGAGCATGTCATGGGCTGAAGTGAGACCCTACCTACATATCGTTACCTAGTTAACAGGTCCTCTACCCTGAATAGTATATACAGTTGACGAGTTTCCTTTAATAATTCATAAGTATTGGCTGCCTTCTCTAAAGCATATAATCTATGGAGTATGTGCTGTAAAAGCCTAATTCCTATCCCTTGTTGACCACTGTAATATTCTTGATACAGGTTAAGTATCTACCATTCATCACTTTCATACCATACAAAATTACTATTTATATTATTTTCTCAATTATATGCCCCCTCTGTTTCACCATATTGCGTAACCATATATACAGTCCTACACACGATTGTTGCCTGCCCAATATGTAGAAGAGTAATGACAGCCAAATAATAGGGCACATCTATGTAAACATAGTTTGACATACAAAGTGCATCACACATCTTCATCCTCCCTGCGCGGGTTGGGAGCGATATCCTCCTCACTCGACCAAGCTTCAACAGCGACAGCTTGATATGACTTGGGCCGATTGTCCTTTTCATTCTCCGGTGTGTGACTACCTTCAGCGTTCGCCGTGTCGGTATCTCCATGATTCATCTCCTTGTTTTCCGGCTGCGTATTCTTCATTTGCATTTTTACCTTCCAGCCTGGCTGGACCAGGTTCTCCCAGACGACGGGGAGAACGATACTTCCATCTTCGCTGAGGAGCTCGTAATTACCCCGTGCGATGTCTTGTGATAGAGCATTTCTATCTCCGGAGAACGCCTGTTTGATCAGATCTTCCATTCCCTGATACAGATGTTAACCACGCCAGATGCAGACGTTACTATAGCTTACCTTCCAGGTATGACATAGGTCATACGGAAACATCAATGCCTTTCCATTTGGATCCTCCACAATAATTGTGGTGGGTGCGGTATTCGCGAGCGCTTCTGATCTACGGTCTTTACTAACAGAATGCTGGGGTGTATATCGAGGTGTTGAGGACTCGTCAAACATCACAGTCCTACGATGTGGTTTTCTTTCTTTCCCTCTGATGTTTCTGTGATTCCGTATCATTTGTTCCACATGCAACACGTCTTCTTCTTTCCCCTCTGTAGCGTTGGCTTCGGATTGAATCACTAGTGGAACACGATAAGTGGTTGTCTTTGGTTGCGCAGAAGAAGAATCCATCGCTCGCCGTGCTGGCACAGCTGGTTCTGCTGGATGATAGGTCTTCCGTGTCTTTCCTGACGTAGAGCCACAGTCTTTACACCCTGCACATGACTTGAAAATCTTTAATTGTTTAGAAAAGTAAGACGGAAGATGCAGCTCAGGAACAGTGATTTGCATCTCTGCTACTTCAGCTTCGGTATGACGGTCTAGGCTTCTCAACAGCGCGGCCTGGACATTCCGCTGCATCCATTTGAGGAGCGGGTTGTCGAAAAAGAAAATATCCATTTTTTCTCTTGCGGTGGATTCAAAGTCTGGGCCATAAGGGAATTGACGATCAAATTCGGAGAGTCGTTGGGCGAGGTGTTCTCGGAACGGTTTCGAATTGGGAGGGTGGAAATATTCAATAAGGAAATACTCTTCGATTAGAGATGACAGATATCCTGCCATGTCACCCATCACGTTATACTGTAACTGACCCAGTTCTTGTAGTGACTCAAGGCATGTAGAAAAGTAATCGCTATGTCGGTAAATGGCTTTCAGCGCTCTGCTCTGCTGTTGATAATCTCCTAGATTCATACTTTCTTCTTTGATCACGTTCAAGGTTCGCTGCGATAAGGTGTCCTGCTGAAGTTTTGTGCTTTGACTGCGTTGTTTACTATCAATCTGTCTTCTGTGTTGCCATCGGCTGATGAAACTGTTGTGGGATGTTCTTGGGTCTACTCTTCCGGCATTGATGGCCTGTGGCCTTGCATCTGTCTCAGCTAACATCCAGCTCAGATATGGTCGCGAATTGACCAAATGTGGAGCAGATGAAAGAATACTGGAGGCGATGTTCTGTGCTCTATCTGACAACTTGTCATGAAATTTGCCATACTCAGTTTGAGGCTGGCCGCTGGAAACCTCTGCCAAGAAGGAGACTTTATCCAACTCGGTAAGTAAGAGTTGCTCGTCTTGGGGAAGTGTATGCTCCGGGCACCTAAATAGATCTTGCCAAGAGATACCATCCAATCTGTGCCGTCCACCTGCATCTCCCATAAGAGCGAGAGTACAATAGAGCAACCGATTGGAATCCCAATAAAAGCCGTCCTCGACTAGACTATCGTACCACGATCTCAAGAAAGAGTAGTTGTTTGTTTCTGCTGCTCTGCGTCCGTGGCGGCTGCGATATGGTGGCCACTTATTCACACCGGGAGCTCTTCCATACGGACCATCGAAATCGTCTGGGTACATACTATGTGCCCACTCATCGTAGGGATCATCATAACTATTATATTCGTAGCTTGCATGCGCATCTGTATCCGGCTTTTTTGTCGGATACGTACTCGGAGACAATCGCTCGACAGTTAACTCCCGCATCGATGGCAACAAGCTTTCATAACCTTCATTATCGAGGAAGAGCGAATGTTGCGAAGCATGCACTATTATGCTAAGATACGTCTGCATAAGTTGTATCTGCATCTTGTTAATAGGCGTCCAGGTTAAGATCTTTGGTTGGTGGATAAAGTTTCAAGGCGCGACCTTGTCATTTGCATTTTGGTCGAGTGAGCATGAAATCCATCCGTACCTGAATCCCTGTAAGACGTTCATCCGAGGAATCCTCTCCATCTTGGTCCTCAAGAAACTTGATCACCTCTTTGGCCGTATCAAGAGCTGGCAACAGTGCTCCTTTTGAGTGCATCCCAGCCAGCGATCCAAGTAATTTGAGAAGTAAAACCTGATCCTTCTCAAAGTCCTTTGCGTGGCTACCCAAGACCTGTGAAATAAGCTCGCCCAGAGAGCGGAAATTTGCCTGTTCCAGCAGAAGGTCTGCATATTCAGCAACGACAGGAAAGAAATCAAGATGGGGGGCAAGTCTTTCGTTGAACAGAATGATTCCCTCTTTAAATCGTCCCAGTCGATTAAGTCTGGATAGCTGTTCAAGATCGGGAGCAACATCCATAGCTCCATACAGATCAATGTGAACGGTAATATCTCTGTTAGACGACTGAATGTCATGCTCTCCTTCTGTTACTCGAGCCTGTACCAGGATTAATAACTGCACTTCTTGAGTGATTAAATGCCTTACCTCTCGCCGGAAGGTCTCGTCGTCTGACTCATAAGGATCGATATAAGCCTCACGAGTCCTATTGGTACTTCTGTTAGAGCCTTTTTTCCGCAACTCGTCTTTTATGTTGATGATGACGTCCGGGGGTTGCGGGACAGGCTCAGAAGACCGTCGTCGTCGCCGGGCGCCCGTGGATGCGCCAGGGTTCAGAGTGGAGCTGCCAAAGGAAGGCCTCCTAGATGAGGTCTCATGGTGGGCGTCTTCCGTGGAATAGTCCGAGAGTGAGTAGTCGGACTCGGAATCGGTCCATGGGACGATGTGTTGTTGATGACGAGGCATCTTGGTGAAGAGTATATCCTGCTATTGAAAGCTATGTTGGTCGTATTGAAGCAATAGAAAGAGGTTCACGAGGGGCTGACCCCTCATATTCTTCCCTATGTTGTAGGAACACGTAGTCGATCGACGAATTAGCGCCAGCTATTTGGCGCCAAGACGAGGCTGAGGCTGACTGAGGCTGTTCAACATACACAACGTTAATAAATCCAGCCTTGCGTCATTATTTCCATTCTCTCTCATTGCAAAACTTTTATCATGAGCCTATTCCGCCGAAGAAAGGTTTCGGAGAACTCCTCTCGACAAGCCAAACCATTCCGATATGTTGAGTTCTGCCAAAACCAAACCAGCGCCAGTCTTTGCGAGCACCAGGCTCGTAAAGTCCGAGTTGACTGCTGCTTTCTCTTTTCAAAGACCCAATGGGGACAGCTTGACGATCGAGATTCCGGTCTAATGTACCTGGATCTGACCTTTCATCAACCCAGTGAGTGTAAACTGGCCAATGCGACAATCACCATGACCTTCAATCACACCAATGAGCAGCGAGGAGGCCTCAAGGATAGCGTGGAAGTCACCGAATTCTTCGGTCCTCAGATGTTGAGCGGAGAAAAAAAAGAGCGACACATCAGCAAATGCTTCTACATGAATCCAAAGTTCGGCGCTGCGAATGCATCGTTTGAAGGTGTGGGTGGATCACGAACATCGGACGCCACTCTTTCCTCAAGATGGAAATTCACAGGATCGCGATTCACCGTGAATGACCCATTGTCGCGCCGGTCAAATCGTGCCTATCGTCAACTTGTCTGGCATCTTGAGGAAAATGACCTCGAGAGACAGGCTATTCACAATCCAGTCATCCATACTGCTCTTGCCTTCCATCATCAGTCCAAACCATTCTACCTCGATTTAGAAATCAAGGCAAAACTGCACAGTTGGCATCATCGGTTCAAGCAACATCTTGTCTATCCTCCTCCTAGTCAGGTCTCACGCACGCGGGCGAAGATCGATCCTGGTGTGGAGACAGACCCGTTCTTTGCAAAGACTGCGAGGAACCTCAATAGATCAATGATAGAGGCAAATCTGCATCCTGTTACTGGTAAGCCTGATTCCACTATTTTATATAGGCGATACTAACAGCCATACAGAAGTTTCCGATCCTAAACCCACCATGGAGCTCCCAGACCAGAAGGACGAATCGACTCTGTCTCTACCAGGTCATGATCTTCTAGCATTAGCCCAGCAACTCACAGGACAACGAGTAATACTGCCAAAGCAGACATTGGCGGTCCATAATCCGGAAACCCATCCCACACCCCCACCGTCAACAATATCCAACAGCAGCACCAAGGTCGAATCGACACCAAATGAGCATCAGCCTGACAAGCCTGCTCCTATTACACTAGACGCTTACAGCTCCAACCCAGTTGAACCCAAGACTGTCATGATGCAAGCTCCTCTGCTGCAGATCTCACAGTTACTGACTGCTTTGCTGGCCTCGTTGATTGTGGGGTTGAGTAAATTGCATAGTGATCTTGCTCGCGCTGGGAAAGGGTCTGAAGGTGTACAAGCGTTGCAGGATGACAATTATGGCTCCCTGGACAGTAAACAGACCTAAGTCGTTTGTTTGTATATACGGAGTATTTGATGAGTTAACTTTTGATTTAAGTGGGGGTTTATTACTACCCCGCAATAGGAAAACTACTTGAGCACTCACAATAACCAGGGATCCATTCGCTTAAGTCAAAATAAAAGACAGATCGCCATCTGTATTTGGTTAAAATTACTCAAATATATTGATATCAAATGATATTCAGTATAACCATAGCCCCTGACCAGCGAGATATCATTATGTCTGTGCCATAGTTTATGGCGGTGTAGGAGGCGGTGTACGTAGGATGGAAGGCGGAACCGAAAACTGCAAAGAGTTCCCGCGGGAATGTAAAGCCGAAATAGGGATAGCCCTAGGATGCATACCGTCCTTCATATAAAAATCCATCAGTTTCCCGAATGCCGACTGCATTTAACTTCCGAATCTAGTCCGTCAATCTCCACTCCACCGGCCAACTTGCCGTATCTTGGCACTAATGGGAGTGGAACTCCGGAGGGATTTCCCCCGCACGAACATCAGGTCCGGAGTCGGTCAATTAAGATAGCCTTAAGTCTAGATTGACAGATAAGCAGCCAATTCGCTCTAGTCAATTGAAAATATAAGAACCTAAATACAGTACTTCAATCGACAATCCCCCCGTGTTCCCCCCTTGTCTTCAAGAGTTGCCGAGACTCGAATTATCCCCGCCAAAAAAACTCGGTAATCGCTCTCAAGATGACCACACACAACCCCTCCTACCTCATTGTTGGTGCCGGTGTCTTTGGCGTGTCAACGGCCTATCATCTCATCCAGAAGTATCCCAATGCGTCGGTGACTCTGGTGGACCGAGATGCATACGACGCCGAGTCTCGTGTGGCGGCATCATGGGATTGGAACAAGGTTGTCCGCGCCGACTACGATGACAAGGTCTACTGCCAACTGGCTCTGGAGGCCCAGGACATTTTCAAATCGGATCCTCTTTGGAAGCCTCATTTCCACCAGACTGGCGTCTACTGGACGTGCCGCAGCAGCTATGCACAAAATGTCATCACCAATCATAAGGAGCTAGGCCGCAACGACGATATCATTGCCCTGCCTGTCGCAGAGGCCCGAAAGCTTTACGGTGGTATTTTTGACAACGCTGACTACACCGGTGTCAAGGAGGTTCTGATTAACAGGGCCAGTGGTTGGGCCGCCGCCGGTGATGCTCTTCGAGCAGTCACGAAAAAGTGCCTGGAATTGGGTGTCAAGTACGTGACGGCTGACATTGCTACTCTACAATTTGATGGTCGCGGTTCATGTACTGGGGTCAAGACCAAATCGGGACAGACCTTGTCGGCTACACATGTTATCGTCGCTGCTGGTGCTTTCACGCCCACCTTGCTGGAGTGGTCTGCTGCGGCGAGCGGCAATCCTGGCCTGCGAGCTGAAGAGAGAATTCTGGCCGCGGGAATTACAACGGGCATGGCGCAGCTCAATGAGGAGCAGTACGAGAAGTTCAAGGACATGCCCGTTGGCTTCCAAGGCTACACGCCCAATGAGGGTAAGATCTATAGATACGTTTACATGGAAGCCGCTAACAGTCTATAGGCAAGCCCTTCATTGGTAGCATTCCTCCTACCAAGGACAGAGAGCTCAAGTGGTGGGGTTCTAAGATTTTCACCAACACCCGAGAGGTACTACCCGGTCGTTATATCTCATCGCCCCCTCCCACATTCGACTACAACCAGTGGAAGGTGCCTGGGCCTCTTAAGCAGGACATTGTTGAGGCCAGGAATCTATGGTATGGGCCCGCGAGCGCAGATTGGAAGATGACGAAACACCGAATTTGCTGGTGAGTACCCCTCCCAATACATAGCCAACACGGAGATAAGCATTTAACACTTAACAGGGACGCTTTCACCACTACCTCTGATTTTATCATTTCTCCTCACTCTGCCTCCAAGGGTCTCTACATCGCCACTTGTGGTTCGTTCCACGGCTTCAAGTTCTTTCCCGTGCTGGGCAAGTATGTCGTACAGATGCTTGAGGGCGAGTTAGCGCCAGAATTGATCGAGAGATGGGCTTGGGATCGGCAGCGTCCTGATTCGTCCCAAAACGTTGAGTATCCAAACGCTGAGATGAAGCATCTTTTGCAGCCTGCATCGAAGCTATAATGGAAGCTTGGAAATGCTTTTGAGTTGAATTTTGGGCATGGTGGTATTTTCTTGATACTTAGATCTCCTTGGTTGAATTAAAGCAGAGTAACGTATATATTAAATCTCGAATACATTCCCTTTTAAATATTTTAGCTTACTAAGTAGACGTTCATCTTGGATGAATAGTAATGTTGGATCTCTAAGCCTCGTATCTAACGAACCAATCACGGGTGCCAGATGTGCGAGAGCGAGGCTGAGCGCCGCGCGCTTCCCAGCCTTCTTCAAACCTCAGCGAAATCGAAAAGAGCATCCTTCACGAAATATAACAGACTTAAGGAACCAAGAGGAGAGCATTACCAAGTTACCCTTCATTCTACCCACCATATTTCCATATCCAACAAGTGATGTGGCTCTTGAATGCTAGAACAGTCACTTTAGAAGACTTCTTCGAAAGTCAAGCCCCTTCGTACGCCATCCTCTCCCACACATGGGGAGCAGAGGAGGTCAGTTTCCAAGACATTCAAGAACGTCAGGAAGTCTGTAAAAAGAAGAAAGGATATCAGAAGATTATTCATACCTGCCGTCAAGCTCTAAAGGATGGACTTGAATATGCATGGGTTGACACCTGCTGTATCGACAAGAGCAGCAGCTCGGAACTCTCCGAGGCCATCAACTCCATGTTCCGTTGGTACGGCAAGGCTGCTGTTTGTTATGCCTTTCTGGCCGATGTACTGCCCGGTTGTGATCCGCGTGATACTCAAGGCCCCTTCGCGACAAGTCGCTGGTTTACAAGAGGGTGGACGCTGCAGGAGCTGTTAGCCCCGGAGAATATAGTCTTCTACGCATCCGACTGGTCACAGATTGCAAGTAAGACTGAATTGCGCAAGGAGCTGAATTTAATCACTGGGGTTGATGTGAGATATCTCTCAAGCGGGAGAGCGAGACATGTCACCATTGATAGTCCATCCAGATTCGGTAAGCCGCCTGGCTCTGTCAGTGACAGTACAAGGCGAAAGCTGCACCAAGCAAGTGTCGCCGAGAGAATGAGTTGGGCTTCATCTCGCCAAACCACCCGCACAGAGGATTTGGCTTATTGCCTTCTGGGGATCTTCGGAATAAGCATGCCCTTGATATATGGAGAGGGCGAAAGGGCCTTCGTGAGACTTCAGGAAGAGATTATCAAATCCTCCAACGATCAGTCCATTCTTGCTTGGGGTTATTTGGAACCCTGGAAAAGTCGTGAAGACAACCAGTCGGAGTTATATGCTCAGGTGCGAGTCAATGAAAAACGAATGGGAGTCTTGGCTCACTCGCCAGCGGCCTTTAGGGGCTGTGGGTCTATTATCCCCTCTTTAGTCGACAAAGGTAATAGCCTTCCCCTTTCCGTGACGAATAAAGGATTGCATATCTGTCTCCCAGTGTCCGACGGCGAGTTCCCTGTCGCACTGTTGAGATGTCGACCTGTGGATAACCCTACTATTGTGTTGGCTGTTAACGTCAAACACGTTCAAGGGAATATATATAGTAGAGCGGATGATATGATTGAGTGGGTGGACCATAGAACCTGGTCTAGGTGGCCAAGAAAGGAAATTTATCTTTCCTTAGACGAACACCTGGAAGAAGAGTTACATGAGAGTGAATTTTCCTACCCCGGCAGCAGCATTTTCATACGCCATGTTCCGGACACCTTTTCCGTACAGGAACTATCGCCCTACACGCGAGATATGGCCACGAGCATATTCCCACCGAACTACAAGACGATTTCTCCAGGACTATCGCCTTGCACGGGAAACATAGCGTTACTTTTCACGTCCAAGCAAGATAGTCGCAAGGTTGCACTATATTTCAGTCTCACCAAGCTACCTCGTGTGGGCGCTTCCCCCTTGATGATGAGAAAAGAAACGTTCTTGATGAGCGTGCCTTGCCATATCACAAATAACGAAGCCCGTGATTATTTATATCATCGATCTACATGGAAGAATGCCTCAAACTACATCTGGTGCGGTGCGGATGCTCTTTACTGTAGTGTCACGCTTCAAAGGGTTGCCCGAGTTCCGCTGTTTGTCATTGATATTCGACTTTCCTCGCGTAGTTCAGACCTCCTCTGGTTTCGAATACAAAATCTGATCCCAGTTCGCATGCGGGTGTTTCTTAGCAGACTTTCACGCCTCTGGGAATCGCTACACTTCCTGTTTAATACACGTTTACCCATCGTGATCTTTATCTCACTAGCTGCAGACCTTATGTTCAGACTGGTATTTATCCTGCTAGTGATTCCTTACAATTTTGTGATGAAACCAGAGATTCTATGGCTGAGGACTCCAGCGAGTCAATTGCATGCGATAGCTCTCTCGTGCATGGCGTGCACGCTACATTCTAATCGAAAAGAGGAACTTGTTGGCAACGGATCGCATTTCTTGGCGTTTCTGTACAGCTTGCCAATTTCTTTCATCGTGCCCACTCTATCTTTAGTACTCAAATCCTTACTAGTCCTTCTGATGCACAGCGTATGGGCGATTCCGTTCATCATAGTCGTCATGGTCTTCAGTCCTGCCTTCATCGTGATGAACTGGATGTTTCGAAGATCACTACCATACGGCCTGCCAATATTTTCGCCTTGATGTCCAATTTCATGGAGGTATACCTGGGCTTGGTTCTTTCTTCGTATCTCAATGACTGGAGCAAATTACATAGCATGATTGATGAACCCATTAGACTTAGATATGATTTACACGACCATACCTCTAGTAGCTCGAATGGAATGACTGATAACACTCTGGTAAATACGAATTGTACAGTCAAAATTCCCTTAGGCTACTGAATACCTACTGGCAGACTCCGGATGTGGAGGTGAAAGAGATCCCTATTTTCTCAACCTGTCAGCCCCAGCTCCACATTCCGTACATTTAGCCTATCGGAGATGCCGATCTTCTGCTTTCCAGCTCACCACATTTTTTATTCAATAGTCTATATTTAGTAATAAAAATACTAACCATTGATCTAATTTAAGCTGTTAGGAAGAGGGTGGTTTGAATTCCAGGCGTGTCCAAATGATCAGGTACTTGACAAGCTGAAAGATGTATCAGCCACTGCAGCTAAACCAGGCTTTACTACCGACAATCCTTAAATAACAAGTTTATTTTTTTGCGGTCTGTCCGTAGAACGCAGTACGTGGTATAAGAGAAACAATACATCATCGTCATGTAAGTACGAAAAGTGGTATTAATGATCACACTTGGCTTTTAAAATCGGGTATCGTTCCAGGGCGCTGTCAATCACCTTGCCAATGAGCTCCTTGTGGCTGATACCTTCGTGAACTGCTGTCCTTGCCAGGATAGACCAGTCCGGGCGCAATCCAGGGAGAGGATTAATCTGCAAGAATTAGTTAGTGCTATCGGATAGTTGCCATAGAGTTTGTACGCACCTCCAACACATATGGCCGGTTATCCGCTCCATACCGAATATCCACCCGACCAACGTCGCAACATTCCAGTGCCCGCCATGCTTGTAAAGCCAGATCCTCCACAGCTTGAACGTTAGGGTTGTCTCGACTATTGAGAAATCGCTCCGGTTCATCCGCATCTGGTCCATTTTTGTTATTGACATCCCAGAAGCTGCCGTCAGATGTATTCGCAGGCCCCTTCTCTGCAACTGATGCCTGCTGCTTCTGTCTGCTTAGTCCCTCCCAGTCAATATGAGTCGTTCCAATGACTCTAGAACGTTTGCCTGTACCAATAATACTGACAGTATACTCTTGACCTGAGAGAAAGGTTTCAATGAGTATACTTGCTCCGGGAAAGCGGGTTTGGAGCACTTGAATACCCCGCTCGAGTTCAGTAAAGTTATCTACCTTAGAAGAGGGGTAGATGCCTTTAGAGGATCCTTCGCAGGCTGGCTTGATAAAGAGTGGGAAGCTGCTTAACTTTTGACCATGCATTGTCTTCTCCAAAAGTTGGGTGAGGGTGCAGTCTGCTTTCGTCCAGGATGCAGGAACGACGGCGAAAGGCGCCGTGGGAATCCCAAATTGTTCAAGGATCATCTGCTCTGTCAGCGAACTGCATGAATTTCTAAACTTCCGCTACTAGCGTACCTTCGTCTTCCCCTTGTCTAAACATAATGCCAAGGTAGCTGCATCGGAGAATACATGGGGAATATGGTAGGCTTCCAATAAACCTGGTATTTGTGCTTCACGGCCGACACCATGCATACCCTCCGAGATAGAGAAAGCCAAATCCCATTCTTTGTGTTCTTCCCTAGCCATTCGCTGCACGAGCTCTTTAATATCACCTACACAGACAACCCGATGGCCGTTGCTCTGGATTGAAGCTGCAATAGCGTCGATAGTCTCTTGTTTGTCAAGCTCGACACAATCCTCTTCGCTGTAGCCGCGGGAGCGATAGAGGGAGATACTCTCGTAAAAGAATGCTATGACCAGCCCGTTGGTATCAGCCATGATTTGTTTCCTGTTGGATTGACTGTGGAGAATTCGAAAATTGGATTGCTAGATACGTGTTTTATTAGGGTACCTAGAATGTGTATATATACTGCATATATGGTATCACACTTGGTTGGGCGACACACACGAGCTATTGTATTAGTAATAGTAATACCCTTGCTGCTTGCACCATACAAGTCACATCACAAATGAGTGGATAACAATAGTAAGTCCTTTCTGCGTAGCGGTGTGATGAGACGACCGAGATACAGGGCTAGTTCATTTGCTAGCGCTGCATAACATCACTTGGCTACTATATAAAGCCTGTTCCGCATGTGGTAATAGGTACTGTCTGCAGCCGGTTCTCCAACCCTATCCTAGGAGATCGTTCTATTTCGTTTCCGGTTACTGATCAGCGTGACCACGCAAAGTTTTCAATTCGTCACGTCGCATTTGCATTGCAGGATAATTGCTTGGCATGTTAGGGGAGCTGCCAGTCCATCCAGAGTCAGGGCAGCTGCCCCCGCCACCGCCTAAATATCAACGCCTACCGATGTTTCACCGCTGCTCTGATAGGATATCCCTTACACCATGTCCATGTTTGTATCATACTGAATGATCAGTTCAGTTATCCTCTTATATCTCCTTTACATGGGGTATTTCAAACCATACTTCAAACCCTGCAAAATTCGAAGCGAGCAAATCTATTCAGCTTCATTTAACTCTACACGAATTAAAGACGATGCGGAGGGTCTACTGGAGATCACTTTATCGCCATCGACTGGGGATCCGGTGGCACGCCACAACTAGCCCATGTACTTCCTTGGACGATTCAAGACATCTACCGTCAGCCGCTGCCGCCTCTCGCATATCGTATTGGAAGCGCATCCCGGCGTGGAGTGAGGTCACTGAGAGTGAATTCATAGATTACAAATGGCAGGTAGAGTTGAACTTCACTATTGGGCTACTGGCGTGTCTGCTGACCCTTAGCTAGATGAAAAACTCTCTCCAATCCCCTAAGGCGTTACTCAATTTCCTCGCCGCTGTTCTACCATCTGAGATCCGTTCTTCATCCACACAGGGTTATGTCACGCGTGCTGAATTTATTGCCGATGTTGCAACTGGGATGAAAAAGGCGCCAATGGCAGTCCGACTGACACCCCATATCTTGTCCCTGATTAACTGGAAGGAGGCCTATTCAGATCCAATTCGGAGACAGTTTATCCCCATCGCCTCCTCTTTTAAACCGGATCATCCCCAACTTCAGCTAGACTCATTGCATGAAACGCATGACTCCCCCGTCAAGGGCCTAGTGCACCGTTACCCGGACAAAGTCCTTTTCTTAGGTAATGCTATTATTGCTTTGGGCATCATGTATTAGAATGACTCGTACTTAGCAACATCGGTCTGCCCCGTTTACTGTCGATTTTGTACACGCTCCTATTCGGTGGGACAGCAAACTGAAACCGTGTCCAAGAAACGTTTTCTTCCTTTACAGAAATACTGGGAGCCGATGTTTGAGTATATCGCAAGAACACCGGAAGTAACGGATGTTGTAGTTTCTGGCGGTGACACCTTCTTCCTTGAGCCTTCACAGTTGCGGGAAATTGGGACCACACTTCTAGGGATTGACCATATTCGCCGAATCCGATTCGCAAGCAAGGGACTGTCAGTTTGTCCTTCACGGATCCTAGATCCAAGCGATGAATGGACGCGGGTCCTGATTGAGATCAGTAATCGAGGACGAGAGAAGGGAAAGAATATAGCCCTCCACACGCACTTCAACCATCCCCAAGAAATATCATGGATCACTGAGCAAGCGGCTCAGAAGCTGTTTCACAATGCTGTGACCGTTCGGAATCAGACTGTCTTGCTTAATAAAGTGAACAACAATGTCCCTACTATGAAGCGGTTAATTCGAAAATTAGCGGACAACAATATCCAGCCGGTATGTTTGCCCTGGTTATGTTGATGTCAAACTAACACAAATAGTACTATGTCTACCAAGGGGATATGGTTCAAGGCGTTGAGGATTTGCGTACGCCGCTCCGTGATATCCTCCACATAGAATCCCACATTCGAGGCACAATCGCTGGGTTTATGACGCCATCTTTCGTCGTAGATCTCCCCGGGGGTGGAGGAAAGCGTCTGGCGTCAACGTTTGAGAGTTATGATACGAGAACTGGAGTATCTAGGTTTCTTGCGCCTGGCGTCAAGGGCAATACAGTTCATCAGTACTACGATCCATTGTGGTCATTGCCTGAGGGGAGCCAAACGCTATAAATCAAAGGAAAGCAAAAAGTTCATAAGCCGTGAAGTTCGAGTTCTATTGTTCAACGATATGTAATTGACCGCCTTATACTTAATTATTGTTTGGGATCTTAATTCATTACCAGGCTAGGGGCGAGCTTTATTCGATACTATGCTCGAGGGAGGCAAGGGTTATTGCCTCGCAAGGTACACAAGAGGGTCCAAAAGTCCGCTCACCTTAAATTACTTTACCTTCCATCTTTAAGATCTTTATCCGTAACTAAGTCTCTGTAGTATTCCTTGGCCATGGCCTTTCTCAAGTACGTGCCTGCGAATGCTACCGCCGGAGGCAGTAAACTGGTTAGAATACGTATAGAATTAGATTTCTATATATACTGTCTGTTTGTTATGTCTAGCAGATATAGTTCGGATGTTCACTTCCTATGTCATCGTCAGACTTAGATATACACAAGGTCGATCGTCTCCAGCAGATCCTCCAGAATATCAATATACCCCTACACCATCTAGGCCTAGGGTCTGAGGAAGAGGTCGAGAGTATCAACATCCTCAAGTACCTCGGACCCACAGGTGTGTTGAGAGCGGGTCACCGGGCCCTAGACATTTCTCTTTCGAAGCCGCATTGGCCTGCGCATGACCATTCGAGTGTGTCGCCTGTCCCGCCCGGGTTTATCGTGCGGCTAGAAATAGGACTGTGGCCGGCAGCTATACAGTTCGAAACAGTGGAGGGCTTTATGCTCAAGGTCGCAGGGCACCACATGACTCTGGCTGAATTCGTGCCGCTTCGTGGTCGGTTTGAGAATGGTAATAGAGGGAGGCATTATGTACACTTTAGTGGAGACTTTCCAAGCCATATTATGATTCCCACGGTTGCCCTCTAGCAGATTCAGTCAGACAATTGTATCCCGCTATGGCGCATGAGTCAAGATAATTGGCTGCAGTGTGCTTCTGCTTTTGAACAATCAAGCTCCATGCTATTCTACGCCTATATCGAGGTGCAGTATATGATAATGACCGGGTTCATTCCCACAGTTTACACTCAATTCCTGCCGCAGGCCGGCAAAGCCTGCGCCAACGATTACTACCCAGAAGCCTAGTCCCGCATGCAACTGAATACATTCTCTACCTTTATTCGAATCACTTATAGTAAGTCAATGCAGCGTGACCAAGGCGAATGAAGATGGACCACGGCTTTCTGGTATGTACTAGTAGAGATCTCCACATTGTTGATGTATACTGTAAAACTGATCCTCCAGTCTAGTGATTATACTCCCTTACAACGTAGTAACGCCCACTAGAACGATATATTGTGTACTGTCTATGCACTAGAAATGTAATGTTTGTCGGAAGTTGGTATTGTTCATTCCCTTCGGATTAAGGCTTTATCGATTTCTTTTGCACATCTAGTCTAAGAAGTATTCAACACTACGTGACGATACATAACTGGGAAGTTTGCAGCTCACATTGCATCCGCGAGAAATAATGGGATGATCTCTTAAAAAAAGATAAGATGTATTTTTATTTTTATTTTTATTTTTAATTTTTTTTTTTTTTTTTTTTTTTTTTTTTTTTTTTTTTTTTGTCGGTTTTTCTTACTCGGGATATCTCGTACGTGTGACATAGCTTCGCTATATTTATATATCTCCAGCCGTTCCATATACACGATGTTCAACCTTCACACCAGTCATCACGTAGCGATAGTGCTAGCTTGATTATAGATTTCTTTAATATTACTTCTTTTATAATTATAATTCTATGGTAGTTAAGCAATAAATAGACTATTAATTATTAAATAATAGCCAGATTACAGTATATATTTACTGAGAACCTGTGAACCAGTACATACGACCATAGGGTGTGGAGAACAGGGCTTCCCGTCCGCTCAGCCGTACTTAAGCCACATATTACGCGTGGTCAGTAAGTATAATGGCCTTTAGCCCTTTAAAAAGCTGAAACAACGGTGACTATCGACTTAGGGTGAGTGCTGGTGATTGGGGTGAGTGCCCTATATCCGGCCATCACCAGCGGTGATTCCTCCTCACCAGGGGTGATGCAGCTAACAAAGGAGCCACCCACAATGATTTTTCGTGCCAAATTTAGGAAGACACGGGATTCCGAGATGCAGATAAATACGTCTTGTGTCTTTCAAAGAAATCCTTTCTTGTTTCATCCTCAACACGTCTGCCTTTCTTTATCCATACCAACACGTGACATCACATGACCATGTTTTCGAACGAGCACCTCGAAAAGTTGCTGGAAGAGCGCAAGAGACTAGCCGAGTCACGTGGATTCACCCTAGTATCAACAGGAACAGGAAAAGATTGAGAATACTGTTTGTCACCCTCGAATTGCTCCAGCCACGGAGGAGAAGTACGAACGAGCGGTTACCAACTGGGCGCTGTAAGCCAATCTTACTACTATGATATATAGCATTGAGATAGCAGAAGCTAATATAGATCAGGTGGAGGCTCTCTCGAAGCGAACCCAAGGATGCAAATCTTACCAGAGAAGATCCCGACCCGACGCCACAGCAACTAAAACTATTCGCAGAAAGCTACGTTGTTTCCCGGAAGACAAAGCCCTCTCAGAAGTCAGCATGTAATAATTTCACTTGCTTCACCTCCAAGTGGGAGCGTGAAACGTCGCGAACGCTTCCCTTGGGTTTAAAAAAGGATGTTCTAAATGTACGGGCTGCTCATGTCCTCATATTTATTACTGGGGCGACTAATTATAGGTAGTATATCCGGACCGTGTTAACAGAAAGACACAGTCTTCCTACTAAGCCCAGAGAGCGGTTCTTGGTGACAGCGAAAGATATAGATCATCTTCTTCACCATTTATTTGGCGAAGACGACCATGATTATGTACACGAGCGTGCAAGAGTACAGACTGCAAGCTCACTGGCTCTCTTTTCTGGTTCTGCTGCTAGAGCTGGTGCTATTGTTGAATCAAGCTCGTACAGAAAAACAAATGAATGCCTCTACTATAAGGTAATTAGTCTATATCACGCGCGTGACAATTCTTTCTGACTTCTATTGCAGCATTTGACTTTCAATATAAAATGGAGCGGAGATGCCGGTGGGTTGAAACGCTGGGTCGTGATTGATCCTGAATTTCTCAAAGGACTACGCTACAGAGATGATAAGATGATGTGGGTATATATTTGGCCGCTCATATTTGCGGTAGCTAATTTACTATCAGACCAAAGAATTGGTTTCGTGAACATCCTGTGCCTGGTAAAAGCTTTGTGTTTTGGGTAATTGTGCATGGTATTGCGGATGGTGCATTCAAGGGCATCTCAACCGTGGAAGAATTGCTCGAAAAACGACCCCCAAAAGGAAGAGAGTCGTGGACCCTCGAGTGGAAAGAGGATGTAAAAGAGTTACCTTTCTTTCGAATGACTACTTCCCAGGGTCCCAAAGCAGACGAAGCGTGGACATTCTCTTCGTTGCGTCATCATCTCACCAGTTTGGCTGAACGGGATGGCTTCAGAGACCGCTTACGAGTGCATGGAATCCGGGGTGCTATGGCAAACAAAATCGATCGTAAGGTATACATCAATTTTCGGAGGAACATAATGCTAACTAATTTTTCTGCTTAGCCAAGGCAACAGCCGCGACCCGCGGTCAGGCGTTAGATCACATGGATCATGACTCATACTTGAAATACCAGTCATCGCTCAAAGCAGTAGATATGATGGCTCTGTACTATGACCTGGATCCGGATTATGAATGTCGTGAAATGGAACAGAGCATGGCCCACCACCGTGATCAAAATGTTCCGCTTCGACTTGATGCTGCCTCTCTCGCAGAATTTGAAAAAGATGAGGAAGTGATTCTGATTAACCAACGGATCAGTGAACTGACGCAGGAGATTCGTGGCCGGCCTGATAAACATGCCGACTTAGTATCGGAGAGATCTAAACTTTACACCCGGAAAGCCAAAAAGCTCCGCACCAAACGTTCCGAATTCATTGAAAATTGGTGGAATGTTTGCTACGACGAGTACATTACTGGGAACGACTTTTTGGAACGCGACACTACCTGCCTTTTTCAAATTTACCGTAAATATATGCCTGAAAGAGCACGCTTAAATGACAACATTTTCAAGCAAGTGCCTCTCGATAGTGATATTGGGAGGCAATGTTTACGTGATGCGGTTAGTCTTTGTACTTCAGTCGAGAAGGTGGCATATTATCCGGGCATGACTCCCGTAGAGGGAAAATGTCCAATATGTGCCAAGCAGATGTCAAGGTTTGCGTGTGCTTTTTATTTTTGGTAGTCGCGTTCTATTGCTAATATTAACCAGCATTGGTCTCCAAGAACGGTCAAAGCATATTTTGCAATGCAAACGCAAATCATTGAATGCGGCACCATACCAGCAGACCTATAGGAACGGCAAACGTGCCCATCGCCATACCCGTCGAAGCTTCGTTCAATTCTGTTATTTGTGTGCTGAATTAATTTGCAACGAAGAAGATTGGATCAACCATTGCCAATCTCACCTGCAGGCTCTACAGCCGAGGTGCGGGCTCTTAACCTTCCGCTATACGCTAGTTGCAGCGGGTCTATGTCCATTCTGTCTGGGTGATGAGAAAAAGAGAGCGGACGAGCGGTTCCAACAGTGGGTCAAGAAGGCCACATTGTTAAACCATATTGACAGACACCTTGAGAATTTGCCCCCCGAAGGAAATGTTTCGTGCCCTCACCCTTGCTGTAATGGAAGGCAATATTCTGATGTGTCTGACCTCCGCCGTCACTTCTTCAACAGACATTCTATAGCGGAACCTAGGTCCAACTGTGTTGCGAGGAAAAGGAAATGGGCTGAGACGTCAATGGCTTTGGAATCTGTTAAATGTGATAGACATCTGGAGGGTAGTGACTAAATGGACGATGAATGGTTACTGAATTTAGTGGGCAGCATTTGTGGTCACAAAGCAAGTCAAGTGACCCTTCCTATTCATAATAAACAGGACATCAGCCACCTCCCTACAAGATCTCCGGTTAAATACTGTTGGCAAGGTGGAAATTGATTTTGAATAAACCGTCTGAATTGTCTTGTGTTATACGATGCAATCTGGCTTGAGGTTCTGTCATTTAGCCACACACACGACGTCGTCTTTTAAACTAGATTTTATTGGTATTCGCCACCAGGACCTTTACTCTTATAAAATTTGGGTTTACCAAATGACTACTGTTTTTGGCTACCTTCGCTGCCATTTTCGGCCGTCATTTGGTAACACGTGACCATAAATTCCCGCCACGGAGCCTCTCCGTTACTACCACACACCACGAACACCCTGGTCAGCGGCTCCACCCGCGGGCGATTCTACCTCTTTGTAATTGTTTCAAAGAGACCCACCCTAATGTTGACCATCAAATCTCCAGCCATTGCCTTCCAAGGACACCAATATAGGCCACACAATATCCTATCTATTTTGTTCAAATCTCGGGAAAGCTACAATGCCTTAGCACCTGTCACTCGTCTTGCACTTCCTTTGTTTACCCTTGAGATCCTTTTTTCCATTACTCTGCTACTTCATCCATACAGTCCTCCATTGTATATTCCATACATCCCACTCCGTTCTGAGTCTCTGCTTTAATACTTATTTGCGCCCAAATCCAGCATTACCTTCCTGGTATATACTCCTGGCGGTGGTCATTGACCGTCATGTACTATTACGGGTGAAGAATAAAGCGCCGTTGCTCTCGACGTAGTCAACTTTACAAAGAGAGAAATCGTGCCAGCGACAGCATAACGAGTAGCAATTAATCGGATGATCATTCAGATACCACTGTCGAAAGAGATCTCACCGAGCCTAGCTCTCTCTCACCGACAAAGAACCAGCGCAGAGCAAACAAAAAGCTGATATACCCAGCAAATAGCAGCGGACGATTGTCTAGGGGAACTCTATAATGATCCTCTTGATGATACTGGTGTGGACCTCTCTGGGATCCTCCAGGATTTTGATAAGGCGAAAGGCACCCTGCAGGGGCGTGAGCGGATCGAAGACCGCTGGAAACGGTATAATTCTACCTTATTCTCCGTTGGCTATACCGAATTAACAGTGTTAAAGGTTCTGTGTCATCAAAGCACAGCTAGAGCCCAATGAGTCCAAATGGCAGGAAGCTGAGGAAGCCCTACGCCGGTCGTCGAACAATGATAAGTATCGATTTCTTGGGGTGGACTCCAAAACTCGACCGAGGGAAGAATAGCCAGAAATTAAAACAGATTCATAAGGCTAGCTCGTTGATGACAGAATGGAAGAATCTTCGTCTTTACTACCAAAGGCTTACACAGACTCAAATCAATGAGCAGGACAGCAAAGAAATATTGACGGTTAGTTAGGATTTTGATTTCCTAATCTGCCTGCCAAATAGCCTACTTAACGTTCTGCTTCGCAAGGCATTAAGTATCTGGTTTTCGAGAACGGATTAGATACTCGGCCTAGAAAGAAGACGCCGGTGTATATCGAAGATATCGCTCTGTTAGAAACAATTCTGTCCACCCAGGAAAAAAAGTTCTACTTGGGCTTACAGCGTATCCAGGTGTGCCTGTTCAACTCCTTGGCCCTGTTTACTGTTCACCGGCAGAATGCATTGTGATCTCTGCAGTTTGAAGATCTGCAGATCTCTCTTTAGAAGGATCCCCACGGTGGGCCCCCGATTCCCAATATCGAACTAACACCCGAGGGGACGAAAATGTTCCTTGGAATAACGAAATTGTAATGAGACAATTTTTTATTTCGCCCCTTCCCTGTACTGCTAAAACACTATACTTCTCCGGATATAACTCAAGGAGTCAAAGCTGATTATACTGACTATTTCGATGCAATAGAACGACCTTTTTCTCTCCTCGAAGTGATATATAGATCGTCGTTAGTGCTGTACCCGCATACACTACTGTTCGGGATCCTGTTTTATGCCAGGGCATTTCGGAACGGGCTGAGATTGAAGGCTCAGCTGCGTAACCTTTTTATAAGGAAGCGATGTGAGCAACTTGTGATACCCTTAGACCCAATAAGGCCGATTGGTATATCTTTTGCAAGACCGGGTTAGTTGATGGCGTTCTGACTGCTCAATGGGAACAACCTATGACAAACGCAATGATGTCAAGGCTCCTGGTTATATTTGGGGAAATTCATGGGTGGCTAGGCATGTTTCATGCACATCAATTCCGGTACGGTAGTGGCAAAATAATCAATGAGAGTGGTGAGTGACTCTGTCTGTCGTAAGGTTTCATTGACCTCTGACGTCGTTGGCAGGATGGGTTAGTAAGGATCACATATGTTGATCATGAAGTACGCTAGTGCCCGGACCTTCCTCAAACATTATCATCCTTTGAGGGTCGACACGGATATGATCCGGATTATCTGTGGCTTCGACCCAGACGTGGAACTGATGCGGGCTGTCTCATGACAAAGCCGTTGGCGAGACACTCGGCGCCCACGGTATCTGACCGACCAGCAGAGAGCACAGATTGAGGATCATCCAGAGTTAGAAGAGGCCCGTTGTAAGCTCAACAATGCGCATACTCAGTACGACAAGACTAAGAAGTCTGGCCTGCTTCCCCGCATCCAGCGACTAGAAAAGGAGGTCAACAACACGCGAGCACGGCTGTTGAGAGCCCTGCGGCATAAGGTTCGTAAGAACTTCGATGAAGAGCAAGCATTCTTGGATATTGAAGCGCAGTTGTCCGGCACTGCAGTCGAAGAGGACGAGGATAGGCCTCCCTTGGAAGACGACATGCATCCTCTCCAGTTGCATTTGGTACAATGTCTCGTTTCGTATCCAATATCGAACTCACTAGAGGATGAGTGGAATCGGCGCGATGCAGGCACCGACGCAGTCACGCATTACTGTGGTGTCTTTGAAGGAGGTCCACGGAGGGGCCGTCCCAAGCGTAAGGCTTCCGACTCTGCTGTATCGAATAGTCCTAGCTCTTAGCCCTATAAAGTGCGCCGAACCTAAAACAACGTCGACCAAAATGGCGCACCTGATTCTACACGCGATGAGAGAATACGTGCAACCAGGGAGCACGTTCAGGAGTCGAAACAACCTTGGCATCGCTTTCAATGCTTTGTGGATGAAAAGTAGCCTGATAGCATTGGCTTTAGAAGGTTCCATGATACCGGATGTATAACACGACACTTTGACTCCATTCACCTAAACAAACGATCACTCAAATGTGAGTGGTGTGAGGTAGTCTTGTTGCATCGAATGGCGTTCCAGCTATTATCTGATCTGTCCTCCCATGCGTCTCTTCCATAACCATTGAAACTCACACCCACTGTCCGATGCTGGCTCAAACCCCTCCGGTGGATACATCAGGAAAACAAAGGTTATACACGTCAGAAGAAAATGCACTGTTGGTGCGACTGAAGGAAAGAGAGAGAATGTCATGGGCGGAGATTGCTGCACACTTCCCTGAACGAAGCGCATCATCCATCCAAGTTCACTACTCAACCGAATTACGCCATAAGGCTACCACACAGGCTGGAAGGCTACGAAATCGCCGATAAGAGGCACTGGGTTCTAGATCGCACAGGCCAAAAGAAGCGAACAAACGTATTTAGTCTATTTGTCTTCCGACCGTCCACTCCCCTTCCTGATAATGAAAGTCAACTGTCTGAGGAACCATCAATTCCTGAAGAGGAAACCCTAGATTGTCCAAGGGGTGTTTGCATCATCTGTTACAGTTTATCTTGCCGTTCAGCATCCAATCATCCTCTCCATAAATTTCCCTCTAGAAGAAAAGACTCTTCGTCGCTATCTCATCGACTTCCATCTCGCACGCGTACATGAGGGGATCAGCTGCACCTGGACAGCCTGTAGCGGTGTTCCTAGGTTTACGGAAGTCATGAATAATTAGCCCATGCAGCTACCTTTCACAAGTTTAACGCGCAAATCAAACCGCAACATTCCCCGAAAAGTCTCGCGTAACTGGCAGCGACACTTCTTTTGTGACAGCTCGGACGCTTCTCGAAATTCAAATGGTCATTCAGGGACTGAGACTTCTGCTTCAAACGTTTGGCTTGGGATGGAAAATATCGACCCATGCTTAACAGAATCCCATCCCACCATCATCACGAAACCTTCGTTGTGTTGTTCAAACATATTGCAGCCTTAATGTTAGTGTGGGAGGGGCCCCTTTTCTTATCGCCCTGGTGTTTACAAGTTGACTACAAAGATCTGTTGTACTGAACCTCCAGCCTAAGCTTTTGTTTCAGTTTCGGTTTTCGCTAATGCTGCTGCTGTTCTTGTTGAAGTTTGTTATTCTTATGGAATCAATATAGTGCCCCCCTAACGTCCCTTGCGTGCTTGGCAGGTGCAGTGCCAAGAGGTAGACTGGGAGCACATTCTTGTGATGTGACAGTTGTACATAAGCACTAGAGTGCGGGGTATAGGCCACTGTGTCTGACAGAATCCACGATGTATTTCTTACTATGCGCTTCCCGGGCCTCTCAATATTTGTTTTAACCAAAACAACGTCCAAGGCAGACTGTGCACACCATAATCAGCTTCTAATTTATGCCGGGTCTTGGACTGGTTTGACACGGGAATTTTTAAGGGAGACTGCATTTCGGGCCAGTCCGGCCCTGCGGTTCCGTGCCACGTCACTTACAAACCGGTAAAATCGGAAAGAAATCCTACACGAGCCATTAATTTCTCGACATTTTGGTTGCGAAGCAGTTGCAAGGTGGTGGGCATAACTAGTAAAAAAGATGACTGCTCGATGGGTGGAACTGTTGAAGATAAGCTCTTCTAGTACACCTTCTATTTCGGAAGCCAAAAAGTTACTAGGGTTCGAGGATGTCCGAAATTCTATAAATAGCAAGGATGGTAGGGGGAGAACAGTCCTGCATCATGCAGTGAATATGAATAACATAGCCCTAACGAGAACCCTGATCAAGAACGGAGCAGACATTCAGATCAAAACGGGCAAAAACTCGACATTGTTACATATTGCGGCCGGGTGCAATAGACCGTTTGCGCACAGGATGCTTGAAACTCTAAGTGAACATGGCGCCATAACCCAAGTATCAGATGTTGATGATAAGGGTCGAAGCCCATTACATATGGCACTCGAACACGGTCGCACCCCCTCAGTCAAGTTCCTTTTAAAACATGTTTCGCCAACTGTGCTCAACAGGGCGGCAAAAGATGGAAAGACGCCACTGCACGTAGCCGCAAGCCAGGCAGGAAATTGTGACATCATTCAAATACTCCTGGAGTATGGTGCCGTCAGAGCAATCAGTATGGTTGAGAATGATGACAGGACTCCACTGCATCTCGCAGCAAGCCTTGCTGGGAATGCTGAGACTGTCCAATTGCTTCTGGACCATGGCGCTGTCGAGTCAATTAAACTAGTCGATAATGACGGCAGGACCCCGCTGCATCTCGCAGCAAGCCTTGCTGGAAATGCTGAGACTGTCCAATTGCTTCTGGACCATGGCGCTGTCGAGTCAATTAAACTAGTTGACAATGACGGCAGGACCCCGCTGTATTTCGCAGCAAGTCTCGCTGGGAATGCTGAAACTGTCCAATTACTACTAGACCATGGCGCTGCCGAGTCGATCAATATGACTGATAATAACGGCAAGACCCCACTCCATCTTGCAACATGCCTTCCTTGGAATAATGAAACTGTCCAATTACTTCTGGATAATGGTGCCGTCGAGACAATCAATATAATTGACAATAACGGCAGGACCCCGCTGCATCTCGCAACACGCCTTGCTGGGAATGATGAGACTGTCCAATTGCTTCTGGACTATGGTGCTGTCGAGTTAATCAATAAAATTGACAATGACGGCAGGACTCCACTACATCACGCAGCAAGCCTCGCTAGGAATGCTGAAACTGTCCAATTGCTTCTGGGCCATGGCGCTGTCAAGTCAATTAAACTAGTTGACAATGACGGCAGGGCCCCGCTGCATCTCGCAGCAAACTCGGCTGGGGATAATAATAATATCCAATTACTTCTGGATCATGGTTCCGTTGATACAATTAATGAAATTGATAATACCGGCAGGACCCCACTGTATCTCGCAGCGACGCAGCCGGGGAATAATTATACCACCCAACTACTCCTGGACAATGATGCCTTCGAGACAATAAAAATACTTGATATTAGCAGCAGGACTATCTCAGATTTCGCAACAAGCCATCCTAGAAATATTAATACTATTGGACTACTTCTGGATTATGGCGCCATTGAGACAATCAAGATGGTTGATAATGATGGCAGAACCCCACAGCATCTGGCTGCAAGCCATGCAAGGAGTCCTAATATGGTTCGATTACTACGCGGTAATGGTGGACAGAAGCCCTTGATCTGCCTGTCAAGGGTGGCCAGGCGTCACTGCATCTCGCTGCGGGCCAGCCATTTTGGCGGAAGCTCAGTAAAGCTTTAACGGCTCCTTCGCCCTTCAGTGCCTTCCGACTACCGACGGATTGAATGGACATGTGTAGGTTATTCTGTTCTTAAATATACTTTCAAGCTCTAACGTCGCAAAGGACTGTGGTAAAGAATTGTATGGTGACTATCATAAATCGGGCCCTGCATCAGTGGAGGACTTTTCATCCAATCTCAAGAGACAGCGGGGTATGAAATTTAAGACTACTCCAGTCAGCGTGCCCCCCCAAGCAACTGGGTGCATACCTGGCCATGATCAACCTTCAGAGAACACTGGAGATAAATCAGGCTCGGACCATAGCATGAACACGGTGGATATGATCCAATCTGATTTGACCCTACCTTCACACTTGACTCAATCACAATCAACAAGCACCAATGACACCACTCAAACAACAACTACTAAGCGCTTTTTCGAACTTTGTGTTAATACGGGGGAATTCAGTATTAGTCTCGGCGAGATTGACATTACTCACGTCCAGAGCGATAGTGAGCTTTTTCAGAAGATATACCAGCGATATAAAGATATTCGGGCCCATCGCATGCGTCGAATTTTCATTAAGCCAGTCAATATTCATTTTGTCCATGTGAGTCTATCACTAGAACCTGTCATTTTGGCTTGATTGTAATTCTTGGGTAGTTTAGTGTACAGGAAGGATATCAAGTAGGGATCTACGGAAAACCGCTTGTACTACCACCTGAAGACGAAGTGCATGTGGACATTACGATTATAGAGAATGCCCACTAAAGGTCCAGCCACCGATGGACTACCGTACATTCTTGCATTACATGACTACTTCCAACGGAGCGAATCACCAAGGTCAATTCTTTTTCAACCGTCTACCCAAAAAATGTCAATATAGTATACTTATGGACCATACAAATGGAAATAATCAACTAAGAGTGGTGTTTGGTTGGGGCGTCCACATTATCGAGGGACCAAACAAAGTGGCCCTTAGCTGGGCCACCTTTATCGGCCTTTGTCTGAGTTTTGTTGTCTCAATTTTTTATTCCAAACTTATGAACACGCAGGAGCAAGGATTCGGTATTGGCCAGTGGATGGTGGCAGTGCTAGCCACAGGAATGGCAGCCCTCTACTTCCAATGGGTTGAGACTTAGAATGACTATTAAATAAAAAGAATATGAATTACTCGTGAACGGGGTGAAGGCGTGGTCACGTAGATAATAGTACTTCACTAAGCTTAACCGGGGGGTTACCATGTGAGCCCTTTTCCTTCCTAGAAGTCTAACCGTTGGAGTAATATTGTGAAGTAAAACTGCCGTCGAAGTCGGGCAGCAGTGCAAGGGCTTACTTCAAAATATTTCCTGCCCACTGCCTACTGCCAGCGGTATAAAGTAAATGTAGGCTGGACAACGTGACAATGATTTTCCGTGATCTGGGAAGTACCGATGCAGCACAGGGTTAAATAAATGTTTACCACAGGAGGTCCTATTTGAAATGCATAAGTATGCAACTTAGAAATTCTCTACATACAAAAGCATCCATGCACATACTTCTTGTCAATGTGAGGCTGCCCGTGAACAGACGCAAGTAACTCACTGAGTGACATTGCAGACGGCTCTGTGGGAAAATAATGTGATCTTTGTGGCTTAGAAGCCCCCAGCAGAGATTTACAATGGCAGCAGTCCGTGTCTACTCTTTCTTCGTGGCTGAGTATATGTTCAATCCAGATAAAACTGGTACCTTGGGTCCATTCATCGTGGGTCCTTATTGAAACACTCGTAACAGTCAATGCCAAATGACCATCCTTTCTGCTAGAACCAGTCCTTAATTACTTCGGAAGACGACTCTATGGAGATATGACTATGGGGCGGAGCAGCAATCCAGCCATCCATCTTTAGGTAGCCATATCCAACAAAATTAGGGAGATCTGGAAGTACTCGTTCGGGACATGTGATATGATAATACTCGATAGAGCCTAATATAAATACATCAATTAGAAAGAATCGATCACTTGTGATCAACATCCGTACTAGAATGTGCAGATATCCGTTTCAAAGCGAAACGATAATAAGACCGGATAATTGGATACCCGGTCCTTCTCCTAGGCATACAATCCCATGCGCGGCAGTGGCTAGTCTTGATCTTAGGAACTTCCTGTAGAAAGAGCACCGTATTTCCTAGATCTTAAACTAGCTTTGATAAGGGCAGAATAAGGGCAGCTTCTTCTTCTCGTTGCGCTGGTCCCTCTTTTCCTTTAGTTGCTTCAAGGTAGGAAAAATTACTTGATTCTATCCCTGAGACCTTAAACATGAGTACCAGTGTAACTGGTCTGTGTCGAGAGAGGATTTGTGAGTTTTAAGTCAGGGTTGAACTACGATATATCCCTTATAGCCTAGACTCCTGTTTCTCAATCTACACTTTCCCACTCATTAAATTAATGATCTTTATATAAAGAAATCGAGATCTAAATTTAGAAAAGAGGACAATGAATGCCAATAGATGATGAGCAAGCTAAGCAACGCTCAACTTTCTGAAATGAGGTTGTTGCATATATAAAACACTGTAGCCTGGAAATGTTTGATATCCTAGACTATGATTGGTAGAGGCACTACTTTTCTAGATATATCCGCTGTAGATCCCACAACCACCATCACCGGAGCTGAAGAGCCTAGAAATAGGGTAATACTGCTACATGATTCTCTGTTCTAGATCGATGTTTATATTAGATATTTAGGACTTATATCGAGTCGCAATTTCGTGCGAAGTGACCTGTTTGAGCCTTGGATAGTACGTTGCCTAAGTTGGTTAGACTCTAGATATCTGACAGGGTTAATGGATCTATCTACCAGCTGCTCTTTTGACGGAGGCCAGGACCTGTCGGAATTAAAGAAGACAATCTCGCCGCTATACCTTAATTGAATTGTTAAAGATATATCTGTGTCGCACTCCTGGCAGTATTTATATTCTTTTAGGAACAGCTGAATGTTCCGTCGGTTTCTTTGTTGGCTCCTTGATCTAGCACTATCCAATCGTCGGTGTCGGCTATATATCGTAATTTAGTAAAGTATGGCCAATATTCTTAGTATCCTCCTCTTTCTTGTATTTTCTTTCTTTCTTTTTTTTTTGGCAAAAAAATGTGCTACAACGCGCTTTCTTTTCCCGGAAAAAAAAAGTATTGTTATCCGTTTTAGTATGAAATATCTTTAATTCTCCTTATAATGTCTCCAGGCAGCCCAATATGGAAAAGCTACTTTGGAGCTAGTTCAGAGTTAAATCACTTCGGCAAGTTATAAAGGTTTCTGTGGGTGAAGGCCATTTCGCTAGTGACTGTATCGTTGAGTGGTAAAAGAAAAGGAAAGAAAAATGCAAAAAACGAAGTATCAAACATTGCTCACTGCATACCTCGGGATCGCTGAAATGAGCGTGAAAAAAAGTGCGAACTCTGTAGGTCTAGTGTTATAACCAATACACATCTGGAGTGCAGATTTACATTCCAGATCTTAAAGTTGGTGATGTATGACAAAGAATTAAGACAAAAATATTGGCCCTCTCCTTGTCGACGTCGAAGCAATACTGTTAGTTGGGCCGCCACCGACTTCAAATCGCTGTTCATATGAGAAATAAAGCATCGCTTCCGTGTTTGTGCACCTTCCTACGGGTACACCATAACCAAGCCAGCTTTTTGTTCTCTTTCATGCTCCTCCTTTAATTTCCTAATCTTCCAAAATTTATAGAATAGTGCCACTGCTAATGAGGAGAACGCTGTCGTTGCCGTTGCAATTACCGTTAGAAGAGCCATAATGGACCAGTTCCCATTTTTGGCTGTGTAGATATTTATAAGCGTAGTGAGAAGTCCAGCTACTGCATTGAGGGATGTCGGACTTGTAGATCTTGGTCAATGCCTCATTTTTCGATCACTTCTGTAGGAAACTTACATAAATAAACGGTTAATGAGCCAGAAATAGTTTTGCTTCCATCTGAAGAAGAGGTATGTCATGGTGAGGGCCCCGATAACCAGCAAGCTGCATGATATACCAACCAATGGTGGGTTCTGAATAGTGCTCAGGACAGCTTTTCTAGTTGGATTTGTATCAAGCTCTTGCTTCACCGTGTGAGAACTTTGAAGAGTGGTAAAAGTCCCGGGCACCACGAGATATCCAGCCAATAAAATCCAACTAGCAAAGCCTGAGACGAAGTTATATATCCAATGGATACAGTCAAGCTCCAGAAGCATGTGCACATATTCAGTTTCCACGGTCAGATTTGTATCTTTGCGGCGAATTCCAGATTTCTCATCGCCTACTCCCTGTTGCACCACCTCTGCGCAGGAGCCTTCCGATCCAAGTGTATCACTGCTCATAATGTATAGTCATGTAGAGACAAAGTGGGAATGAGGAATAGACCGTTGCCACTCACAATAGGAACAACAAGTCGTTTGTCTTTTATCTACCTCAAAGTGTCTCTGCATCTGATAAAAGTCGTAATAAACTGATTCTCATTTATAATACTTACAGCTTGGCTGGGCAGTAATTCCTTCGTAGGAGGATGTAATACAGTAATTATACGACGAATACATACCTTCATCGCTGTTACCGTCATGAAACCGCCCCACTGATGTCGTTTTCTCTCTCCTTTCCTTTATTCTATTTCTTTTTTGTTTTTCCTTTTTTTGTTTTTTGGTATTATTAGGTTATTCAGTTGTACCGTCTTTCATATTGACTGAGACGGCCCTATAGGGGAATTTGAATCGGCATGTTTCTGCAAAAGTAGCTATTGGCATTTTGTTCCTGTTCACTATCTACAAGAGCTCTCCACGGACTGTGATAATGTCTGGCAAACGCAAGACCCTCCTTCCGAAAACACTCCATCTTGTTCATGAGCAAGACTTACAGGACTCTCCAACAACAAGTATTAGTTCCTTCATTGAGAAACCAGAGACTCACTTAGCCGCGTCTTCGAACGCTGCTCCACAAAAGTCTCCAGGAAAGCTGCTCAAGCGGGATACCGATCTGCAGAAATGTACTTCCAAGATAGACAAGTATTACACAATCGACCAAGCTGGCCTAGGGGTGTTAGCCCTCAAAGATGCTCATCATTTGCCATTCTGTGTGATCAAGAAATACCCAAGAAACAGCCAGAAGCATATTCGAAATCTAAAGCCAGCGCGACATAAGAATCTGATATGTCTTTTCGAATATGCTGAAGTGCAGAGCGAAATGCATCTCGTGTATGAATATGAACATATCCCTATCTCCTTAGGCTGCCTTGCAGGAAGCGTACAATTTAGCGAAGTCGCAATCGCTACTGTCAGCAGAGAAGTCTTAGAGGGTCTACAGTACATACATTCAGAATTGCGGATGTCTCACGGAGCAATAAACCCCAGCAATATTCTGCTGACATGGAAAGGTGAAGTTAAGATCGGTAAGTTGACTTTTCTATAGGAAAGGAAGATCAATACAGCTAACTTATCAGCTAATATTGGTGACAGTATGCTCAACGGCAGGACGCTGAGGGACAGAGACCTCGATCTGAAGGCCGTTGGTTCTATGGTCATTGGCCTCAATAACCGCACCCTGCTAGTAGGGGCTGAGACGTTGGATACTATCACTGCTGAATCCAACCTATCAGTTTCTGCCCAAGAGTTCATCGACAATACAAAATGTAAATCTATAAAAGAACTACTGAAGGTAAAAGGCTCTGGATAAGGTTAAAAACAATGAGCACAATCTGATCCCTGGTACAGGATGACTTTTTGCAGCTGGCTACACCTGAAGGAGCGTGGAATCTTAAACCATACTACCTGGAAGCACTGCCATTTGGGTTCCGAGTTGGCTGTCGCATCCGTGGCTGAGTAATATAGACACAGATACAACTAATATAACATATATTTCTCTCTTTCCAATTATAGTTTGTATAGCTCCCATTCAGCTAAAGTACGCGTCTGATATGCTAGCTGTTCCATTACATCGTTGTACGAGCTTTAATAGGCCTTGTGCATAGCCACCGACAATAAGTAGTATATTTGAAATAGGCATTATATCCATACTAGATAGCGCATGTGCATAAGATAGCGAGATTACAGATTTACATCCCATTGATAAATGTTCACCACATAGAATGGTCGGAGGTGATCGTTTGTTTCATCTATCCGATGACAATGAGAGCTAACTGAAGATACTAGACTGGTATGAACAAGCGCGATGTATGTTTGCACTAATGAGTGTGTTTGCACTAAGGAGTGTGTTTGCACTAAGGAGTGTGTTTGCACTAAGGAGTGTGTTTGCACTAAGGAGTGTGTTTGCACTAAGGAGTGTGTTTGCACTAAGGAGTGTGTTTGCACTAATGAGTGTGTTTGCACTATCGAGTGTATTTGCACTACAGAGTGCGTTTGCACTAATGAGTGTGTTTGCACTACAGAGTGTGTTTGCACTACAGAGTGTGTTTGCACTACAGAGTGTGTTTGCACTACAGAGTGTGTTTGCACTAATGAGTGTATTTGCACTACACAGTGTATTTGCACTACACAGTGTAATTGCACTACCTAGTGTATTTGCACTACACAGTGTAATTGCACTGTATTGTGCAAGCAATTGTACATCCACAGATTATCTGGCCATTGTAAGGTTCAAGACCTGTATGTGTTCTACTACTTCTCTTACTACTATATTATTGAATTGTCGGCTGAAATTACTTTCAGAGCGACTGGGATCTTCGCTATCAGGATCCGACCATAATGTATCATTAAATTAAGAGACCTTTGGGCCATGGACAGATAGTATTAAGTATAAGAATGCACTGTACAACACTAGCGTTCACCTGAACTGTGATCCACACCCACGTGTTCTGGTGCGATTATAGAGTGAACAACAAAGCCACAATGGAGGCTGGCGGACTAGGTCAGCGAGCAGACCAAATTACTCGACGGAGGCTGCGTAGCTATCGTGGATGCGCACTGGTGGAATTGCGTCATCTAATGTTTGAGGGTGAGGAGGTCCTCGGATCTAGGCCACTGGATCCCAAGAATGTAGACAGGCTGGCCAAAATCTACGAACTTGAGGGTTGCCAGCAACTTGAACCTGAACATCGAGTAGCCGCACTTATCAAAGAAGATATTCTTTATCAGACAATAGAGCAGTGCAATATCATACCAAATGCGTTATTTGATTATGCCAACCCGCCGACATTATCGTTCAACCAGAATGTGAGACTCCTTTGTCTCTACGGAAAACATCGCTTGAAGGCAGCCGAAATACACGCAGTAGCATCGTGGCTAGTTGACCTTTACCTCGACGGTGAGTATGATTCCCAAGTTGTCTGGCATATAATAACTACTGTTATTTCACTCATACTGATCAAATGATAGATATACCTGCTGAAGCGATCATCCAACTAAGGGAAGAATCTACCAATGCCAAGAACTTCAAGGAGGGTGATTCTTTTCGTATATACCGGCACTATAAACTCGCTCAAAACTATGCTCAGGAAAGAAAATGGTGGGCAAGGTTCCAGACGGATGAACGGCGGAAGCATATTAGACGGCTTGAACAGACTCCCATACTTATCAATGGGTTTGACCTGTTGCTACCATACATTGGGCTTTGGGACCATTTAAGTGCTTCACAAGTGAGGCAAGTACTTGGCCTTCGTTGTCATGAGGTATGCTACTCTGGACCGTATCCACCCTCAGAGCTGTTTTTATGTCATATTATACTAACATTAATAATAGCTGGTATCACACTATCTAAAGGTAATCTATCGCCAATGGTCGGACTTCTTCGGCACGGAAAAGGGGGGCATGGTAGATGCAGAGTCAGTGAGACTCATCGAAGGGCGTATGCCTAAATACTCTCTGGATGATCAATCTTTCATCTCAGAAGTAATGAGGTCAGGACAACTGTTTCCTCGGCTTCCAGAGCCCGAGGATCGTCATTGTCTTCTCCAAAAGATACTGCAAACACCAGGCAGGATTTTGTCACTTCATACGTTAAGTCAAGATATACGGTTCCTCGAATCACCAGCGAAAGCCTTCCGCCACCTCATTCCACTAAGAAAGAAAGACACTGTGAACCAAGCGCTGTTAAAGCATTTCAGAGTCGGTGATATCGGGAATAATACGGAGATACAAATCTCAGAATATGAATTCAGCCCAGCCCCTGCACCGGTTAATCTGTCATTCATCGGTATCATCCAACTATGGCTGTTCGCTCTGAGGCACTTTACTCGACCGCCGAAAGTAAACGGCCAGCAGCAAACTGAAGCTTGGTATCTTCATGGCCAGTCATTGGGTGAGATGGCTGTCTTAGCAACTCGATTAGGATTCTCGTCCAATAGAATCCGTGAACTTCAGAGTACCGACGAAAGCAGATTGGGCCCCGAGAAGCTTTTTCGAAGTCTTTGCATTAATATGTTTTATTTAGTTAATGACTCTAAAGTACATAATATGGCACGCCATTTCAACGCCGGCATGCGCAGTCTCTCCCGGAACAAGGAAGGTCCACGGAGTCCACCTGCATTTACAACTGAGCGTTTTGAGGATATGTCCCGACGACGCTATAATTCTCCCACACTGGATGAATATCTAAGAGATAGAGCACACTTGTTTGTCGGAAATATATACAGCGCAGATCAATCTCCTTCACAATACCCAACGTCGTTCGCCGTCACGAGGGAGATTATTTTTGCTTTTTTCGGGAAGGAACCATTGTATAGTATATTTTCCCAGAGACAGCCTTCATCACCCAGTGAAGTTCCAGAGCTGGCACGAGAGGGGCAGATTCCTGCTCCAATGGAATCAGGAAGCGTAGCCCATGATAATGCTGTGGTGGGCTTAGAGCAAAATATTCCAGCTCTGGATGCAAATGGCGACGCAGATGAATATGGACGTGCCGTCACTCTAGGATCTCCTAATGACTACCAATACGAGCCTGTTGAGCTCCTACCTCACCCACCGGGAACTCCTGATCGTTCTCTTATGGATGTCATTACGGATGATGTGCCTCTTGCTACTGGGTTTGAAGAGTATGATTCCAAAGCTCCACTCGCAATAAAGGCTGAGATATCAGTACATCGCAAGGCAGTTGATATTCTTCAGATATGGTATGGTGCAGATGATGGTAGGTTGATTATTTTGTTTCTGTTTGAAACGCGCAGCTATTACAAGTTCCTCGTCAGTGGTGGTTGGGAATTGCGCTCTACCTTACAGGATCTTTCCAGAGAGCATTATTTCCTCGTTTGCAATGAGTTCGGTATTGTCCAGGTTGAGGTGAACGTAGTATATGACACTGCATTGCAGCACCGGTTGATACTAGTCGGAAAGATTGACAGTCCATTACATGGGGTGGAGGACCAAGCAGGAAGAATATCGGCAGAAAAGCTGCGGGAGTATATTTCATGCTACGATGTCAAAACCGGAAAAAGGAAGGCAGACCTTTCAGATACTCGTACAGTAAAACGGCATCTCGTTTCATAAAATTCGAAGCTTGTCTAGAGGAGTTGATCTGGATACAGCAAACTGATGCTATGCTATGTGCGCTTCTTCGCTATAATTTTATTACTGGACTGTATCTTCAAGGAAGCACTACGGGCTATATAACATGATATTTCTAAGGAAAAAATGTCTGTAGATAGGGTTGAAGGAACTGGTATTGCTATTAAAATGTGACTTAGCTAGCACGCTGTTGAAGGGTGTTGCTTCGACGTTTGGTTGTGGTGACAATATATTCTAAGGACATCTCGTACTTGATCTTGCGGTATTTATGGGCTATTCTACCGCCGAGCTATTGTACATAAGAGATTGATTGGTCGAAGACACCAAGATCCAGCATTAAGCCTCATAAATGGGTGCTTAGGAGGCTCGTTAGTCTTAGTCTCGATGTGCAAAGAATATCAGCTTGCAAGTAACTTACCTGAAGAAGTTGTTCGATAGTGACACCACGTGGCGCAGCCGTAAAATCATGCGCTAGTAAGCCCACAGTTCCTCGACCACCAGAGGTTCCTTGCAGGCCCAGTAGCTTTCGTGCAATATTCAATGTCGCACTTATATCCATGACCTCTCCTCCATGAATTAAACCTCGGATCATGCTTTCGCCAATCCTGCCTACCTATGATAAGCCTAAACTTTCATTTTGCCAAACATGACCATACCTACCTATCCTCACATCACCATTATCATCAATATAGATATTCTGCTCGCTTAAGGCTCCATGGCTGATACCAAGTGTATTATGGATGTAGTGAAGCCCGTGAAGAATCTAATGACACCTGATCAGCCACTTATGGTGCTCTGAGAGGTGATCTACATACCTGACAGCAAATCGTAGCCACTTCGACTTCTCCGAGCTCGAAGGTGGGTCGCAATTCTTGTATCCCCTTGAGTGAGACCCCATCCCACCTCTCGTAAATAAACAGAAGGGATTCGTGACACACAAAAGCCTCTTTGAGATTGGCGAGGTGCCTGTGGCATGTTGGACGTAGACGATCGAGTTTGATATCGCGGTCATTGATTTTGACCTTGAGGACGAAAGACACAGGCCTATTTTCTATAAGCTCAATGGCGGTGATACCGCCATCTGTGGGATCGAGGCCAATAAAGAGACGGTCCATCGTGAATGGACTACCGTATTTGACGAAAGTCGCGTCCTGTTGATCACCTCCTTCGGCTGCAGTGCAGCTTGTCCCTTGGTTATAGGGAGGGGGGTTCATCTGGATCGGTGAACCCAAGGCCTTAGTTGTGCCCATGTCGATAGACTGAGACAAGCCAATACTATATTCTTTGTTTCTCTCTGTCGGAAAGTAATCAATTGGCCTGCTTGATGGTGGATTTGTGACCCTTTTACGGATATATATTGGAAGCGTTTAATATTAAGGTTGATAAGGTATTACATATAAGTATCAATGTCTGTCAACCAGTTCTCGAGCAAGCTTTGGTGTCGAAGCTAGGCTTGTTCAATATCGTTCTCGGCCGCGGTTTTACTGAAATCGTATGACTCGTAGTATGTGACCTGGTTATAACACTGAAAGCTACGTATGTTTGGAAATCTAACGTACGTTGAGTGTGGGTTTCGTAAAACGAACTGGCGGGAACTTTACCGTGGATGAACGGTTTTATCCCTGTCTTAGATTTTCTTTGGGTGAGGAGGGGGGGAATAGTTGTTCCTCGAGCAACGCCTTTCTTTTTTTTTCTTGGCAGACTACATCCTGTGGTATGACCAGATATTTTCCAGGTAATGGACAGAGGCAACTTTACAGTAATCCCTAGTGTTGCGTGCAATACTGGGAAATCCTTTGGTATAGATTGTAAGGACCATGTAAGATGTTAGCTAGTTTGCATAGGAATAAGGGGACAGGGAGGACAGAGTTGCTGGGAGGGCGACCGATCCATCCGAAAATTACCATACCAAACATATTGTGCAAGGGCCTATTATTATCACGCCCTTGAAAGTATCGCAGATCCTGTAATACAAAACGTAATACGCTCTCGAGAAGTTATTCTATTCATGTAAAAGTCGTAATACAGGTTTGTCTCGTTATGCTAGCTTTGCCTTCTTTACACCGTGCTTGACAGTCCGGTGTTCGCAAATCAGTACAGGTTGGTATTACATCTTCAATGGCTAGTGCCGTCACAGCCTGTGATCATTACATGTTATCGTTACTGTTATGCGAACCTTGTATTCCGCTTTAAAAACAATCCCCACCCACACCACGTAATACCTTGAACGCTATCTTCGTTGAAATATGTAAATTAGGCAGCTCCTCATCAAGCATCGCAAATGGGATACAAGAAGTCACATGTGAATGCCGATCGAATTGTAAGATACTGTATTACAGGATCTTTTTTTATTAAACACCAAATTTATCCTGTTCTGTACTCCACTGGTTTTATCCGGGGTTGTACTTGAATAACGGACATACACGGTAAAGGCTTATGCGTTAACCCATACAACCACGGACGCTTTTCGGCTCGATCCATTGTTGAACCAGAAAATAATCATTCACAAGAATTCGTCCTTGTTTGACGTTGGAAGGTTAGAGGCATGGGGACTACAGTAGTTATGAGGAGTACGTACTCTCGAAGAGTGCAGAGTTAGGCTACCAGCCTACTACTAGTTACTTGACAGGCTAGTGCTGTGCGAGGCCTGGTACCTGCATCACCATGACCATAGATCTATAAACTGCACTCAAATGTAGTGTTGAAAAGCAATACTACGATATCTCTATTGAAATCAGGCGCCGGAAGCTGGATAGGGTCGATAAGCTACACAAGCAATACTATGTTGTGGCTACCGGAGAACAAGACGCGCGTGCTTTGTGCACACGAAAACATAGGTATAGCCAACCTTCCGGCAATCAGACTCTGTTAAGCTTCCCAATAGTGAGTACTTGGTAGAAGATACTCGATTGAAAGGAACAGATATATTAATTTATGTAGAGGATCTTGAGATGAAAAATCATCGCCTGTAGCCATGAAGCAACCCGAACAAGGGGGAGGGGATGAAGAACAAAAGCAATGGAGCGCAGAAAAAATAGAAAAAGGAAAAGAAAATGAAAGCGTTTGGTCCCAATCTTCACCTTCTGAGTGGATTTTGAGAATATAGCCTATCCAGCTTTTCACGCAAAACTTTCCTTCATCTCATAGCATCCGTCGATTTTCCGATTTATCGTCAGTTCACTCAAAATACCAGAGTATCGAATATTGGTTAAGCTGTCAAGTATCATTTTTGTATCGGCCAGTGTAAGATTAAGAATATTGCCTTCTCGGTTTTCGCGAAAAAGCCAGATGTCTTCAAGATGGAGGAACTTGATCGTTCTTGCATGAGCATAGATGAACCTCTCCAAATGCGAAACTGACATCCAATAGCATCCTATTTCGAACCGTTCCAGTTGAGGCAGAGGGCATTGCTCAAAGAAATTCAAGATAGCTGGGCTATCGTGAAGTTGCAACTCTTTGACATCGGAAAATGCTTCGTTAATAATATCAGTGACTAACCGAGAATGGCAGAGGACCCGTGGGTAGAATCCTGATATTATCAAAGTACGAATAGCAACACGGTATTTCTTGGCTGCGGCAATTGCTGTTGCCATTACCTCTACATGACGAGGGAATGAGAGTTGACCGTCCAGTAGCATGCGTTCGGCACACCAGTCGAAGGGAGGCTTAAAATAAGATGAGAAACAAAGCTGGATCGTATCAAGACCTGTAAATAAGGGAAGTGACGTGCACAAACTAGTGAGATCGCGATTACTTTGAATTATCTCCTGTTGATCTTTGGCCAAGGAATTGAAGTAGGAATATATGGTGGAGTAGGACACTTCGCCACCTTCGAACGCCCAGCAAGAACCTCTTCGGTCACGAGCATATTCGGTAGGGGTGTAAAGATATGTGCAAAATGTTTCCCAGTTCTGCGCGACTGTAACAAGTAAAGTCAATAATACTTCTTGGATCTGATCATCAGGACCTTCGTACGAGGATCAATACGCTCTGAAATCTCGTAACGTATTGCTTTCACATATGGTGCAATAGAACAGTGCGATGCCTCTACCAGGCAGTTCAATCCTGACGTGGAGCATGATATTCGAAGTGTTCGGAAAATGAATGGGACGCATAGTTGACGAAAGACTCTGTTGACCGTCGAAAGAGGCTTTAAAGATGTAGTTGAGCTAAGTAATCGTATGATCATCTCGAGCAGCTCAACCGGTAGACAATGCAAGCTGGTGCGATCTTTGCTGCTACTTTCCATATTGTTCTACTATAAGAAACAGAATTGCTTCTCCTTGGCCTTGGCCTTTTGTCGTGCAGTTTGTGTTGTATATATATTTACGAACGAGAACTGGGATTATATGCGAACGTTAAAGACCATATACAGAACATAAAGTGGTTGACAAAAGCCCTATGCATACGGTATTGTTAGAATACGGTACAGAACCTGTACGGCTATAAGCACACTGCATTAAAATCAGAGCACGACACAGTCATGACAGGCTTAGGTAATCCGTACCCTAACCTAGTACAGCAGCAGGCAAAACTTACGACTCATACCGTCCAGCTACTCCTTTGACGAGTGCACTTGGTATTTGTATTCTTTTCAATGGCCCGTCATATACGCTGTTATGGACGATGTTCAGGTATACGTACTATATTATAGTGAGATATAAAATAGTACTAAATGAAGAGCTATAAGCTGACTATATATCAAAAACAAAGTGCTAGAATCTAGAAGGAGAGTATGAAGTTGGTTATCAATGAGTGACTGGGAGGGTTAGAAAGATGTCAGCGCGAAGTTAGAATGTCTGAAACAAAAGCACCAAAAAACAAGAGCTGGAATGATATTATGAAAGGAACATTGGGAAGCATATCCCACGTAACTAGATATAGAGTGAGCCAAAGCGTATCATATATCTAGGTAGTCCCAAAAAGAAAGGCAGAGAGGTCTCTCCCTGGGATAGTGTTGTGAAACTTGCAAATGTTGAATTGCAAGCACAGGCCGTGAGTAGATTTAGTAAACCCTTCTGGCAGTGACCCAGCTGCCAGTCCAGTTGTCCCAGACTCGTTCTCTATGAACTGCTCGCCGACGGCGACGCGGCTCAGGCGTATATTCCGATACCTCGGACTGCCTACCGTCATACCTATTGTAACGTCTCCAGCGTGATGAAGAGTCATAGGAGGACTGGTGGTTTCTATTCAGCGACATTTCAAGCTGCTCCTCCAGCCAGCGAATCTTGGCGTCGCGGGGATCTTCTATATCCACTGACTTGTGTGGAACGCGGTTTGGCGAAGGTCTAGCGGTTCCACGTTCTGATGTAGGCCTGCGCGGTTCGAGAGCTGGTTCAACGAATCGGACCTCGCTGGTGCGTGATCGGCCGTGATTGGAAGGAGGTCGGGTGCTGGCTGAGCGTATGGTGGAAGCCTGCACAGACCCACGGTATTCGGGTTGAACCTCTTCTACTGAGTTCAGTTCTTCGCCGTCCTGTTCATATTCTTCATCCCCTAGCTCTATGTCCTGCTTTTCTTTCGCTCGTGTTGGCATACGATCCAGAAGGTGCTCATATGGTAGTCTCTCAGCCTTCCGATAACGAATTTCTTGTCGCAAAGCCTTATGGTAGATAATTCGGGCGACATTAAGGTAAGATCCTTTAGTAATTCGCCGGATGAATGCTCTATCCTCCAGAGTGACTGCACCATCGACCCACAGAACCAGAATCCTGGTATGAGGGTAAGTTGCGTAGGGCTCAGGTACGAGCAGGTCTAGTGGCTCTATTCCCTCTTCGTCATCATCATCAACTTTCCATCCGACACCTACAATACCACGGACCTGATCACGCGTATATGCCCATGCCTCCTCGATCCTGCCTTTTTCGTTTCGATACTGTAGCTTCTGTTTACCCTGGCAGCTCACAGACGACGGATCACCGGACAGTGCTCCTGATGACAGAATGCGGGGAACACTTTCTGGGTCGTACACTTCGTAGCTTCCTGCACGAATCCGGTACGTTTTACTAGATCCTTGCCCGTACTGCACAAATGTCTGTGTGCCCACACCCCTCTTCCACCAGTAAAGGACCTCACCAGCAGACAGAGACTGGTTGTACCTTGCCTCTCTTTCCAACTCCTCGAGGGTGCTCACGTTGTCTGGAATATCTGTCTCACTTCCTGTGTAGTCCGGAAGACTGCCCGAGAACAGCGAGTCATTGTCTTGAGGCTCGGGTTTGGGGGCAACTTCTGGCATGCTATCATGCTTGAAAGCGTCAGGATTGATGTTCCACTCTTCAGGAAGGTGGTGCTCTTGGTTAAATTTCGCAAACTTTGAATGAGTTTCCTGCACAACATACAGTGCAGCTTCTTCGTTGCGTTCGAGCTTAGCCTTCTCCAAAGCAGTCTTGAAATCAGCATAAAGCTTTTCATAAGCATCGCCCGGGATTGTGCCCCTGTCCCTCTCAGCACCATGTTCATCGTTCGCCTTTTGAATCTTCTGATTCACTTCAGCGAAAAATACGGTTGCAGCACTCATGTCAGGCTCGCCGCGTAAGAAACTAGCCTTTAGCTCTTCGTGAATTTGCTTCGAAGTGGCTTCCCGAATGATGTCAATCACCCATGGATTTTCTGCTTCAAGCGGAGAGCCCTGTCGTTTCCGGCTCACTGACGCAGTACCCACAGGGGCTTGCACAGTACCAGCTGATGCAACACCACCTGCATTTCCCACTTCAGCAGACTGATCGTTAGAGGTGGTATTAATGTTTAATTCGGTACCAGGAACTTCGTGCGCCATTGCTCGAGTTAGAAGTGGCTCAGTGTATGTAAAGAGAAGTAGTTTGCTCCGATGTAGTAATTGAACTTGCTTTGGAAGGGGGATAATCGGAAGGATATGGACCTATATATACCTCGTGCATCGTAGAAACTTTACCCGGCATCCTTAGAGACATGCCATGTAGCGTGTAACGGTAAACCATTACGCTCAAGATCTGTCCCATTACATGCGCGAATACAAACCGTTGAACAAGCTTGCCTGTAATACTAAGGACACAATACTATCGTCAAGAGGGCTTTCGCGTAATTCCACTAATATATTGCTTTCCTTTGTTTCAATTACATCTCTCTCTTGGAGTTTTATAACTGCTTGTTACTGGAAAGAAATGTTATGGTAATACGCTGGGGATTCGAAGCAATGCGCCATTGAATACCCTGTGTGGAGGCGTGAGACTTTGTTGAGCCATACTCATGACCTTGAATGCCAATCACTTCGTCAACATCTCTTTCGCGTATGTAAGCTAGGTAATGCATGAGATGTTTCATGTCTTTGTGGCTTGGACATCCAACGACTAGACCTGTTTCAAAATATTCGCTGTATTAGGCTAATACAAATAATTTTGACAATAAAAAAGCGATCTGCGATAGTGTTAGTGATACAGATATTTTTACATAGGTGTCACTACGTTTTCTCAATATAACATTGGCATAATGCGCGCCGAAAGGGAAAATATAGAACAAGGGTTGAGGTGACAAACAATACATCTTTTGTCTAACACCTTAGTAAATTACATGTCCAAAACTGAAAATATTTGTATATCATTCTAGTCTTATCTATAAGGCTACTGACCATTGGGCCATCCCATGTTTTTTTGACATCACCACATGCCCGTGCACTGTGAAAAGCCAGTGCCTTTCTACATCCGTATAAGTTGCCCGAGGCGTAATAAGGTAAACAGGAGTAGATATAGCGTCTTTGTTTTCATTATATCCATACAGAATGAAAAGAAATGATACGCATATTAAGTCTTGCAGCTGTTACATTCGAGGTTCAAGTGAAATTTCCCAACCCCATGCAACAATGTTTATCTGCTAGAACTCTATTACTTCTCCACACATAATAGGTGCAAAACAATCCTTTAAGCGCTGCAAGGAGGATATCACTTGATTAAGTTCATCCGTGCATTGATGGCAGTATGCCTCATAGTACTTGACAGTAGAAGTCCATTGCTGGATTTCTTGCTGGTAGTTGCTGATAATAGAGTTTGAGGCGTTTATCGCATCCTGAAGATTGGATACTTCAAATTCCAGTTCTGTTTTCCGCTGAGACACTTCAGCACTGTATTCCTCCGATAGCTTCAGTTTCTGTAGCAGAGTAGCGTTCTCATTGCGTAATATCTCTATTTGGTCTTTGAGACTTGGCTCAGTTGATGACTATGAATACGTCAGTCGTCTTCTATATTACCATTATACTTTAGTAATGCAATACCTCTCCGTGCTGCGAGCGAACCGCCCAGAAAGAGTGTCCCACTTCAACATATAATTTCATATAAGCTCCGACAGAATGCTTGCTCAATTGTTTCTCAAAAAGAGGCTTCAGCTCATCGTTGTCAATGTGCCACGCGTAAGGCATATCTTCCTCCTTTCTGAGTCGAACTTCGGTTGGCTTGATCCGTATACCTAAGGTATCCGCTGAATGAAATATGTAAGCTCTACCTCCTAGATTAGCTGAGTAGTCATACAAAGATGATCAGATAGGCGTCTTCGACAAAGTTGCCTCCAAGAGGCTCGTTTTTCGTTTTGTGTATTTATGCTCCGAGTGTCTCTGACAGTCATGATGATACCAATAATCTATTTGATTGAATATGTCCTATGATCTTGAAGATAGATCACCCGTACCTTGCCTGTGAATATAACTTCAGAAAGAAAACAGGCTAAACCATAATGATGCGTACTGATGTAAAGATGAAAAGTACTGTATTTTACAAGGGGTTTAGTACTCTGGAAAGGGATATAAGGTTAAAAAGAACTAATACACGAAGTTTAGTAAACCATCTGGCTAGGAGGACCATGGCTAGTATTCTATTAGTGATATAATAGGCTTCCACTTAGATTTGGTTACACTAGTCACCGTAGAATCATACCTTTTTGATACCTTAGACGCGCTCCCTAGCGCTGTAAAGTCATGGGGTGAAGAAAGATAGCCAATCTCTACCCTCTCGCCAAGGCTGAAACTCTAGTTCAAATAACTCGACATCAAAACGCACGTTGTTCCTCACTAATCTTCGCACAACCTTACGTATCCGCCGCCTTGCGGAAACTATACAGCTGTTAGAGAAGAAATCCTACAAAAGAAAGTCTGCTCACCAGTAACCAAAAGCTTGCCTGTCCTTTTACCCATTTCGCCTGCGAGTATGTCGGCCCAATTCACTTCCCCACCGTACAAAGAGATCAATTCATGATGACCTATTTTTCGAGGCTCCTGAGGGCTATCAGTACGCAATGGGTCATAGACAGCAACCTTTAGCATCTACATATTGTTAGAAGCCAGGTATTGAAAGCTCATCCTTAAAGGGTCCGGGTCAAGAAACCAGAAAACATACATAACCATCGTCTTCCTTGACGAGTTGCCGTAGCCAATCGCGAGCGCTCTCCCAGTCTCCAGTGCGATCCAATTGCCAAACCAGAGATATGGTTTGTGTGTTCACGCTGGCATTTCGATATTTGCGTAAGAGCTCCTTGATATACGGCAGCTGTGCAGCAATCCCAATACCGGTAGTAACCATCAAGATATGTCCGAAGTCTGCTATTTCTCTTGAGCTCCCAAAGTTCTGTGGCGAAGATGGCCCAAAGGGGCCGTCTATCCAAGCCCAGTATTCACGGTCAGGCTCTAGACAGTCTAGCACCTTTCTAGTGAAGCCCGTGCGAGCCCGGAACATTAAAGAAATAGAATCCGCGTTGCCTTCGTAATCTTCTTCCCACCAAGCAATAGTGAATGGATGGGCCTGGAATAAATAGAAAATTCCGAGGAATGGCACACCTAGATTGATTCTCTCACCGGCACGCACCTTCCACGGCCGAGGAATATATAGTACAGCTTGGACGATATCTTCAGAATAAGGTCTCGCTACTATACGAACAGACTTTCGACCAACGGCGACGTTGCGATAAATAAGGCGAAGCAGCTGTAGTGCCCCGGTTGCGGTGAGCCCGCACAGGCTTGCCAGGATGTATCTCCGGGACTGGCTATGAGATGAATCAATGTGCCTCCAGATTGCGACTAACGCAATCACAGCACAAACCAAGTGCGTAATGAAAAAGACTTCATAGACACGACGCTTCACCATCGGAAGTATTAAAAGCGATAAAAGCATGCATCCTCCCTATTTCGTTATTAATATGTATATTGGGCTGCAACATCAACGGCGTTGAATGACAGAGAACACATTGGGCATTTATGTGGCTCTTGAAACCTACCAATAGACCATTAAAGCCCGTAGGACTCGACAGGTTGAATGCATTATTTTGATAACCAATCGTTACGTGAATAGCAGCCTGCAGGGCGGCCATAAATCCTGTAGTTCGATGAATAATTCCATATGCCTCCAAAGATATACCAAGGATGTGGGCACCGAATTCTCGGCCACTAGAAAAGTAAAGAGGAATCAGGTTTGCTAGGGCAAGATGAGCAGCCCGAACTCCCTTTTCCGCAGTTGTCGTTGCACCAACAAAGTTGAAAATCGCAGTTCCTGCAAAATAGAATATAAGCAGAACGAATCCCAAGGGAGACAATGTATCAATTTGCAGAAGCCGAAAAGTAGTTCTTGGGTATACGAGATAACGAAGAAAGAGATGGTAAGGGCTAGTCCGACCAAGACAAGAATGACGGGTGTTAAAAAACGATGACAGGCAACGGTACAACCAGTGCAGGGCCATTAGTGTTATCACGACACTAATAATGATAAAATAGGGACCTTCAGTTAGCTTCATGTTGACCTATATATTCGTTGGCTTAGATGGAAGGAGTATACGGCTTGAACAAGATCATTTATATTCCTTTTTCGTCAAAGGCAATACTCGGATTTATATAGCAGCTTTCGATCCACAGGTAGTTAAATTACTAAATTATGTGGATTTACAACCGTACACAATCGCTCTTGGGTGGCTGGGTACGGTCATACGCGTATTTTACATAGTATCATTATATGACATTGAGGCAATACAGACAGTCAACCACTAATATCCAATGATACACCGATTTCCAATCTTTAGTTGTCAGGTTCAAGATTCTCCAAACAGTTATCGTCAGGATCTTTTACGTCTGGTAAGTATGCCTCGACCGGCTGCCGGGGATCCAGACGGCATAGCAGGTAATGGAAAAATAGCCATAGCTGAATGAATTCCTTTCTTTCTGACTCGGTGAATCGGAGGTGAGCCAAGTCAGTGCCATGAATCCTTGTTACTGGTAACTTGCCAGTATCCTAGGCACATCCGAGAATGTGTCAATACGTAGAAGAAAAGAAAAGAAAAGAAAAAGAATCAGAAAGTATAACTTACCAGCGACATGTCCGAAAATGGCCAGGAATGATCGTCAACTGAGTTAAAAACAAGGCTCCCACGAGAGTGTTCTACGAGGACGTAAACCTTGCAATCGTGGAAGAGTGACAGCTCAAATGCTCTGTCCACAATAGTCGTCACCGTTTTATTAAAATGCTCATACGTTTGCTGAGTGAAAACAGAGTTTACCATGGCGACGTCTATCGGGACAAGTACTGTCCGGCCGGAGACGAGCTGTCCAAACCGTGCAGGTAGTTTCAGGTAAGGCAGTATGGTGCGGGTATGGCAAACTATATATGCGTATATGTTTCAATTGGTTTTGATAGGTAATTGACACCGAAGGAGGTAGGAAGAATTGGATGCATGAGAAGAAAAATAAAGAGGAAGATCTTTACGAAACTTAAACGACAGTGAAAGAAAATGTAGAATATCATCGAAAGAACGGTAATACAAACGTGGAACAAAAGAAAGCAGTAATAAGATACAAAGACCTGTCAGGTAAAATATACCCTATTCCGCACTAGCCAACTTGTCGTCACACTAGTCTGCAACGTCCCCTGCAATACACACCCGTTTGTTTCTCCGCTCCTCCGTGGATGTTACCGACGTCCGTTTCCTGCGTTTGCCGCGAAAAGAGTCAGCTGCAGGGTTACATGTGTTACAAGGCGTTGTAGCAGGCCGTCCGTGATCAAGACGGCCGAATTGATCGTACAGATACTGTTTCTCCGCAAAAGATGACATGCTAGCCGGGAACCCGCTTATCCTCCACTGCTTGTGCTGGTTTACACGCATGTAAATGTTCATGATCTCACCGGGATGGCGTAAGGTGAACGAAACAGTTTTCGAATAACGTCCACAGGCAGGACAGATATCTTGTACGCCGCCAAACGCTCCAAGAGTCTCAGAATCGGTCACGAAATCTACATTATCCAGACTCAACCGCCGTAAGGCCTCAACAACAGCCATGGCTGGACCCTTGCACCGGATTGTGCCATGGTACCATAGGTCCAACCCGATAACCGGTTTTTCGAAATCGCCGTCTAGTGTAAAAAAGAAACGAGCCACAAGTAGACCAATGGCCGCCTCCTTAGCTAGTCGCGCACTTCCTGGCTGGAGAATGACCAGGTTACGGTAGTCATCCATAATTTCCGCATTATCAAGGGTGCACGGCATGCCACCCAGCGAAACATCCATCCGTAAATAGTCACCTCGAACAGTACAGTCAAGCTGGTCGACCATTTGCAGCCATTTAGCCTTAGTATCTAGGTTGGACATAAAAGCATCAAAGCCCCTTCGAAGGAAGCTATCCCGGAAAACATGCCGAAAATGCGGTGTCTGGTCGGGGCGGGAAGCAGCTTCGCCTGTACCCATGGAGACCAACCTTGCAATTCCTACCCTAGAAGGCCAGATACGCCGGCTAATTCTCGCAGCAATACCAGCAGCAAAATTGTCCTGCAAGCCCCCGTCCTGGAATGACCCAATATCTCGGAGTTGCGCAGTGGAAAAATAGCTGGGGTGATCAGTCAGCCTCTGAAGAGAACTTTCTGCTTCTTTCCATGTCTCCGAACTGTGACCGAGGCACCGGGTCAACCGGGAAGAGCAATTTGACTTAGAGAAAAGTACTATGGTGAATGCTACTTACAATGGAGCCGCAGCTGTAGCTCTCGCCCTGTACGTTATCAGATGACACGATGTCTTGGCTTCTTGGCGGCCCACTTACGCTTCCCATAAAAGAGGTTCGTTATTTCTTTTATTTGCTCGGAAAAGTTCATACCCTTGATTACCATAGTTAGCAAGAGTCCCCGAACAGGAAGGATGGGCGTTCTCCACCATGATTGAGATCGAACCAGTTCACTGCGTTAAAGTTACCAAATACAAAGGATTTGGTCTCCCTAGCGATGCTAGTGGCAACGACACCAAATTTGGCCCCTGAGCGCCATCGTGCACTAAGCTTATCTTTGACTGGCTCAAAAATACGCCTGTCTCCACCGAATGCCTCCTGTAAGCAGTCGTCGAATAGCCTCGCATCATAGCAGCTGTCATGGAAAAATCATGATAACCACTTGGGAATGTCGCCTAAGAGAGAATCGCGACGGAGAATCAAGCGAAGTAGCCACGATATAGCGGGTTGTCGGCGCTCGCGAAAAATACGCCGCGCAAGACGGTCAAACTTCTTGGAGCAAGTGGATACATCCCAACCCATAGCAACTAACCCCAATACGATCAACCCCCCTGTCATCGTTACTCAGTTGGTTCCAGAAGATGTGGCAGATAGGAACAAAGGAATCTACAGGAAAAACAAGACACACACCCTCGACTTCGGGGTATGGAGAGTCTGTACTCACCAGAACTAGATCCCACGGCCAAGTCCACAAGATCAGCTAGCTTACATTCCGGGCCCAGGCTTTCTTGTATCAAAAGCAGATACTCCAACGGGATGCCTCCACGAACTCCACCCCCGTCAATCGCCAAGACGGTTGGATTCATAGTAGGAGGGAGAACATCAATTGTAGTGACAGCCCGGGAGTTGCAAAGCAGGCAACCTACCATCGAGAACTGATACTCTGCGTCGGGCGCCGCGTTCCCGAATAACTGTGGGCATAGATCACATATGGTGTGACAACACACCTGTGAGTGCTGTGCAGTACGAACCAAACAGTAAAGGCATATCTTGTCGGATTGAACACGGCACAGTTCATGGTTTGTAGATAGAAGATGCTGCCGCCGATATTCAATGGATGACTGCTCTCCCGAGGCATAAATATGGTACTGCGTCACAAATTCTTGCTCTATCAAAGAAACCAACTCTGGTACAGATTTGGAAAATCTTGGCGCCTGGCGATGACGGAACGCTCGGAGGACAGGATCATGGTATAAAGTTTGGAAGACGGCATGTGGATCCATTACTGTGTCCAGTTAGAACAGATAATATGCAAGTTGCTGTAAGGGTCACAGAATAGGGTGGGAGCTTGACCCACAGCCAATCGGATGAAGAGAGAGAAACCCGAGAGAACAAAGGAAAGGAGTGGGTGGAAGACATACACATCATTCCGGGTAGACAGTGGTCTAATATTAGCGCAGACACTAGGGAAGAGAGTAGGATCTCGAATTTGCATTCTTCCCGATGACCCACTTCGAGAAAGTGCGCAACATGATCGCTCAATCCCGCCCCTACAGGGTTCCATTCGCGAGAAGTCTTCACAAAGTCAAAGAAAGCCTGGTTTTGCGATACTAGATTCCGGATCGCCGATGTGAATAAAGCCTGTAACTGCACTGCGTTGACTTGTGACCAATTCTCTCGCCGTACAATTTGTATGTTCTCCTTCTGGTTATGAATCCATGTGCGCACGCTATCGTACCTTAAGGAATCGGACTGGATGGGGTCAAGGTATACAACATTGATATGGGAAAAGCACTCAGAGAGGTGGGTGGAGTCGGCCTCGTAAAGTTGCTTATAGAATTGTTGAAGTGGGCCGTTGCGTTCGCTGCGGTCTGGGTTGCCCATTAGAACCACAAGCACCCGTGGTCGGACCGCAACAAGCATCAGCGATGCAGATCGCATGGAAACGCAGTCTACCAAGAAATGAGCTACTGACATAAGGTCTGGGAAATCGTCGGCGAAAAGGCACACGAGATCAGCAAAAAGAAAAATTAACCGTGCATAGACCAATCTCGATGCATTATCGGTGGAGCTGATGGGCCATGTGATCGGGTAATCATGTACCCCTGGCATAGCGCCTAAGACACCCTTGGTGGGAGTAACGTTGCCATCGGCGAATAAAATCGGACTCTCACTGTTGGAGGATGTTATATCGTACCGCAAACCAATTCGCGAGCTAGGCTGGGTCCTTCTGATATTGTTTTGGGGGAAAATTGCCTGGAGCGCAATGTCTTTGTTCTTCCCACCTAGGAATACCGATAAGAAAGGATACTGTTGGCGGGGTTGAGTCAACTCGGAGACCACTTCGTCTAGTCGTCCGTAATCCCGGATGACATAGCTTCCATTCTCACCCACACCCACGTCTAGCCAGCTAGTGTCGGTTTTCGGACGCATCTTTAAAGCTTACTGTATCATACGAATGCTTCTTGATCTCGGAGGGAGGGAAAGCACCTCCTTATTTATGGAAAAAATCCTCAATCCCTCTTTGCTTTGAGGTCCTTTTGTTCGTTTCAGTAAGGGCTCGGATGAGACAAACAAACAATCCCATACCACCAATACACAAACGGTAGGCCGTGAAAAAATTTCGCACAATCATTACTCCTTTATAATAGTCCATGTTATCGACGTGTTGAGCTTTCTTGTGTCTCCAGCCCCATGATTTGATTCGCTAAGTGATCGTTGTACTATTTATTTCCATGTTATCCCTGAATTATGGGCGCCACTTATTAGCCTGCTAGGGCATGTAGCCGACCTTTCAAGAATCCTGTCGCTCGTTCTTCAGGTGAGAAGATTAACCGCTTCAAAACCATGTGTAGCCTTCTGGTATATCAGACTGGCCTCAGTCGCAAGAAACGGATTCTGTTGAGGTACTGACGCCTCTGCAAGTCACAAAAAAGAAATTACAGCCGCGCTGGCTGAGTATTTACCTCTCATGTTTGAACTTACGTTTCCTTTCGATGGACGTATAATGACACCCCTCGCTCCGTTACCGTTCCTCTGGGCCCTTAGCGTGATAGATGATGCACCAACCGAAATTGCAGGGGTTCTCTGAAAGGCGATTGAGAGGTGTTTCCAAATGAGTCTCAATAGACGGCTAAGATTCCTTGAATTCAAAGACTTGGAACCTAGCTTTTGACAGTCCTTTGTGACGTTGCTATAAAGTTGGGCCGCTTGGAAGTAGAGTGTTGAGCCCACACCTCCAACCCCATGTTGCTTCCGTTCAACATGTACGACTTTCCGCCTCTCACGTACAATGCTACTGATTCCGGTATTGGTGATGAGCAGCCGAACTATAGTCGTCTCATGTGTCAGGACATGTTCAACGACCAAAACATCTCAGTTACTGGTATCGACGATATCGATGGAACAGGAGGCACGTCACAGACAGCCCATCCGTCTTCACGCGATGCAGCCGAACTGGGCCAGGGTGATCGTTACGAACTTCAAGTGAATGGTAGCACTACGTATGACCACGATTCTAGGTAGGTTTGTCGTATCCAGTTATTTCGCATTATTTAACAATCTTTAAAGCCTTGCTGGCCTGATACACTCTGAGTCTACAGAGTAAGTTCCCTTCAACGGTTTTCTTATGGACAAGAGCCACTAATCCCTACAAGCCAGCTAATTTTGCGGAAGTTACTACAGATGGAGGCCACGGTAAACAGGCTAGAACAGGCGAGAAAAGAGGGCGTAGACAAGACACTTAACGAAAGAATGAACATATTGGCCGAAAGGCTAGATAAAATGGACGTCAGGGTCAATGCCTTTGCCGGAATCGTTGATGAGCTACTTGACCTGCCAGACAAGGTCGAAAATCTCTCAAAATGGATGAATGACTTGGGCAACACCTTTCAGAGGGAGAAAGAATGGATGAATAACTTAATGTCAGGGGTAGATGACGCCTGCAAGAGGTTTCGCTACCTAATCTTCGGCTTATCCCAGCCGCGCGGTCGAAACAGGCTCGGGAATGGGCATGAGAAGGAGCAGGAAAATGAAGGGTGACACGGTATTGATGGCCTTGGCATTTGGCGAAGTACAGGAATGGCATGTTTTGTTTACAGATGAAATACGCTGTAGTTGAGCCTTTGTTTGCATGAATTTCATGTATCCAGCAAAACAGTAGCGTACGATTCATTGACATGAAAGAATTAGCTGTAATGGTACTAATACAATGTGGGCCAAGCCTTTCTGTATACTTGTAACACGAATTGAGAAACTGGATACAACTATTACCTGTACAATCTGGCGAACGACCGAGGTACGGATCAAACATGCATAACCGATACCCTGAAAGCTCTATTCTCAGCTAGACTTAAGGTATAAGACATTTCCATCAGTTACACCGAGATAGGATGTCATGGAATTCGTATGTATTCTTTGAGTAGTGAATCAAAAAAAAGCACCATGATGGCGTCGTTGCCAATGCAGAACATGTCGCCACCGGTAAGTACACTGCCAAGACGACGATGCTATATTGACTTACTAAGATGTTCTAAAGATCTTCCGCAACCAGTCAAGCCATAATGAAGAGATTCTTGGACTTGTCAATGTATTCGTTCATCGCGAAAAGGAGTCTGTGTTACGCCAAAAGCAATTAGAGTCTCGTCTGAGCGCAGAAAGCGCACGGCTGCAGAACGAACGGCATCAATTCACCCAGTTGCAAGAAAAGCTTGCCAAGGCAGAGTCGCTAAAAGGTTTGCTTGAAGTTCAACTATTGAAGATGTCCGAAGAAGTCGAGATACTTCAGCAGGAGCTGATCATGGAACGAGCAAAGTCCCAAGAGCTCGAGTCCCGTGTCTCAATTTTATTCCATGTTAACGATATGCTTGTGAGAAAAGCAATAGAAACTGAGTCTTCGGGAACATCTTTCGGTCAGAGACCTCTCGATTTCTTCCCGCTACATCTGGATAACCTTCGGCACCAGGAGACAACCAAAGATCTTGGTACGGTGGCTAAAACCAAGGATGAAGTCATGATGCCTCTAGCAGCATCAATTCCAACCGGTTTCCAATCAAGCTCTCCACTCGTTGAGAGCGAGAACAGCTGGGACTCAGTTGTTCCAAATGGTATTTCCATCGATACTAGCTTAGTACCTCAACTACCTGTGCAGAGTGATAGTTAGGCCCTTGAGCGGTGTGAAGGTTTTTTGACCAGCAATGTATAAAAGAGCTAGAACATAATGTCACTGTATTTCGTTCATGTTTTTCACATTTAGTTCATCATTCCTTAACAGTAATTACAAAGTACCCATACCATAGTGTGGTTGAGCTATATTCAGTAAGGCTGGTCGAACTATACTGTAGTACGACCGTACGGATCTTTTGGTATACGATTCACTACAGTACCAACGCCGAGAGCGCATTAAATTCGCTGTCAGTGCTTCCTTCCTTCACACTTATTCTTCGAGAGTGCAGGGTCGTACCGTACTGTTGACTAGCATTTATATACCTGCCTGTCGGTGGCTCGCTGACCACGAGTCTTTTATAGGGTATGAATTCTATCGCGCAGTTGAAACCTTTCCACATCTAACATTCCCATCTTCAGCATCTTAAGTCCTCTGCTCCACTTAGTCTTGAATGACATATGGATTCTTATACATGCCACGTCCTCTATCCTATTGAGGAGGAGATTACCCCGCAAGACCACCTGATACTGCAGAACGGGGGCACTTCCTCAAACATAGAGCGCCTCCAATCGCGCCTCCAGCAGTCAAAACTCCCTCCACGAAGCTTGAAAAAACGAGTTGAAGACCTGGCCTACGAAAACAGCTACCTAAAAGCCGAGCTTGCCTGGCACACAGAAACAAAGCATGCTCTGCTTCAGTTTCGGGAAGAAATGTACACCATGTTCCACAGAATGGAAGACGCTCTGGTGGAGCTCAAGAACTGTCTTCGGAATGCTGAATCTCGTTATCTCAGCTTTTGGGGCCTTGACGTTTGCGATACTAATAGCAACGACATGATATAAAATAATAATGTCAAACCTTGTGCTTAGATGATTATATACGCGGGGCTGGATAATCTGTTCATTAGATATATGCACACTATTGGCGAGAGAATGGTATTCCTTATGGCATATCACTGTGTCATACTACATATCTCGATCTGATTGACTCCATCTTTCTGTAATTGCAGAAATGCAACTCAGAGAAAATGTTTACACCACTTGATTATCAACTCAATCTTAGCATTATATGCCATACAACTAGTCTGAAGATGATATATCTTAACTAGCTGGATCACTATCTAAATGCAGTTCTCCAGAAACTCTCGAATAGAAGCATTTGTGTTGTACGTACCACAATTCGACGTAATCTCCCATACACAAGGCCGCCCAATTTCGGTCAATGCAGTTCTGAATGCACCTATTCCTCACTCACAGGTAGCTCTACCGTATGCCTGAACAGGATTAGAGATAAAAGTCTCATGTAATTTCCTACTGAGCATCGTTCAGTTGCTTCTTCTACAGCTAAAACGCTACAGTTGCGTTTATGGTACAATAATGGCCAGATCTGTATAATAGGGTTTCATACACTATAGATTATTATACTGGTGTCTCTTTGTTTCTTTATCTCTCTGGACCAGAAAAGCTAATGTTCTCTTGCAAATATTGACGTATCCAGCGGTTTCTGTACAATCTCGTAAATATGGCCAAATCGCCACTTGTCCTTAGTTCAGATAGTCCAAGCCAAGGACCAAAATTACCTGGATACATGTAATAGTACATGTCGGTACAGGATATGGTATTATTCAAGAAATCGTTGTTCCATTATATTCCAAATCCAGCCACTTGGTTTCACATCAGGGCTTGCTGAAACAATCAAAGGGTGTAAGTGGTAACACCGGTATCCGTATAGCCTGTAACGTTTTTTAGACCATTTATCACCCGGAAGTGCTGGATTAGAATATACTATTTCCCATTATGCCAAGAATTGGAAAATAGAGATATGTACATGAATTCTTTCGCTGTCCGAATCTCCACCCCAGCAGCCATCCTGCAAAACGGAAACCAGATCGAGGATCTTACGTGTGTAAGGTTTCGAAACTATGGAACGAACTCGGGTATGATGTATGAATGGATTTGTTTTGACACGCCATAGGTGACAGTTTTACGTAGGATTAAATTACTCATTTATCTTTACCAATATGATACGCTTCCTCATGTTTATTGTCAGTAATACAGCCTTTATATATGTATATATATTACGTCGTACTAGTACAGAGCGATCTTTGGCTACACTGAGGTAGCACTATAAATCATCTGTATTGTATTAGGACAAAGATGTGTGATCAGTATAATTATATCACCAATACATAACAGATTACGTCGTGGAGCTACTTATCGGTTCTATTATCCAGTTACAGTACAGGGTACAGAACGGGATAAACGCACAAAGAGGAGAATCTCCTAGGTAGCAGTATATGCGCGAAAGAAAAAGCCTCGTAAAGAACCAATAATGCTATGTCCAATATCAGTAAATGCAAACAATTTTACATCGAAATTAACTACCATGACGAGATGTAGGTAGTTGAGCATAATATTAGCTTTGGGAAACATCTCGTCGGATATATATATTGAGCAAATACCCTGAGCATTTCCCAACACAATACGTTCTCTTTCCTTCTCAATCGTATACACCTATACTAGTTACATACAAGATATACAATTTCTTCCTAGACCAACAGAATGCGTGTGCAAGCTTTTATTTTCGTACTCCTTGGGCTCGGAAAAAGCTATGCGGCGCATTTTTCGAAAACATGCAGCTCTTATGAGCTTGAGGGATCCATGCTATTCGCCAAATGCCAGGAAAGCCCCGACAAGGAACGCCATACCACAGTTGATTTAAACAAGTGCCTCGGCCATAAAGAAGGCACTCTCGTCAGAGGGTACGTATCGCACTCTATGATTTACCTTCCCACGGAAGCTCATACTTCACAGCGCGAACGCTATTGGGAACCTTGAGTGTGGCTTCTGTATGTTAGCAGGGACCCAAATACAATGCATGTGCTATAGAGGAAAAGGGGTGATTGCCCCGTCTTCTCCCCTGAACCTTGGTATGTATGCGATGTGTCAGCTGCTCAAGGACCTACTAATTGTAATAGATGATATCCTGTCCAATCAAGGTGGAACTCTAGCTTGTGATGGACAGGCCTAGGGAACATTGTGATAAAAGCAGTAATTAGAGGAAAGCTGCCAATTGAATGACCATATTGCCGCAGCAATAAGCATCCATCTACGAACCCTGTCCTTTGGACTGCAACTGGGCTGCTTTACTTACTTACTCTATACATATGTGAATCAACTTCAATGTTCTGTTTTCCAATTAATATAAAGCTTTACTTTATATGTAGATTTGGATAAGAAGATTAAGTAATGCTTTAGCAGATATTATATGGACCATTGTAAAGTCGATCCTTGCTTTTAAGACCTTTGAGCAGACGGGAGGGGCACGTGGAAGCAACTATGTATCTTCGACTTTTAAGGCCTACGAGATTCCCAGACACTAGTTTCATCTCTTATACGCTTCCCTGATGAAATTGTACCTCTAAACTGGAAAGGTTGGGTCAAGATCTCTAAAGCTGTGTTCATACCCCAAGGCAGCATCATCTTTAGGGCAGCGACAACATATAACGACAGATAAATACAGTTCCTTTATTATAAGTAGAGAGTATGGGACAAAGTTTTCCTCACAGAACATTAACAGATGGTAAAATAATGGATTTGGAAAGAAACGCTGATGCTCTAACATAATTCATGATAGGGAGTTTCTAACATCTTATACATCAAATGCTTCATAGTTAATCCAAGAATCAAACTGCTCCATATCTCCTTTAGATGCTGACGCATAAGCTTCACTAGGTTGTAGATCCTCTGTTAACGGTGGTTCCATATTAAGTTGGGAAGCAGTTATAGGGTGATGAATGGTCGATGGAGGTATTGATGGTAGCCCTAGAGGATCATAGCAGCTATCTGCTTGAGATTGCAGCGGCACACCATGGAACAGGGCGGGGCATTGTAAATGTTCAGAAACCTCATATGATGGCTTTTCCGATGAACCTAGAAACCGATAATCAACCCCTCTGCCAGTACTAGAGCCCGGCGTACAACCTGGACATAGCGATGAAATGAAGTCTGAGTATGACTTCACTGATGTCTCGAGTAAAGAAGGTGGCCCAAATTGCATACCGTCCAGCATCGCAGCCTCATTGTTGACACATTCATAACATGATGTGTCAACATCATTTTCGCATGTACAGGTGCGTGGGCACCCCACTTGTATAGGAGGGGGGAGAAGTTTTGGAGCAAGGCTGTCAAGAACTGTTCGTGAGGGGTCTGTGTAATCGCTATTCTTGCCGCTCCTACGTTCTGGAGTGGAAGCTCGCATTATAAAGGAATACTGTGATTCAGCAGAACCGGGACTGATTGTGCTGCCCAGTATTTTGTTCTGACCTCCCCTGATATCAACCCTTCGTAATGACCACCTAGGGTCCACCTCCATACAATTCTTTCTATCGATACTAGCCAATTGTTCAAATCTGCTTCGAATCTCTTGGGATTCCATCCTCCAGCTCTGCCCAAATGCTATAGATAATATAGCTTGATTGCTCTGCGCTAGCCATTCCTTAGCTCGCTCATTATAAGCTTGTCGATAGAGAAAAAAAGAATTCATAGGCTTTGTAACTTTGCCATCTCTTTTGGCGACTTCATAGCGACGGACCTCTATGGGCCGGTGTACCCAATTATTCATGTCTTTGATAGGGATATGCGCCAGGTGCTTAGTTAATTGGCTGAAGGGAGCTGTTAAACGGATTTTGTTTCTTTCTCTTGTACAATACGCCTTCATCGACCTGCTTTCCTTTTCTGGAGTTGGTGGAAGCGTTGTAGTCCGAGCCATCTGGCTATCTTGGGTGTCCATATGCGCTGTAGGTCTCATCGGGTTAAAATGCTAAACCTAGGTAATGGAACATCTGTGCTTCCGGAGCTTTGGGTAAGAATAGAAAATAGTAGCGAAGGGAAACAAGAGAGACTTAAACCTGGAGATTTTGATATATAAATGTCTACATGTTAGTTAATGTTAATAAAATACAACAGTAGAGGAGGGTTATACTATTAAAATGCAGGGATTATAGATCAGTATTTCTCTCTTGAAGTTATGGTATTACTCACAGTATATTACATAATGGAAATACAACAGTGGTAACTTGTTCTGTATGCAAAATAAGCTCTAGATAAAGCTATTCATAATTGCAAATTAAATAACCCACCATAAGCAAATACGAAAGGAAGAGGTCACTTATAAATGAAAGGGAGAATATGACGAGAGAGATTTGTTTACTGCCCAGCTTTTTTCCGCTGAACGCCTCCTGCAGAGTACAAATATATATGTATTGAGGGGCAGGCTACAAAGTACAACTGATAGCTCGATATTATGGGAATACGACAAGAATAGACAGTTGCTATTTTTTAATCAAATAAAAACGCCCCTGGCGCAATATCTCTGGATATAATTTTAAACTGCGATGTATATCACGAGTCAATATAGAATTATTTCTGTGAATACATATCGTTGGAAAGCCCCTCTCGATTGCCCACCATGTCTTTCCTCCGTAGCATGAACTTCACAAGACAAGCTTGTGAATGATAAAGGATGATATCGACTGACGATAAGTTCTGAACACGAAGTTAGGCCGCTAACTACCTGTCTAGTTCTGATCACCTTCCTCGAATATACTTTCATCCTCGAACCACTTTCGGCGCAGGCCGTCAAGTCCTGTACCCATTCTAGTGCCATCTCATCCGGAGTCGGCACCCATCCCACGTCCTACTTAGAAGATTATATAATAGACGTTGGAAGTTCCAGACTGTGGTAACTCGCAACTTCAGCTGTCATTCTGCTGTGGAGTAGGCTATGCTGCATATATGAATAGTTGGAAATGTGTTATAGACTCGGGGACTAATACTTACCGTTAGGTAGAAAGATCCTAAATTGCCAAATTACTCGACGATAAGTTGAGATATGCATGTCTCCTTAGTCCCGTGAGGGGTGGTCATCGTCATCGGATCATAATGGCGTATTGCCTACTCTCTTTCATCGGTCTCGAGTAGTAAAAAGTGCTTTCCTTTATGATAGACTGGGCAGAAAACTACCAAGAACCTGCTGGACCTATAGCTTTTCTGGCTTCTCTCCGGAATTCAGCTATCTTCATTGCGCAGCATTTGAAGGGCAATATGAGAATAAGTACAGCTCTGAGCTTCGCGGGGCAAGATGTCTATACTGTTTCTCTAAGCCTAGATTTACAACCTTGATGGTGGGGTAATGTGGGAACCCACTTCAGAAGACAAATGAACTCACTTATATATTGAAAAGGTCACATTTATTGGTGTCGAAACTATAAGACACATCAGATATCTTCCGTATACTATGCAATCCACAATTTCTCAGCCATCACAATAGAGTTGGCATCTTCTTCACATTCATCCAGAAAGATCTCCCAGCCCTCTAGTTTTGGGATACCAATAACTGTTGGGCTGAAGCATAGCCTGTTCTTCCCGCCCTCGCACCACCTGATTACTAGTAGAGCGGGAGAGTTCTTGTCACGGCGGCATTTAAGTGGCATTTTGATAGGTCCAGATGGTAGCATAACGGGGTTTGTCAAGCAATACCTCATCTCCACTAGATATTGCTTTAGATGCTCGACGGCCGTGTCTAGAGAAACCGTTCTTACTCTGCAACAAACTCTCCCATATTTTTTCTCAGTGGGCAGAACAGGGGCATTGAATGAGTCTGGGGGACTGTTAAGCTGTTTTATGCATTTCGAGATCACAGAAAAGGTAGATAACATTTCGCTGTTATCATGGTACCCCGCGTGTGGTATATCAATCTCGATGATTGCGTAATTCTTGGCCCATGGGTGCGCAGCCACTTCTACTTGTCTCTGGTTAAGCCTTATACGGGAAAAGAGACCCATAACTGAGAATCCCCCAACATATGCTAATTTTCTTAGGCGGATGCGAAGAAACTAGAACGATGAGGAGGAATTTTTAATGGTCAAAAATGAGACATATTGATATTCAATTTCGAACGTCTTGAGAGGATTTCATATGAGAATGATTACCAAGTCCTGGAGGAAAACATGATATATATACCCAGCATCTCAGAATAAATATTTATCTCTTTTCTTAGTACTACAAAGTAGATGTATAGTTTTCGTACCAGACTCCTAGTCTACAATACCTCCATTGTATTAGAAAACTCATTGTATCCCTGGAAAGTGACAGCAACAGTTACTGTGTTGATGCTTACACCGCCGTGCCTTTCGTATTGATTAGACTTTCTTCGGTCTGGTGATATACTTTAAAGAAACGAAATTACCAGACGGCTGCCATGATAATGAACTTTTTGTGGAGGGGATTTTAACCAAGGGGCCATTCTGTATCACGTCTACCAGTACCGTCACATTGCCTTGGTTCCTGGACAATAAGGCTACGCTATAATACTGTGTAGTGGCTATAATACAAGATCCACCTTAGGTAGAACCCTAGACTTGTGCCGCCTCTGTTATAGAGTAGTGTTCTTGGGCTAGTGTATGTCTTGAAGTCTAAATCGGTGTATCTTTGAACACAGGCAGTGTTTCTCGTAAAGTATAGCGGAGATACACTGTGTCCAACCCTTAGGTATTGTATTACTGCGCTAAAGAAACATATTATTGTTACCATGGCTAAAAGAACTGAGTGATCTGTATTCCAATCAACCTTTTCTGGAGCGATTTGTAAAGAAACTAAACTGACACCAGTTTTGAACCCTTCTGCTTTAGATACAATAAAATACTGCCCAGCTGATAGTACCGCTTCTAGAAGTAATACCTTGACTACGCGCTCAATTTATTAGTGGAATATAGATCAGGACCTAGAGAGGAGCCAGGAAGTACAAAGATTCTTGGAACAACTAAGGTGTAAAGAAACTATTAATACATTTCAAATACAAAAGTTATCCTACCAAGAGCTATTCCTTGGACATTCTCCTACGCCCCTTCTGGTGTTAACTAAAATATCTCAACCTCGGAGAAGTCAAAGGTTTATTTAGAATCCCACACTTTAAGCCATCGAGATGGAGTTCGCTGATTCCAGTCCTGGTATTTTTTTTCGTCTCTGTACAATATTGGGGATTATAAGTCTTTGGATAATATCAGTTTTCCTTGCATTGCTAGGCGGAGGCCATCTTCCATTCAGATAAAATACCAAGCACAGCCATTCTCCCGTGTCACAAGTATTCACCTCTGCGTAAGTCTTTGACGATTGTCCTAGTACTCTATGATATTCTTCTGATCTAACTATAATAAATATAGATTAGGGCACATCACTGAGATCTTTAAGATCTATATATCCTATTGGCCTTTCTATATTGAATATATTTCTATATACTTTCCTGATATACATTGTAGTCCGCAATAGTAATTAAGTACTGTAAACACCGGAGGGGATTTCTCTATTTCTTACTTCAAAATAAACTTCCGTTAAGATATACTACTTGGAATTCAGACACTAGAACCTAAACATGCGCTGCAGCATCTATCCTCTTCGGATCCCGCCTCCCCCTCCCAGATATGGGGAAGTTCCTTTTGCTAATCTCTCTTGTCGTTGTTTTTCACTCATGTCCGCCCAAGAATGGCGATAACGGAGCAGATCCACTTCATCATACTCTTTACCCGTCCCTCTATGCCTGAATACATACTCCCAGCCACGCTTTGTCTTTACTCCAACCAGTCGGACTTCCCACTGTGGGTTTAATGTCCAATCTGACTTGAAGACCATCTGGTCTATATCAGTCTGCAATGTTCCAGGAGGCAAATCCATCTTGAAGTTTTGTGAGACAGCCTGATAAACTCCTGCTGGAGGGATATTCTTTGGAGCATCGTTTTGCGTGATTCGCTTTTCACGACTTCTCGCTTTAGCACCGTTTTGTCGTCCTAGAATATTTAGTACTATAACAAATATTTATAGAAATTCAACACTCACGCATCAGGACGTGCAGAAATTTCCCCATAGCTGGCACCTTTGCGATACAGATTCTCTTTTTTAGGAGTGTATTATCGGGGGTCTATATTTATTGAACCTTTCAGCCTGGTGAAAATGAGAAGGAAGTCCTTGAGTCGGATTATATTTTATAGTTCGATATGACTGAATCACGGAAGGACACCTTAGTTATAATCCCAAAAAGAGCTGGGCCAAATAATTACAAAAGTATTCTTCCAGTATTCAGGGGAAGTTGTTACTCGGTCACTTGCACGTATTTTTCGCTGGCAATCGAATTGGTTCATCGTCAGAAGATCTTACTAAGGTCATTTAAAGTGCATACTGTCGTTGATATGAACCACAATCTTACACTGGTATAATATACAATGTTAGTTGTACTTAATATTGATAATACCGAAGCATGGATTCCTTACTAGTTGGTTGGAGGTAATATTGCAGAGTAAATTTACCCCCAAAAAATAAGATACATAACAATAAGTGGAGGATAATAGAATTCCAGTGAGCGAAATTACGGCGTAAAGAAAGACGGCCAATCTCGCCTCTCTTGCCAAGGCTGGAACTCTAGCTCGAAAAGCTCAACATCAAGCCATACACTGTTCCTCACTAGCTGTCGCACTAGATTTCGGATTCGCGCTGGGCGGAAACTAATAAGTGATCAGTACCTAGTACATACGCTGGAAAAGCTAATGTGCCTGTGTATGTAACTGAGCAAAGGAAAAGAAACGAAACTTACCAGTCACTAGCAGCTTACCAGCCTGCCGCTTCATTTCGGTTGAGAGCACCTCCTTCCAGTTTATTTCGAGGCTATGCCTAAGGCGACAAAATACGTAAGTTTTCTTCCCTGTTAGTGTAGACCATGCTTTCCCCTTACCCAATGTATTAAATTTGGTATCCGCACTGTACTGGGGTTTCCGGAACATATCAAGAATCGTAAATACTATGTATTAAGAAAGGGCTATCTATGGTACCAAAAAGCTTTTCCAAATAATGGGGACACTGAATTACCGCCACTAGACCAACGCTTTTGTTCATTTATGTCATAGTATGCGTACAACGGTACTGTAATACAGGACAGATGCGATTTGATTAATACTGGGTAAGTTACACTGTGGAGCTACCCTCCAATCCCTTTCGATTGAGAAATACAATACAGATTCACAGAACACAGAGGTACTTCGGAAGTATATAATATTAGGAACACCCAGGACTATGTCTTGTTTAGCATACTTCTTCAATTCATATTCTGGCTTGTTTCTGGTCAAACAAAAGCGCGCAGTTATTATTAGTTACTTCTCAATCATCTTTGCCCATACTTAGCTCTCTTTATATAAGACAGCTATCTTCTTATTTTTTCAACAGGATGCGTTATCAAGCGTTGAGTCTGGCTCTTCTTGGACTTGGCAAAAGCTATGCAGCGCATTTTTCGGATACTTGCAACTCGTTCGACCTCCAGGGGTCTCTCCTGATGGCAAAATGCTCGAAATCGCCTAATGGTTACTACTACGATACTGTGGTTGACCTGAACAAGTGTGTGGGAAATAAAGACGGCGTTCTTATAAGAGGGTATGCGCTCTATAGCTTATTTTGAATCCAAATCTCATATCCTATAGGGAAAATGTCTTAGGAAATATGGAGTGTAGTATCTGCCTGTCAATAGGAACGCAGATTAGGTGCATGTGTTATGGAACAAAGGGGGTGTTGGCCCCATCTTCAGTCTTGAACCTGGGTATGTGTGCAACATATCAGCTAGCCGAGTACCTACTGACTATAGTAGACGATTTCATTAGCAACCAAGGGGGAACGCTAACCTGTGACCAAGAGGTCCAGGTAGCACCGCGATAAAGCCAGTGATGAGACTAATCTTGTCATTTGTTTGGCCATGGTATTGTAGTAGGGAAATATACAGAAGTAAATCTAGCACTGGGGACTACGATGATTCTGTTTAATTTTCACATCATCACTGTGGGGGCTTGCTTCTGGCCGTCGTTTTCCATATATTGGATCTTACTTTGTACCTAGCTTAGGTTAGATAGGGTTGAATTGTTATATTTGGCATATAAGTGTATAAGTGTATATATCTTATGACATTAGGCATGCGGCCGCCTTAAGATTTTTTTGGATGGATCGTTAGCTATATAACCCTACTCTTGGGCCTGCAGAGTGTCTAGTTTCCGCTGTTACCATTTAGACTGTCTAACGGAAATATATTATACAAATGCTTGCTATGAGTCTGACTACTGGAATATATACCATACTTTCTTAGAAGAAAATGTGAAATATAAAGATAGTATAATATATAGCGCTTACATATGCTTGGGAGGTTATATACCTTTCACTAAATAGTCCTCAGGATATGGAGATATGTGTCAAACGAAAGCGAAGGAAACGACGAAGAATATGATCGATTTAATGCAGCATCTCTAGGTATCGCCGACGAACCATAAGTTCTAAACCAGGATATCATGGAGCTCCCTTTAGTCGCCTAGAGAGGCAGAACGTATGAGGTAGCAAGCCAAACAGCATATTATCCATAGCGCAGCTTCATAGATGACGACCTATCCAGAGAATTAATGACATGGGGTCCTACATCGGACGCACTACTTAGCCTGGAATCTTACATAGGAACTACTACGTAGGCCGGCATCCTACATAGGAACCACTAAATAGGACCATAGCTTGGCGAATGACCGTCAGGGATTTAAATGCCACCCTGGCATTTAGCGCGACTTGGGTGCTGAGGCGACTCGCCATGGTGGGGACGATGGAATCAACAAAGAAACACGCAAAAGCGTAAACCTACTTGAAGCATTTGGGTAAATGCAGAAATTTGTGTTTTGATCTTTATGCGTATAGGTCCGATGCAGATCGCTCTCCGATATAGATGGTTTGATGTCGATGGCTCTTCGACGTGGATAGCTCTTCGACGTCGACGGGTCTTCGACGTAGATGGTTTCATGGCAGGCGGAGGGGCCAATGAGAATACTTCTCATGCATCGATTGTCTTGGGCGTCACTCGAGTTTAAAGGCACCTGGTGCTGCTTAAAGGCGGACCGTCATCTCATGTACGAAGGGGACCTAAATTACCCTACTCGGGCCATAATATGATTTGCAGGAACGCTGGTCATGTGCCATGTACTGAAACGCCGTGGCCTTGGGTTATTCTACAAATAGCGAGGCACTGCTTGTTATGGGAGGCACACCTTTTGGAGCCACCGACGGAGGAAATAATGCACAAGTCGGAAGGAGGGAGCGGAGTCTTTCAGCAACAAAAGAGTTTCACAGGGCTCCGCCTGGGGACGGCTCGTGCGTCCGAAAGTCGACCCGGATGCCGTCACATGCAAGAGACTCGTGCCCTTGGAGGCTCTAGACGTCCGAGTAATGCCATCATTTGCCTAAGATACTTTCGCTAACAGTATTTGATCCTGTTCCATGAGAGTCTGGTATGTGACTTTTCCTGGATCTGAAGGCTCTAAAGGCTACGAGAGATTTGAAGATATTGACGGGATTCTCGTCTATCACACGGCTGGGTTGCTTACAACGTTCTTTGGGCTACCCCTCTTCCAGCGGCTAATGAGGATAGCTGGTTGGCGCAATCGCATCACGAGACTGGCCATGAGGCTGGCAGGTAGGGAGCCTCTGTTATTTTCTCTACCTACGCTAGCTGCCTCTGTCTATCAATTTGAGATACCAAGGTTGACTGAGTCTTTGCCTGACCCTTTCTGACGTATTAAAGCCAACCTGCCTAGATGCGGCCATCCAGCCGGGACGAATTTGCGATCGCGATCATCTGCGCACTGACCCTCGAGGCGGAGGCGGTTGAAGCACTCTTCGACGAAACCTACGACCGGTTGAGTGCGTTCTATAAGAAACAATCGGGGGACGACAATGCCTACTTTAATGGGAGGATCGGGTCCCATAATGTGGTCCTATGCCTTATGCCACGGATGGGGAAAGGGAATGCTGCCAGCGTCGCAGCGAGCTTGAAGATCAGCTATAGGAAGATACAAGTGGCACTGGTTGTTGGTATTTGCGGCGGTGCCCCATATTCGCCGACCAAGGAAGAGGTCTTTCTGGGTGACGTGATTATCAGCGATGCAGTGATCGAGTACGACTTTGGCAGGCAATACCGAGGTGGCTTTATGCGGAAGGCCGGCGTGAGAGATACGCTTGGGAGACCAAACCGAGAGATTCAGTCTCTACTGGCCGGTCTCCAGCCGCAACAGTCCCGCAGGGACTTTCAAGCGAAGATGCTACAGCATCTGCGCGTAATCCAGGCAGCACAACCTTATTGGCGACAGCCGAGCTCTGCGGACGATGTTCTGTATGAGGCATCCTATCAACACAAGCATTACGGTTCGGGTTCACCTCACTTGTGTAGCTGTCTTGACGATACGTCCGATGAAGTCTGCCCGGAAGCTCTGGACGCAAGCTGCATTCTTCTAGGCTGTGCGCAGGACCAAATCCATCGACGTCGAGGATGTCGGGAAAACACAAATCCAACTATACAGATCGGGACCGTTGCTTCTGCGGATACTGTGATGAAGTCCGGTGAGCATCGTGATAATCTAGTCAAGTCGGAAGGCGTGATTGGGTTCGAGATGGAGGGTGCAGGGGTATGGAACAACATTTCATGTGTCATCATTAAGGGGGTGTGTGACTATGCAGACAGCCATAAGAATAAGGCATGGCAAGCGTATGCAGCAGCGACTGGAGCCGCGACCGCAAAGGCTTTCCTAGAGTACTGGGACCCGACTGTTCTGGAAGGTGAGTCCGCAGTCCCAAGTCTAGTCTCTTATACTAAATATGCGGTTTCTAGAAACCAACGAATTCTATATCCCGCTGGACCTGAGAGGAGTCCCTGCGATCGAGGAGTTCGTTGGGCGAGAAGAAGAACTATCCTGCCTATGGAAGCATCTACAACCCGCAAGCGAACGGACACGAAAGGTTGCTGTCCTCCATGGTCTTGGTGGGATTGGAAAAACGCAGCTAGCCATTCACTTTGCACGAGAACACAAAAATGATTTCACAGCGATCTTCTGGCTAAGCGGCAAGGATCGAGCTGCCTTAGTCTCATCTTTAAGCTCTTGTCTGCCTCGGATACGAAATCCTCCCGTGGATACCCAGGTGACTAATGAAGAGGAAGCCGAACAAAGAGCGAATCAAGTACTCCTGTGGCTGGCAAAGCCGGACAATACTAGATGGCTTGTAGTCTTTGACAACATTGACCAATACTCTCCAGTGCAAGGCTACGACGGCTCCAAATACGACCTCTACGAATTCTTTCCAAATGCAGACCACGGATCCATCATAATTACTTCACGTCTTCGGGAACTCACTGAGTTAGGGAAGTCATTTCCGGTCCAGAAGCTTTCGCACGAAGATACTACCCGGCTATTGTTGCAAAGCTGTGGCTTGTCAATTGAAGACATTCGGCGGACAGAGGCTGAGCAAGGTACTACAGTGTCCGCTAAATATAAGGACGAGGGCTGAACTTTATAGATATCACTGACCTTGCGGGCCTGCTTGACGGGCTCTCGCTGGCAATTGTCATAGCGGGAGCCTTCATGCGTCAAACTGGAACGAATGCCAAGGAATATTTGGAGCTCTACCGGAGTTCCTGGTCCGACTTGCAGTCCCAATCAGGTCCCACACGCCACTACCAACAAGGGAATATGGTACAGACGTGGATGGTGACCTACCAAGAGATCCGGAAAAGTGATCCAACAGCCGCGAATCTCTTGCTCTTACTCGCATTTTATGATAATCGGGATATCTGGTATGAACTGCTTCGAAGCGGTTTGGACTGTTCCGACCCGCCATCATGGTTTAAGATGGCAGTGCCAAACAAACTAGCATTTAAGACCAAGGTTAAAGCGCTAGTGGGATTCTCGCTGGTTGAAACCAAACAGCAGGGCGGAAGCTACGCCCTGCACCCTGTGGTACAGGATTGGTGCCATCATGTTGCGGATTGTAATAATCTTACAAGCCAACTGCATGAGCTGGCACTGATGTCTGTTGGATACATGGTCCCACACAACAGCGAGAGAGAATATGCAGAGATCCAGCAGCGGTTGCTTCCACATGCAAATTATCTGATTAGCAGGGAGAGGGACCATTGGCAGAACGATACTATTGATGTGTCGAATGCTTTCCACGGCATAGGGATTCTCTACTCTGATCAGGGGAAGATGAAAGAGGCCGAGGAGATGTATCAGCGAGCCCTGGCGGGCAGGGAGAAGGCACTGGGCCCTGATCACTCATCCACCCTTGACACAGTTAACAATCTTGGGATTCTCTACGCTGATCAGGGCAAGCTGAAAGAGGCCGAGAAGATGTATCAGCAGGCCCTGGCAGGCTACGAGAAGACACTAGGCCCTAGTCACACATCCACCCTTGACATAGTTAATAATCTTGGTCGTCTCTACGCTGATCAGGGCAAGCTGAAAGAGGCCGAGAAGATGTATCAGCGGGCCCTGGCAGGCAAGGAGAAGGCACTAGGCCCTGGTCACACATCCACCCTTCGCACAGTCAATAATCTTGGGGTTCTCTACACTGATCAGGGCAAGCTGAAAGAGGCCGAGAAGATGTATCAGCGGGCCCTGGCAGGCAAGGAGAAGGCACTAGGCCCTGGTCACACATCCACCCTTCGCACAGTCAATAATCTTGGGGTTCTCTACACTGATCAGGGCAAGCTGCAAGGAGGCCGAAGAGATTCCTGACCATTCGGAAACTCGTACAGCGGCAAACAATCTGCTGCCTCTCACTATCCTTCATGCTAATCAAAATACCCCTCGTCGCACAGCCACTGTTACCCCGGCTGCACCTGACTTACTGCTGAACACCCTCGGGGGCGACTCAACGAAACGCCGACGAAAAAGAGATGTCTTGTACAGTTTTCTCCGCCGGTAGTTTCCGGACACTGGGAAGATTACGCGAGCTTCGTGGGCGGGTTTGATCCTAATTTAATGGGTAGGCAGGTTGAAGACGCATGACTTTTTACCGCCACGCATCAGAGCGTAGGCCCACAAAGGGTGTAGGCTTTGGTATTCGGGTAGAGGAGGCCTTGTTCTATGCCTACGCCGGAGTATGCTCTGGGCCTCCGCATGCCTCGGTGCTTATATCCTATTCGTATGTCTAGGCTTCTGGTACGCATAGACGCTCATATCTTAGCATAGATACGCATTTATCTATCCTAAAGCAAATCATCGCCAGATTGAGTCTCACCCTTGAATCTAACAAGCTTGTAGAGCAGTCAAGCTTCACTCCAAAGATCAAAAGGTCCGTTACTACGCTAAAAAAAACCCCTCACTATGTATAAAACAGTACATCATATGGACAATAGCTGACGCAGCAGTCATTGCTTGGACGGGTGTCGATCACCATTTCAAGCGAGGGTTGACTTCTTGCGCCAGCCTAAGCCGAGTAGTGCCTCCCACGACAGTCCCATGGGAACCCTCCGCGTGATTCAGAAGCTCAGACTTCTGTTGCAATGGCTTCCCATCACAGACCGTACAAGTCACCCCTTTGGCCGGCCAGGGAGGGTTGACATGTTTCCGCAGAAAGTGTCTCGTGAGTGAGCCGGGCGTCGAATGCTTCAAAAGGCGATCTTTCAGGGGGAGCTTAGGGTTCCCCAGACAGAGAAAGCAGATCTGCGGCCGTTGCTTTGGATAGTCGATGCGCACGGATTCCATCGCTTGCCGTAGGGCAATTTCGGTCTCATCCTCGGCAGAGGATTGATGCCGCTTGAAAACAGGGCTAGATTCATCATCGCCCGGCAGTCGCCGCCGGCGTGATTGAGTCGTTCGACGGGTAGGGCGTCCCTCTTCCACGCCGCAGAAAGCAGTGACAGCATTGATGGCGTTGATCCGGCGTTGATACTCCGCTTCCAGGGTGGTCCCCGGCAGAGAGAGGATAGCGTCAATCATCAGCATCTGCTGCGGGGGCATGAACCCCTTCCGCTCAAGAGCGCCCATCACTTTGGCATCCACTAGCTTCCCAGCCAGCTGCCGTTCGAGGTCGATTACCGGCTGCTCGTTCTTGTACCGTTCCAGGTTCTCTCGGATGCGTCGATTCCGTTGTCGTTGCTTCTCGTTGCGCAGTTCACGAATAGATGCGTTGTACTTCCGCTTGGCTTCCAGGGTCCGATCCTGGAGGTGTTCCAGCTTCACTTGGAGCTGACGGTGGCGCCCAGTGAGAGCGCCGGCGTTAAGGGGACCAAACGAGGCTTGACAGGCCTGGGTCACGCGATCCAGCTTCGCCTTTCGGTCCACCCATTTTCGCTTCCGCTCGTTGACAGTCTTCTGTCGTTCGCGAACCGCCGGGAGCTGGTTGAGAGACTTCGACTCTTCCGCGGAAAGCCAAAAGGGCCGATCGGGATCGATCGAGGCGCTTAGGGAGCAAGCGAACCGCACAAGAGGGGTTTGAGAGCCGGTCTTGCGCACGATGCCCTGGACGTCAACATCAACGTCAACCTCGTAATGCCGAATGAACGTGCGAATGTCGGCATGCTGAAGCATGACGTTCTGTAACGCATCCGTAACTTCCTCTTTTCGCTGCGTTAGCTCTGTCTGGAGTAGGGGACAGGGTAGATACGCACCACTGCTATTGAACGCTTTCGCTCCTGCATACCGAAGGAGGTATGGCTTGGCCACCTGTTCGAAGCCGGTGATTTGGCCCGCACGTCACATACGACTTTTCCACTGCGATTCGAAACCCTGTCGCTTCGCGAACTGTTTGGCAGAACACGTATTTATCCAACAGGTCGTCCTTCAGCTTCAGTTCCTGCTGTCCCAAGCCATCGAGCACCCCGAGGCTGTAGAGACTTTCCGGGCTGTCTAGCACTGGCCCTGTGGTCGTGATGGACTTGAAGCCGTTAATGTGAAAGAGCATGCCGAGCAGACACACATGCGGACTGAGCACCAAGGTCGGATCGAAAATGATTTCGGGGATTTTAAACTCGTTCCTGCCATAAATTTATCAGTAAACTGCTTCGGCGGTGGCCGTTGCCAGCACGTACTGAGCTCTGTCTGCTACGGCAGCCAGACACAATCGAGTTTAGGACATTCCGGGTTCAGCCGCACCAACTTCTTTGGCTGGAAGGTCTCCATCCTATGGCGAGATAGTGATGCGGCGATCAACCCGCGGTGAATGCGCCTCAACAGTGTCTTCGCCTGTGGAGGACATGGAGAGCGACGTACAGAACCCATGCTTCGGTAACCTGAACCGTGCTCTATGGACGAAAAACTTACAAGGCCTAGAGTGTACAACCGAGAGTAGAGGACAAGCGGCGTCTGATGGGGAGCATATCCATGGCGCTCGGACTGTAGCGGTGGCATGGCGTTCCCATCAGCTAAACAAGATAGTACCTGGGCTCCAGAGACCGGTATGTTATATCTTCACTGTTGAGATCGTTTTGCTGGCTGAACGAGTACAACAGATACCCTATTCGATTGCCCTCGCTCAATGCCCGTGCAGCCAACAGGCAGCCAAGTCGATTCTGTGACAAGCGTCCTTACACCGGTCAACTCAGGAGGGTGGGTTGGAGTTTCTTTGCCTTAGAATGGAGTGGTATTCCTACTCCTAGTTGAGAAGGCGTGCTCCGCAGCTGCTCACTCACTATGTCTATCATGCCAGCTTCCAACATAGTCCCAGAGTACGTAAAGATGGGCCGTTTCGGAACTGACCCTAATGTCAAAGCATCTAATGTGAGCCAGGGCGCAGTAGGTTAGGTCACGTTGTGTCCCTTCGCATTTCTGTATAGCCAACTCGATTCATCCAACTTGATTTCTTATACCTTTGAATCCAAGCTTTGGGATGGCAAGTTCATCGGCACATGCAGCTATTGGCCAATACGAAGTCGCTTCCGCCCGTGTACCTCGGCCCTACATGAGTGCTGCTCTCGTAACCTCATTCGCTTTTTCATCGGCCGGCTATCCAATTGGGAACGATGAAAGTCAATGATCAACACCCGCTCTAGCTCGGCGTTCCACAGCATATTATCCGACCGAAGGTCCTGGTGTAATACCCCGAGTGAGCGAATCTCCTTCTGTGATCGGGAAACTTCATGCCTGATCGTCTCAACATCTTCCAACTTGTGGATGGGTTCACCGCCCCAACCCATCAGGAGCATATGGCGGATCTGGCCAGCCCCGTGCAGGAAGTAGATCATGGCCAGGTCAATTGTGCCGAGAAAGACCGGGACGGCTCGCCCTTGGGCTCGCCAGAGGATACGATAAATATCCGCCTCTCGCTTGACCTCATTCCACAGGTAAGACGTGGTTCCCTTTCCGACGACCGTATACCCATATGCGGTGCACGTGATTTTGAAGGGCGCTCCCGATGCTCCACAGCCTCCTATGGGGGTGCAGTCGACGTCGAGATTTTGGTCCAGTTGCTGCTTAATCCGCCGAACCAGACCGCTGGCGTCAATCAAGTGTTGGTTGCTGGTGCCACCCTGTCGATGGAGCTCGACATTCGGGCAGCAGTCATCCAGCGTGCCTCCTCGCTGCAGGCCCAACAGACATTGCTGGGTACAAAATTGAGCGTTGTGTTGGTACCGGCCGTGTTCGTTCGGCCGGGTGCCCGTCTGACGGGTTGATCGCTGCACCGATGAAGATGATGGAGATGACGTAACCTGGCTGAAGCCACGCTTCCGCCCGCCGGGAGCGGAGTCCGTATCCGAGTCTGGAGAATCCTCGCGCGCCATGGTATTCGGCGCGCACTGGGCTCGAGACCGGGTCGGTATTCGACGTCGTTGTGTAGGAGATTCCACCGGAGAGGACGACGGGAGGTACTCGGAGACCGTCCGTCTGGAACTCACCGAGGGACTATATTCGGAGCTCGGCGGGTTTTGTCGTAATTCTCTTTCCGGGATTTGGGAGCGGGTATGATCGAAACTCGTCTTCCAGACCGGCAGCTGCTTCCGTGCCTTATTTCGCCAGGCCTGGTCGCGGACCGGCGCGCCAAAACACAGCAAACACAGACACAATACCCGCGCAATGGTCGTCAACGGCTGATCAAAGCTCTGGTCATCATTCAGATCGATCTCCATGTTTGGCTCACACAGGTGGTAGTACAACGTGCCCGGCTCATCGTAAGGGACACGTAACAGAACCAATGCCAATCCGTTCGTCAAATATGAGTACTCGAGACCTTCCTGGATCATGACATGGTACTCTTGAGTTATAGCCGATCCGGTCAGCCAGGCTGCATTATACGACAATTTCGCGGATTCCTCCGTGGGGATGGAATTGGGCTGGACCACCTCTTCCCAAAAGTTCATCTCTCGCAAGCCGGCGCGCAGGTTCTCGACGGACAGTTTATGAGGCGGCTTATACTCGACTGTGGTAAGAAGCGTATTTCTCTCACCGTCAACGCGGCGGATGCAAAATTGATCTGGTCTAGAACGCCGGTACGTCGAGGATTCAGCCAGTAGGGACGGATCAGCCTCAGTTTCATCAAGGGCGTTTGCATGATTGTCAAACTTGACTCCGTCGCCCAAGCCAAATTGGTCTCGAGCAGCAGGGTTCTTGCAAAGTTCTGCGATAATGTCATGAACATAGTTCTCCACACCAAATCGTTCATAGCTTTCCAGATCCTGTTCACTACTTATAGCTCTTTCACCAAACCTTTGCCCCAGATCCTCCAGCACAAGGCGGGGCGAGAATAGTTGCGCGGCGGTCTCCCCTGGAGTCTCCAGATAGGCGCAAATAGAGCGGTAAACCTCTTGTTGTCTGGCAGCACAATCTTCCCAATGCCGAAGCCGCAACGGACAATATTTCCCGGTCGGCGGGGGTATTTTACCAGTCGTAGAGCGAGACGGGGTTTCAACTCGTAGCTGCAGCGAGAAAAGGGAGTGGCACAGGCGAAGGAGCTCGAGAAAGGTCGTTCGCCGTGTTCGTTCTCGTCCTTGGTCCCGCTCTTCCTCTGCCCTCTTCTGACTCTCTTCAGCTCGCCTTCGTTCTTTCTTTTCTTGTTCCCGCTGCTCTTCTGCCCGCTTTTGATTCTCCTCTGCCTTTCTTTTGTCTTCCTCCGCCCTCAGATAAAGCGCCTTATAATCTGGAGAGCTGGAACTATCCATCAATTCGATAAGTCGTGAACATGTACAGAATCGACGCGGGTTATTCCGACAAGAACCTAGAACAAACGGGATGTCAACAAACAGGATCGACTGGAGAAGTCTGGCTTGGAGTCGGCAAAGAGTCAATATAAGGGGAAGTTAATAGACATAAGACAATCTATTCTGTCTCAAGGTATTCGTACATCATCAACTAATTCGTAAAGGCGGAATCTTCCAGGGCATTTGTTTTAGAAGGGGGACCAAGGGAAGGTGACATACCGTCCTGGGAGAAAGGGCCGATTAGCGCTTGCCTATCACGTGATATACTGATCATGTGGACCAACTCGTGTGGAGACACGTATTATGATTAGTGCACATTGGCCGTGCTAAGCATTGATCCATGACCACCCGTCGTCGGCCGAGGGTTATTCCCTTACCGACAGCGCAATGAAGCCAGCAAAACCCCTTTTCCTATCTACCAGTGTCTTTCTCAAATGCGGTGGGTACCTAGTTTATGGTTACTTTTGATGGAGAGAAGGAATAAATTATGAAATGTATAGTAAACAAGGATTACATGCTTTGTGTTTCTCTGCCTAACTTGTCTCGACTTTCAAAAAAAGGTACATCGAGTAATATAGCTCTGGGCGGTTGGCTATGTCTCAATTCAAGGAGAGGAAAAGCTTCCTGCCTCGCTGTCATCCTGGCCCCTCTAGATAGCTATTGGTTATTTTCCAAAACAGAAATGACATTCGCAAATTGCCACCGCATTTGTACGTTTGTGCATGAATCGCTGGGTACATACCAAAGCCACCACTCTTGAAGTATTAGTCTGACTGGCGATGTCCATCCAAGCAGGTGACAGTCCGGAGCTACGGTTTTTTCGATAAGCATGGCAAACTTAAGGAATAATTAGCCTTTCAATGTCAAAGAGCGATGCTATTTGCACTGTTAACACTATTAATCTGACTCAATATAGGACTTGCGACAGGTAAGCTCTCCGTTGCTCCTTCACCCTGGACACTTCCTGCCTGAAACTTTCCTCGGCGGCCGACAAACTAAGGTTGTCAATATTGAGTGATCTTTATACTGAGCGAAAATAGTTCCCTTGGCTGTTGACTCCCAGGACAATGTAGTAAGGCCTTTCAGCCGTGCCTTCGGTGGAAATGGAAGGGTGTGATATTCCAGTAGCCTGTCGTATAGCACTGGGTTTGCTTGTTGGGTCTGTCGGTACTCCTTGGGCAACCCCTCTGCCCATTACGGCCATTTCTGCTCTTACCACTGTGCTGCAAAGGTCATCTCGGTATGATTCTTCTAACTGTCGAACAAACATTATCGAGTATAGGATCTCCTTGGCCTGGGGGATGAGCCTGGGATGGAGTTTTATTGCATCTATTGCATGGACAACTCGGAAGCCTTCCGAGTGCAAGTCGAATATAATATAAAGTATCAATGCAACAGTCACTGTTCATGACTGGATCAGAGACTGATAAGACAATTATAGTGGCAGGTCTTACCGGCTTTGTCATAGTTATTCTTGCCTTTGAACTTTATTGCGCGAGGCCACCAACTTGGGACTATCCCGCGCTTATGAGAGTATACCTCTCGAAAACGCGGCTCAATATAGCTCAAAAGACATTTCAAAAGCACACTTAGCGCCTGATACGTTAGCTTACCAAGCGTTTGTTGGGACCACAGACGGATCTTCTTTGTTTCCTGACTATAGAAAGTCAGGTTCTGGGTAATATCCCAGGGGTTTACCAACGTACAAGATCCCTGTTTTTCGTCTATAGAACCGGGATATGGCACTTTCTCATTTGGTATGTCCTGGGGAAGGTAGATCTCTGGAATTTCAATTGTTGTGGATATATCTATTATCCTCTTAGTATGTTATGCCTATTTATTGGAGGTCTGCTCACCAAGTAGCCCGTCTCTGAATTTCTTTTCATATTCCGCCATTGAGATAAGGGCCTCTGTCAACTGCTCGCATCTCGATCCTTGTGACCTTCGTACGTTCTTGCGCAGAGAGTCTCCGGCAGTGTCGTCGAGGGCTCTCGTAATAAGCCTATAACAGTCTACTAGTAATCAGCATCAACTCTTAATAAATGGTATTAGCTATAAGACAAGCCAACCTTCTCTCCTGGACCACCTAGCCGTTCTAAACCATGCAGCAACAAGACCTGCAAGTTCTGTAGTAGGCAGCCTCTGTAAAAGCTCTTGTCGAGCTTTTCGCATTTCTGCCACATTCCAAATAGGAACTATGCGACGGAGGCCTGCGTAATACTCCTTGGTGAGACAGAACCATGTACTTTGGCATTTATTGGTACTCACTGTTGACTGCAGACATATTGCAAGAGACTTAGGTGCTGAGATTTTACGTGAGTCGGTGAGGGGTAGCAGTTTGAATATTAAACAACGTAAACCTGGAGCAGAAGTAAGGGGATAAGGTAGGTTAAATATAGAAGTACTACTATACACAAAGGTACATGAGGTTTCCAGACAATTAAGCTTCACTGTACAAAGATAAAAGTAGAAAGAAAATTTCCTCCTAATCGGCCCCAACATTGTAGGTAGACCTAGACAGGGTTTTGACATACAACCAATTCCCAGCCAGTTTACTGACTTGCTCTTCTTCTTTCTCTCCTATTCCAGTACATACATTACTACAGGAACTCTAGATCCAACCAATTAGTTTTACGAGACCGTAGGTCTACGACTACGAAGGATTCTATCTGACTCGTAAACAATCTTCAGTGGTTACCATATAAGGCTCGGAAGTTCTAGGATTACAGCCTTTACTCCTTCCTAAAATTAAATGGTATCATGTGTGGCCGCCTGATACTGTTATAGAAATTCGGTCGATAAAAGGACGAAAAATGCAGTGATCAACACTTGTACATTACATCGTTATGACCGTGTTCCACACAGTGCCGCAAAATAAAACCCGGGCTAACTGGCTGTGGAATTTGTACAGGATATTGCGATCTACAAAAGTGGCGACAAAGTTAGAAGGTGTTAACTACCATAAGGGTAGCGTTGCGTGGGGATTTGTTGGATGTTTTTCCTGTCGAGTGCTAGGATTCTGCTCCTGCTGCAACTGTGGCGTCCCTGGGAGATGTGACTTTACGGTCCCACTCCATTATATCAGTTAAGAACATCTACTGGCCAATTGAGTACATTGCAGAATGGCACTTCCTAACCTAGAAGTCTATAGCGCCACGTATATAGACTGCGCTAGATTATCATGTCCACGGAACAATAGTACTACCAACAGCTTGAAAGCCTTCCTTGATGATAGTCTGAACTGATAGACAATGTAAGCTATCCTTTATTCCCTACGTGCTTTAATCTCGCTTAGGCATTCATATTGCCACAGGAAGTTTCCCCATGAATATCGGATCCTAGTACACGTCCCTTCACCATCGTCTTTCCTGACTTCATCTAGATCTTCTGCCCCTGCAATATTTTCTTGGCGACTAAATGATCGGAATCGGACCCGATTTGGCATGATTTGCGCTTGAGTTTTTTTACCAGGCATTATGCCTATGTAAATATCAGCGAATATTATCAAAGAGAGGAAGGGAGCATGTGGTAGTGGGGCTTCTTGGAGACTTGCCTGTAGTATCTCCATGAATTCTGTCGCAGGTCGTAGACACGCTCGGGGAGGATTCCCAAAAATAAGCAAATATAGTAAGCAACACAAATATTCGCTATAAAGAGAATCGCAGCCAGGCACCACATTACGTAGGCAATATCTTAGGATAGGTTATGTTTTACGGAGTTAGTGTTACAAATGCTACTATAGATTATTAAGCCCCAAGGACACCTGAGCACTTATAACTCATGTAGGGAGAACCACTCGTTAGACTTGAGATGTCTCGACTATTCTAAGCGAAGCGAAATGCAGGGACATGTATCCCACTGGGGCCATCGTGCTCTAGAATCACCTACATATTCTCCTCCAACAATACAGGACAGTTCGAATTCTCTCGGAGACTAGACCTTTCCAGGCCTATGTTCTTCCGAAGTACACAGTTACTCCACATAATTCAACCTGGACATTAACTCAGACACCCGCACCCCATCATTTGAGACTTCATTGATATAGCCTACTCTATGTAGGTCATGTACAACGAAAAACCTTTATAACGTTAATAAAACACGTATTTTAAAATAAAGATACACTTACACCCAGTAAACACATGGACAAACTCCACAAGAACGACCCATCCAACTCGTTATGTGAGGTGGAATAAGTATATAGTCTTTTAATTCCTTCATAGTAATGGAATCAGAAGTGAAGCAGTATCCGATACTGTCCAAAAATGTGGTTGGCGCTGCGATTCTCTGGAGACCAGTTTCCGTAATGGTTATTGTACATTTGTTTGACCCGCTCAATGTTAATGTCCAGTGCTGTTCGCATTGCGCTGTGTTGATCCGTTGTACCTGAACAACAGTAAATTTGTCGTGTATGTTGTCGCTTGCGAATGTCATGGTAGCTCAATAGTGGGAGTGTAAGAAAAGCAGCTTGAGATGAACTGAGGAATAGATATAATAGTCGACTTGAAGTATATATAATGCAGAGTCTATGTAGCGTTAAGATGGCGCGGGGGTGTTATCCAAAATACTTGAGAGTGTACGGAGCCATGACCCAGAGATTGGCAGTATAGTACCAAGTTAGTACCATTATATGACCGCGAAACAAAATAAGACAGGTATTATGTGACTTCGTGTCTCTTGCTGTGGGGTACCATTCCGCTACCTGTACCTTTGAGAGATTGCTCCATTTAACGCTAAAATAGTGTTCCCTATATACAATGATCGACTAAGATGGTAACACCGTTCAGAGACTAAAGAAAGTATCCACTTTTGGCTTTCCTTGAGCACAAAACTATATCTTCGAGATTCGTTTTCTATTAGACAAACTTGAAATTAACCTTTACGAACAGTTCTTTGCCTCCGCTTAAACCTTCCATAGAAATCACTGCGCAGAGTGTCTACTGACTGTTTACTGGCCACGTGGATCATCATGCTGGGCTTTGAGACTCATAAGCCTTAGGAGGTTCAGTGTGTTGGGCTTTAGCACTTACAGGATGTTGTATCGGAGTGTAAAAGATACTTGTTCTTTGTATACTTTTCGATAAAACCATTTCTACACTAGCTTAGTAAAAATGGTACAACCACGACATCGTAGGACTCACATGAAGCCGCAACAACTGTGTGTTACGTCTACATAGTCGCTTGCGTAGACCTCATATGCGATATCTCCCAGATTGGGGCAGGTATAGTTCGGTGAATATAGGGTAGAATCCTGAACTTGCGGGGCATCATTCTCAATCCATATCAGCTTGCCGCGTTGATTCTGTTGAGACGGACGGTTGAAGTGATCCACGGTTAAACTGGCGTTGCCTCCATCGTAATGGAATGTCAGGATGCAGTGCCGCGTGCAGCGCTTAGAGGAAAGATAGGAAACCTGAACAAGTTCTACTCGGGGGGAGAGACCACGACAGGTCGCGAAATGGAAGGTGTCCATGTTGGAAGCTTGATGGCGAAAAGAAATGACGGATACTCTGGGTGGTTTATATATTCTTGTCTACAGAAAGCCACACTGGCTATACATGGATTGAAAATCCACATTTATAATGAATATCCGGCCATTCGTCCTTGGGTACAAACGGATACAGTTTTTGTCTCAATGCACCCTGCTCCTTCCCATTGAAATTTGGCACCAAACAGCCCATCGTTTTCGTCTTCTCTCGGTACTTTACACGAAACAACATGAAATGCTCTTGAAGAGGATGCTAAGAAACGCCCAAATAGCGGAGTGGCTCAATTTGATCCTTGGTCGAATCATCCAGCATGTCAAACACACATTATACCTGTTTCTGCGAATTATGTTTAAATCAGCATGTTCAGGCCAAGGTCGCAAGCAGCCGCCACTTACTGGTTATGGCTCCGGGAGGACAATTATTTCTCCACTATCCATGGAAGTCGAGGTGCCTTTGATTCGGTCCGTTGATGCCTGATCCTTGCGCAAAGTTTCTGTCCTCGCCGCTTTGGCCTCTTCTTCTGATCCTGCGTGTGAAGCTGGTTTGATGCGCTGTATCTTGGGGGACGAGGAGGGATTGGATTGTTTCGGGAACAAACTATATTTCGGGCTCTTCGCTAGGGCCGGTGGGTTTGGCTGGTCTTCCTCATAGGATAATGGTCTTGGAGTTTGATACTCCGAAGAGCCACTCAGTGGTTTATCATGGCTCGTAACAGATTTGCTGTCATCCTGTCTGCCATTGTCGCAGTCCATCCAATCTATGGGGGAGCGTTGACCGAAGCAGAACCACCCGAGCCACGGTGGGGTTATTGCCTGCAGGAATATGCCATTGAAGCAGGTCATGATTAACGAGCAAGTCCAATAAGGCTGTAAGTTGGAAAAAAGAGCGCCAATACTGTCTGAGGATGTTATCTGTTTGTTCTTTGAAAGAATATGCGGTGTAAAAACAAGGCTTTTCACAGTCTTATATCACTGGATAATGGTTTCCTGGTATATTAACGACCAGGGTGATTTATTATCGTGTATGCTTCTAACGCTTTTCCTTGTTTTTTTTTTCTCTTCCGCTTGCTACTCAAGCGGCGATGATGCTATAGATGGGGAATATCGATTAGCCATAGGGCACCATTTTCAAACCTAACTTGAAATAACAGGCTATTGATGCCGTGAACATTTAGATACTTTGAGTCTCGGGTAATGCATTCCTCTATACAACCCTTGGAAGGGCTAGCTTTGATAAGCGGAGCTAAGAAATATACCTTTCCACTTCCGTCTAGTCTTATGCACAGGACCTCAAACTTCTAAATGGATGCAAAATTATGGAGTTTTACGCGGAGTCACTAAGATGATACGGAACATAATAATAGCATTTGACACTGGGATAGGGAATCGAAGATGCCTGCATAGCCGAGTAACTTGCTTTGATCCCTAATCGACTTATCGATGGTATTTGTGCACCATGCCCGCTTCTCCCACCCAAATTTATCAGCGTGTCAGAACCAAGGTATTAAGGTAGATTCATCCTACGGTTTCTGATAAATCCGAATCTGGTAGAAAGAAGATAGTATCCACCGACAGCCTAACGTGTTGTAATGCCATAGGACAATTGTCGGTTGGACTCGATAGCCTTGTTGGTGGCTCTGGAATACTGGCTTCTGCTACGTAAAGAAAGATATCATCAGTATTTACACCTATCCTAATAATACTCTCAGGGAATTTACCGAATAGAGTACATAGTTGGGTGTTCATACCAGTATTTCTAACAAGGGTACTTCTGTCTGACGCGCTATCAGTGGTCAAATCCTTGGTCCTCGCGGTAATGCGGCTTGCAGTAATGATATTCTCCATATTGTCACGCTTGACAGTGGTAATCTGCCGGAAATACTACATTAGACATCTCCTAGTTAGCTGGTGGTTGATACTTACAGTTGTTTCCTCATAGATAAGCCCATCGCTGGAGAAGGGAGTCAGGTCGGAGTCTCCACATCCCAGCCAGTCGATGAAAGCACGTAACCAAGTCATGATAGACAGGTGTATGATTTTGAAATTGGGCTTATCTATTGTATGAAAGGATATGCATTGAACTAGGGCTTGATCGAATATTAGTAAGTCACAGTGGGCGATGGAAATAGTAAGCGGAGAATGGTTTAAACAGCTAAAAATGAATAGAAGATATCATGCTATATATGCACTGGACAGTGTACAGCTGCGGTATTTGTTGTAGCATTATGTGAATAGTAAAGAATATGTCCATAAAACGCAGTCTTCCAATTAACCATACAGAGGAGTATACGAATTGAACAAATATTTTCAATCTAGCCACTGCAAGAAGATCAGCAGATATCCCAAAACTAACCATGTCCTGATCAGAGAGATCAACCATAGCTGCAGTAAAGAGAAGTAAGTTTGACCAACTTCCGTATAATATTAGAAAATACATCTTCCAGGGCGACGATCAACAATATCACCTGTGTCATGCATACCCTGGCAGCACGCGTCTATATCTGGAGAAACGTCATCCATTAAGCAGTATTCCCCATTCCAGCAACGCAAAATAACGCCACCAAGTACAAGCATATCCACTCTCGGATATTCCCCCATGGCAAAAAGATGCTCCCCCCATCTCATTAATTTCCCAGAAAAATTAATAAACTTTATGTGGCCCGACTGGTCCAGAAGTAGATTATGACAGCCAACATCCGCATGAATAATATTTTTAGTATGTATGTAGTGCAAACCCTCTGCCGCCTCTTGGGCCCAACGGAGCTTTGTCCGTATTGTCGTCTTGAATTCCTTGCTCTGAATTTTCTGGCGCAGACATTCACCTCGTTCTATGACTATACCATCCTCCGTAATTTTCCGTATGTTCGCGATTCGGGGATGGTCGCCCAACCGTTCGTAAGCACGGACTTCAATGCTGTAGGCTTGACAAGCGAAACCGTCCGAAGGCTCGGGGCGACGTTTTATGACAGAATGGCTATTAATGGCATAGATGGGACTTACGGTCCCCACAGCGATCAATGGATACTCAGGTTGCCTGGCGGGTAGGTAGGACTCAATAGGACACTTAACCATTTTGGTATGGAAGAGAAAGATGATTGGGAAAGATGTTCCTACAAAGAAGTCCAGACCTGGATAGGGATGTGTCTCGAACAAAAGGGATCGGCCCGACTTTAGCTCTTACTTAGAATGGTTTAGCCTAATCTATCATGCCGCCCCACCCTGCTGGATCATGTCATTGGGAAGTCACAAATTGAACAGAACCAGGCTAGCTCCATGTCCATCAAAACACTCTGCCAAACACCGTTACTACCTCTCTTTTTCTTCATTTCGCGGAACCTTGCGACATCAAGTCCATCTCGGCGTTGACCAATCACGCGGTCGAGAGGGAAGCTTATTCGAATTCCAACCTCTCCTTTCCACAGTTAGCTCCAACATGACAAGGAAGCTTGTGAACGCACCGTTTCCACAACTGTATCTACAGATAAACCCGAGTCTCGGCAGCTAGGACAAGTGCCTCGCCTGGTTGTAGTGCCGAACATACCAAGACTCGAATCGAAGATGGCGTCGGAACAGTACGCCTTGTTGTTTAGTTTAACATCGTCGCATGGATCGTAGTAGCGCTTTTCAAAACTGTGGGGTTCATCCCGATGGCAAGCTCAATACTGGACACGGGCAAACGTATAGGTACGCATGCCTGGAACATAGGCAATGCCGAGAAAACAATAAAGAGAAATTGCGCTGAAAGATGAAAGAAATGTTGTGTATCAGAATGGACTTGAACATAGGGGCGGGGTTGCAACTGCCTTTATCTTGCTCAATCGCGAAAGCCTTGCCAGTTCCCAGTAAGGGACCGTGCGGACCAACCTCGTATCTTGCACTTAGGTGTACAGGAAAGCAACGCATCTCTTGCATATGCACTATACCTTTTTCGCCAGAATGTTGTCGCGAGGACAACATTCTGGCGAAAAAGGTATAGTGCATATGCAAGCGGTACAGGGGTATTCTAGAGAGGGGTAACCAGGTGAGAGGCAGCCCCTTTGCTTTTCACCCACATTTTACCTACAAGCTGCAAGCAAACTCGACAACAACCTTCGTTGCAGACCAGTCGCTATGGAGTCGCCATCGGACATTACCGCACTCACCGAGTTTGACAAAATTTTGAGCAATTTGCTCCAGTTTTTAGAGAAGAACAAAACAGTTCCTAAGGCGAAGTTGCAGAGCCGTATCAGCATTCTTCCTAGTACCCAAAAGACATTACTCATTAGCTTCTTTTCATCCAGAAATTCGGAGGAGAACACGAAGTCCGCGGCCACTATACAACCAAAAAACGGCAATAATGTTGAATCACCACCCCAGATTGTGATCACGGATACCTTGAAGAATACATTTAAGGAATGGAAAAATAAAACTGAGACGTATTTTGAAGAGGGATCCAAAGTCTCAAAGGAGTACCACTGGGGTCTAGCTATTGGTAGACTGGAACAAAGGGAAAGTGAAGTGGATGTCAACAGAATCAAAAGCCGATTTGAAAAGTTGAACATGTTCCGGAGTGCCGTTGATCATAACTATCATACAGGTAACAAATGGTACAAAGATGGGTCTAGCTTACTTGTCGAAGTAATTCAACGCCAATATCCATCCGTCGATGAAAAGAACAAAACCGATGCTAAACGACTTGAGGCCGCTATCCAGGAAGGACGCAACTACGACATGTGGGCTGAATTCCTTGGCGATGATGGTTATCTTGCTGCTTTGCCGTTAGATGTGCATGAATCAAAGTATGTTTATCTACCTTTTTATTACGCCAACACTGACACTCTTCAGGTACTCTGATAGGCGCCATCGTCTCGAAATCAAGGGAAAGTGCATCGAACTCCTCGAACTTGGGATCAAGCGCATTGTGGATGATTATGATCTAGTAAATTTGGGAACGATCGTCTCTAAACGACTTCAAGAACAGCTCCAAGTGGACGATTATTTTGACGTCAAGGAAGGTAGAAAACGGACAAAGACTTCGCCTGGAAAGCCGAGTATGGCATACTCTGGACTTTTGAGACTCATTCTAACCATTTCTGTAGAGAATAAATCGCACAAGTCTAAAAGACGAAGAGTGGACACAGCTCGTACCACTTCAGTGAACCATCGCTCTCCCACTGCTAACGCGGGCGCTAATACGGAACGACTTGCAGAAAACACTTCGGTACATGAATCGCAGCATACGAGAGCAAACAGCAGTGAAAATGTTATCGAGATCAACCAACGAACGGAACTCAACCATCTGTCCAGATCTACACAGAATTGGCATTTCCTGGAAGGCAGCCCTTTACGTGCAGCTATTGGTAAGCTTCTATATAGACTACGCTGGCTCTTACCAACAATACTCATTTGGATATAGCATCCCAAAACCAGCAGTTGTCGAACGTACACACATCACCGCATTCGCGTCCTCAAAACGCAGCATTATTATTGGGTCAGAGAGGTGCCAATAGTAACAATGATTCTTCTTCATCAACCCCTGCAGTTCAGCCCGAAGACACGGAATGTCCAAATTTTAATGGACAGTCTGATGGCCCCCTAGAACCATTCCATTACGAAAGCAGAAGTAACTTCAATGCGGAAAATCCTGGAAATAGCGTCGCGTTTCGTACGTGTTCCAGAAAACATCAGTGGAGTAGAGAAGGAGATATGGATCTTAATACATCTAGGGGTTAGTTTCTCTACATGGGTAATGGCTGATACCTACTGACGTGTTCTAGTTTCTGACCCTCAGCCCACAGTGCCTGATTCCGAGGATCGGTGTGAGGCGAGAAAAACTTGGTCCACGGGGGTGCCGCGAGCTGCGCCAGATACTATATCGCTGCAACAAAGTTCGTTGATGAACACAGAAGGGTGGACAAGTGCGGAATATCAGCGGAATGATATACCTTCAAGCACGCCTTCCAATAATAATACAGCATTTCACTTGGGCAGTGGTAAGCTTTCTGTGATTAAACAGCGTCCACTGTAACATAACTAATGATTTTTAAGATGTTCACCAATGTCAGACAGCTGAATCAACAACTTTTCCTTCAATGGACCGTGATCCAGACCACAATGTTTCTCTCCACTCGCCAGAATCTCAGTCAAACACAAACACAGACAGTTATCCGGATCAGTCAGTACATATTTCTCAGGAAAGCACTGAAAATCTAAACTCGACAGCACAGGCTACGGAAACTTTACTTCCGTACTTGTTCCCCCAATATGTACCACCTTCGCCTGTAGACACAATGAGCCCGTCGAACCATCCACAGTTCGTGCCACCAACATCGATCGACACAACTATATTTTCGTCGTACCCTCAATTCGCTCCCCTTGACATGATGATGTTTTCAAATTATCCACAATTTATTCCAGAACCTCCACAAGAGTCGGAAATGGGCAATTTGTTCAACAACTGAAAGGTGTTGAAGAATTGTCAATAAGTCAAAAAATCGTCAATCAACCCGCCACGTCATGTAAAGCGTCATATCATTTACTTTTTCTTGGGGGGAGAGCTACTATAAAATAAAGTGATCCGGTGAGAATGACTTCACTCGTAAAAGCGATTGGGCCTGATTCAGGTGTCAATTTAGGTCCCCCTAAGATTCGGGGCTCGTTGGTATCAGTTGAGGTCGTTTCGCCAGGAATAGAAGGCAATGGTTGTATGTAACCTTCTGGTTCTAGTATCTTCGTTGTTCCATTTAATTTCCACGCTTGGAGACCGTAGCCTTTCAGTGAGGCTGGCAGCTCCTTGACCAGATCAACCCATAAAGTCTCTAATCTGGGATCATCACAGAAATATGTATTGTGACCCGTCTGTTGCCAGTGAGCCGTCCGTAAGAAACGCGCCAGTTCCTCCATAAAAGTATTTCCTCGATACCAAGCACACGGGTATTCTCTGCACAATCTTCTACCACTAGTTAATAAGGTCCACCCCAGAAGAAAACGTAGAAGGAAATACAAGGGCTTTCAAACCTATCGCAATATCAGAATGGCGATGCTCGATAGTGTAATATCGGGAGACGCTCTCTTTTGGTCCAGTTGGATGAAAACAATACAGATATGCCGATATGGAAATCTCTTTTAACTCTCTTATAGTATTTGGTGCGCTTATCAGGTGATAAATTGATATGGCCCGGGGCCTGATTTATATAATAGAGTAAGTGCATGCTGTGAAAAGGAAACTCCGCGTCCGAGTGAATATTTAGCTGAGGGGCATGGTGGGGTAGTGTCGGCCGATTCATCACATGACTAGAGCCCAGGTCTATGGAAAATTCCGGAGCTGTACTCCGGAGTTGTTACGGTTTCACTGTGACACTGTCTAGCTACTAGCTGAGACGGAATTAGTCACTCTCTTACTCCGTAGGCACCCTTGGCGAAAGACTTCACATACCACTGATCTTACTAAGGGCACTTCGTATGGCCATTTGCAAGCCGTGGTTTTACATAATTACGTTACATCAAGAAACCTTTAAACTATTAGAAAAGAAACATAGATATTAACTAGCACAAACATTGTAAAAGGGTAACTTCTCGATTCTCCCTTGGCCTTCGCGAGTTTCATGTGTAAGCTATTAGGCTCACTGTTGTACTTTATATGGTCTCGTGACCGAATCATCTTGCTTTTCTTGCTTTGTTGGGAACAGCAAGACGATGCGCTATTCCACAATAGGAATGTTATTATCCATTCCGGTTGGTAACTGAAATTACCCGGGGACAGCAGGCGGTGGTGGGCGACAGAGAAGTGGTGCAATAGGAGCCGTACTTGGCACCTGAATTTGTGTGTCGTCTAATTGGAGCCAAGCCACCTCAAGTTTCACCACAGCTTCACTGTGTAACTTGGAGTATTGAGCCTGAAGAGATGCCTGGGTCCGATGTTTAAACTGTTTCGCAACTTCTCGCCAGGGCAGACCTCGTTGACTTCTCAACTCGAGCAGACGTTGATTCTCTGCGGATGAATAAGATTTTCGCTTACAATGCCTTCTACGCGTTGCTCGCCGCGAAGACTGGCTCTGAGAGCGACTACCGGAACATGGTGAATGTTTAGGAGATACATCAGGCGTTGATGACGGCGGTTCGTGGCAAACAACCTCCGGAAGAAATGTTAAAGAGTAAGTACATTGACGGCCGTGCGGTTGAATACGTAAAACCCCTCGGCCGAAGATCTCTTGTACTTCGTTCACGGTAGTTTTGTCACTGTTGTAAAGATTTTGGAATGTGTTCGCACATTTCCCACTGGTGTGTTTGGTTAAAGTAGGGTTACTGGGATACTCAGCGTGGAAGCAGGGGCGCTCTATCTCTGGGACGGATCAGCTGCCCCTTGCATAGATCCCCTTGCTCGACAAATCAATTAGGCGTGCTTGAATGTGGCGGGTTTAGAAAGGGAGTGCATAGTTTAGTCTACCTCAAGGGGGTCTGGGAAGAATGCTATAGCAAGGGAACATTGCGGTGAATCGTTGTCTGACTCCTTGCGTAAAATATTTGAAGCTTCCAATTTCGAGGCGATACCATAACTATAGGCAAGTCGATTGCGTAACCAGTCTTTCATGATCATAAATAGGAGCCTCCTTCATTCTCTCGAAAGCGTCGCTCATTGGCATTCATCGTTTCCTGTCTTGAGTCCCATGACCCCATTGGCCTGGATACGGTCGACTTGATTCAGTCTTTCTGAAGTTTTGGATGACTTAAGGCTAAGTCAGTTTCGGACATGACTGCCGTTCGGCGAGTCTATAAAGAGTCGGGTCCCTTTTTTATATTCTTTCCAGTCTTTTTCTACACGGGACCTTTCCGACAGACAACGAAGGATACCCATCGCTATGGATACTCCGCCGGAAAAAGATTGGATCCAGCTGGACAGTGGTCAGGCACGAAACGGACTTGGCCTCGTGTCATCCAAAACTTCAGAAAGACTGAATCAAGTCGACCGTATCCGTGCTAATGGGGTTGGCGACCATATTGCGCTTCCCCAACTGGTTGTCTGTGGTGACCAATCAGCAGGCAAAAGCTCTGTCTTAGAGGGAATCAGTGGAATCCCCTTCCCTCGTCAAGACGGAGTTTGTACTCGGTTTGCCACGGAAATTATACTTCGCCATGAGCTAAAATATCGCCGGAATACCGCAACTATTATCCCTCATATCTCCCGCTCCGAAGATGAGAGGGCTAGGTTGAGCGCCTTCCACCGCGAGGTCACTGACATCGCGCAGTTGCCTGGCATTATCGATGAAGCGGCAAGACTCATGGGCGTTCAAGGAGCGAATGAGTTGGCTGATGCTCCAACGTTTGCCGCTGATGTACTTCGTTTGGAAGTTGTCGGGGATACTGGCCTGCATCTGACCCTTGTTGACCTACCTGGGCTGATTTCTGTGTCTGAAAACGAGGACGACCTGCAGCTTGTCAATGATCTCGTGAACTCCTATTTAGAAAACTCGCGGACAATTATCCTTGCCGTGGTCCCCGCAAGCAGCGACGTGGATACCCAGAGCATCATCCAACGTGCTCGACGTTACGACAAGGATGGCCTCCGGACTGTTGGAATCATCACCAAACCAGATCTTATCAATGATGGCACTGAGGCACGTGTTGCTAGATTAGCCAACAACGCTGACAGGACGAAGCTGAAACTCGGATTCTTCCTTCTGAGAAACCCTCGCCCTCTTGATTTGGAGAAGGGCATAACTATGATTGAGCGCCGGAAGATGGAGGCGGACTTCTTTGCGAATCAGCCTTGGAACAAGCTTGGACTCGATCCTTCGCGTGTCGGCATCGATAACCTTCGGGTCTTTATGCAAGACCTCCTTGATCGACACATTGAGCGCGAACTGCCGAAGGTTCGAAAGGATGTGGCTCAACTGCTTAATGAGATCAATAAGGAGCTGATGGATCTCGGGACTCAACGAACGTCGCCTGCGCAGATACGTATGTACCTGACTCGCATTGGTACTGATTTCCAAAACCTCGTGAGGGCTGGAGTTGAAGGATTATACGGTAACCGAGACGCGTTCTTTGATGAAATCAACGGCGAAAAAGACTATCATCGCCTTAGAGCCGCTGTCCACATGGCAAACGGGCGGTTTGCCAACTATATGAGACAACATGGACAGAAACGCAAAATTGTTTCGGCTGAGGGTCAGGAAGGTACGGATTCGGACACCGGCCAGATCCTCGTAACTGAGGAGCAAATGTCAGCGTGGATCAAAAATGTGAGATCATGGTCGTCTTCAAATTCAGCCAACTAACCGCCACAGATTTATGATCGCACCCGTGGCCGAGAACTTCCTGGGAATTATAACCATGCGCTACTTGGTGAACTATTCCATGAGCAGTCGTCTCGCTGGGCGGATATTGCTCGCGAACATGTCACTACCATCGCAGATCTTGTGTCTCGATTCATCCAGGCGGCCTCGGAATTTGTGATAAAGGATCCCAGTGCCCGGGACAACATTTTGCGTATTATCGTCGCCAAACTGGACGAGAATGCTGAATGCGCATTCCATGAACTGTGCAAGTTGTTAGATGACGAGGCTGGATGTCCTATCACTTACAACCATTACTACACGGATAACGTGCAAAAGGCGCGCAACAAACGTTCGAGGCAAGACCTTGGCACTTCGCTCAATAATGCTATCAACAAAGACTGGAACGGTCGTTTTCATGTAAGCAACTCGTTTGATGAGATCAGTCGGCTTGTGGCTTCTCTGCAAAACCATGGTGTCATCGTCGATATGGAGGAGCGGGCTTGCTACGAAGCCCAAATTGATTTGGATGCCTACTATAAGGTTCGGGTCCCTATTCCCCAATGACATTACTTGCATTAACCACAAGATAGGTTGCTATGAAAACCTTTGTAGACAATGTCTGCCGCCAAGTCATTGAGAGACACATCCTAGCAAAGCTTCCAGCTGTTTTCAGCGCAATGACTGTTGCTACCTTTTCAGATGAAGATCTTGTCCACTTGGCTGCTGAATCACCTAAGCTGAGCAGGCGCCGGACCGAGGCCATTCAGCTGCAAGAGGCATTGGAGGACAGCCTTCGTGATTTGCGTTGATTTGATAATTATGTGCTGCTCCGGTGGGGTTTTTCTTTCCATCCTTGGTTTTTCCCCTCCGTCACGCAAATGCGGGAGCGAAATTCATTGAGCTGGTTTTTGAGTTTTAATACGCTTTTTGTTATGTATCTGAGCTAGTGACTAGTACTAATACTTTTGGGTGCTGGTTTACCCTGCCAGGCCAAAATGTGAAGAATGCCTCGACCCCATGCTGGTGACTGACAGGCTGTTCGTCAGGGATTCACAGCTTGAACCCTGCTCCCAGTCATCTTTCTCTGCAGGGTACAACTTCCCTAGATTGCACTCAAATCCTGACATCGAGTAATTATAAATGACGTGACCATATCGTACTGAACAAGAGTCAAGTTCATTAGACTGCCTCTGGATCCCGTCATCTTCACACCCGTCACACCTCGTCTCGCGGCTCCGATGACAGCAGGGTAAACCATTGTTCCCTAGCAGCAGCCCAGCCAAACAAACAGGCCCTGGAATCCTCCGAATATTGTTGGGAAGGTGAAGTCGATGTCTTCATGATAAGGATAAATCTTCCGATTCTAGTTTCCACTGATCTCTATCACGAGAACCTTGTACGCGTCTATCACCCATTCAGCTGCTGACCCGATATAGACCTCGCACTACCTAAAGGCGGGAGAGATCAAATGGCATGACCAGGCTGCCGACTGTGCCAGCAGAGGAATTTTCAACAACCCAAGGTAGATAGGGAGACAGTTCCCACGCATGGGGAGCGCATATAAAGATCACCCTCATACGCTGTAAGCTCGATGGCGGAGGTCCAAGCCCGCTAATTAATGGATGTAGTCTGTTATGAGACATTGGTATTAAACAAGCATTGCAGTTTCCACTACCGCAGAGGAATTGTCATCAGTTCGTCCTCGCGTAGGGAAACCATAGCGCCTGTTGACTTCCCGCGTTGTCCCATCTCTAGCGGCCTTACCTCACACCACACGCAATCTTTTAGATTCATATTCCTTGGGTCCACACCGTGGTCGTTTGAGAGCACCAGGCCGTTTGTGCAGTGGTCGGCGGTCCAAAGAGCACAGATGGAAGTCGATGATCAGGGCTCGCTGAAGCTCAGCATTCCACAAGATGTTTTCCGGACGCAGGTCATGGTGGAAAATGCCGAAATAGCGGATCTCCTTCACCGACCGAGAAATCGCTCGCTGTATGGTCTTATCCAAAGTAGCATGGCCCACGCTCTTGCCACCCCAACCCATAAGAAGCATATGACGGATCCTTCCCGCGCCGTGGAGGAAGTAGGTTGGGGCCAAATCAATCGCCCTAAGAAAGACGGGAATGGCCGATCCTTGGGCACGCTAAAGGACCCCGTAGACCTCAGCTTCGCGTGAGACCTTACACCAGCGTTTTGAAGTCGTCCCTTTCCCGACAACAGTATATCCGAAGGGTGGAACATGTAATCTTGAACGGTGCGCCAGAGGACCCACAGGACCCACAAGGGCCCATGGGAGTGCAGTTATGATCTAGATCTTGATCGAGCTGCGCCTTAAGCTTCTTCACCAAGTCGGCTGCGCTGATCGGATGGCGGTCCTCCCTTCTGCCAAGTATATGTAGGTCCGTGTTGGGGCACGCAGGGTCAAGCGCGCCGCCTTGCTGTAGCCCGAGAAGGCACCTTTGTGTGCAAAATGGAGCCTCATGAGAGCGAGTTTGCCCACTTTGGTTGCCTTGGCGATCTGCTCGCGGTGCAGACCGTTGGGTTGGAGGGGACGATGTGACCTGGCTAAACCCCCGCTTACGTCTTGCAGATGCGGCAGGGTCGGTCTCGGAATCTGAAGAACTCTCCAGAAGGTATGGATCGGATGGTGGCGCACAGCTAGCGGCCGCTCGTGTGGTCACTCGAGGCCCGGAGGTGTCGGGAGACGATGATGTGAGGTATTCAGAGGTCGTCTGCTCAGACCTGCTCACCAAGCAGCCTGTCTCTGAACTTCTTTTCAAACTCCCCCACTGAGATAAGGACATCTACAACTGCTTACATCTCCACCTTTGTAAATCTTGAACACTGTTATATAATCTCTTTCCGAGCACTTGCCTGGGTAGCTAGAAACTATTAAATACAAAGACTGGGCGATTTCAGCCAGCCATATAAGTAGCCCACATCCAGAGAAGTGTTACCAGCGCGACAAAGAATGCACCGACAGTCCAGGCTGTACTCCAACCGAAAATGAACTTCGCAACAACGACGACCACTAGGAAAATCGTTGACATCAAGGGCAAAACCACATGTCGCATATCTAGCGTCCAGCCTTCGGTGATGGCTATTCCTCTGAATTTGAGCTCTCTCAAACCCGGGCTGTTCCAACCGTGCCAACTGTCGACTTCGCTCAGAATATCTCTATATATATAGCTCAGTGTTTAATCTTTATATCTCTTATAGGTCTTGCCTATATCACTCACCTGTGACTATATACAAGGTTCCCTTTTTCAAGAAAGTCGTTCGAAGTAGCAAGGATAGGACAGGAGAAGACATATTTCATTAAGGCGACCGTATCCAAGAGTGAGAGATCTCGTCTAGCAGCACGAACCTTTTTGACTGGGCAGTCCTCGGCATCGTCAAAGCACGGTAAGCAGTCAAAGCAGTTACAGTCAGAAGCACAATATACCGTTCCTGTGTAACGATCGTACGAACAGTGTGGCATGGGACCTGCATTGTCGATGGTATATTGTAGTCGTCTCCTCTCAGCATTGGTGTCTTTCTCAGTGTATATTCCAATATATTCATCATTTCTCGACCCTTCGAGGTCTTCTTCAGCCCTAGAATCGAGATCTTGACCTGTTGATCAGTAATACTTTATCAAGAGACATGACGTAACAAACCTCAACAATGTCTACCCGTGTGACGCCAAATCCCGGGAGATACTTCCCCCAAGTTCCTCTGCGAGTGTACCAGGCCTTGTTTATCTCTGTCCAAGTAGCTACTTCGTCTTCTGGGTACTGCACAGGCACTGGTAAAATGGAGCAGCAGGAACTTTCACCCCAGCACAGTAAAACAATGGCGGATCCATTGTCTGTACACAATGGCTCCAGCTCCTTTTTTAACGCTTCTATTCGAGTCTTGTGTCTCATCTTGCGGTCCATTTGTCTCTTTCCCCGCGTATTGGGAATGGGTAAAGTTAGTATAAAGGAGCTGGTTCTGTCTTCTTCCTCATTTCCTCGTGCGTTTTCTTCATTGACTTGAGAGAAAACATCATTATTATGGGGCGGATCGGATATTCGACTAGTATTGGGGCTATTTTGTGAACTTCCTAATCTGCGTCTGGGTGAGGAAGAATCCCAAGTAATGGTCCTAACTAGAGGCTCATTTGAGATAGGCAAAGATGGGCTATCTTGAAGAAGAAAGGAGAAGAGTACAATCAAATTCCGCCGCAAGTCAAAGCGCTGTCTGGTTTCAGGATGAGAATTTGAGACAGTACGATGTGCTTCTCCTTGCAATTCGTCATCCACAGTCCTCCGTGTTCGTACGAGTGCTCTGGGAGGAGGGCAAGCACAGTCCATTTTTAAGATAATGAATATGGTTAAGAGCACGAGGTTGAGTAAAAACACGGAGAGTCATCACCTGCGTAAAGGCAGATATTATTGGGGCTGTGTTATAAATGGCTGCTTCTTGCGATCACATATGATTGGTTCACGGTCTCGTACTAACGCGTTAAAGCCTAACAGTTGTCAAAGAGCGCACGTGGCTTCGTGCTGTTGGGAGCATCCGAGGTTGCAGGTTGTATAACACATCAGTCAATTAAAGATTGAGCCGAGCACAATTACTCAATATCATCTGTCCTGAATCAAATGGTTATTAAACTCTTATTGTATTCGATATTGAGTAAAGGTCGTTTGGCTGGAGCTTCCCCTTTCCGTTTTCCAAACCTCTAAACTATTACGCTAGTCATCATATTTGAGAACAGCAGCCCACATCGCACCGTTCAACCCACTAAATGGAATTGTCAAACGGCGTACCGCTTTCTAGTGCCCAGAAACCCAATACGGAGGGCTAACAATTGTCAGTGGATGCCCGCAGCCACCATGTACAAGGTTGACTACTCCACAGATATTACTATGCTAGCCCAAAGCGTAGTAGTTCATGTGATTGACAATTGTCAGGATCATCCCGTCCCGCCCATCTTGCTGCCTAGCTGGACCCCTTAATTCGTACGCGACGATGATTCTACTAGACTCTTTGATTAGAGGTCTCTCGGTGGCAGGGTACGCTAAATAGATTGAAGCGCTTAGGAGAAAGGGTACCGTTTTCTCTTAGGGGCCTTTTCTTGAGGTCCATCTTCCAGAGTCCAAACTCAATACTAATGCTAAAATTCCATACCAGACTCTCAATCGGTGTAAAAGTTTGAAGACTACTATCAACAAATATTATTACATCTTACCCTGTACCAGTATTACCAGCCTCTGAGGAGTCGGATTTCTATACATACGTTGGGGAAGTGCCGCCCCTTCTTCTGAAAGTCTACCAGGCTACAGAGCCAATAGCGTATTGTTTCACTGGACTCGACGACACTGCAATTTTAGTGCACAGGAGGCAGTGCGTTTAGAGCGCAGTCTTTCTGATTAGGTGACGATGTCTTTGGGGCGACGCCCATGTGGCCCAGTCGTGAGTAAGCCACCAAATTTACTGTAGCTAAATGATTTAAAGCAAAGCAGCGAATTATATGTCAATGAAGATTGACATCAGATTGACAAATACAAAAGCATTAGTTAGCAGCTCCAGTCAGAGAATGGAGACATGTTGAAGTAAGCTCAAGTAACAGAAAGCTAAAGCTGAGAAGGAATAGTGGGAGCGAGGTGGCTTAGAAGTCCTAAACAATGGGGATGATTGAATAAGGAACATTTCTTCACTTGTGAAATATATCTGCGGATTGGGATATCAAATGTGAAGGCATAAGATATATCAAAAATTACTAATCAATGCTTTCTATCTTCTCCATGCTGCTTTTATGACACTATGAGGTTGTCGAGGCGGCCTGCACAAGGATATCTCTAAGACTCGCCCAAAATCCAGACGGGACTGAATGATCTTAACTTGAGAGATTGTGACATGCTTGTCATATCCAAACAGCTCAACCATTCAGCTTTCGCTAACCGGTGGAGAGGGTGGCGAAGCATAGCTGCCAAGAGGCTGGGCATCTGACCGAACGGGGCTATGCACCAATCAGAGATCTGGCAGCGCTGATGGCTTAGGCAGACGTGGACGGACAAGAGTGTATGTTCTGGCCCTTCACCGCAGGGTGGTGATGTAGCAAGTCATCACCCCCCTCTAAAACATACCCACACTAAGCGCGCGACAACTTGGCATCATCACCCGCACTCACCCTGCAGGGGCACGCAGCGACCTATTGACCGTGCAGAAGCCACACGCCGGGAGGTTAGTAGTTGGGTGGGTGACCACCAGCGAATCCCTCCTGTTGTATGTTTTTTTATGTACATTCTATATAACCTGTTGCAAGAGTCCGCTGGTAGCAGGCCTTAGATTATCCCGATCAAATGGCGGCTGACGGTCCGAATACTACTAGTGGAGCGGCCTAAGCATGGGTTTCGATCCCCAGGACAGCATCTGGTGACTACAAGCAACTGCTTCCGGCTCAAGTTACTCTTAGCTTGGCAAAATAAAAACAAATATCTGCTGAATAACCTGTGCTAGAAGTTACTAGTTCTTTGTTTAGCATTTACCCTAGTTATACAATACCCACTATCCGTCTCAATTCATCAAGAGGTATGCTCAATCCAAGGAAAGACGATACGGCAAGCGAGAAAGACAAATATACCGGAGATTCGATATCTAATACTTATGCATTGTAATGTAAGAAAATGATGTCTGAGCTCTTTCCCTTGTACCAGATAACCACCATACCATTCTTTCAATGATTCCCACTGCAGTCCCGGCTCTTGAAAAGAGTAGCAGCATCAAGCACAGTCCCGTTGGAACTGCTGATAAACTCATGGGTTAGGTGCGTGCGGTTGTGGGAAGTCAACTTGCTCCAACCATAGGCCGAGTCGAATGCCGCGCGCGACTAAGGCTGGAGGGGTTAGGATAAGGAATCCAGTCCATCGTAGTGACCAGCAGCACCGTTGGTAATATACCATGGGGCGCTGGGGTTGTTCAAGCCGTTAGGGTCAGCATTAAAAGTCCTGATTGGTGCATTTCGCTCGTATAAGTGCGTGCGACCAGAGAGCACGAGGTCAACGCCATGCTTGAGAAAGATCGGCTCAAAAACCTTACGACAGTCTTCGCAGACTGTGCCGCTCTCGTTCTTGGCGCTGATGTACCAGGGACGGTGACCGGCTGCGACTATTAGTTAGTCCTGATAGGGCAGCTCAATGTCGACCGATCCTTGCCTTTCTCTATCTACAGAGGAGGGTATGAGGATGGGGTTTCAAGAAACATACCGGCGATAATCCATGGGGCCTTGTTTCGATCCACAGAGCTCAAATCCTTCTCAAGTCATTTGGGCTGGGCATCGCAAAGCGTGCTAAATGGGCCGCTTTCCTCACCCTCGCTTCCTCCAATTTCATCCGGACTGATGAAACCGTGCCCGAGGTCAGTTTCCGTGTCGAATTGAATGTAATGCACCATGCCACTGTCGAACGAATACGGAGTTGCCCACACCTCCAGACTGGGGGCTGGGCATGCGGAAGTGGTTACGATAGCCGGTGAAGTTGGTTTGACGGGGCATACAGATGGAGACATTGTAGGGGATGTGATGCGCTGAGTCGCTTGTACCACCGTTGTCACCTAAGACACATTAGACCGCGTCCGTTGACCCCTGCTTATTTTGGAATGTTTAACAAAGTAAATGAATCTTTTGTAAATGGAACTTGATTATACTTCGTTCAATCCAACTGATAGATGTTATAAATTCTTGTCTCTATGATTGTTGGTAACATTTGCTATTTAGGCCCCGTTCAATATTGCCCATCCACTATCGACAATACTTCCAAGGGAAATGTATATATAAAGAAGATAATGAATAAAGCACAGAACCTGATAGCCTTCAGCAGTAACCCCAACATCTGGTTTCCGAGCTAGAAAGTGAGATTTAAATTAGAATTGGCTGTACGGTGGGAACGACAAATAAGTTAATAATTACCTCAGCTAGATTGTTCCTCCTATAGGACCAGTTCCCAGTATTCTCCAACCGACTTCATGCCTAGTGTCTCCTCCTCTTCTGACTTCATAAGCTTATATCCCTCCTTTTGGTAAAGGCGTCGCGCCGAAGTTAAGCCACTGTTTGTCCACAATCGTATTCGTGAATATCCGACCTCGTGAGCAAAACTTGTACATTGCTGGATCAAGGTACGGCCAAGTCCCAGTCCTCGTGCACTAGGTTCGACAAGAAGAAGGCGCAGTTTTGCCCCATTGAGATCCGAGTCCCTGTCCTTCACTAACAGCACGCAACCGATGAATGACCCATCACGTTCGGCAACCCAACAGCGTTCGCATTTTGGATCATAGTGTTCGATGAAATCGGAGGCAACCCTAGCCACGAGGCCCTCAAAACGCTCTGTCCATCCGTATTCTTGATTATACAAGATCCCATGCCGATGAACTATCCATCCTAAGTCACCAGGGCGATGTTGTCGTAATACGTAAGAACTGACGCCGGTAGTTGCCACTGATGCCATTGAAAGTATGGGAGAGATAGGTCTGTCGGAAACAGGTTGGTTATGATAGAGGAAGAGGAAAAGTATGAAGGAAGTTCAGTCAAGGTCGGGAGAGGTGTGCTATTAGGGTTATATATTCCTACACATAGTTTCTGCTCCTTGTCACCCGTGGCAATTAACAACTTCCCAAACAAAGATTGCCGGTCGGCTAAAATCAAGGGGAGCCGGTATGACTCCCTTTTGATTGGCTGGCCAGAGTTGATGTGGAAAAGTTGCCAAGCGAAAGCTCTCATCTAAATTGAATCACTGGTTTATCGGCCAACCTTAAAACCACCGACCGGAGGATTTTTGAACAACCCCACAAAGAGTCCGGCTCCAAATGATTCGCCAAATGAGTCAGGAGAACCGTCTTATCACGCACGTAAGAAGCTCGGCTCATCACCCGAGGAAGCCTTTGGGAATCAAGCGCTCTGTAGCGTAAGTGCGATCACCAAGACCGTGAAGTTAGGTCTCTGAACAAGGCTTTGAGACTTAGTTGCCAGAGATGCCATTCGCAGAAAGTCAAGTGCACCGGCGGAAAGCCCTGTTCTAGATGCCTGGTGGCTGGGTGTGAGAAAGAATGCAGATATATTAAACGCGACCGCAAAGTCCGTGTCGATGAAAGGTAGGGCTCCCTTGCCTATCCCGATAATATAATTAGTACTAAGGGTCCACACTGATGTCCGAACATTAGCTACCTAGAGCAACTGATCCAAGACAGTCAAGAACTTCATCGAAATCAGCGAGAGTCAGTCAGCAACATCACCTTCGGGGCAGAGAGTGGTGGCGTTCCAACCTCCACACGTAATCCAATATCAGAGAATGACTCCAGTACACGAAATCCGCTATTAAAGGACTGGGCGTGGTTTCAAACACAGAACAAGTCGGCTCTCCCCATCTATGTTAGCGAGGTAGCCTGTACTGCATTTGCAACGCGCCTGTGCCAATGCTTGAATAGCAAGGACGCTTCAACTTCAGACATGCCACGAATGAGGTATGTTAAGGAGTCTGCTCTGGGAGTTCTTTCATATGGAGAGATTGAATGGCCTAGCCTTGCCCGCGCTCGATTGCTTGTGAATACTGCGCTTGGCCACGCCAATCCACCATTCCACCTCGCACTGCGGAAGACCAGCGTGGACTACCTTCAAACTATTTACCAAAACGCAACCTTCGACGATCCTGTTTTAGTGTGCAAGTACTTTGCTCTTTTTGCTCTAGGTGAAGTATGCTCGGTTCCGAGTGGCAGACTGAACAATGACACTTCACCTGGCACAACTTACTATGCGCGTGCCATCAATATGATTTCTGTGCTACCGGAGAGACCCAACATGGCCCATATAGAGGCTCTCTTAATTCTGGTATTGCTTTCTCTCTTCCTCTTTACCTCGGGATTTACTGACCTGTATGAGGCACTTTGTAGTCAATTTCTGAACAGGTGGCATTCAGCCTATGTTCTGGTAGGAATCGCGTTGCGACTTGGATTGTCTGCTGGCTTCCATCATAACATCCCCGAGACGCAATACCCTGATCCCATCGCAAGGGAGAATCGCATTCGTGTGTGGTGGACGATATACATCTTTGATCGCTTTTGGGGGCTAAAGCTTGGACTTCCAATGCAGGTCAACGATGATGATATCCATGTTGATTTTCCTTCAAACCTCGCTGTTGAAACATTCCACGACGAGTTCGCAGACAGTTCATACCAGGTGGCTGTCATAGAGCTTGCCAGGATTTCTACACATATTATGCGAAATATCTACAGCCGCCAAAAATCTGCGGAAACATTATTACAAAGAGAGCAAAAGCTCCTGAACGAGATGAAGCAGTGGATGCAGTCAGTTCCTGATCATATTCGGCTCCAACCTGACACCCATAATCGCAGGTGTACCGTTCTTATTCATCTACAATTCAACTATGTGGGCTCTTGTTTTCCTCGGCCTTGTATCACTACTGACTGAACTAGTGTTTGATTCTTGCCATACGCCCACTATTGCTGGGCATACTCGATCATATTGCAACAACAGATTTCAGCCCCGAAACTACGTTATCGCCTGCCCTGGCCACCTTGACCGAAGCGTGCATTCATTCTGCACGGCACACCTTGATTCTCTGTGCTGATGAATGGACGAAAGGATCTATCTCCGTGTTTGGATACGCCTTCGCACAGTACATTTTCACATCGTCGCTTGTCCTTGTTATTTCAAATCTCCTCCCATATGGAAATGCGGATGACTTAGCATCTATTGATACCGCTGCGGAGATGTTAAGGTCTTTCGCCGCAGATGGTAACCTCATGGCCGGTGATCTTTACGAACATATTCAGAAAGTTCAAAAGTGCCATAGTAGCGGTAGATTCTCCTCACGGTTACCTTCAACCCTAGGCAATACAATGATTCAGGTTCAGGAACCTTGTGAAGATGATGCTCCATCTGTACCGCATCCCACAGCGACTACCTACGTACCGCCCACCAACTCACAGATATATCCCACCAGCGTTGCACAGCTTCCTATTTCAGACCCGCAGTATAAGACGGCAGAGATGTCCCTGTACCAACCAACGATGGAGGATTTCCTAACCCAATCGGTTACAGACATTGGTTTGTTAGACCCCGAAGAAATATCAACGAATCTTCCAGACTCGTGGCCTAGCATTCCGCTATGGACCAACGACTTCTGAGGGCGTTCCCATGTTGCACTAAACCTTGACCCTGATTCATGCTTCAGTCTATGATTCGATCGGTCACACTATCTGATATATTATTATACGGTCTTAGCTTCAGTAGCTGAGAGACGAACCAGTTTGCCCTATGTACTTTGACTGTGATAGCGAATGTATGTTTATACCTAAGCTGTACCGATATCCGAGCTACCCACATTCGGTTCGATGGAGGGTTTGTGTGTTGACGTTAACGACAAGACTCATAATTAATGGCTGAAAGCAATACGTTAACCATTTCCACCTGATTGCGACTATGGAATGATTCAAGATGCAGTGGTACTCCGTCAGTAGCCTGTAGCATTATTTATTGGGTCGTGTTAAAAGGACAGTTACATCCTTATTGATTGGAATAGGATACTTAGAAAGCACGCTTCAAATCTCTATCATAATAATTAAATCAGCAGGAAAGCTCCCACTAAGAATAAGCGCTGAACTAGTCTAAAGCAACAATACCACGGCTGGAGTCTGCGATCGATGCCCTGGGAGCCCAGCTATACCGCTCTAAGGGCTTGCTTGGTTTATTCGAACTGTGTGTTCAATATAAATGGACAGGCCTTCTGTAAGGTATCCGCAAATCGTCATCTAGTGCTGCTTATATAGTCTTTGATCACTTGGGTTGCAGTTCGCTCTAGCCCTGCAAGACTGCAACTACTTCCTCATGGCCATTCCTTTCAGCATACATTAGTGGTGTCAACCCTTGTCCGTCCTTTGAGCTGACATCGACCTTGTTTGAGCTTAGTAGTATTTCCACCACCTCCTTGAACCCCTTCTCTGCAGCATAGGACAGGGGGTCCGGCCGTCATCAGCTTGGACTCGGCCAGAGTCACAATTAAATCCGGTTCACCATTATCCGTGGCTTGTGGTATCCGCAGTGTATCTGTCTCTTTGGAGTCGACATCCAAGGTATCTGACCTCAGCAGAACTTCCACCACATCCCTATGGCCATTCTCCGCGGCATATGACAAAGGGGTCCGACCACCAATGAATTTAAAGTTAATATCAGCATTTCTCTCGACTAATAGCTTCACAACTGATCCATGCCCGTTTTCCGCCGCCAAGGATAGCGGCGTCCGAATGAAAGTATTTTGCTTGGGCTGAGTGCCAGGCCAATCGAGCAGCTGGGTGACAAGCGCTAGATCTCCTCTCTCTGCAGCCCGTGACAGCGGTGTTCGATAATATTGGTAGAATAAGGCTGCAATAGGCGCTCCAATGAGTCGTAGGAGTCCGTGGATTTCCTGAAATACCTCAGCTCTCCCTTCAAGCTTTTCGAGTCCTCTGGAGAGCTTCCGAAATGGACGTTCAAGGGGGAATAATATGTCGCCATAGAAATACCCGAGTCGAATTCCCATTTTTTGATAACCCTAAAACAACCTCGTGAAAAGAGCAGATTCTTCATCCTCTTCAACCCCACCTGCCTCTCACTGTTGATGTCGGCGGTCCCATCGCTGCATGGTAGGAGCCATAATCCTTGTGCTTAATTGCATGGTTTGAAGGGCGACACAACGGCGCCAGTCTACTTCAGCCCGATCTTTTCCTACGCCTGTAATGTATGCCTCGAACCTCTTCCAAAGGATGGTCTCATGTCGCACCCAAAGGTCCTCGAATTCAGGAAGTCTATAAACACGATTAACGTTGGCTTTCTTGTCAAGGAGCATTTTGACAATCTCCTGGGATCCATTCTAAATCGCTCGGGATAATGCGGTCCTTCCGCTTCGTTCTTCCTTGTTAATATTAGCCTCTTTGTCCAGGAGCACTCTCACAATCGTTCCGTGAGCATTGCTGGCGGAATAGTGCAGTGGAGTAGCTCCGTGCTTATCCTGTGTTGGTCGATCGGCTCCCAAGCCATCTCCTTAGCCTCCCCCTCTTTTACAACAGTAGCGACATTATGTCCTTATTGGCGCTCCGCGCTGCCCAATGCAGCGCTGTTCTTCCATAACTATCTTTGGCATTGATGTTCGTGTTCTTGTTGTTGACCAGTAATTTCACCATAGCTTTGTGCCCATTTCGTACCGCCCAGTGTAGAGCCGCCGTTCCATGGTTGTCTTTGGCGTTGATGTCCAGTTTCCCTCGGAGAAAACGTTCCAGCAATTGGTCGATTCCGAAGTATGCGAGAATGTGCAACTTCGTGACATCCTTCCTCCGTTGCAGGCTGTATTGTGAAAGGCTCATGACTCTTATTGCACATTGCAGCTTGTCACTCGTCTCGAGGAGTTCCTGAGCTTGCTCTTTGATAGGGCTCGCGTCTTTCTCACTTTTCCAGTCAAGCTCCTATCGTGCATGGGATCCCCACTGCTCAGCAGCGTAGACAACGGGAGGAGCACCTGCTAGTTGCTTCCTCAGGCTGTCCTCACTATTGGGGCTGTGGCCTAATGTTAAAAATGACTCGAGGCAGGTTGTTGCAATACCTGGAGTATCCCTGAGCCAGTCCTTTTGTTTTTTTTCTCAAGGTATACTTGAGCAGTTAAATGGAGTAGGCGGACTGTTCATGAGCTCTGGTTTATATCGACCAGGCATTCACAAAGGTCATCTGGAATCCTGGAGGCTGTTCCTTTTCCACAACCCAGAGCCAAAGCCCCGTCTAATTCTCCAACGGTCAGATAGCGGGAACGCCGAAGTGAGCCAGTACAGAATTTGTCTCGCAACCTCTAGTTGCCTTTTAAGCTTCCTCCTAATCTTTCCGCGGTGTCCTCAAGTGCTTTGTCCATGTTATCCGGCAGACCATACATCCAGGTAACGAATTCGTCCTTCCTTCGCGTCGGACGTAGCGTATCCATATGCAGTTTCACTAGAAGAAATCTACAAAGTCCAGGTTAGTGCTTCACACCCTGATAAATATGGTAATACTGACATTTCATCACTCCCCTTTACCACAGTATTCACAATGTGAACTTTCTCCTGATCTGATAGCCCTCCACTGTCGCGCGAGATGTCAACCTTGATTCGGCTATCCGCATATGAATTTAAGTCTTCTTCAGAGGGATGAATCTCCACGGTTGTCTACATGGGGAACAAGTATTGAAGGCGTCTCTGCGACCGGGAGGTGACCAGGAGGTTCACTGTTGGCTCTAACGAGCGAAGTTTGTTGAGTTCTTCCACAAACTCTTCACGAGTTTCTTTCCCAATTCATCCAGGGCATCCACAATGAGGAAGACTTTTGAGTATCTGCGGATTTCATGGTAGAAGTATCTTGTGAACTTCATCAACATCTGGAAGTGTATGCTTCTCGTCATCAATCTGGCGCAATTATTTCACCTCATCATCAACAGGACCCCCACGGGCGACAACCAGCTGCAGCAAAAGGCTAGCCAGGATACTGTCCATGGTCTGGCGAGCTTGACCCTTAGAATTGCAATATACGCAGGCTACACCAACCTTGTTATTCGCGTTGAACTCTCTCCGGAGGTGATCGACGATGATCGATCTGTTGATCCATCCTTTGAGCTTGAAACCCATTGCTTGAATGCCTCACTGCTCAGTAGCGTTGTGCCTGTCCACTGTGGTCTTTTTCTGAATAGGTCCTGCTGAGTTTGAAGGAAATTAAGTGAGGATAGCCAAGTATGAATTTTTTCTTTCACGAAATGTTTAATGTTAGCAATAATAAATCCTAAAAACACTAGATAAACGCTAGATAGTTAAGCGGCTTGCTCTGAGTCTCAATGCATATATTCCCTTGTGCGGACACATTTCAAGAGATCATATGTCCATTCTCTACTTTATACCTCCCAAGATATACATGATTGCCTCCAGGAGAAGCATCCGTGCTATTGTTGCGCTTAACCATGGGTTCTGGTCTAGGGATGCCATGCTGGTGGGAGTATTGTAACGTCATAATATCTGGCTTGGGTTCAGAATCCTGAGATATCGTGGTATATACAATGTCACATTTACCATATATCCAAGTTTGATCGCTGGAGAAAATTCCAGGGCAAAAGTCTAAGGATTAATTGACACTTATAAACGGTTTGGACACATGTGCACGACCCGCATGTTTTATTTCCTCTTTCGCCTTCCCTTCTTTTCTATTGTCGTTGCCCTTGCTTTCGGTGCAGCCTCATTCTGTAAAGGATGTTGCGGCCTTCGCCTCAGAGAGAGTCTTCAGCCTCATCAAGAGCAGAGGGTCCAAGCTACCCGGCTCAAGCTAGAGTGTTTGCTTCACTGAGTATGCTTTACACTATGTGACGTGTGATATGGGGCAGGTGCCTTGTGACGTTTGGCTTCTCTCAGACAAAAAGAGCTGGTCATGAAAAAGAAAGGCACCCGATTCATGACCCTAGCTACTCACGGCTAGGTGATTAATAGAGCCGAACCGTATCCTAGATGAGGTGCCAAGCCGACCAACTACCCTCCAACACACTAGCATACCCCTCTGTTACACATAGATTTGCTTAATAGACGAATGTTGGAGAATACGCTCAATTCTGTTTAGTTTCGGCGTTGACCGGTGGCAGTAACTGTGTCTTACAGGATTCCCTATCAGGACCCGGCGCTGGCACAGGAGACTTAGGCTTCCTGCACCTACAAATCTTCCAAAGAAAAGCTGTCTAGTGTTTTCGCCAACTGTGACAGTTCGACGAGCGTCAGCCTCCGAAATGGGGAACGTTTCAATGCGGAATCACTCGCTAAGGCTGCACGGATCGGCCCTGAGCCAGCCGTCCACTGCCACCCAAGGTGAGGAAGAAGGCTCGGAAATTGTTTCCGGTATGTACGGGATATCGCCTTATATTTCTAACCACAGAACAGTTATTCTAATACGAAATTTGTCAACTATACAACTTATAGAAGAACCCGAATATGCCGGGTTGGGCAGGGTTCTTTGTACACACACAGCGCCAGCTCCCAGGGGATGATCTACCGCACGATCGACATGTCCGGGCAATGATTGGTGGGGAGGACTTGGAGGGGTATTTACTAATGTGCTGACTCTCAGTAATAGCTCAGATGACCCTGTATAGCTGCCTAGTCTTTTTTTGTTTTGTACCTCCAACCTATCTTTCAGCCTCCCTGACCACGCCGAGTAGTCATTGAGCGCGGTTGTGGAATGTGTCGGCATTTAGTATGCCACGAGGCATAGTCAAAATAGTTTAAAATATGTATATATATATTTAGTATTTTTTCGCTTAATAGGTTAGCTTCCAACTACAGCTGCGACAAGTGCTTTCAGCGAACCACATCTCAGTTTCTGTGTGGTTACGACGTGTGAGTTTATTAGGGCACGAGTATTTGGCTGTCAATTTAAATTGCTTGGTAGGCGTGGAGCCTGACTACTACCTGAAACCCGTCAGGATGAGGCTGCAGTTTTATAACCAAATATAACATCAAAAGGTAGAGTCTCGACTATGGGAACCGGTCCTGATATTTCTATCCCTCCCGGCATTTTGATTTCTCAAAAATATCGGTCCGCCGCCGGAGAAGAATGTCCCAGAATAGACCGACCTGTCAGGACTCATGAGGCTTGATTCACTCGCAGCTGTCGATCGTACATCGGCAGGATCCTTTTCCACAACTTCGACAGGAAGCACAACGGAGAGGAGCTCTTTTGCATATGCTGCTGCCGTTGCTATGGCATAGCCGTGCCACTGATCGTTCTTGTGAAATTTCGCATAGTCACTAATACCCCGGATGACGAGACATGGAAAGTCACCAACCAATCCAGCAGCCTCCATCTCAAAACATATGATTCCCAGCTGGCGTGCCAGTCGGTCTCGAGGTTTAGCATCCTTCATTGCTTGGTTACAAGATGCAATCAGACCGTAGTGGATTCTCGGTTCAGTTGAAGACCGAGTAGGTCGGTTCACTAGCTGGTTGTGGTCGTAGCTTTCCCAACTACGACGAGGAGCCATGTGGTCATATTCAGGGTGGAAGAGCTTGTCTTCCTCTTGACCTTGATACGTGAATTCACTCGTATGGCTGGAAGTCATAATTGCCAACTGGGAAATGTGCTTCGAAAGGTCGCAGCCGTGCAATAAATTGTTCGCCTGGTGTTTATTCAGTGCCGTCAACAGCAGCTGCGACGGCTTATTCAACGTCCCAGTGCGCTCAAATCGCCCCTCTCGGATGACTTTCCCGTAGTGTACTGGAGCACTCCCCGGAAGCCTTTCGTCGGGTTGCTAACTACAACGTCTCCCAGTCGAATATCCGCGTCTCTGCTTGGTACTCCTCCGCCGATCCCCACCATCAATGAGAACCGGAGCGATGAAAAATCTGGATATCATTTGGGACGCCACGATCGTTAGAGGTATCGTTCCGTATACTCCCGATGGTAGACAGACGATGACAATATTGTGACAGCCTATAGTGCCGAGTGTGTAGGTGCTGTGATCACTTGGAGAACTTTTGAGTGATGTTGATGTTTTAGGAATATTGGGGGGGTCATAGCTGAATGTGTAGACAGCGAAGCGCTATGGTTTTACCTATGTAAATATCTTTGGATTGCACATCTTGTGGAGATTTAGTTTAAACAATTCCGCTAGACAACGCCTAATGGGCCTGGCAAGAGTTTTCAGGAGAGCCTTTTATGACACTATACGTTCCCGGCAGATGTATATATTTATAGGCTAAACTATGATCCACGAAAGCCACGAGAGACGACAGTACGTGACTATGATAGCAAGCCGGCTAGGAAGCGCCTAATTATCACTCACATGTATGCTCCACTATGCCCGCCCTAGAGTTCATCAAGAGTGCGACTATCAACCCGTAAAGACCTAATGAAGATATTAGTTCAGAGGCCGTATAAAGGATTGGCATTATTACTCACCCAAGACCTCTGCAAAAATTAGAATTAGAATCATGCCCACATAGAGTCGAGGTTGTTGCGCTGTTCCCCTCACACCAGCATCACCCACGATTCCGATAGCGAACCTATCGGCAACGTTAGACGAAACTTGAAGCATACCCAGTATTGGTGTGTTGACAATTCGTCCTTACCCTGCAGCCAACCCTGCAAGACCAACAGCGAGCCCTGCACCCATCTGGACGAGGCTCGTGTAGATGGTTACTTTCTGCGCAAGATTGTTTGCAATCAATACGGAAACGACCAGTCCGTAAATACCGAGTATTCCGGCCATGACGACGGGGACGATGTCTAAATATTATTATTCAGTACGCTGTGATAGTGAATGCAGTATTACATACTCTTCACGATTAGATCAGGTCTCAGAACACCCATGGAGCAGATCCCAACACCAGCTTTCGCAGTGCCATAGGCCGCACCGAAGGAAGTAAAGACGATAGCACTCGCACAGCCTACGGTACCAAAAAAAGGCTAATACTCAGATTAATTACTACCCTTTGTCGGTGTATCTTCATGTTTGGGTATATGGCGTTAGACGTACTGCGTAGACAGGGCTGCCGGTGCTGGAGTCAACATAGAATTCGAGGTTACCTTATAGCTATGCATATACAGAGGTCTTACCAAAACTCGGAAACCATGGTCACTTGCTGGTAGCGTGTCCTCAAGTCGCGGGAGACTACTGAAGCTGGAATCGTTGTCGGGTTTTGAGCCAAATGGTAAAAAGCACCGGAAAATATTTCACAAACGGAGTAATGGCGAAGAAGTAGGCGTCGCCTCCTCTACTATCCTTATACCCTGTCTGGTATTGCCTGGGTTATGGCATGAGCATTTAGGCAGCAAGAGACAGGCAGCCTAGTCAAAGAGGAAGCCGCATGAGACGACAAAGGTACGACTCTCGCGGCTTTCATCGGATGTTTCCGGCCGGAGTACATATAATATGCGCTAAGTGGACCATATAATACAATGAGACCTGCATATCAAGCACACAAAGACTAACCCTTGAGCGCCTATATTCGGCTTTCTTGGCATAGCCCAGGAGACGACCTCATCTAACAGTAGTCCTGTTGAGGCACCAGTGTCGGTAGGGGGTAGATTTGTGACCTATTGCTATAGTCCTAGTATTCCAGACGTCGAAAGAAGTATAGTCTAGTCGATGGGATTCATAAGACGTAGGGTGATATAATATCGGAGATCCTCACATCGGGCTTCAGTTGCATTGTGATCGAGCATACAAGGAGTGGCTCCCGGAAGTAGTTAGGGCGATGGCCAAGACGTGTCGTAAGGATCCTATGACGTGACTGTGAGTTTGTGGTGAAGACACACATTAAGAAATCAGACAGTATGTAGTGGTCTGGTCTTATTAGAAAATATATTGGTGGGGCGGATGCTGGAACTATAGATCCATCCGCAAACGCAATGTTACATGGCGGGATTTGGCTACTATAATATCCATGAAATTTCGGTAGCGCCAGAACGATATCAGGTTAGTAAATTGACATCCCTATAGCAATACAATCGCCTTTGACTTACTGTACCCTGTCAATCCAGAGCGTATCATGCCACTGAGACCTAGGGTACAAAAGATTCTCAGAAATAAAGGCTATGAGAGATTTCATGGATACTAGAAGCGCAAGGTGTCGTAACCTTTGCCCAAGATCTCTCGTACAGCAGTTAACAGCAAACACATGATGGGCATTGGACCTAGGTAGGGCTCACTGATACTATCATCTTCCTAGTATTCATCAAGAGTACTCAGAATATGACTCTAGTCTTGATTGATGAGGGTGAACTGCATACAGAATGCACTGGAGGATACAAACCACCGCAATCGTAGATAGCGCCACGGCATCTCCGGACGTACGGTCAAGGACTAATGGAGTTAGATGTGGTGCGGATGTAAGCCATGGAAACGAAACACATTTACTTCCGCTCTGTGTACCAGCAAATTAGTGTCCGCAATCTTTCGATGAGGCAGTAACGCAAGAGGCAGCAGTAGTGGCCTACACGCAAAACCTTCGTATCTTCCCGGATATACCCCCGTCCTGTTTATCGAGTAATCGGGGGATTGTTGCAATGAGACGCTTAAGCAACTTGACTGCGCCGTCGTAGAGCCTGGGGTAACTTTACTTTGTAGCATGACGTGATCTAGAATGATTAGTTCATTTGTTTCATATCATTAAATTTGTTCATAGAGGGGTTCGTATTGAGGTGGGGTGGGTGCCTTAGGATCGTCTAGAACTGTCAGAATCACTGTGGCAAAATCCTATTATATTTTGTATTCAGCTAGCAAAATTTGTAGAAGGAAACGATATACGAACGCACCCACAGGGACCATCACGATATTTCCGCACCTTACCTCTGTAAAACGTAGCCCGAGACTAGCAAGGATGGATGTAGGTGAGCCTCATTCCCGCCCCTTCACGGTACGGCTGGCGGACCTCGTTCTCTTTCTCCCCCTCGGGCTAATGGGAGCATATATATTACAGGCCATAGCATGTGTACAGTAGCACACGAAAAGCATCATTACAGCTTTGACATGGACATTTGAGTTCGCTCAAGTAACAATGGCTTAATGCCTGGAGCCGTGATATCTCGAAGTGGTTTGTTCTGGTGTACGATTACTATTACGGGAAAGAACTGAAGGAACGTTAAATTTATTGTGATATGGCACGTCTTTCAGTTTCCCTGGTTTTGTGGTAATAGTAGTATCATCAATCAAATTGACTCGATCGAAAACTTCTTGCCTATATTTACGGATACATCGATTCTCTACAGTACCAATAATTATCCATCTGGAGGGTAGGAACTACTGACAACGCTTCATGGAATGATGATTGTTGAGTTGCAAGTATAACATTTATTTGATCTACGTCAGTGAAATGGGAGCCCCCGAAGTTCCGACTCTGTCCATAGAGGAAGTATGTGAAAACAGGATGGAAATGATGGGCTGTACCCTTGTCTGACGCCGATCATGGGCTTGGACATCACACAACAGGCCGCGGCGACACCGATGCCCCGTCCCCTACTCTAGTGAGATAGGTTTCTTTGTCAATGTGGAATAGCCAAGTCGTGGAACAATGCATGTCAGACTTTCGAGCCATGATAGCGCTCATCATTGGCTCTGACCAAGGAGAAAAACCAGCCCATCCCCGACGACCCACTTGGCATCTTGGAACAAAGAAATTTAGCCGGAGAGGACCACTGTACATCGTTGGAGCTAATGTAGCTCGCCAACTGAGGAGGCCATTTTCCTGTCGTCGTACAGTGAGCTCTCCGGACTCACTGGTACGTGAGGAGGCCAGGCTGTTTGCTCGATCCCAAGACACCCCTCCCATTTCCCTTTATCCCAGAATTATACATCACCCCGCAGGTGCTCTGTATTATGCTGTTAGTGAAAGAGATAGAGACCGACAAATCATCCCCAAGAGAAAATCCTTGAAGCTTTAGCATTGAGTTGTACTTCCTGGAGATGGTGCACAAACCGGACTACGTCCTTACGCGAGACTACCTCGATAACAATCGGTGAGTTGACAGGAGCAACCGTCATTCAATTTCAATTTGATCGCCCTTGACTGACAATATATGCACCCTGCCCGGTTACACAGGATCAACCTCCATCATTACCTCTGCGTGGAGCTCTTCGGATATCTCACCGATCCGGAAATTCCTACAGCGGATCCCAATTTGAAAGTCGCAGACGTAGGGACGGGAACAGGGTCAGTCTTTTCTGTAACCCCGAAAAACATTTAATGAGCAGATTTCCATGTTGACATTGTGCTCGGGCTAGTATCTGGCTCACAGACTTAGCTAGGCGGTTACCGACGACAGTGCAACTAGACGCTCTTGACATCTCATTTGACGCCACCCCACCAGCTGAATGGCTTCCTTCCAATGTCCACACTCGCGTGTGGAATGTCAAAACAGATCCTCCGGAGGACTTGATCGGTGTCTATGATATAGTCTATATAAGACATTTTACTTTGGTCCTGCTGGAAGAGGAGGTGGAATCTGTTCTTGCTAGACTCTTCAAGCTCCTCAGTACGCTACTCTCTCTCGTTATTCCCACCGAGATAAAATAAGAACAAGAAGCTAATGCGCGAAATCCTAGAACCCGGTGGTTACTTGCAATGGATGGAAGTGGATATGAATTCGTGGCGTATTCTCAAAACCAACACGGACAACCAGTCCGATGCTTTGGAGGGACTTTTTCAAGCACTTCAAGGGCAGGACGACAGGTTAAGCCCGACTTATGTCCCCAGCCTCTCGTCTCGTTTTGAAGCTGCTGGGTTTGAAAACGTCAAGTCCGAAGCCAAGGAAGCACCTCCACATCTTGCTCTTGTTCTGCATGAATGCAACCTGTTAATCACCGATATTCTGCCGCGCAAGATGAAGAATGAAAAGGTGAAGGAGTTTGTCAAGGAGATAATGCCCCGGGTTGAGAGCGAGACGCGTGAAGGTTCCTGCTGGGCCTTTACTCGGTGGAGTGTAGTGGGGAGGAAACCCCAGTAGACAACACCATATGCTTTGGTGACCTGCCTGCATATCCCTAACCGGGGGTCACACTTCCACTGGCACAAATTTGGTTTACGTTACTTTATCCAGTGATTAATCTATGCCGGGTAATTTTGCCATTAGTTGCTAAGTCCTCACATGGTGTTCGATGTGGATATGGCTTGTTCTTTGGATCGGCACTCAATGCGCTCATGGCTCAAGAGTCCTATTAAGTTCTGTATAGAGGAATGAGGTCCCGTAATAATGTAGTGGAAGCGTAATAACTTTCGAGATGTACAATTTGCACATCGGTCGACGTCAATACAAACCCCGATCCTGGTAGTAGGCTTTAGTAACGGGAGCCCCTCATCCTGGCGCTTACAGTATACTATGTTAACACCAACAGGCTACAGCTCCAGAGGTAAGAAGGCTTAGCGTGTTATTGGAACTAAGGCCTTAGCTCGGTTAGATTGGATAACCCCACTTGGCTGGGAGCCTATATATGTACCTACACTGTGCCGCATCCCAACAAGGTAAACTAGGTGAGAATCTCACCTTAGCAAATAATGAGTGCCCCGCTGTTCTCGTCCCCTTCTTTGGCAATATTCCGTGTTCATCCGAGGTTGCATCCCGAGCCCGCAACTATTTCCTACGGAACTCCGGTTGCTCTACCGGACAGGGGGCTTCGCAACGTGAGATGCCTTAGTGTTACCGGACCATGCGCAGTTTCAGACAGTTATTCTTGATTAGTGTATAATCAAAATAGAAACTACTTTGTTGGCTGTGTAACATTTGTTAAATTATGTGGAACCAGCCCGCCAGTATGCACTATTCCACGAGGCTGAAAAGGTCAGCTGCTTCGTGGCGTTCAACCAAGGATACCCTAGACCGATAATTATAGGACATCTGTGAATATAGGATGTTGATCTGACAATCGTACACCACTTCCACTGAATAAGTAATTATTAACAATGCTTATATATGAGGGTAATCCACAGACTTACGCAACTAAATAGTAATATATATAGTCTTCAACTAAGATGTCCGAAAGACGAAGATATGATACAGCCTGGCAGACAGGATCTACCGTGATGTTCTAATATTCATAGAATAATTGAAGAAGGAAACAGATACATCGATTTAGGAAATGTAGTCGCGTTGTTTGTACATACAAACTCTAGTTCAGCACCTACGAGTAACTGCGCTTCTGATCTCGTTACTTATTGATAATTCATATTAGCATTACTAGCACTAGGATTCAAAGCTTTATCAACGCAGTCTGAGGTGTGCAAATCAGTAACGGGATATCAGCCATTCCTTTGTTGTACAACATGGACCTCGGAAGTCAGATTTATGAAGAGTATCTAATACGCAAACATTCCACACATTCAACACAGGATAATCCACTGATGTAGCCCTCCATTTCTCTGGGCTATCAACCGGGACACTACTAACTCTCTTTCTCAGTTTTTTTTTTTTTTTTTTTTTTTTTTTTTTTTTTTTTTTTTTTTTTTTTGGCAGGGATGCCGTTTCATAAGCTACTTCTTCACCGTTGCGATATTCCATAGTGGATATGATACCCTCGATGAAAGTAGAACAATATGACTCCCACTCTTTCAATATATTAACAACCCTTCTGGAATATATTACATGAATCTTTTATATCGAGAATTTAAACATATATATATAAAATAAAACTGCTTATGTGTAATATAGCAAGCTTTGGGCGTATTAGATTTGTGAATCCATTGGTTTGAGTCAAGAAATATAATGAGCTGTAAAGCAGCTGTTGAAACGCGTCTATTAGAACAGCCGATTGCTTGCAGCTAGAATGAAGTGTGAGACAGTACTATCGTATGGGTCTTGTGCTTCGCCGCTGCCCCCTCCATATAGCTGTACTATGTAGATTCTTGCACATTTGCGTGATATTTGACCTTCAGCTTCTCCATGATAAGCGTTCCCAATCTCCCCACTGTCCCTGCTTTCGAGATTTCTGTAATAGCCACATCAACCTTGAGTCGGCGGCGAGTTCAGTTCCTGATCTCAATTGTCATTATTGAATCGATTGGGATATTGTAAATCTCCTCATCGGTCATATCTTCCTCCGTATAATTTGATTGTATTATCCATCGCCAATCCCCCATCAAATTCATTTTAGTATGTAGAGTATAGTTTGCTTCCTTGAATAAATAGTTGAGAAATTTTGAGTTCTATATTAACGCCGCCTCCATGACAATCGGCATTCTCGCTATGATAGCGACATTAGTAACGTGTAAGACCTCCCCGGTTCTTGAAACCCTTCCTAGAGCCGGTATGGGTATACCAGAAAATACTTTTATCCGCGTTGCTTCGTGTTTTGCCAGGACACATATGACACCTTAAAGGCAGAATCAAGGACCTCTTTCATGTCTGAATCTGGTAGTAGAAGAATCAATTCGGAGGTGGGATCTCCCGAGGCAAGGTCCCGCATAGAACCACCCATTTATCAACCCGAAAAGTATATACGAATCCCTAGAATGGTTATATATTGAAAGCAGCCAATCTGATGAACTTTGATGACAGGAAGACAGAGGATTGCGTTCAACCAGCTAATAAATTTCGAGTAACAGCGCTTGGCACATCGACAGTTGTCCTGCTCAAGTCAGCCAATTCATTGGCTTCAGAGAGTCTGCATGCTTTCTGCTTGGAATGGCTGACATGCCTAGGACAGCTGACCTGAAGATATCTGGCACATCCTACTGGTATAGTCGACCACCGCTAGAGACCTATGTCTGGACTCTTCCATTGAAAACCATGAAACCGTTGTCGGCGTCTCTGAGGTCGTGGAAGATTCCGAAGATCGATGTGACATAGTTTCCAAACAGGCATAGCATGATAATCGCTCTCGTATTGGTATCCAAAACAACTGAGCTGGCTTTTTTACCCCACTTCGAACAAGTCACTCCCGGACTGCAGATCATCTCTAGGATCCAGCGGCTTTACCCGTGGTGGGCCATCGTTCTCCCCATTTTCTTTCCGCAAAGATAAACGGACCTTGTTGAACAACATTATTCTTGATGTAAATCATGCGCGTTCCTTCGCAGTTACAGCATGAATGGACAGGTTTGTGGAAGGGAAGATTGTGTCAGTTAACGTAAGTATCGGAGACTTTCCCGCTCTGCTTTTCAGCCAGCCTCGTCTCGCCGATCACACATACTTGAAGGCTGGCTGAACCACTCATGCCAGCTGTCGTCGTACTCCATGCAATTGTCTAGCTTGGGTCACAAAGTTAGCAATGCCAGCATCGGACTTTCTGATTGCCCGACGAATCAGACTATCTCATGCGCGTGATTCGTCCAAATCAAATGTTCAGCTTCTCCCTCCCATCGGCGAACGACTGCGATTTGTGCCTCTGCTGCAACATTCCTAAAGCGTACAGGTGATCTACGGACTTACTGGGAAGGGCGAGAGGGGTGGCTTCCCCCTCTCAATTATGAGATTACCACTTATTGAACTCCCATGCTCGGGGCTGGCTCGAACTTATAAGCCCCGCCCTGGTATCTCGCGATGAAGAGCAACTCCATCCTTGAGAATCATCAATAATTCTGCTTTAACTAGGATTGACAACCATGGCGACAGAAGCAATCATTCAAGACTTTCTCACGAATGAAGTACCGGTGTTTCGAGTGGGTGAGGTGGAATACGAGCGTTCCGTTGCGACGGCCAATCTCCTGTACCGGTTTACTCGACCAGATTGTGTTGTCCAGCCTCGGGGCAATGGCGATGTGCAGTACATTGTCACACAAGCAAAGGCTCGGAATGTCTCGCTTACCATAAAGAATGGCGGTCATTCGTATGCTGGATTCTCCAGCGCCGAAACCGGAATCTTGTTGGACCTGGTCCGGATGAAGAAAGTGACGATCGATCGGAAGACAATGATAGTCACCCTGCAGGGTGGCTGTCAATGGGGCCACGCGTACAAACAGCTAGTCAATGAGCGTATGAATGGCGCTATCATCAACGGTGGCCGCTGTCCGACTGTGGGTGTGAGTGGCTTCACCTTAGGCGGTGGTCTTGGTCCATTTACCCGCAGTTTCGGCATGGGGTGTGACACCCTTAAGGAGGCGACTATCGTCACTGCGGATGGCAAATTAGTAACAGTGACAGACGGTGATGACCCCAAATCAGACAAGGGCAGGCTCTTCTGGGCGCTATGCGGTGCCGGAGGTGGCAATTACGGAGTGGTGGTCGAATTGAAGCTCAAGATTCAGGAGTTGCAGAACAGCGGAGGGGAAGTGGTCGCAGGACGCTTCACATGGATGCCCAAGGTGGACGAGATGGATGATTTTATGCAAACAATGATTCGCTTCTACACCACGGACTGGCCGGAACAGATGACTCTGGATAGCTCCTGGCTGTGTGATTTAAAGCAGACTTCCAGTGAACTGGGCGTTCGAGTGCTGTCCTATTTCGATGGTAGCAAGGACGAATTCGACAATGTGATCAACACATTTGTACAACAGCCAGTGCTCAAAAAGCAATTAAAGCGACGGTCCATGGCGGAACCATCCACCCGTTTCCTCCATGAGACTCTCGTGAGCCAGTGGTCCGAAGAAACCGTGAAGTCCTTCCCCACCAACCGTTCCTACCAGATCTATTCCTCGTTTGTCTTCAAGAACGACCGAAGCCGGATGAAGGCCGTTACTGAGGCCATCCGTAAGGAGATGCAGGCTTTCCGCAAACTATTCAATGGGGAACAGGGGCTGCTACAGGTGACCTGGATTCATTCTGGCGGCGAGGCCAGTAGGAAAAAGCGCTCCGCAACGGCCTTTCGCTGGCGTGATTGCACCTACCACGTTTACATCATGTTACAGTGGGAGGATAAATGGCTGGAGCGTGACATGTGGGGTTTCCTTGGACTGTTCAAACAGAAGCTGCAGCCCTACTCGATGATGGGACGGGCTGCGTTCATCAATTTTCCTGATCGCACTCTCACCACTGAAGCTCACGAGAAGGTCTACTACGGAAACAACCGTCAGGAGCTACAGCGAATCAAGCGAATCTGGGACCCCGACCATTTCTTCGATTGGAAACAGGGTATTCAGCGTCCGACATCTACCCGAGAGGTTCAGTCCCGGATGGCTACAATCCAACTCAGAACTGAGCCGGACACAGGCACAGCCGCTGCAGATGAGGAGGAAGAGGGAGGATATGAAGTTTCATTAGATGAGAAAGATCTGACCGACAAGATCGCAGGGTCGCAGTGGAACGACGTTTCCCTGCCCCCTCAAAACGCCGTAGGGGGAAGTGGTGTATTTGCCTTGACAGATCTGGGATTCTGAGCTCCATTCATTCTCCATTTCATATCTGGAAAGATGTACAGACTAAATGAGACACAGCAGTCCGTAGTAACAAGCATCCTCCAATTCAATGCGTGAAAGTGAACGTTCCCTGATCTCCTTTCCCTTCCCAGTCCCCTTCCATCACGCTGCCATCTTCATCTAGCTCGCCTCGGTAGATCCACGAGTGTCCCGCATACTGTTTGACAAAAATCACCTGGTGGGCAGATAACACCATCCCCTTGATCCAATACGCACCCGCGTTGTCCACTCCCTTCCCTACAATCGCCATCTGTTCTTCCTTTTTCCCGGGAGATGCGGTCAACTCGAACTCACACGGCCAACGGGTGTCTTCCCTGGCTGCGCTGTATGTTCCTTTCCATCGACCATTGATGCGCCAGGTTCTCTCCCTATCACCATCCGTTAGCACACACCACTGTCAATCGAAGCAGATGTGTTGGCAGCTTACCCCGCGGATACGACATCCTCATCGCCCACCTGCTGAAAGGCAAAGAACCCCATAGGTCCATTGCGAATATCCCCCCACGAGCCATGGAGCACACTCAGTGCTCGATCCAATTTCCCAGAGTACGTCCATCCATGGCTACTGTAGTTCTTCCGTAAATTTATCAAGTTCTTTGAGTCAAGAGTTCCCACGATCGTGAATGAGCCAGCATCATCAAACCCTTGTCCATTGATGCGGGCCAGGGTGCGGTCGTTGGGATCGCTATCAAATGAGAGAAAGAACTCAGACTCGCCGTTGGTAGCTCCATTGCCATTGTCGAACGTGTAGACGCCGACCCATTGGCCATTTAGAGATCTAGGTACAGATTATTTGAGTATTCTTCACCTTCACGGGTAGTATGCTCGTATGGAAGGGAGTGGAATGGACTCACTTGACCTCGATAGACATTGCTCTTAGGTGAGACGGGAGAGCTATTTGTTCTTCTTAGGAGTGCAACGTCCTCAAGCGAGTCCCTCGGGACTATATATATGTCAGGCATGCTTGACAGGCTAGCCTGGAGTGGAGTCACCCTCACGTTCAGGCACTGGGTTCAAGATCCTGACGAATAAGAATTATCGTGACGTGTCCGAGTTGGTAGTGAGACCAGGTGAGTTAACCCCGGTAAAAGTCAAATGAGCAGAGGTCCTACTTCAGCTGCTCCACGACAGGTAGTTCGTAGTTCAGGTGTCATCTAGTGAAACCATTCATTAAAGTTCATCTATTGGTTATCCCCGTGGCCAGACGAAAGTCGACATTGTACGGGGGCCAGGGATGAAATCTCTTTGCCTGTTCTAATTAGAAATGGCACATTTGGTCCAAGTAGATATTCAGAGAGGTATGACATCTATCCCTGGACTCCGAAGTCAGAATTGCGCGATTCCGTAAGTTTTATACAGGCCTGGGCCAAAAAGCATACGTACAACCAGAAAGACTGCAGACCCGAGACCAAAAGCATCATTGCAAAGCATCTAGCTAGGTAGGTAGGTTTATATCTACCGCTCGAAAAGAGAATACAGAGAGATTAAAAATCAAAAACATACAACAGGAGGGATTCGCTGGTGGTCACCCACCCAACTACTAACCTCCCGGCGTGTGGCTTAAGTACGGCTGAGCGGACGGGAAGCCCTGTTCTCCACACCCTATGGTCGTATGTGCTAGTCTGTACTAAGAAATAGCTTTATATACCAAGAAAATTCCTTCCGTTTCACATTCGGCGCGGCTGTTCATGGGCGTGTCCACATGGGCTCGGGCCTTCGGGGAGCCACTGTTAGAAGAAGTAATTGTCACCGCCGTCGCGAATAAAGACTACAAGCCTTCGTTTTGGTTTTTATTTTTATTCCTTTCTGACGGCGGACCAATAATATATAAAAGCCAGCACAATGGCATGCTATCTTCGAGTAACCATGTCTATGTTATGATTTCCACCTCTATCAAACTAGCTATCAACAATCACAAAATGAAGATCCAGCTCCTGTTGTCACTTATGACTCTTGGCTTTGCCCTGGGCGAACCCATCCCTAAAACAGGCTCTCTCGCAAAGGCAGACAGACGACAGCAACCCCAGCGATACTTGCGCCACGTATCGTGAACAGATTGCCGAATGACGGTGTTGTTGGGTAAATGTAATCCTAGAAGATGCCCTGTCCAATAACAAAGAAACCTCTGAGCTGCTATCCATATAGTGTCTATACGGCCCGTTCATATTTGTGTGGATATTGCCCTTTGCAAGGCTTATTTGTTACTGGCTGACTCGGGCGGATTTACAAGGTCCTCCTCGACTGGTGTACCTTGCAATGCGGAGCTAGATGGGAGAGAACTATTACTTTATACAGATCACCTGCATTAAGGTCTAGCCAGCTGTGGAACTGAGCAAGATATGGGAGGGTATCTAGTAGACTCTCGTGAATGGACTGGTAGCTTAACAAGGCCATTTGTCCCAGTGTACCTGCACTTTCAACAAGAAGCTCCGGATGAGTACGCAAGTCAGTCGGACCTCTTATGACATGTCAGACGCAATTCTGCAGACTGCAGAATATCACGGGTTATAGTGTGGCGCAGTCTTAGCATGATTACATCTAGACTTCCCCTACATTGAGGACACCCTTTCCTTCCGCTTACCTTGCCCACGAGATGCAGACTAGCCTTCCTCGTCAATATGGTCAATACTGGATTCCCGAGCAAGGCCTGCCACACCTGCCGCCGTCGCCGGGTGAAGGTGAGTTCCCACCTGACCATGGCAATATCGATCACTAATACACAGCAACTGTGACCTCGGCCGCCCCGGCTGCTTGCGCTGTAAGAAGTTCGGCCATGAGTGTCCGGGCTGTAGAGACTTCAGTAAGCTGGGGTTCAACTTGCGGATCCTAACCCCTGAATCCTACCCGCGTCAAAAGAGGCAGAATTGCGATCGGTAGGTGACTCAATGCTCTGAGCGAAAGCATGATCAATATTTCCAAAAAGCTGTAACGAGACAACCACAGTTAGCATTCGTATATGCGCCGACTGAACATTGGGAGGCACATGCCAAGCCTTTTCTTCTCGGCCAATTCACAATAGTAACCTTACATGGCGCTCGTGTGTACGGCTCGCTCGACTTTCTGCCGCAACTACTTGAACGCGCTGGTACTGAGTCTACGCTGTATAAGGTGTGCGATGCTATTGCGTCTGCCTACTTTGCCAACCGGTCACGTTCCGATAGTATTGAATTCGGCCATCGAAAGCTGTATGTCAGAGCTTTGCAATCTCTATCAAATGACGTTTCAGACGTTGAGAAGCAAAGCCAAGACACTACGCTGGCGGCAGTGTGGCTGCTGTGCTTGTATGAGGTAGGCTAGTTCTGTTGTTCACACCGTGTTTACAAAGCTAAGACATCTTTACATAGCTCATAGTCGGCGCACGGGGCCAAGAACCTCGGGGCTGGAGGACGCATGGTGAAGCATTGATCGGACTATTGCGATTGCGAGGCCAGAACCAATTCCAGACTAGAACAGGTTGCCAGCTTTTCCAGCTAGCGTACCAGACCGTTGTATGTTCTTTGATAGGCTGAATGAAGCCCCCCTCCGGGTTGGTTCTAACGTTCTATGGTATAGCAAATACAAACGATACGAACAGGCCAGATGCCGCCACCGGAAGCAGTCTCTCGGTTGCAGTCAATGCAGTCATCTCCATGGCGAGGAACCTGCTCTTTCTGCCAGCATTTCTGTACGGTGACCTGGCCTCACGAATTTACGGCACGATCTGCGATCTGATCGACCAAGGCTCATATGATAAGATGCTCGAGAGCATTGACGACATAATTATCGATTGCAAAACCCTGGAATCTTCGATAGATACAGTAGTCACTCAAGGCCCGGCCTTACAGTCACAACCAGGTCCATCAGATGACCTAGCGACAGGACAAAGTCACGAATGGTTGATGAAACAACATGCCGCCAACTATCTCGGTGCATGTCTCTTTCAAGTTTATCAAGGAACTGTAGAATTACTTTCCCAGACACTGAAAGCTAATAGGTCGCCGAAGAAGCACACTACGCTCCTATACCTACGTGAGTCCAGCATCGAGCGTTTAAAACACCTAGCAGACCGTACCCTAGTGTCTCTCGCGCTACTTTTGCCGGTAAAAGCGGCCATTGCTGACAGACAGGCTCCAAATATTCCAGCATGGGGACACGCCCTGAAGCTGTTATGGCCGTTGGGATTAATTTCCTCTTCCGTCCATGTGCACGAGAACCAGCGTGGTGCTGCGAACCTGGCCTACTTCGAATAGGTTATGAGGCTGGGATTATGCAGGCTGTGGGGAGATAGTATTAACGGATAATGAAGGAAGAGCATGGATACGCGATGTCTATTTAATATCAACTTCAAAAATTTGCAACTATACAAAGGTTGCATCGAGGGACAACGATAACAATTCAGCTCTACATGTATCAAACAATCATAGTCAAAAGAAAAAAAAAAACCCAAATTAAACTCCCATCCTCACCGAGCAACCAGACCCCACAGCAACGTATCCAAAGATTGTAGTGATCAAGAACGCGAAGTCGGGTTCTCAAAGATCTCATCCAACCAGTCCATAGTAGCCATCGCCAGCTGGGGCTCAGCACCAATAGTACAATGCTCTCCCGCACCAACATTATTCTTGAAAAGATGATAATAAGCCTTATCACCAAGCAAACGTGCCATCCTCTCCGGCTGACCAGGCGCGATATGGTCGTCTTGACCCGATGCAACAAACACCGGACAAGTGATGTTATCCAGCATCGTCTGGTCGATAGCCATTTTTTTCATTTTAGTCATCCATTCGAAAGGGCTGCTAGTCTTAAAAGACCATAATCCCTGATCAATACCCCAAATCTGACTCGTGTCAGTGGTTTCCTTGTATGCTTCCCAGACTATCGCATCGAAGGCCGTCTTGTTCCCACTTTGATAGAGTTTTTGTATCGAGGCCGGGAACTGCTGCAGGACTGTCTCGTGAAGATCAAGCATTCCATCAATTGCCAGGACAGCAGCAAGACGGTGCTCACGGGTGGCTGCCAAAGGCGCCAACTGACCACCGAACGAGATGCCTCCCAACGCGATTCGGTCAGTGTCCACGTCGTCACGGGTTCTTAACCAGTCAACGACGGGAGTGACCACACTCCACCAGTCGGGGATGAAGCCAATGTTTGACTGGCGACGTACTGTAGGCTGTCCGGGCCCCTCGTAGGTGACAAAATTCCAGCCGCGTGCGAGGATCTCTTTGCCCAGTTGATGGTAGGTATCTTGCTGGGCTCCATCGTACCCAGACCCGATCAAGATCGTGGGAAGTCGTTTGCGTTGCCCGCTCGTCGCGTTGGCGTGTGATGACTTCGGGGGGGGATGGAAATATATAGGAATCTTGTACTCTGTTCCGTCGAGCTCCACCTGCTCCGGTGGGTCAGGTAGCAGCTTCATGGCGGTGTCATAATGGTCCAGCACGGAATCCCACAATGTTTGAATGCGGGGATCGGAGGCATTTCCGTGCAGGAAGAAGTCGGCTGCGCGATAGTATGATGACGCACGGAGGTGCGCTTCACGAGCCGAGACGGGAAACCTCGTGGTATTAACCGACATGGCCTGGTCAGCAATTTGGTCTGCCAGGTACTTGAACTCTCGATAGAAGCTTTCCATGTCGCCTGGCTTGATTTGGGAGGCTGCGCGAAGGATCTCACCCGTAGCAGCACCGCCGCCATTGGCGAAAGAAAGAAATGTCTCCAGGACGAAGGCAAACTCAGAGTCACTACTCAATTGATAGGTGGACGTCGTGGAATTGGTGATGGTGACGTTGGGAATTGATCTACTTGCTGTCTGTTCTTTGCGTCAGTGACTGATAAGCCAAGAAAGTATTCAAGGGAGCGATATACGGCGAGGGTGAACAGCGCCCCAATACAGAGCGAGGACCTGAGACGCATTGCGATGAAGTGTTTTCACAGAGGATGTAGGATCTTTGACTTGAATAAGAATGCTTTGATATTGATATCACTCGATAAGACAATAGCTAAGAACTCGAGGCAGGAAGACAACACTTTATATATTTCAGAAGATGGCTAAGGAATACTTTAATTGAGGTGTTTGCCTTCGCATTCATATTCAGTAATTCTTCGCAAGTACATCCGTGGCTCCATTGGGATGTCAGATACGAGGTCTGTTTGCCTGAATCGCATTTCCTGTTTTGGCAACCAGTTCGGACTGACGATGAGCCCGATGCTAATTTGTCGATCTCTAGACCTCAGCCGCCGCCACGGGGCAAACAAGCAACGCTCATCGTTGCCATTTCAGGTAATCCATTCGAGGCTAGTCCTCTCTAAGAAAGGCGGGTCGGTAAGTTGCAAAAGCTTGGCCTAGGGGGTTACTAAGCCTGATTCCGTTAGCCATGCGAAGACGAGAGTCCGATTGGCCTCCGTCTGACCCACACTTAGTCAGTCCCAGGTGGGGGCCATTTATAGCACGAGCACGGAGTTCTAATCGTGACCATGCATCAAACCGTACCCTGCCCTGACCATATGATTGGATTCATTGTTTCAAAATCAAAAGGCTCGGAATTCCAAATGGAACTGTCCAAAGTTACAAACTATCCCATACTAAAGCGATTCGTTGTGATTCTGCAAGCCCCCTTAGACAAGGCTGTAGGTAGCGGACTCTTCATCGTCTTTAGGCGAAGTGTAAGCTTTGATTTTGGAATTCTGTAGGCATATGACAGGGTACCAACTGGCTGTGCGAGAAATCAAAGAACTAGTATATACTGGCCAGGCATTAAAGCTTGTAATTAGATAAAACATAATGTTAGATTGCCTATAAATTTGAACAATTCTCATACCAACCATAATGCAGTAAAATATTCTTTAATACCTGTTTTACTATCGAATGTACTTTCTGTCTTTGAATAAGCCCTAAGAACTTTGGTACAAAAAGGACAGCACTACGACTGAGTTGGGAACATAACTTGCTCTAAAACAGGTACAATTCTCCGAAACTCTATATTTTCGGGTTACACTGTTTATAATACCTCGCCCCACTCTGAAGGAGTCACACTAAGCTTTGACATTGCCGGTAACATCCCGTTCCGTTGCCCGATAATTTATCGATTCTTACTTGACTGGTTGCCTGATTTGTCCCAATGACGTTTGTGGTGCTGCTCACCATTCAGCCTTGTCAGTTCACAGTTATCGTTCTTTTTATGTTGAATCAATAAAGGCGAAAAGTTTCGATAAAGATGCGCCAAATTATGCGGGCCAGGACAATTTCTTCGATGACTTAGGCGTACCACGTAGGCCAATGTTATGCATTATTGATGCTTAACATGCTACTATGCGCTTTGCGGGAGTATTGGCTATACAATATAGAACCCCCAGCTAATACACGTCCGAGTGAACAATAACCATGAAGATGTATTTTTACTTCAATGCTAATCGAGATAAATACCGATTTAATCACCATATGCAGAAGAGGTAGAAAGATGCATTAAATATGAACGAACAGATAAAATCATAGGGACTGTAGATACTAACTTACTATTCTCAGGAGTTTCGTAGCGCTGGATAATGCCATTTGCTCTTTTCTTTTCTTTCTTTTTCTTTTAAGCCGAGATTTCAATCCACAGATGACGGGGAGTACGCTCTTGTCAACAGATTTCATAAATTCTCTACTACTGATTGACATATGTCCAACAAGCTCTGCAGGTCGTGCTTCCATAGGATATCAAATGTAGCCAGACGTCCGATGAGCAGCCTTCTGATGGGTGCCCTACTGGTGTGGTGGCATGAAGTATGGCCAATCAGCATATATACACTGGGACAGTGGAATATAGTCACTCGGACAGACTACCACGTCGGCTACCCTAAAGGTTGATTTTATTTTTGTGTCCGGTCAGTGGTTGATTGCCATCACCAGTCTCTGTTCGGCTTAGTTCGAGCCTGAAGGCCGAAGGTTCACCAGGCTGCATCTACCCAGGACGCAGACCACTGATGTTAGCAAGGATGTACCATACACATCAAGCAAGCGTGCTGGACAGCCGAACGGTTTACATGCCGTCAAACATTGTATGTACATCTGTGAATAGTCTGCTTGCAACCGGTTGATATATTCCTTTTTGCTATATGCCAAATCCAAGTATTTCTATGGAAGATTAGAATTTGGAGTCGATTTCGAACTTTATGCCTGCCGGAAAGGCAGATTTGATCGGGGAAGTCGCAATCAGCATACCTTTGTTTCTCAATTGGTGTTCAGGACAGGGCACTATGGCTGATGCGACGTGTGTAGTTACCGGCTCAAGTCGTGATATAGGAGCTACAACTACCATCAAGTTGGCTCAGAATGGTGCCAATGTGGTAGTGGACTATCCTTTCTCTGCTGGCGCGGCTGCAAGGATAGCAATACCTAAGGACTCAACTGCCTTCTAGTGTGCCCGGATCTGTTGCACAGACAAAGCTTGAAACCCATATAGATCGACCTCCACTGTTCTCCTCGCATTTTGTTATTAGGGTGGGTCTCGCCGCAGTCTATACTCCAGACGGGTTCGAGGTGGGTCTGCAAACGAGTTAATCCTCAGTCAAGAGTCTAAACAGACCCCTATATATACCTGGTAAAACTAGATATATGTGGTTTGCATGGATAAATGAAGCGCTAGTTAGTTAAATAAAGAGCCAGGCTTACTAATCGAACAAGTTGACCTCGGCACTTCGGAAGCTGCTGCGGTATCTTGTATGGGCAAGCCAGGCTGAAAGACAAAAAAAGTGAAGAAAAGAAAAGACAGGCCTTGCATTATCCACTGCACACTTACACAGTCGCCTTATGTCTTTGACCACCATTTCACTGGGTCAAGTGAGAGCTAAGACGTCGCAGAAGGACGATGATCACGATAACGAAAGCGGGGCTGGAAATCTCCCAGCCTCACGGTCAGAATTTATCCGTAGTCAGCCTTGTCACCCACGGCGTGTGGCTCTGGCTCCGACAAGGAAACCTCGCCTCGCAACAACACCCATCACATAATGGATTCCCAACGGAAGAGGCTAGCCCATCGGGATTACAGGATAGGTTGGATATGTGCACTGCCAAAAGAGCTCACCGTGGCGATAGCCATGTTAGACGAGCAGCACGAAAGGTTGTTGCCAGCTTCTTACCGGGATAATAACACATATGTCTTCGGAAAAATAGGAAACCATAATGTCGTGATCGCTTGTATGCCAATGGGAGTGACAGGCAACGCACCTGCTGCCCTTGTAGCGAACGATCTGTTACATAGCTTCCCTCACCTCCAGTTTTATCTGATGGTGGGCATCGGCGGCGGTGCTCCCAACGACCAAAACGATATCCGCTTGGGTGATGTCGTCGTGAGTGCTCCAACGGGTCAACACGGAGGAGTTGTCCAGTATGACTTTGGAAAGACTCTGGCAGACGGTGTGTTTCATCGCACTGGAACTCTCAATCGGCCACCAAGCGTCCTCCTTTCGACACTGAGCTATTTGAGGTCCAGCTACGAACTTCTAGGGCGGCCAGACTTCCTAAGGCATCTTTCAGCGGCCAGATCTCGCTATCCCCATCGTGCTGCTGCCTTTTCCTATCCTAGCACATTGTCTGATACCTTGTTCAAAGCCGACTACGATCATGCCAAGCCTCTTCAACCTTGCGAAGGGGGATGCGATCGCAGACGCGCTGTGCGGCGACCTCTTCGCCGAAACAACAATCCCAGCGTATTCTTCGGAAATATTGCATCGGCGAACCAGGTGATGCGCCACGGATTGACTCGGGATAGAATTGCCCGGGAGCATAATGTGCTTTGTTTCGAGATGGAAGCAGCTGGTTTGATGGATCAGTTTGCCTGTCTTGTCATTCGTGGGATTTCAGACTACTCTGATACACACAAGAATGATCAATGGCAAGATTACGCCAGTGCGGTCGCTGCTGCATTCGCGAAAGATCTTCTTCTGGTTATCCCTACAAGGGCTCTGAGTGGTGGGCTACCTCGTTCACCGGATACGGATAGCCTGCATTCCGACATGCCTCTTACAGACGTGCATGATGAAGAGGACGCTGGAAGACAGGACGACAGGACAGAAAGCAATTGCGCCACTGAAACAGTGGCCTCTCCATCCACACCGGATACTACTGAAGCCACTGCCAGTGGTCCCCTCCCATCACAGAACTCCACCTATCCGGAAATCATTCAATTACGGCCACGCGTGCCGCTCAATTGGCAGCAGTTTCACTCGTGTAAGCACTTGCCTCCTATGGCGATTATTTCATTGGCCTTGGATATATGAATAACATTGGTACAGTTCCACATGAGGCACTTCAAGAGCCGCTCACCACCGCCGTTCCCCTTGGACTTGACCGATCTCTAGATTTCGAGCTATCCATAATAATGGCGCAGCGGCCTGATAGTAGAATTGGGGTGGTCTACATATGTGATGTTCATCTTGAGCCAAGGAGAAGCTCGAAAAATAGGATCATTAGGATCGGTAGTACCACCGATGTCTACAGGCACTTGAAGGCTCGTCTCAACAGCTCTACCCACGGTAGGCTCCGATTAATCACTTTCTATCCGCGGCCAGAGTCAGAATCGGACACCTACAGACAAATTCTGAATTGCGGCCAAGTAGAACTCCTGATTCATACAACCCTGCAAAAGTTCAAATATGATAAGAAATGTCAGTGTGGCAACAACCATACTACATTATTTGAGATTGGTGAAGATGAACTGGACAACATCTTAAAGACTGTGGAACATTGGGTTTCCTGGAGTGAACGGAAATTCGGTCACATCGTGGTCCCGCGTGGCGGCTAATGGTCGAGATACATCTATGTAGCAATACACCCATTGGTCAAAGAAGAACACTCGTTCATGTATTTACTCTATGTTCTGTTTAGTTTTTTATGTTCAATGTCATAATCATGGGAGCATTTGTTCCTAGTGGTAACATAATTTGTTCTCTGTGCACCAACAGATAGTTATATATGGTCACATTCATATCAGCACCATTGAATGAATTAGCCCGGAATGCTTTTTCTTTTCCGGCTCCACAACCTCGGTACATCCAAAATCCGGACCATTTCTCTTCAAAACCCGATAGGCTGCTCCGTCTCAACAGCCTCATATGCTGCGATAAGATCGGCCTCCCACTTCAGATCTACCTCATGGGGTCGTAATCACCTGGTTCCTTTGTAAACCTTTCACCCAATGAGTGTGACAGGTGCCAACAAGAGCATAGTATAGCTTAGGATAAAGTTCGCAGTATTCCAGGGTGTAAAGCCCCGGTAGCCAAAGCAAAGCGCCATCACTACCATCCATGCAAGTGCGATATACCCACAATAAGGCTGGAACAGTCCCGTATAGGGGAGCTTGGATCGATCGAAGTTCTGTGCCTTGCAGGCGTTATAAAAGCAGATGTAGGTAGTCGTAATAATGATATACTCGATAAGGATGTTGGCAGTCGTTAGGCTAATGAGCCATTCTAAGACTTGCATCGCGTTACCAGACAGCTGCAATAATGAAAAGAAAGGCAAATGCCATGATCACATTAAAGTTATAAATCGGAACACCTCGTGACCAGTCTTGGAGAAGATTCGCGGTGCTCGACCTTCAACCGCCATACCATGCAGCGCCTGGTTTGCGGCATATATATAAGTATTGCCAGCAGAGAATACTGTTGTTACCATCAAGGCACTGACACCACCACCACCCCGAGTGGTTGACCTAGCCACAAAGAAAGCCACTCGACCAACAAACAAGTTGCCCCAGTTCCATGATAGACAGCGCTAGCGTGGGAAAATAAAAAAGAAGTTTTTGATCCAAAGAAGCATCTTAATTTTCAACCGCCGAAAAGGGTCACTACAATGAAGGAAATTGGTCTCGAAGGACATGGGATCTCTCCAGTTGCTGCCTCGGAGCCTTTCTCCCTCTTTACGCCCGAAACTATCAAGCAGATCCACGCCGAGGTGTTCAGTGAGCCCGTGCTCGCGGATTGCCAGTATTCCTCTACCTTTGCGAGAAATATGGTTCGGGGCATGGGTCGAGCGTGAGTTGTCCAATGAAGTGCTTTCCAGTAAATTATGATTGGCTGACTTTTGGTAGATGAGCGCCCTTCACCTGCGATGCGTGGAGCTCTCCTGAGCTTCTAGCTAAGGTATCAGAGGTTGCAGGTATCGACCTGGAGGTTTCTTTCAAGTACGATATAGCAAACATAAACATTTCCATTGCCGATCAGAACACTATGACCGAGCAAACAGATAAAAAACCCATCTGATGACGAGCCGCCGGCCTTTGCGTGGCACTATGACAGCTTTGCCTTTGTGTGTGTAGTGATGTTGTCGGATTGTACACGAATAATTGGTGGGGAGACTGTCGGGAGAGATAAGGAAGATCCGCGGGCCAGCAATGGTACATTTCTCTTCCTTTTGTTCCATGGTCATAGATACTAACAGTCCGTCAGGGAACTGCCGTCGTCATGTAGGGCCGATACCTGGAACATCAGGCCTTGAAAGCCCTTGGAGGTCGCGAGCGTATCAGCATGGTCACGGCTTTCCGGCCCAAGTCCCACCTTGTTCGAGACGAGATGGTCCTGAGTGGTTCCCGAGCCATCAGCAATTGGTCTGAGCTTTACACTGGGTACACTGGGTACAAAATGGAGCTTTTGGAAGAGCGCCCCCGGGCTAAGTTGAAGGAGGAGAAACAGCGGGAACGGTCCAATCGACCCCTTGACATTCCTGGGATGAAGCGCTTTTTGGAGGAACAGAAGGCTCTTCTAGAACTAACAATTGAGGAGTTCATGGAGGTGGAGGATATAGATTGATGTTACGGGTATATCTCAAAGATTGCCACCCAATGTACTTCAATTATTCAATTGTGGAGGAACAACCGAGTTTTAGTTAGCGACGACTGATTCGGGATGCTATAATGCGAGTTTAGATCACATATATGTACATATGATGTTTCACAGTTGCGGGATATCTATCTAACCTTTTTTTTTGGGGGGGAACTGAACATAAATTTTGTGAAAAGCATGAATATGCACAAGACCCAAAAAGCTTTAAATAACACTAATATACTCCGTAGGAAGATAGGGCTCTGACCGACTTTGACCTATAATTAGTTTTCATTTCGGCAGAGCATTTACGGCAGTTAGGGCTGTGCAGAAGTCTAGCTGTATGCCTTCGCCCTAATTTCTGACTCAGCCCCAACGGGTATCCTCGGATTTATCGCATTTTGGAGATATCCGATGTCTGGGGTTAATGCATAGATGGCGGGCTTAATTCGGACGCTTCAAGATAAATGCAAGAAAGTGGCCACTGGTGTCGAATTACATAACATCAGATATCGCACAACATTCAGAATATTCAATATAACGACATGGCAACACTCGCTGGAAAGCAAATTAGCCAGAATGGTCTTGGTTTGATGCGTGCGTACACTCAATACATCCTCTGACTATGTTGTGATTTTCTGACTGTAACAGGTCTTATCTGGCACTACGGGCCCACCCCGGACGAAAAGGCGTTCAGAGTGCTTAAAACAGCCCTATCAGCTGGAGCGAATGTCTGGAACGGTGCAGATTTCTACGGTTTGCCGAACAACAACTCCTTGCATCTAATGAATCGCTACTTTACAGCCTATCCTGAGGATGCTGAGAAAGTTGTCTTTACGGTCAAATCTGGTTTGGTGGACATGAAGACTTTCACGATGGACGGTTCTCGGAATGGCCTGCGCGCCTTCGCAGATAACACCCTAAAGATCCTGGACGGCAAGAAGAAAATCGATATCTTTGGTTTGGGAAGAGTAGATCCCGACGTTCCAATCGAGGAGAGCGTGAAGGCTCTGGCCGAACTCAGGGTAGAGGGCAAGATTGGGGGTATCCAGATGAGCGAAGTGCGCGCTGACACCATCCGTCGTGCCGCTAGTGTGACGAAGATTGATATGGTCGAGGCTGAGGTCAGTCTCTGGTCGAGAGAAGTGTTTGAGAATGAGGTTGCGGAAGCTTGCGCGGAGAACGACATTGTCCTTGTGGCACATACTCCATTAGGCGCTGGAATGTTAACGGGGTCAATCAAGACCGTGGACGATCTTCCTCAGACTCATCACCGTACGGTTCCCCGCTTTCAGCCTGAGAGTATTGCTCAGAATCGTCTGCTTGTTGAGCAACTGGAGAGGTTTGCAGAGTCAAAGGGTTGTACTGCGGCTCAGCTGGCACTGACATGGCTGAAGGTGCAGAGCAGAAAGCCAGGGATGCCGTTCATTGTACCGATCGCAGGCGCCCGGTCGGAGGAACGAGTTCTGGAGAATATGGCAGATATTGAATTGGACGATACTGACCTTGAGAGGATCCAGTCCATCTTGGATAACTATCCCGTGGCAGGGGCGAGATACCCGCCTGCGGCTGCGAGATTGATTGAGTATTAGAAGGAATCCTCTTAACAGTTGTACAACTCCCCCCCTCTTGTATGGTAGCTGTTTCGATGACTTGTATATAGAGATTTCAGAAATGATGCACAAAACGGATGACCGTCCTTATGCTAGTGAATTGCCAGGATAGTAGGTTTCGTTGCATGTGGAAGGATATGGATGACAATCGACAACTGTAAAGAACACAAAAGGCCTGCCGATAGAGTAAATTGTGAATGAACGACAAAACTGGTATCTCAAATAATTGTGGATGGGTGTCAGAAAGAGTATGGGAACAACCTTCCAAGTGATGTGCGGTCCAAGCCCGTCGGCAGAGGTAATTATATATCTACAGGTGTGTTCATTTAATCTTCGCCGTGTTTCTCTTATTATTGTTCGTTACAGGCCAGTATGTAAGCTGACACCGTTCAACGCCAGGTGTAACTGTCAATTATATATAATTGACCAAGCAGGGGATGGAGGATATCAGATATAGCGCTCGAAAAAGGTCAGGATGATTTCGCCTCAAGCATGATATTCGAGTTCTTCCGAGTATGAGGTCTATATCTCCCTGCAGCTAGAAAAGTAGAAATGAAGGCGTTTCGACGTCAATCAGTCACACACGCTTGGTAGATCAGCGGATTTGACAGGACCTTCGGCGTTTGACACACAACTCTGATTCGTTACCGAGACATGAAGCATTGCCCTGACAGCGCTCTCGGATTATTCTCGATTGTGGTACTCGATTTACATCTCTTGGGCTTACGGATTGTTGATAGATGTGTAGGCATTGATTGGAATACTACATATATCTGATTTACTGCAGGTCTATATTAGAATTTAATGTCCAGGATCTTAAGGAAGAATGTATTGGGATTTAAACAGAACGAATCACTCGAACTTCTGATCATCTGCGCGATCGGAATCTATACAGGGCGTTGTGCTGCCATTACAAGATGTCGGGGATAAACAGAAGATTATAATAGTTCGTTCATCTAACGCTCTGATTCAGCATAATCCCGCCTTCAAACAGCCTAAGAATCCCAGGCGATAGACGCGATTGGTTGGGCAGAATGAACAACAATATGAGCAATCACCTTGCGAAGGTTGTTTAATAGCCTGGTCTCACCTTGTTCCGAGAACATGAAACTCCAGTAATGCAACTCGATTTCAATCTGGGAGCGATGGACGAGAACTGAAAGGCATATATCATACTAGCAAGTGAAGAAACGTCAGAAGATGGCCAACAGGGGAAAGGAAAGGAGTATCTGCAAAGATGAACATACCTCGGTAGGGTCGTGAATCTCAACGATCTTAACCTGTACATCGCCCACCGAGTCTTCCTTTGGCTCTGCCATTTGCTTCACTGACAAGCAAGTGTTGAATAAGGGCATTGAGGTAGTGTCTGCCACATTACGGGTGACGTCCCTGACAGAGCAATGTTGGTGGTCTGTGCGGCGTTGCATATCCTGTTGATTCTGCTGAAGAGTCTCCATGATATTACGGCTTGGAGAGAGATCTAACCGACAAGGAAGGACATTAAAGCAGGGGCCGACCATGTTCTCTATATTGGTGATAGGAATATCACGTCCGGATACCAGCGTTCCGAAACAGACCTCTGGCGATCTACTGTAAAAGGAAAGTACCAAGCCCCAGGCTACCTGAAAGACGTTTGTCAAGGTTAGTCTGTTTTTTCTCCAGAAACCATCGATGTCCTTGAAGCCATCCAGGATGATCCTCCTTGAATGCAGTACCGGGACGGCATCTGGGGTATCGGGTGCCTCAGGCAATGATCTCGGGATGAAGCTTGATGTGACTCCATGCAGGGTGCCCTCCCAATAATTCATGATCTTATCAAGTGGTTGGCTCTGCACGTAAGAGATGAAGTCCCCATATAAAGGGGCAGGTTTGGATGGTAGGAGACCATTGATAGCAAGGCAGAGTTCATCGACTAAAATAGAGAAGGATGTCCAGTCGATAAGCGCTTTTCCAGACTCCAGTTTGCAAAAAACTTCACCGTCTAAACCCTGGCCGACTACCATCTGGTGTGCCGGAGAGGTGGCCCAATCGAAAGATGGACGAACATCACAGAGCTCCTCCACAACATTCTGTGACTGAAAAGAAAGGACAGCCGTGTCGATTGCGAGTTGTTTTAAAACGACATGGAGAGGTCCCCCGAGAGTTAAGGGATTGTCCACGACTACTGTTCGGAGGATGGCATGGCGCTGGACCAAGGTATGCCAACATTCCAGCACATGAGTTGGATCTACCGCTTTACTACCGTATAGCTTGAAGATGGCTCGGACATTATGGCGGTCACCATTTCCAACCAACCCCTTGATGAGACCGACGTGAGAGCTGGGACAGGGGTAGATACTTTCAATCGGCGACACAGACTTCAAGCCAAGCTGGCTCCGAAGAGTGGTTTCGAGGATGTTCAACTGTTCGTAGTCATTGATGGTGACTAGTGGAATATCACACATGGTAAGTTGACGACGACGCGTTACGAGTTCAGCTCCCGCTATCTGTAGTGAGTTTTGGTACTCCTTGATCCATCGAGCGATTTGGTCCTGTCTCTGACAGTGTTTGCTAAACCAGATGGAGCAATGCAACTTGTCGCTTCGGATATTAATCGATACATCGAATAGCGCGAGACGTGGCATATCTTCAGCTACATCCATTCTTTCATCCAATGTCCAATCTGGTTGAGTGAACACTGCATCCGGGCATTCAAACTGTTGATAGCGACCAGCATAGTTAAGGAGTATCTCTGCTGAGTCATGGTCCTTGAAGGCTGTCTTACATTGTCGATTGTATACTCGTGAACTAAAGTACGGTAGTCCTTTTCCCGGAATGCGGCGGCTATTGTCTTTCACACGGCAAATTAAGTCCACTAGAGATAGGGTCCTACCTCCGCTTGCACTCACAGTGCATGGAGACAGGGTGGTGAACCAGCCAACAGTTCGGGAGAGATCGATTTCTGAGTCCCAAGGGTCTCTTCCATGGCGTTCAAGGAAAACGGTTGGCATCAATCTGTCGTTAAACGCCTTCTGCCAAGCATGGAGAAGAGCTGCATGGAATATCTCTTGCGGTTGTGAATTCAACGGCGTATTCGCCTCTCCAAGCAACATGTTAGTGGTGTCCACGTCTAGCGTGAACATTGACTCAATAGCGGAACCGAACACATTTTGCTCTCGTGTAAGGCCCCAGTATTCATAACTGGCTGGAAGAACGTCAAACGGAAGGACGACTGGTGGGTCATAGTTTCTGGCTTGATCGGCTTGCAAGCGAACCCATGTCTGAAAGGAGAATGGACGGATATTCCCGAGTTCCTTACCCCTTAAAATATTCTCAATGTCGCCGAGGATCACACGCCATGATACTAGATCTACCGACAGATGATGCGCAATGAAAAGTGCATAGTCTGCGTCATCCTCTACGGAAATAATGTCCAACGACAGGATTGGCCCATGCCGAATATCCAAACGCGAGTGTGACTCCCTGGCTATGCGGACAACATGCTCTCTCCTGCGTAGGTGATGGTGCTGGACACAGAAGGAAGTATCGATGCTGGATGATGAGATTATCTGTTGTGGCTCCTTGCCTGGAGACTGGACCCATCGCGCGCGCAGCATCGAATGATGCTGTACAATCTCGTATAGTATATTACGCATTTCACCAAGGTCGACTGGACATTGAATCTTCAGGAAAAAGCTCTGATTGAATCGCCTATTGGCCGATTCATCAGACCCGAGGACCATGTTTTGAATAGGACTCAAGGAAAATGGGCGATCCATCTCCTCCGACGTATCAAACCTGGAAACATCTGACAGGGTACTCGCATTGCTACAAAATAGCGCGACCGTATTATAGTTGAGAAACGCGGGCATAGTGAGATGTAGATTTGCTTGACGGCATAGCGTGAGAAACCTCATGGCGGAGATGGAATCCCCTCCCATATTGAAAAAACTATCGTCTATCCCAATAGTGCTTTCTGATAGTGAGAGAACCTGTGCAAAAATGCTACGCACATGGCTCTCTTGGTCGGTCGATGGCTGGCGCTTTACAATGTGTGCTGTGTTCATGTACTCGTCCAGCGTCCTTCGCTCAAGGTTCCCAGCTGCCACTCGCAAACGGGTTCGGTCAATCTTTCCAGACGCCGTTTGGGGGACCTTTTCCAGGGGTAAAATAATCCTTGGTACCATATAGCGTGGCAGGTTGCGAGCCATGTGGTCCTTTAAGCCTGCCATTGCGGTGTGATCAACATTGGTTGGAGAGGAGAATAATGTTGAGGTATCCTGTGAGTTTGAAGTGTTCATATCAGATTCTGCTTTGGCATTACTCCCTTTGATGAATAGGACAAGTTCATCTATCGATCGCCCGTTTGTCAGAAACGAGGCCACCTCCGCCACTACCACTGCCTCTGGAAAATGGGAAGTGGCACAATGCTCGACCTCCTGCAATTCAATGCGTTGCCCACGAAGCTTTACTTGATTATCTCGACGGCCCATGAAACGGATCGACCCATCACGCTGCTGTTGAACTAAATCCCCCGATCGGTAAAACCTTGTGGCTCCCGCGCTGTTCGGCCTGATTGATCGCAGCCACGCGGGAGCCGAGATGAACGGATCTGGACCTTTCCCTGGTGCAATGATATAGCCATCTGCTACCACAGGGCCCTCAATGAGGAGCTCGCCAATCATTCCTCGGGCAACCAATCGATTTGGATCAAACGGTTTCGTGATCCATGGGTTTGCACCGACAACTGGGCCAATGAGGCCGGTTATCCAGTGATTGGCTTGTACAACCCCCCCTGCCATAATTGTGGCCTCTCCAGGTCCATACGCATTCACTAGCCTGACCCTGTCGGCCCAGAGGTTGACAATGTCTCTGGTGAGAGCCTCACCGCCAACAACTAGACATTTGAGAGAAGGCACGTTGTCGGGATGAAGCAAACGAACCACTGAAGGAGCCATGAGTGCCCAGTCAACCTTGAAATCCCGGATGAACCCAGCTAAATTGTTGGTGCAGTCCGTCGTGGACGGCACACATACACACCCTCCACGCACCAGGGTTGTGAAGATCTCATATATACTGGCGTCGAACGCATAGGAGCAGAAATGAAGGGTACGAGTCTGCTCATTCACCCCGAGTGGCGGACCATGGTAGTATATGCTCGTGCTTAAAGATTGGTGGGACATGATTATACCTTTAGGCTTACCTGTGCTTCCCGACGTGAATATAATGAATGCTGGGTCCTTTGGCGTTGCATTGGGTAGACATTGTGAATGTGAAGTAGATGGCGGCAGCGAATCCAGCAACCCAGGTCCAACTATAACCAGATGTCGTGTCAGACCAGCTACTTTTTCCTCGGTTTCAGTGTTACATATGACAACGTCCGCTGCCGTATCGCTGATAATACCTTGCATCCTTGCCTGTGGATGATTTGGATCCAGTAGCACACAGGCTGCACCTGCATATAGTACCGAGAGCATACTCACAATAGCCCATTTCGATCGATTGGGGCAAATTGGGACCTTTACACCAGGGCCAATACCATAGCTTTCCCGTAGATAGTAAGCTATCTGGATAATGATCGGCCCCAACTCTTTATAGGTCAGGTGGCCATCCCAGCCGCAAATTGCAGACGCCCCAGGCTGAGTGCGACTGTGGCTCAAGATCAATTCATGTAGACAAGCTTCAACTGGTGCAGGGACAGTGGCATTCCACTGGGCAAACAGCTCGATGTCCTGAGGCCCTGCCAGCTCGAGTTGACTGAGTCTCGTATCAGGGTATTCACACATCTGTCGTAGGATATGCTCAAAAAAGTGTACCATGCAATTTGCTTCGTCTGAGCTGATAAGATCAGGGTCATAGCGCATTTTCACGCGTAAAGCCGTGCCAGTAGCGCTCAGTTCACATACAGCCACAATGCCATAAATGGAGAAGTCACTATAATCCATTGAAGCCCCAATCGACCGCTCCACAATATCGAAGCAACGGCCCTTCGTGTCGAAGTCTGCCGAGGGCTGTATCCCCACTTGCATTTGGAAACTACAAGCACTTCTGCAGTTATCATTGAGCTTAGCTATCCTTTGCAGGCCGGCATGTTGGTAGGGAATCATAGCTGTCAACTTATTGTGAAGGCAATCCAGTGCAGTACGAACTGTGTCATTTTCATGTATGCGAATGCGTAGTGGTACTGTTGTTATTGTGGGACCAGTCAGATGCTCGATGCCTGGGACTGGTGCATTTCGTCCGTTCAATGTTAGGCCGATCACGACGTCGTCAGAGTCGGTGTAGTTAGATACAAGTATAGACCATGCCAACTTGATCAAAAGTGGGAGGCGCATGCCAGAATCAGCCATGCAGATATTGTCAATGGCGTGTTCACGGAGCGATGTTGGGCGAGGGATGTATGAAGGTGAGGGTAATGCTGGAAATATAGGTGCTTGGAGATCTCGAAGTTCACAAGCCCAGTAATCCTCCCACCCGTCTATGCTAGTCAAGTGCCTGATAAATGTGTTGAAGTAGGATGGTGTAAGAGACACGTCCTTCCTATATGCAACATCGAGCTGGTCCAAAATCAACTTCAAGGACCATCCGTCACAAAGTGAATGGTGGATCTTTAGAGCGAAGTGTTGATCTCCATTATGCTTGACAAGGCCAACTTGGCACATTGGATTGCTTGACACACCTCTATCATGAAGGTCATGCAGTTTCTCGAAAGCGTCCAGTGAAGCGTGTTGTTTGCATTTGAAACTCACCTGTCGCATAACAACCTGGAATAGAGCTTTCGGTGTCTGAACAATCTGTGTTCGCAGGATAGGGTTCGCCTCTACCGTGGCGTGCCACGCGGACAAAAGGCGTTCAATATCCATGCTTCCTGGTAATCTCAATAAGATATCTCCAGTATATGTGCCAGGAGACTTGACTGAGAGAGCAAACATTCCCTCCTGCAATGCTGTGCAGGGATAAATGTCCTCGATGTTGTCTATATTGGGAAGCTTGCATTGATTTCGCACTAGCTGCATTATTTCAGGGAAGTTTCCAGAAGCTCCCAAGAGAACGAAGGGAGATAGTTTAGAGGGCTCGTCCTTCAAAAACCCTAGTTCTTTTGCATGAAGGGCTACCCCCGATATAGTTGGTGTAGAGAAAAGCTGACCCACGGTGAAGTCAAGCCCCGCACCTCTCGCAGCGCCAACCAGCCTTATTGCTGATATAGAGTCTCCTCCGAGCTGGAAAAAGCTGTCCCTTACACTAATGGTATGCTGTTCAATTTCTAGAATCTCCGAAAAAAGCTGTTGAAGTGTCTCTTCGACATGTGTGGATGGCAGCTGTTTAAATTTGTTCTTGTTCCTGTTCCGATATAGTTCTAGCTGTGGTCGAGGAAGGCTGGTGGAAAGCTCGCGCAGCAGACGTCTATCGATCTTACCAGTTGGGGTGGTAGGAGTATAGGCCAAAGGGAAAAATACCTCTGGGACCATAGATGGTGGCAAGCTCTGCTTCAGTGCCTCTTCAATGGCCTCGATGTGCCTGAGCCATTCTTCATCGGGCATAGCAAAGGGCCCCAGGTCCCTGTTGACATGACCTCCATGTACTTTGAGATTCAGGAATGCTACCAGGAGTGGCTGTGGCTGCCCTTCGGTTATGACTGTTTCTATGACCACATCACAATCGTTTTTTAGGCTCTTCTGAACCTGAAGCTCAACCTCGTGGAGCTCGATCCGCTGCCCCCGAATCTTAACTTGCTGGTCTTTACGCCCAATATAGACAAACGAACCATCCATCTGCTGGCGAACCAGGTCCCCAGTCTTGTAGGCTCTGTATGCGATTTCCGTCCCAGGTAGTCGTGGTGATATTGACGGCACAAACTTGACGAAAGATGCCTTGGTGAGGGCAGGGTCATTTAGGTAGCCCCGGCCAACAATTGGACCTTGGACGAGTAATTCTCCCACGGCTCCGATAGGCACCAGGTTGTTATGGTCCCTGGGATCCACAACCCAGCATGCGGCGCCAGTCGGAAACCCAATGTTGCCTGGGTTCGAAAAGACACAGGGCTGTACAGTTGTGTTTACTGAACATTCGGCGGGCCCATATGCGTTCATCAAGTTGATATCGCGTGACGCCCAGTGCTCCGCATCTACCGGTGACATGGGTTCTCCACCTAGTATAAGTACATCGAGAGACGGCAGCTGGACATGTCGCAGAGTTCTTGCAAACGATGGCGTTAGAAGGGCGTGCGTGATGCCTAAAGTGGAGAAGGCCTCCTCAAAGGCCTGTGGTGTGGTACGCTGTACCTCATTGAGTATACAAATGCATCCTCCAGCCATCAATGTGCTGAGTATCTCCATAATACTGACATCGAATGCGTATAGTGCGAATTGTAGGACTCTTACGTTCTTATTCAGACGAAATGCCTTGATGTGCTCTCTGGCACCTGTACAGTACGATCCATGCTCGATAACTGTGGCCTTGGGCTTCCCCGTTGAGCCAGATGTGAAGGCGACATATAGTGCATCTTCCGGTCGCGATGGTCGTAAAACGTGCGAAACAGGCCCAGGGTGCAGTTCACTGCAGTCCGTCTCGTCATCAATTTGTAACGTTTGCGGAACGATCTGGGACGCCAGCTCCGCTGTCATCTTAGAGCAGAGTATAACCCTAGCATCAACATCTTCGGCCATTAGCCGCAAGCGTTGCACTGGGTATGACGGATCGAATAAAGTAAAGGCTGCTCCAGATTTAAGCACAGCAAGTATTGCAATAGGCACCCAACGGCTTTTGTCAATGTAAACCGGGATGATTGACTCGGCGCCTCCCATGCCGAGTTCCACAAGCCGGGAAGCTAATGAAGCGGACAAGATATCTAGTTCATGATATGTCAACTTGCCATCCCATGAACAGATAGCCTCTGCATCGGGTTGCTTCAGACATATCCTATGGATGATATGATGCGCAGGTTGGTCCACAATGGGGAGAGGGTGGCCGTTCCAGTACGCCAGCTGTCCCTCATCATTTGGACTGAGGCCTTTGAAGTTGGCCAATTTTGTATCCAGATTACCATGCAGGGACTGAGAAAGAATATGCAGAAAGTGGCTCAGGACCCTTTGTGTCGTCCATTGAGGAATCACATTGTTATCATAATGCACCTGAACCGTAAGCAACGAATCTCCCTCCACCCGGCAATCCAGGGTCAATGCATAACTTTGGAAGGGATTTTGCTTCTGGGAGTCTACGAGATTGGCGAATCTCAACGGTTGGTGCTGTGATCGCTTACCAACTGACACCACAGTCTGTATGGCACCTGAGATTTGTTTGGCCGCTGCACTGTGGGGCACGGCCGTCGTAGCTTCGGATGAGCGGATCAACATAACTCTCAGTTCTTGGAGAATATCACGCACAACTGCCTGATTGTCCAGCACTAGCAGCCTAGGGTTAACAGACGGAGGTGACCCAGGCCTTTCCTCGTCACACCGTGCGGCCGTACCAAAAAGCACACGGTCACTGCTTTGGTACTGTGACTGGGTGATGGCCCATGCTAGCCATATATAGGTGGTGATCTCCCCCAATCTGTATGTCGATGTGCCCAATGAGATTGACTGCTGTATGGTATGCCTAGCAGCAGGGTACCGCACTGACGGCGGAAGTTCGGGAAAGGTGGTTGCATGATAAAAGGGTCCTTCTGTGTTGCAATTCACCTCAGCTTCACAGTGTTGCAAAGTGTGGTCGTCCTCCCTGTGATAGGCATGATCAACTGATTCAAACACCGCATACAAAGAGCTTGGGTCGCATACTGCATGGTGGACTTTGAGCACAAGCCGACGTTGGTTGGTCTTGGGCATCTTGATGATATGAAACCGGGCCAACGAGGAACCTAGTACCCAAGGATCATCTATATCATCCCCTTCACTCCATAGGAGTGTCTCTCCATCAAGAACGACGCGCAGGAAGATCTCCGGAGAACCATCCGCGATGATCCGAGTCCGCAAGAACTCATTTGACCGTGCAATATCCTGCCATGCCTTCTTCAGGAGGTCGAGGTTGATTGCTTCTGAGATGTCAAACGTCCATTCGGCAATGGGCGCCTCATCTCCCCGAGAGAGGAGCGGGGCATATAGTAGCTGCTCTTTTGTACACGGCCTGATAGCCTCGATTTCATGAGTGTCGATTCGGCACTTTCTGGCAGCGTTTTCGCGGCTGAGCCTGTCCTTTGTCTTGGTTCGGCAAAGCGAACGTGGCAAAGTGACTTTTTCATCCTCCCGGTTCATTCTGTGCTCTCAATATCCGGTGGCCTCTTTGACTCTGGGTGCCCTTGTGGACGGCGTTTGCTGTGTATTGAGCTGGTGGCGGGTATAATAAGCAAACTCCAAGTAAAACGCCCAAATCAAACAAACACAGTGTTCGAACGCCCTGTCCGGAGCACCGTGACAGCATTCCCAATTTATTTATATTATCATTTGCAGATACTTACCCAGTTTACGTGGTTTCCTGTCACTCCCACTGCTGGTTGTTATCGTGTACATCGATTCCCGGTAATACAAATACCCAAGCGGAACTGAATACCGAGAGCAAAGACAAATGGATTCCCTTGCGCATACTGTACACGATTTACCCTCTATACTATCCCCTTGCTTCTACCCTCTGTGCCCCACAAGAGCACCCTGTGTCCTGCCTGAAAACTTAGCTAGTACGGGGAAACCCGGTTCTAAGCAACTAATTCAGCAAGCCATTCGAATTGCTTATAAAGGGGTTTTACTGTAAGCGAGGTGGCGTTGTTTACCTCGTGGAATAGCGTACCCTTGACCGCTACTCTATCAACGGCCTTAGTACACCATTTTAGCATGCTAGTCCAGTTCATAGGAAAGGAAAACTAAAATCAGTGTAAGTTCAGTAAAGTCTTATGATAGCTAGGGCCACATCTTCCCCCTTATTCAATTTTTGTTCTTGTCGGAATGCCTGTAGTGGCTTCACTACGGCGGACTAAATTGAGGGTCCGGACAAGGCGAATTATAGATTACACCCTATCATCTGCTACTACTTTGAATAGTTTAGATCTGGAGATATTTGCCATTTCTATAATATAATTCTACAATACTGTACTGCTTCAAAACACCTTGATTCTTAGGTCAACTTGGAGATAGTCCGTCCTACTTGCTGCAAACTACCTGCCGACATCCATGGGCTGAATCCAACTAGCAGAGGCAGATACTCTCTATGTCAGGGAAGACATGGCCATATTCATTTGATGATAAGTCCCACCACCTCTGCTCTTTCTGACTTATCCTCTGTCGAAAAGATGCTGCGTCGGGAAAACCAGTACGTAGTCCTGTAGCGGTGTATGTCACTGCAGTAGCAAGCCAATACGATAGAAGTCTTCAAATTGAATAAAAGGTCAGCGAGTGCAATGATGCGTCAATGGTGGAGAGTTCGTACAGTAGACCTGGTCGCTGTCCGTCCACAGGTCAAGCACCTGCAGACCAATGCCTTCAACTATTGACCGGAAGTAGGGCTCAGGCCATTTCCCGCTAGTTACAACTGCAACTTTCTCTCCCTTGCTGATTTTGCGCCGTTCCGAATTGATGTAGATGCTAACATCATGAGTGGGGGTGTAAAACATTTGGACCTCGTGTCGCGTACGGTCGAAAACAGTGCCAAATGTCCAATTAGAAGAGCAGAAAACATCCTGCCCTAGAATGCGGTTTGCGGACTGCAGCCCATTTAACATAAAGTCTCTAAACGGTTGAGACTCCGTGCTATAAGCAGCCATCACTGTATCCTCGGCTGTGCACCCATCGGCCGATACCAGAAACTGGCATCGGATACCTGAGCTAGCACATGTATCACTCATGCGAGAGAGCAGTGACTGGGTTTGGGCGAGATGCATATTGGTCATGCTGTTTCCCATCCAGAGAAAGGTGATACTTGTGTACGCGTTCATAGGGCCTTGATCTGCAACCCACGCTATGCCGTCTTCGTATGTGCCCCAGAGCCCTCGCAACTCAACATGATCAAGGGGGCCAAGGCCCTTATGGAGATGGGCTAGACCATTCTGCAGAGACTCCTGGGACACATCCAGGGCGTAGTACGTTACTGCCTTCTTGCTTTTTTCCAAAGCGGACAATATAATTCCGGATTTCCGCAAGCTCCTGCAAGCTTGGTGTTAGCAAAGGACGAAATGGTACAGGTTTAACCTACCCACAACCCAGCTCAATGAGCGCACTTCCCTCTGGTATTGTGGCAACCATGTCAGACGAATATTTATGCAGGATTTCTTTCTCCTTCCTTGTAAGGTAGTAGACCGAGGAATTGCATAAATCGTCAAATAGTATCTGCCCAGCATCGTCCCACAACAAGTCCTGAGGCAGTTGAAGACTGTCAAATTGAAGACCTTGAATGATCTGCGTTTCTAGATCCTCCGATCGCTTCTCTCTCATGATCTCGATGACTGGAATCGTCGTCTTTTGACTAGGCCGCTTGTCGATCATCTTGAACGAGCCGGAATTGTTCTTTACCGTTGTTCAGTTTTTGGAATGATAAAGTCGATGATCCTGCTATAGAACGAGAGATGGGGGGATCTGTGCTCTTTGGAGTTCCTACTGGGGTTTCAGGACGGTCTACGAATTCAATATAAGTACCTCAACAGCAAGGTAAGGGGGCAGCAATTCCGTTTCGAAGAACATGTCCAGAGCTATCTGGCATTTATCTCTCTCAATCAGCATTTTAACTAGATAAGATACATCATACTAGCCTTCTAAGTGATATAGATAGAGTTCAAAATACTGCGTAAGAGGCTTCATCTTTTCAGAAGACCACGATCATACTACGAACCTTTCGGATCCCGCATCCCTATTCGCCGACCTAGTTGATTTCCTGGTCATGAGGACCTTTCTGCACATACCATATAGTATAGAGCTTTGTGGGGACCTAATGGAAATACTGCCTTTTAGGGCCTTGGTGAACTATGGTTTCCAAGCATTTTCGTTACCACGGATTGTACAGAGCCACAGTCTAATCGGCAGTAGAAATCTACACGAAGGAAATGTGAAACTTTCCCCGTCCCTAACCGACATTTCAGACGCCCGATGATCACGATCGGCATGGCCTCCCTTGCCTTGGATTCATCTCACATGACCCACATATGCGTTCTGTCTGTAGAAGGGAATAATCAAGAGACTCGGCCTGGGATAGATCAGAGTATTATTCTCCGTGTGGAGGTGTGGGATGAGATGAGCGGTGTGGCGGTCGAGGAGGTTAATTTCCACTGTAACCTATCATTCAATAGCTGTAAAGTTCGATAATTGCTCATCTCATACTCCTTACACTGTATTTACATGGCATACGACGCTTCGGAAGGAATGATTGCCATCTCTATGAAGCGTCCTGTACACTGGATAGCTTGTAAATGTTGATTCATTACAGAGAATTGAAGTAAAGCAAGACATAATCGAACACTGCACCATGAAGCCCGAATAGAAGATTCCTTGTAGAGGAGCAGAAGAGCATACAACTTAACAAAGACATTATGCCTTCGTATAACAGCTTTGATAGATACTAAATTGCCATGGTGATACGTGTAGCTGTAAAAATGTATATTTGATTCACTTTAGATACTTGCGCTCTTCACATACATTTTAGTGTTGAAATTCACAAACATATTTGCCGCAGAATATACAACCTCAGGCTGGCCATCCTCAACCTTTAGCCTCAAGTCATAGTTTCTTATGACCTTGACGAATAGCGTTTGAGAGATTCTGGTCGCTAATAGCCGGGCAGGGCAGGCTGAAGTTCCTATACCAAAGATCAACCATTTGGCGGAGGGTGTTATTGTCCCTCGAATATCACAAGCGCCTGATTGAGGGTCACAGAAACGGTAACCATCAAAGACATTTGGGTTAGGATAGTTATCTGGGTCAAGATGGGCTTGCTGAGCTGGGAGGGAAAATTTAGTTCCAGGACTAAGAGTGCGACCTGTTGAACGGAGTTGCAGTGGCTTTTCTACCAGCCCACCACTTGCAACTGCAGGGATGACTGTTATTAGCATTTCTCCTTATGAAAGCAGGTTGATGGAAGATACTAACTTCCTGAAGGCGTAAAAACACGGAGACACTCCTTAGTAAAGCTCTCAAGCTTAGGGGTGTGCTTGAAAATGTCAAAGCTCCATGCATTATCGGTTTGTTTTAGGGCAGCCGCGAGTTCTTCTCTCAGAGGAGCTAAATACTCAGGAGCCTTCATGATTCGATAGAGTGAACTAGTCGTTGCTGGTGTAAGGCCTCCGAGAACCTCAAATAAAAGAAATATTGTCTGGATTGCCACCGTATCAAAATGTCGCTCGTCGTCTTTCACGGCATCATGACTCAAAAGATCTTTCCTCAGTAATAACTCGATCATCACGTCTAGAAAGCAATTTTGAGTACTTTGTTTAGTGCTTCTTCGCCTTTGTTCAACTCGGCGTCGAATTTCGGGCACAATTGTTTTTTTCATCTCCGCCATGATAGATTGGACATGACGAGTCTTGGCTGAGAATTTTCGAACAAGGGGCTTGAAAAAAATGGGGTAAGATTTCTCTGAGCCCATTCGATCCGACAACTGCATGCTGAATAACGGGAGTTGTTCAGCAAGAGCTGTATGGTTGGAAAACTCAGGGCCTAACACAACCAGAAGGGCTATATGACTGTAGATATTCACTACAGTATTGAACAGGCTGCATAGGTGCCATTCTATTTTTATTAGCCTTCGGCTGCTGGTATATCTCCTTGCCTCATACATACCTTTGGACTCAGTCAAATTTTCCACCAGCAAGCGATCAAGTTCACGGCCGATTGGCCCCTCGACTCTCTCTAGAGCAAGCAATTAGTTCTCTAGACATCCCATAAAACCTTCAGATCCCATACTGATAAAGTCCACTTGGCTGCACTTCTGCACAGTCAGAGGAGCGATATGCCATCCAAGATCTATCCCAAGGTCGTCCAATGAAAACTCCTAGATGGTAGCTGTTATTTGATGTATTCCACCCCAAGACAATGGGGACTGTGATAGTGCAACTATGATGGCATATCACCGTACTCACCTGGTTAACCGCCTTTCCCCAATTTAGGTGGTTCCTAGGAACGTTGTACCAATCTTGGTAGTGTTGCGGTGGAAGCATCACGATATATCCCTCACCTATATTGTCCGATATCGAGAAGGCTCTACCATTTTTGCTATACTGGTAGGACGGTTAGAACTGCGAGTGTGACCGTGAAACCATCATTGAAGCGGAGCAACTTGCCTTTCGGTATGCATCGGCAAACTCCTCATAGTAGTCGTCCATCGACTTCTTCAAACGGAATCTTTCACTCAGTAGTGACTTTCCTGGGATACAGGGAGCCCATTGTACCGCCCATGTTTTGAACCCACAATAAATGAGATCCGACACGAGGATTATGAGAAAGGAGGCTATTAGTGATAGAGTAGCTATTACGCCCACTGTTGGGGCATACAAGACTGCGCTAGAAAGTGCTTCAGACAATATCGAGTCCATTGTTGTCGGGAAGACAAAAAATGGCGTGATGTGGTCAAGGAATAGCTGGATTCGAACGACCGACCAAACGAAGATAATTAGGAACTGATTAATGTAATGTGTATCAGTACTATCATGACTCGACAAAAAACGAAACCTTTGGAAGCAGTCTGGGTCCAGACTATGAAATGGAGAAGTGATCTACGCAACCTACAGACGGTGTGGTGCATAAGCCACTCCATTAAGGTCACCCTCTCAACAATATACGTTCGTTCAACATCATGGAGGATGTAAGGGGGTCCATCAGTGGCGAAGAGCTGTGGCTCACCGATCTTCTGTTGTAAGCTAAGGGCGCAAGGGGTGCTCGTAAACCCTAAATCTAGATACTTTCGGAGTTGACCGACATGTATATGACAAACCATTCAGGGAGACCGTTACCAACTGGAAACGGTAAATTAAATATGATATAGACATTTGGTCAAAGCTCGTTCACCGAGGATCAGAAAAATAAAAAATCAAAAACATACAACAGGAGGGATTCGCTGGTGGTCACCCACCCAACTACTAACCTCCCGGCGTGTGGCTTAAGTACGGCTGAGCGGACGGGAAGCCCTGTTCTCCACACCCTATGGTCGTATGTACTAGTTTGCCCTAAGCAGTGGCTTACATAGAGATCATTTTCTTAATTTTTCTAATCATTGTTGCCGTGCTTGGGAGCCCATTCACCAGCTCTCACTGTAAGGTCGGATGGCGAGTTCATGAGTGAAACTCGATCGGGGCTGGGTATGTAAGAACCAATACGTCTCGGCGATCTAATCGCACAGTTAGCAGCGATCTTTCTCGCCTAAAGAACGGCGACAGCATGGATGTCATTGCAGTATGTTGTCAAAAATGTCCAGCCTGGAAGTAGTTTCGATTGCGGGGCTAAATAAAACAGATCCAGCACGTCGATACGTCATTGAATCCAAAAGCTTAGGAATATGATACAGCTCGGACCCGAGAGAGCCACGGTTCTATTTTCCTGTATACTGCCCACCTAGGGCTCGTTGGCGAAGTAACCCTACATCCTCACCATTCAAGAAGTAGAGCATATAGACCTATACAAGGATAATAGTGTTTTTCTCTCAAATATTAACGTCGGTCTCATGGTTCTTGGCCACTATATATGTCGCAAGGCCATCTCAACCCCAGAAAAGATTCTCTGATATTAATTTTACCAGAGTCTGATGGAGTTATATATAATTGCGCTTATAGTACTAACACACTCACACATTTAGAGCATGGCAGTTGCTCTGCAACGACGCTACCCCCATATATAATTCCAATTATCTTGAGTAGGAATAACATGTTTCATCATCTCAGGACATACACGATCCAATCACTGGCACACTTTCCGAGTGTTCTGTATGGCTGCCTGTTCTTCCAGCATAACCCAGAGATTAGTTCTGGCCTGGAAACAGATCTTGAGCATCTCTATATACTTCAGCCTTCTAATACGACAGTTAGCTCATACAATGTACCAGATAGCATAGGAATATCAAGATTCTCTATTGCTCTCCACATAGTCCTTTAACCGTTATCTCTAGCTGATAGGTCCTGTTGCGTCAATATGCTTCTCTCGTAGCAAAACCATCGGCACACACGGGGGTACCGGACTTCTGCTTCGAATGCCCGTGGCGCATTCGGTCGGTCGCGCTTGAATGTCGGGGACTTTGCGGTAGATTTACTCACGCGACTCTCAATCGAGCGAAGCCCGATGCAGAGCGTACAAGACCGCTTGTTTTTATCTGCCACAGTCTTGGGGGTGTGGTCCTCAGGCAGGCACTTATCACGGCCTCAGCTGTGCGAGACAATTATGGTGCCATCATGGAGCGCACCTTCGGGGTTATTTTAATGGAAACCCCCCATCGTGGATCAAGAGTCACATACCAAGCACGATATATCGCCCGCATTAAAAACATTACCTCTCTGGCGCTTTTGGTCAGGTCTGGCCTTCTGGCAGTTCTATCTATTCCATCTAAGGAGCTCCAGCACTCTCAGCTTTCCGTCCCAATTCTTAAGAACCTCGTCGTTGTGTATTTCTATAAGCAGAAGCCATTGGACCAACTTTGGTAAACTCAACCTTCCACATCACAGAGAGAAGACTATCTGTCCTATAGACATAGATTGTTGAGCCAGTATCAGCTATCCTAGGATTGTCCAATGCTACTGACTACAAATTTAGGTGAACTTTACAGAGGTTCTCATCCACGAGCTTATATCATTGAAGGGCCACCATGGAGCTTAGCTGAACTTGTCCCTCACGCCATCAAGGATTACCAGACAACCTGTCCTAGAGCAATAATAGCCAGGCGAGGCTATGCGCGCCTGCAAAGTAAGAATTCGGGAATCCTTGCTCTAAAGTAAATAACGCAGTAGCGCTAGACCTTCACGGTAGGGACCAAATTACCGGAAGCCTACGGGTTATCTTTGCTTTATCCCTTATATAAGAGGTGATATGCTTGTCACTGCAAGATGGGTATTAGCCATCAGGCCACATCTACAACAGTAGTCAATGCCGTTGGACATAAATGGTTTTGCTTACTGTGCGTCCCGACGACCACATCCTGCAATAGTGGACTTGCTATATAGATCGTGGCCCTTTTGGTCGCTGTGCGGTGTTATGATCGATCAGAGCCATACCGGCTCTCAGTCCTGCTCTTCTGGGCCGCTTCTTCTATAGGGCGATAGTCTCTGCATGGCGACGCTTTCATCGCAGTGCATTGGGCCAATACTACTACCTACATGAATCTTAGGTTGTCTGGACATTCCCTCAGAAGAAAGGTGAATATTCTACATATAATCCAGTGAAAAAAGTCGCAAGCGGGTTTTTTTCATGATTAAAACCGAACACCGAAGCCCCTCGCCGCCAATACCTGGTGTGACTCTCCACACCAGATGCCTTCGAAACCCTTCCCTCGCAGATTTATTCTATTGAACCCCATTTCAGAAGCGGCCCCCAGGTAAAGGTCAATTAGTCTATTGCCTTGTCTTAATGCTAGAGACAGGACCTTTCAAACCTCATTATTGATTCGATATGTCACTGTATGATCGCGTGCGACGCAATCGTTATCTGGCAGTTGAAACCACTCCATTTCTTGTGATGAAGCGCTTCGATATATAGAAAAGCAACATATCTATAAATACCCATTCTGCTCCTCCTCGCTGATACTGCCATAGTCTACTCATTACTTTTTGTTATCGTCTTCCGTTACTTCCATATACAATCGTCATTCAAATTCCCTTGCCAAGATGTGATTCACACATGTCACCGCTCAGACAGCATTCACATTGGCCTCTTTATTCCTAACCTCTAGATTCTCAGTGGCTGCTCTACCCCAAAATCTAGTTGGCCTGGTATCCGTCTGTTTGGCACCCTCCTGGTAGCCCATGTCGCGACGAATACGCAGATCTCTACAAGCGGAGCTGATGGCACCCCAACCTCCGTTCCCAAAGTAAATGTCCCAAACTGTCGGGTGAGTGCCAATGGATCCTGTTACTGGCTCTCCGGAGCTCTAACCAAATCAATGACGGTTCTGCTGTGCAGATGAAGAGCATGTGCCCAGGTGTCAGTGGCTCTGAAACCAACCAACCATGCTACTTCCCGAGTCCCTTGGGAAGCTCCCTGCTATTAAAATCTCATTCAGCGGGGATTCAAGCTATGTTCCCTCTAAGACTAAACGCCAGCCGGCAACGCAGGTGAAACGGGCTCCAACAGCCGCCAATACAGATGATAAATATAAAAAGTAGCAGCAAATTGTAGGAAGAATACCAGAGGTCGGTCAGGGCTATGCCATCAAAATAGGTACATACTGATAATCCCTTGTTGTCAACTTCCCATAGCATCCTTCTGGATACAATGTGCTTTGAAATTGACAAGGGATGGAAACCCTTCTTTAGGGAGTGAACGAAATGAGGTATCCGGCAAGTCGTTTCCCGATCATTATCTGATAATTGCAGGTCGTGTCACGCAGAGACCCGAGGGGAACACCATCATTCTCAAGTTCGACTCAGCATGCTACGACATTCAACTGGAACATGACAAAAAGATCGTGTTCACGGACCGGAGTGAGGACACTTGGTATAGCTGGGACAAGGCCAACTACGAGGTGCTCGGCCACATCAAATTGGGCTTAACATACGTGGAGATCGAACGGGATAGAAGAGGTTTTGCTGCAGAGATGAACAAGAAGTGATATAGCCTCGTCACTAACAACTGTCGGCATTTTGTAATGAGGCTGTGGAAAAAGATCAATTCCTAATGGGAAGGTGAGAACCCTGGCCTCCATGTACCATGCTAGGAGGTGTACTATCTCTTGTGCGGTTTAGATGTATCTGAGGAGCAAGTTGTTGTTTGCTGTTACTTGCAGGGAATCTGGACCTTTCCTGCTTTCTTTAGACTAGTAGGGGCAATCTAAGAATAAGTTGATACTGACCAGGGTGATATTAGTACTATCTATCAGGGAATATACCAGCTTTCACCAACAAGAGAAATCCTGTCTTGATTGGGTGTTTTGTATGTACTAAATCTATGCTTGTACTGTAATTTAAGGCTCGGCCCCGCCTTGGTAACATTGACGTGGGCCCCAGGTAGCATTCCCCCAATCTTATAAACATAAGTCGACCGCTGTCCATGAATCTGTTTGAACCCACCTTTCTACAAACCACGCCCCGTGAGAAAGCCGCAAAGCATCAGTCATGAAGACCATCTTGGGATTTCTATTGTTGCCCATATTCCTGAGAGATAGAAAGAAGAAAATCTCCCAGTTTCTTCGTACCGCTACACCTGGTTAGTCAATCAATAGCTAGTGGCACCGAGGGATGAACAATACACCTGACCAAAAACATCTAGACTCCGTTCTTTCAGACCTATATACCTGTCTTGTTCGGGAAAGAGTCTCATCCATCACACCACAAGACGTCTTCTACGCGTCTAGCATCCGGGACTCGCTCCAGGCGGAGCCTTGTAAGTGATTCTTACCCACACGAGAGCTCAAGGCTCCAGCGAGCAAGTTAGTTAGCTCATAACAGGGGAGGCTGATAAGATACTGAATACTGTTTCAGATTGGACGATAAAGAGTTTCCATAACCACCTTGCCAGAACTCATCCTGACACGACCATCCCAGAGGCAGCTATCGATGTCCTGTGGTCTTGCTTCTGCTTCTACGCCTATCTCCCGTTCTCATTCGCCGGTGCGGGCGACAGGAAGCTGCATTTACCAGCCTTTGAACGTGGGTTGATTCTGCTTCCTCTTCAAGGCACAAGGCTCCTCGGAACCATAGTGGATGATTTCGGTCCTTGCTGGAAACGGAACGAGGACCCTTGTAGCTGCCGGTCTAGGATTAATCGGATCTTCCGAAGCATCAGCCTAGTCAATCGTCAGTCAAGTTCAGATCCACGAGTCGCTCGCTTTGACACATTTGTCACCGACGATGTGATAGATGCTATACTTCTGATATCCCCTGCCCATCCTTTGCTAAATCCATCCTTTGAGCAGCTGAATCCACTGGCGGAACGTTTTCTCGAACGGAGACCAGACCAATATCATATGAAGGTCAACGACCTGGCTGCTCTACTCTGCCTGATGATGAGGCTACGAGTCAATAAACCGACCTGGGGCCGGGACTTCCATTACGGCTCCTTCGAGGAGTCCTGTCCGGAGAAAGAAGAGTTGGCTAATATCCTGGCCCGATCATTCTGTCTTGACCAGAATGAGTACCTGGACCCTGACGCAGTGTTCCGGGCTTTAGATATCTTGGTAAGGATAAGCCCGTTTGTTGTCTTGCATCCCTTCCAACCCTGAGTCTAACAATATTGCTGGCACCAGCCAAATCTAGAGCAATGCTTTCATCAGCTGTGGGCAACACTTTTTCAACCTCCCACGTCCACGGGGATACCAGACGTAGAAACCGAATCATCACCAGACACCACTATCGATGGGATTCTTCGAGCTGCATCATTGTTTATACCTCCGTTCCAGGCCCATAAAAGAACCGAATTGGCACGAAATGTCGAGTTGATTACATTTCAAAAATGCTATGACTCGATCTCCCAGAGCTTGACGGACAGCCTTGATCTGGGCCATATACTTCAGCAAACTTTCCATGACGATCCGAGTCGTCTGTCGCACCTTGTTCTTTTCCTGGGATATCAAGCTCAGGAGTCGGAAAAGGTAGTTGTGGGGGCTTTCTTCTCCAGCTGTACGGAGACCCATGCTGCAAAAGAGGGAAAGGAGCCGGAAAAGATAGGCAAATCGAGAATCGCCCCTCCTTTACTTCTATTTCAGCTTCAGCCAAGCTTCAGTCTGTTTCGATGGAGCGGAGAGGACAGCATGTCTTCGTCTCAAGCATACAACAGTGCTACGGGGCATACCGACCACCCTAATGGCATAGGGGATCTCAATCGATCGAAGGTGGGGATGGAAATTGACTCTGTCACAAGGCAGGCTACCTTTCTGCGAGGCACAGCTACCGCTACAAATCGCATGTCAGGCGGGTATGAAGAGGTAACTAGGAAGTATGACGGGACTGAGACCATTGATGGGGATCAGCAAGAGCGAAAAACAATCTTTACAGTGACCCGTATTGCCATATTTAACGTGGACGGTGGGCCAAATTACGATTATCCTTGGTGATTAGGGTAGGATTATGGAATGATATTCAAGGAGAACGGCATCGTCTTGTTTCGCGTCTTTATGTTCGATTTAATCTGGTCTCATGACAATTGTTGCCAGTGTTTCTCAATGGTATCAATCTTCCCTTCTCAGACTTCAGGTTCTAGTTATGATAGCAACAATATAGATATATTGAATGGGGCATGGTACCTAGAACCTAGTCATAACTGTGTATAGCCATGCAATGCAGTCAAGAAAGGCAGTGCTATAGACAACAGTATTGTGTCTAGTATACTCAGTCCATCTATTATACACTCAGTCATATCACCCCAACCCTACTTTTCGCCATATCAAAGCTACACGCGGGAGGTTAATAGTTAGGTGGGTGACCACAAGCAAATCCTTCCTGTCGTTATTTTCGATTCCCAAATGCAGCTACACTGTTGCTAATGGAACTCCCAAATATAAGGATCTAAAAAGGATTATGTAACCTTATAAAGCAGTATTGGCCCCCGCTGTTAGGACATTTAGCTCATATTACCCCTTAGGGTCCTCGTGTATTTCGCGAATATCGTATTCCATTCTAGATTCGCTAAATTAGGGTCTGGGTCATATCAAAAACCATTCCTTAAATCAAATTCCGTTCCACATCCTGAAATAAAATGCCCGTAGTCGACTGCCAACAATTTCATTGCCCTTTCTCAGAGAGTCCACTGTGACATGTCCGGGTGGAAAGTTTGATCGGGGCCCCAATTATATTTCCGCGGCACCTTTGCTAGACCCCAGGCAATCCATTCTGTATCACGCCAGACAGACCAGATAGGGTTCTCATACGAGCGACCAGCGTCCTCGAAGTTCATGATGTAGCTGCTCGTAGTGAACACAGGTCCTATGTTAGCGGGCTTTTCAGGCGACAAAGTGTATTTCTGGATTATAATCCCAAGCACTACACTCACATCTTGCGTTTTTCAGCATCCCAGATGAGATTCTCGATGGCTGACATTGCCGGCTTGAAGCCTGAGCTCACGCAATCCCTAGCATCAGGATGCTATTATTAGAAAATATCGAATGTTGATGGAAGGGGATCAAAGCTCACAACCAGGCTTGCTTGAATGCGCGTCGGATTGTCCATCTATCTTGTTCGGCCATGCCCCAGAAGATCTCATGGTTCAGGTACTGTCCCGGGGGGCGTTGGATCAGGAGATAGAAGAGAAAACCGCCCGGAACTGGGCCCGTGTGATCCTGTTCGTTTTGCTCCATGTGTAGCAGTTTTGGGGCAGAGCTACATGCATTCTCGGTAAGGCCCTTGAGAGCCTCGAGTTGGTATTCCCCAAAGTTAGGTAGTATGTGAGAGGCAAGACGGGCTCTTTCATTCGGAGATGCGTACTCCAGCCCCTCGTACGTGAGTCTTGCAGATGGTGAGGACTCATTCTATGTAGATAAGGGCAACGATAACTTACTGCATGAAAACCTTGATTATCGCTTCAGATGATGGCTCATGCAACTCGTGGCAGCTGAAAGTACCATAGGCGGCCGCTGTTCTGGGACGCAGATGATGTTCGTAAGCTGTGTGCTGGTGATAGAGTTCAGCCAGCTTCTCGTCCAACACCCAAGTACTCGCAATATGGTCGACATGTAGATCAATAACCCTTGACTCCCAGCCTACAAAGAACTCCTTCTCATCATCATACATTTTGCGGGATTGTATGGCAGGGAGAACTATCTTGTGGAGCGTAGGTGTTGAACAGAAGACGTGGATGAGGCAGAGCGGGGGAATCCAGAGTTTATCACTACGACGTCAAGTGACAATGAATCCGAGTGGGTGACTAATACTAATAATACTACCCTAGCACAATTATGAAAATGGACACACGCGTGTGCATGTCGCGTCGGGTTATGGGCGCGATGCAGAGCCCTAACAGTGAATTGATTCCCCCTGCAGTAGGCAGTAAATCCGGATACCCAAAGTAAGTATGGAAACCCACGCCAAAACCAATCTTCAGAATGCCAAGCGGAATTGCGAAACGGGCCCAGCAGGTCATTAAGGAGTGTCTGCCAGATCTAAATGTCGGAATCAACAAGACTAAATCCCATGCCTTACATCCCGAGACCTACATCGGGCCATTGGTCCCTTGGAACGACTTTGAGAAAGAGGCCAGGCAGCATCTTGTAGCATTGAGCCTTGGGAACGGAGGGCCAGTACTGGGCTTTAGATCGATTAAAAAACCGGCCTTGTTAGCTATCGAGCAATTCGTTGTGGGGGACGAGATGGGGGTGCAAGGTAGATTTACCGAGAGGCTGTCGCAGGCAATGACAGCCATCCTCGCAGCGACTGGATCAAGAACACGCTTCGGGGACTATAAGGCAACCAGTGACAGATGCATCAGAGGAAAGTCCCCGATGTGGTCATTATGGACCACAATAATCTGCTCCGTGCCGTCGGGGAGTTAAAAACGCCGTGGATCAACCAGCACAATCTCGAAAGTGCATGCAGAGATGACCATGACCTGCGGCGGCTCCTTGGTATGCACAAACCTGGGCGAATCGTGGGCAATATCACTGACTTGTGGAACAAGGCCAACCCGTCGAGTACATGTTTACCGCGAATCTAAAGTACGGATTCATATCAACCTATGATATGACAATTTTCTTGAAAGAAGAGATGATAGGGGGAGTGTGGGGAATAGCCTACAGTAGGCCAATAATGAGCTGCACTGAATGGGAACAGGTGGATGATGGGAACTATGAGGATAGGGTATCCCTAAGAGAATGCTTCCTGTATCTCGTACATATGGCAGAAAGCGATCATGTTGCGAACAACCAGCTGCCATGGGGGCAGTGGTTCACATCCTCTTAGTATACGCCCGGGAAAGATATGGTCATAATGAGGAGAGGATGCTTGACGGAAGAGCCGGTGTCCTATCTGGCGGAAGGCTCTCATGATGAATTACTCGCTGGGAGTAACAGGTACTTGTGATGAACATCCCTTGTAAGGGTGATGGATGTGCTGAGGTCTTGGCTGGTGGTAAATGGCGCCAATCCACGTGATTAACCACCGATATGCATTTCATAAGGCTGTATGCACATAGAGCTGGGTTGTACGATTGTCCTGAAGCAACAGCAGAAGCAAAAAGGGAACATAAACGCGCCCCCAATGCACTGGGAGGGAATAACTTCTTGGCTCGAGCAAAAGCGTTGAAAGTCTTCGAGATTGATTTTGTTAGCAATAGCCAGCTTCTCACGCTCTGACTCACGCTTTGACTCACACTCTGCTTGCTGCCCTACATTACCCTGATTTAGTCGCTTAAATTGTCTTACCGTCCGCCGGCCAGTTATAGAGTCTCGACTCTCAACCCAGAACCCCCAAATTTGCAGCTTTTGATAAATAATTCGGACTAGCCGTCAGGTGATCAGGCACGGTATTTCTGCCAATATAATTTTGAAGAGTAAACACAGACCGTTTTATATCCCTATCTCAATTCTCGGGATTCATCTGGAAAGACCACCTGAATGATAGGATGAGTCTGCTCGATTTACCTACAGAATTACTTTTGTTAATCATTCGAAACCTTGTAAACGACAAGGACATTAGCGCATTCGTCCAAACCAATTCCTTTTTGTATGACTCACTGTCAGACCATCTCTATCAAAACAATGCCCTGCGACATAACGGCAGTGCGTTACTGTGGGCAGCGGAGCACGGCGTACCTCAAGCAGCCCTCCGCTCACTTAGAAATGGAGGACATATCGAACGCTGCACCCTATCCTGCCACACCCCGCTATCGTTAGCAACAGGAAACGGCAACGAAGAGTTAGTCCGCATACTTCTTGCGCATGGGGCCGACATCAACCACCTGTACCCTTCTCCGGGCTCCATTATCAAAAATGAGACAGCTCTGATGAAAGCAGCATCTGCTGGACATGATGTGATAGTTCAGCTGTTGCTTGATCACGGTGCCCCTATCGACTGGAGCCCGAAATACGAGAAGACTCCCATCTGCCTAGCCGCTGAGGCCGGGCGACTCAGTACAGTCAGGTTGCTTCTCACGCGTGGAGCAAATCCCAGGCTCCCCAAGTCCAACCTAGCAGATACCCCACTTGCAGTTGCCGTAAGTCATGGGTATCCAGAGATTGTCGAGCTCCTTATCCAACATGGTGCGAATGTCCGCCATCAAAATAGAAACGGGAACACACTTCTCTCAGATGCGGTGGAGAAACAGCATTGGGAAACCGCTAAAGTTCTTCTTAAACATGGCGCCAAGGTCGATAAGAAAGACTCCTGTGGTTTGAATGCGCTGACCAACGCGGCAAGGAGTAATAACATAGCAGGAGCTCGACTATTGATTGAACATGGAGCCCAAGTCAACGCCGATAGCTGGCTTGGAGAGACGCCTCTCTTTGCGGCTGCAAGACGAGGTTATGAAGATATGGCCAAGCTGCTAATTAACAATGGCGCCGACATCAACTCTCTGAGTAAGCTTGTATCTCACGAGCATCCTTCGGTATATGAGAAATTGGGCAAATTATCACGAAGGAAGGGTGTCGACTACAGTTACACGCTATCCATTCCGGTGACACCGCTGTTAGTGGCTGCTGCAAATGGTAATGGAGCAATGTGTCGGCTTCTAATAGATAATGGCGCGGAGGTTAATTATGAGACCTTGACGGCGATGACACTTGAATGCCTTGCAGAGGCCTACGGCTACCATGAGATAAAGAGTCTTATCGAGAAAGCTACTTCTGGCCAGGAATCGGAGTCTACAGTGTAAGATGCTGTGACATACTTAGAGTTAGATCCTGTTGCATCGGTCTGGCGCGCCCTATGTATAGAATATGGGTGTTCCAAGCATTTATCTAGGAATCTTGTTGGCTAGTAGTTGCGGAATTGTGTTCGAAGATACCTCAAAACAACACCGGCGCAGCATCCAAACGGCGCTTAAATATTCCCTGTTTCTAGACCTGTAGCTTTACTTCTAAACATATTGTGAACATATCGAGAGCTCGAAACTTGGTAACATTTATGACAGCATTTACTGGTGGATTCGTTCATACTAAAGGTCGGGTTATGGAAGAACAGCAGCATGAACACATTCATAAAATGTGGATACAGTCTAACAAATAAACACATATATCATAAGAGTATGAAGCACAGATACATTGACCGCACTCTATTTACGAGCTTCAAGGTTGGCTTTGATAGCTAAGTTGCGTTAGAAATATCATTTCAGTGAGATCCGCGATACTTACCGTCACATGAGCTCTTCGCATCCCCGAAAAGCATCCTTGTGCCAGGCATGTAGAACATCGGGTTGGGCACATCAGCTGCAGGCGCCAATCAGTTTAATAACATTACTGCATCGCACAGATGTAACACTCACCATATCCACTAGACATGCCTCGCTTCATCACAATCACTTCCTTGCTCTTCCACGCGTGCAACACAGGCATACCCGAGATTGGGGAGTCGGGCTCCAATGCAATGGGATTGACTGTATCATTTGCACCAATGACAAGAGTGACGTCCGTTTTGGCAAAATCGTCATTGATTTCGTCCATTTCGAGCACAACTTCTCTGTTTCAGTCACGTGCACTAACCTAAGACAAGAGATACTTACTGTCGTAGGGCACCGAGGCCTCCGCGAGTAGTACATTACACTGTCCAGGCATTCGTCCAGCAACCGGGTGAATTGCAAAGCGGACATTGACCCCTTTCGCGCGTAACATACGTGTGATCTCAGAAATCGCGTACTGTGCTTTTGCCACCGCCATGCCATACCCAACGACCTACAGCCTGTCAGTTGCTATACGAGAGCTAAAGAGTAATATGCATACAATAATGACGTTCTCTGCGTTTGCAAGTGCGTCTACCGTGTCATCAATAGAGATTTGTGTAACTTGACCCTCGATTTTCTTTGCTTCTTGGGGAGCTGCAATCCCACCGAAAAGCACATTGGTGAGAGATCGATTCATAGCGACGCACTATGGCAAGTTAAATCAGCTGTGAAAGATAAAAGGTTCAAAAATACCTACCATAATGTATGACAGAATAGAACCGCTTACGCCGATCAAAGACCCTATGCTCGTCAGAAGCGGATTGTTGAGCATAAAACCCTCCGCTACCAGGGCAAAGCCAGAGTACGCATTTAGGACGGTGATGACAACAGCTATGAAAGGTTAACAAGTTTCCATCCGAGGGAATGAGAAGACATACGCATATCTGCCCCGCCAATGGCAGCGGTTGTCGTGTAACCCTTCAGAAAGCTGAGTGCGGTGTTTGCACCGAGACACGTAGCCGCAATGACAGGGGAGCCTGGGGCCATGGAAATAAATGCACTCATCGTGGCCAAATTGGTGCCTAGCAGTGTGGAGTTTATCACATGTCGCCCAGGAAGAATAGTAGGCCTTGATGACATGCGGCCTGCTAGCTTCAGGAACGCTACAATGGACCCGGTAAATGTGACGCCGCCTGCTATTATCAGGATCTGGTAAGTCATGCATCATTCAAGGGGACGTACCTATCAGAACGCCAAGGTATGCTGTGACCATGTGCAGCGTTGAAATGTCTGCAACATCAGTAAGCACACTTCCGATACTTGTGAGCACCGCTGCCAATCCAACGACGGAATGCAATGCCGCAACTGTTTGGGGAAGTCCGGTAGGTGTAATACGGCGACCTATCAATGCTCCTAGATAGGTGTGAGATGATTCCCCTTTTAACAACCAATGATAGATAACACTTACCGACTACAGATCCGACACCGGCGACAGCGCCGAACTGAGCTAACACTTCAGATGAAAATCCTACAGCTGCGAGAGATGCGAGTATTCCGGACGCTACACCCAGAATTCCAAGTATGTTCCCTCGTCTGGCAGTTTGCTGCGATGCTAGGCCAGAGATTGACCCTATATGTTGTTCAGAAGTTGGACGGTAAGTACGTTGCATCAATCCACTCACCAATGCAGAGGACACTACTAATCAGATATCCGGCTTGTACCAACCCGGCCATGCCCGTACTAGCCGCAGCAACAAATCCCCCGCCAAATAGAAGAGCTGGTATTGCATACAGCCACGGGTATTCAGGTGGATCAGTGGGACCTATAAATTATAAGCAGCTAGCATTTTGCTCTGGAAGCAGAAGCACCAACGCTTAAACATGTCTAGCATGCGCTTTGTCACCACAAATCCTCCAGATACATTGACAAATGCTAAAAGCACCGAGACGGCTCCAAGGAACTCTGGGATTGTGCTAGGCAGATAACCTCCGCCCATGATGAAGAAGCCACCAATACCAACCATACCTAATGCCGGCTCATTAGTATCGATACAAATGACTATGAAGAAGCTCGACTCACCCGAAATTGCGTTTGTGACACTCATGAGCGGAGAATGAAGGGCAGGCGCGACTCCCCACACGGCACGGTAGCCAACAAGGCCAGCAAGCCCGAAAGTCAGCATGTTGCCCATAAAGATAGGGCCAGTTGCTTTTCCTAATGCCAGAGTAGTTCCCATGCCAGCGGTGACAGTCGCCACATCACGTGTTGCCTTTTGCCAAGGCGTCAGTGCCAGTTCCGTTTGTTCCTTTGCTGGAGCTGCTGCTTCTACTTTCGGCGTGGGTGGCGGAGCTGGTCGTGGTGCCGGAGGGAGTATTTCTCCATTGAGTGTGACGATTGAGCCGCGGACAACCTCGTCGGATAAATCAACACCGAACGACTTTTCCTGGGGTGCCATGGATAGAAGGTACTTTGTGATGTTGTTGGAATAGAGAGTAGATGACTGAGTAGGTAGTCGCGATGGTAGATCAGTATATCCTTAGCAAGTTAGCATCAGATATGAATTTATACTGCTCAAAGTCCGAACCAACCAATTACAGTGACATCGTGATACTTGGTCAATTGTCCGGGGACAGTTGCTTCACAGTTGCCACCAGCCTCTGCTGCAAGGTCGACAATGACAGAGCCAGGTTTCATAGCGGCGACCATCTTAATCAATGTGAGTACATACTCCTTCGGCCGTTAATAATACCGAAGTACGTACCTCTTTGGTAATAAGCTTCGGCGCGGGCTTTCCGGGAATCAAAGCAGTGGTCACGATGATGTCTACTTCACGACATTGTTCCATGAAGAGCTTCATCTCGGCTTCGATAAACTCCTTGGACATTTCTTTGGCATATCCGCCCTGGCCAGCGCCGTCTTCTTGTATGTCTACTTCAATGAATTCCGCACCTAAGGATTGGACTTGTTCACGGACGGCTGGGCGAGTATCAAATCCACGAACGATCGCGCCTAGACGACGAGCCTAGAGTTGCAATGTTGGCACAGGGGTTGTTTCAAGAATAACAATGAACCTACCGAGGCAATGGCACTCAAACCAGCCACGCCAGCTCCAATGACTAGGACTTTACTAGGGGGGATCTGGATCCATTTCCATTAGTACTAAAACTATAAGTTGGTCAAGTATAATAACCTTTCTGCATAAAATTACCGTTAGCGAGGCTACCCCAACAGGACCAGCAGGATACCTACCCAGCAGCAGTTACTTGGCCCGTCAAGAAGCGACCGAATTGATTTGACGCCTCGAGAATAGCTTTATACCCAGCAATGTTGGCCATGGAACTATGAGTTACCCCACACGGTCAGCGAGTGGTCATTATCGAAACCTCTTACGCTACGCACCTAAGGGCATCGAAAGTCTGAGCACGGGAAATCCTAGGAACCATGTCCATTGCAAATGCGGTCACACGGCGGGATGCAAGTTGATCCACCAGCTGTTTGTTCTGAGCAGGATACAGAAACGAGATGATTGTGCTGCCTTGTTGAAGAGCTTCAATTTCATCGCCCGGTTGAGGACCGCGGACTTTCAAGATGATATTACTCTGTGACCATACTGTCGCTCGATCGACCAGAGTGGCCCCGGCTTGTTCGTAGGCCTGATCCAGGAGCTCGGCTGCCTCTCCAGCGCCGCGTTCAATCAACACACGTGAGAAGCCCTTTCTGAGTAGCAAGGCAACGTTTTGAGGGGTAATGGCGACGCGACGCTCATTTGGATACGTTTCCCGCGGTACACCGACTGTCAGAGAGGAGTATGGAACGACCGGAACCGGCGACGGAGAGGAAGAGGAGCTCGCACTTCTCCTGGCGACCTGTGGCCATCGCGAGACGGAGGGTCTTTCGTAGGCGTTACGCTGGTATGGCACATAAGGGGTCCGGCTTTGTATAACTATCAAACAGAGAAGTGTGTTAGCAAACACTGCTACGGGGCATTGCTTCGCAAAGATGTCACTCACCGGAGTGTTGAAAGGCGAAAAGCGATTTCCCTGGGCGGGCGATGGAAGCCGCTCGACACGGTCCCAAGGCCGACCTCAGGGTCAAGGAAACACTCATGCTTGGTAAAGGCGAAACAGAGTGTATAGTGGGTTATGGAAGTAAAGGCGGAAAGACCTCATTCCAGTTGAGGCCAGCTTCGTACCACCCCAGGGTCGGCAGCTAATCTTGGGTAGAGCATCAGACCCTTGATATGAAGCCACGAGAGGGAAATCAGGTCAAGCAATTCGAAGAAGGAAGAAGACAAAGGAGGTGCATACACCCCCTCCCGTCTATAAGAGGGGCCGAGTAAGTGAGTACGTGATGAATGAAAGGATTAATTACTAGTTCGGCAAGGCATCGACCGAGTTGTCCATAAACGAACGCGCTTTCCCCCCTTTCAGCAGCCGGGCCGGTGATCACGTTTTCCAGCATTCCTCCGAGTCACCGTGAGCATTGGCATGCTTCTCTATAGGTTCGATAGAAGGAAACGGTGGTATTGGCTCATGCAACTAAAATAGATTGGGTGGACATTGAGGGGAACCCAACGCGGGGAAAGCAAGTCGATCCGCGCGCCGTAACGTGGAGAAAGATGCTGTTCTTCTTGGCAGCGTTTCAATATTTCTCCACCAGGGAGATCAATTACTTGCTGCTACTTAAGTCACCTGTCATGCTATCTGTCCGCCCGGTTGGTCACGCACAAGTCTCGTGATGATTTCCTTGTTATCTCGCAGGAATTGAAGTCATACAACATCTCTTCCTGCTTTTAAAATAACATAAAACAAAATGAAAACAAATGGCGCCGTGAAACCTGCGGCTTTACCTTTCATTCTGATTCTGCAACCCACCTCAACTAGATTGACCTCATTGTTTTAGTAGATATCTTCATCTTTTCTAACTCTCCTGATGAGTATTTTGTCTCATCTTATTCTATCTTATCCTATTCGGCTTTTTTGCTTTTACTGTTTTTTTTTTTTTTTTTATTTTTTTAATATTTTTTTTCCTCCATAGTTCTCTGTTATCCAAGATACGACAATATCCATCATACAACTCAGGTATCTATTTAAATTTAGAGCCCCTGTCATGCATATCATTAAGCTTCTAGAATTAACACAAGAAACTTTGCAATGTGCGATGAAGATGTTGATGTGGTATCCTGGGCGGTTTCAAGGGTTGTACGGCGCCTCCCGCGTGAAGTTCTGCATGAAAAATATATAATCTCCGGGTCAACAAAAACTGTCAGTCCACTTGGTAATCGACAAGGGTTCTTGTCCTCTTTGAATCAAGATCTGACAACCGTTTGGTTCCATCGGTCTCACCACCCGGTATATGTTGTGCGATAGATTTTATAAAAAGCTATTGCTAAGAGTTTTTCCCTGATAGGGGTCTGAGACATGGCAGCAATTTACAATATGGAACCAATGGAGTATAGCTCAAATGCCGCGAGACACGAGAGAGAGGCTTGAACTGGCATCAACTAAACAATCACCTCACGGTCGCGCTTGGTGAATGTATATATATATCTCTCCAGTGATGATTGGAGACTACTATGCCATGTTTTTAGGATGAGAGTCACGTGCGACAACGTGACACACCTGTTTGTTCAAGGCTGCGGTTGATCTCAATACATACCTATACGACTATAAGAAAACTGCTCTCATCTTTGTTTGTCTCAACAAACAACCTAAAGAGTAACAGTGACCAGACCACAGAAACGGCTTTTTGGCGGCATCGCACGGATTTTCTTACGACAGTGGCTCGACTCCACCAGTGGTGGGGCAGAGATGATGCGATGAAGGCCGACATCCGGTTTGACTGTCGCCTGCACATTGATCAGACTACATAGATATATGCTGACACTTAAAAAGTAGGACCTAGTTTGTACATTCCACCATTTCAGACACCGGTGAAAAAAGAACAACATCAGGCCATTAGCTTCTCATTCGAGCCCTACATGAATGGGCCGGTCATGGCGCGGTAACCTCTCTTAAGGTTCTTTGAAGTAAGGTACAGTTCGAGACCCACTGGCCTCGAGTCCATCCACACAACTACTCTGATTGGCATTTTCATGCCTTGGCTTCCTGAGAGTGGGAAAAAAAGGAAATTGAGCTCCAGCTTGTTTGACCCTCAGGCTTCCTAAATATCAAGTCTTGCGGAGCAGTCATCTCCGATCGGCCTCAGAGATCTCAACTTCGGTTAAAGATCACCAAGCGCTGCTGCTGCACTCGCAAGAATCCCTGTCATTTTAGAGGGACTTGGGCCGAAGACAACCGGGAATTGTCGCCATCTTTCTAGTTCGCCTTAGCGCTTTTTTTTTTTTTTTTTTTTTTAACCTTCTCGTGTCTTTTCCGCTCCCACGGTGGGGTCAACAGGTTCCTGACATTTTTTTCTGTAAAACTCAATCATTGGCAGGTCACAATAAACCTTTTTTTTTTTCTCTTCTTCTTTTTTCCTCCTCTTATTCATTTGTGTCGCGGATTCTGCGCGCTTTCTGAAATAAGATAGTCAGCAGTTACTGGCCCTGCGATACTGCTGCCATGGCGCCCGCTCAGCAGCAAGCCGATCTCCTTGTTGACCAGGATGCGCATCCAATCGTCAACGAGGAAGTCCGAAGCCAAACAGAGTCGCAGGATGATGCAGCCCTTCTGGTGCGTGTTGAAGATTCTTTTAAATCTCCTATGTTTGCATTTCCCAGTGCATAGAAGATCACTATCATGATATCGCTCTGGCAATTACTAACTGTATCACCAGAGGACAATGGGCTACAAGCCAGTAAGTCTGGAGAAATTCCATATAAGCTGTAAGCATGACCTCATAATTGTAGGTCCTTCATAGAACATATACATTATTCGAGAACTTTGCGACCACGTTCGGTAAGTCAAGAAAACCCTATACAAAATATTCCGATGGCTAATGAACTTATCAGCTGCTCTTTACTTCGTCGGTGGTGTGCGTGTTACTTTCAGTACCGGTATTGCGGCTGGTGGTAACTTGGCCTACTGGTAAGGCTGATGGTATTTCTGTATGGTACCGGTCACTCACCCAAATTAAGGACGAGTTATCTAGTTACTATGGTCTTCACATATATCACGGCTGCGGTCATTGCGGAGGTATGCTCTGCCTCTCCATCTGCAGGTTCGATTTATCTGTGGGCTGCTGAAGCCGGTGGTCCTCGATTTGGCCGCCTCCTTGGCTTTATCGTCGCATGGTGGAGTACTACCGCATGGACGACATTCTGTGCCAGCAACACCCAAGCGGCTGTGAACTACATGCTCTCGGTGAGTTTTGATAATTAATATTCGTCCACTCCAGCTGAACCCAGAATAAGCGTGCTAACTAGTCTTCCAGGAGCTGACGGTCTTCAACGTCGACTTCCCCACGGACACATCGAGCGTCAAGTTCCGTGCGGTGCAATGGATCTGCACAGAGATCCTGCTAGCACTGGCTGCCATCTTGAACTTCATGCCGCGTATGCTCAGACCCCTAATGCAAATTTCCCTCTTGATATAGATATCACTCACACCCAGTAGCCAAATACTTTCGCTATGTGTTCTGGTTCTCATCTATGGTCGTGCTGCTCGATTTCATTCTGAACATCATCTGGCTTCCCATCGGAGCACACAACACCTGGGGTTTCCGAACCGCTGAAGAAGCTTTCATGTCGACCTACAACGGCACCGGCGCCCCGCCAGGCTGGAACTGGTGTTTGTCCTATCTCGCGACAGCAGGTATCCTGATCGGATTCGACGCATCCGGCCACGTCGCTGAGGAGACCAAAAACGCCTCCATAACTGCCGCGCGAGGCATCTTCTGGAGCACAGTAGTGAGCGGAATTGGAGGACTGGCCACCATCATCCTATTCCTCTTCTGCGCGGTAAGTCCAGCGACTCAGCCAAACACATTGAAATCCCACTTAGCTAAGACACCCCACAGCCCGACCCAGACACCCTCTTCTCGTTCGGCTCCCCGCAACCATTCGTCCCCCTCTACGCCGTTGTCCTCGGCAGAGGTGGCCACATCTTCATGAACGTCATTTGCATTGTCGCCCTGTGGCTCGTAAGTCTAACCCTCTCCTACTCCATCCATCACAGCCCAACTAACCAAACCCAAAACAAGAACACCGCAATCGCAATCGTAGCCGCCTCGCGTCTCGTCTTCGCCGTAGCCCGCGACGGCGTGCTCCCCTTCTCATCATGGGTCTCTAAAGTCCACAACGGCCAGCCCCGCAACGCCGTGATCGTCGTCTGGGCCGTAGCAGCCCTGGTCACCTGCACGCTCCTCCCCTCCGATGTGGCATTCACATCTCTCGTCTCCGCAGCCGGTGTCCCCAGCGCAGCAGCCTACGGCCTCATCTGTCTCGCCCGTCTCATCTGCACCCCGAAGCGCTTTCCCAAGCCCCAATGGAGCCTCGGGAAGTGGAGCAAGCCGTTCCAGTTCATCGGCGTGTTCTGGAACGGGTGGGTTGTTGCCGTTCTCTTTTCGCCGTATGCGTTTCCCGTTACCGGGGCGAATTTGAATTGTATGTTCCTTTCGTTTTCGTTTTGGTCTCTGTTGTATTGTTTGAGTTGTGGGGGTGGTTGTGAATGGTTTGACTAACTTTTTGTCTGTAGATGCTCCCATTATAATGGCTGGTGTTACTATTTTTGCGCTTATTTCGTACTTTGCTATGCCGGAGGAGGCGTGGTTGCCTCGGAACCGCATCTCGCATTTCATCGATAGCAAAGGCGCCCAGGCGACTGTGGAGGAGGTGGAGCGGCCTTCCGGTGAAGATCAGGGAACCAGTACTCCCCGGCTATGATCTGAGTTATTCTGTAAAGGGACAGGAGTGTCCGGTACCTAGTACTCGGTGGGTGGTATTAATAAATTCAAAAAGGGGCCAGGGATAGACTTGGGTGGATGTTTAGAGTGTATATTATAGCGTTGATGTCTTTGTTATAGATCATGGCATTCCGCATAATCATGCTAGTATCGTGGTTTGCACACTAGTTCTTTTTTATTTTCATGAGATATGCCAATATTTGGTCGATCAATCACTGTGTCATCTATGTCTATTTTTGTTCATGAAAACGCCTCAGTCTATACACCGTATGTTCCAGCTTTAATGTAATTTCATGTTGGAGGTTCCTGCAGATGGGCAGGGCTAGATATCCAGTAGCGAGTAGCCTCGCAGGATGATCCCAACATTATTAGTATTTCCACGAATCAGAATCATAGGGTCCGGCCCCGTTTGATGGCTGTCCGCGCCCTAACGCCACATTTATCAATTAATCAGAACGCAGATCCCCGACCGTCGCTAATGAAAACCAAAGATTGCGAAGATGGTACCCTCAATCATGAGAGGGAGGTTGTATGGGTAGTAGACGATACAATCGTCTTCTGTAGCTAGTGCTCAGACTGCCCCAGATGGGTCAAAGCCTGGGTAGTCGTATCGAGTGCTTTATGCGAGATCACGGAAGGAGAATCGAAGACCGAACGTCCTCCATCCTGTCTATCCACCCTTCAGGGAATGCGCGTTGCTTGAACCATGCCTTCTCCAGTTCTTCGAGGCCCTTTTCGACGTTCTGTGAAAAAAGGATTAGTATTCACGTCACAAGTATTGGAGAATCGTTGTGTCGTACCTTGAATCCAAACCGTTGTAGGTTAATCATGGTTTCCCGCACGAATTTCTGCTCGCGCTCATTACGAGTCTCGCGCCCTGCGGTAAACAGAGGCCATAGAACTGCTAGCTGGCCAACATCTTTGGCAAGTTTCTCAATGAGGTTTAAAATTCGCGATGCAAGCATGTCTAAAAGGGCTCTTTGGGGAACACGATCAGGGCGGTCCGCTGCTGCGACCTTGTGCAAGTAGAGAACGGTCGCCTTTTCGTACGACTCGATACAGCCCGCATATTCCAAGACCTCTGGGTAGGGATATTGCTTTAAGCTCTCGTCATCTAGTTCGCCAACTTCTTGGATGCACTTGGGAGCATTGAGCCGCCACTGGACTAGGCGTCCCATCAGATCCTGGTACAACAAGTCTTGCTGTTCAGGGGGCATCTGCCCCTCGCTTTTTGCCTTCCCGAAAGAACTGATGGCTGCTTGAATCTCCATCATCACTGACCAACACTGGCGAAGTTCCACCAGAAGGGGATTCTCAGCGGATGTATCGGTCGACAAACTTGGGATACCCAGGTTATATTCCCAGCCGCCACCATGCGTTCTCCAGTAGCTGCCCTCAACTACAGTCCCTTCGCTAGTAGCACAAGCGCCTGCGACATCAAGGTAAGAAAGAAGAGAAACGAGAAAGTGTCGAAGTGGGTGGTTCATTTCGGCTTGGCGTTGCGCCTCTTTGGCCGGGTCACTATTCGGGAGGAAGAGTAGACGATATATCTCACGAGCACCTTTCAGATGAATGTTCCAGTTATGGTTTTGGGAGTCCATCATCTAGCCAAGTCAGCTTTTGTTCAGAACGTCATAGGCCTGTGCACCTTGAAATAAGATTTGCAGGTGCCCGGGCGACAAAAATTAAGAAGCGACTTACTTCGAAAAGAGAGAGTAGTAAACAAGTGGCGAGGTCCGTTAACTGCAGGTTCTGGTCGGGCTGCGTATATCGGGTGCGGAAAGACTTGACCACCTCTCCATATTTGCCCATGGCCCGTTGAAAGTGTAGATTCCGTTGTTGACCTCTAGAAGTGTTTGCGAGATGTAATGCTCCCAGTGCCTGCATCGCGTTGGCCATAGTTGGCGATGACCGGGCCAATTCGGGGAAATATCGTCTGTATGGGTTGATGTTGATTGAGTTATCATAGATCAGTAGCAAGGTTGCCACACTGTCGATAAAATGAGTATAATAGCGACCGTCCACGCAATCTAATGAAGACGACATGAAGACGGCTGGCGAAATAGGCTCCTGGAATCGATATTTCATTGGTTTCGACTCGGCGATGGTGGTCGGCGATACTACTAGCGCATCGTAAGATTCATCCTCTTCGCCGGGTTCAATTTTGATCAATTTATTGCCATCGGTGGGATCCAGGACATGCGAGATAGGCTTCTTTGCCTCTCGTTTCTTTGGTGGTGAGGACGAAGATTCCGGCGCTTGAGGGGGGCCATAGACCTTGAAGGTCATCCGTCCTTGTGTGCCATCACATTCGAGACCCAAGCGAGTACAATTCTTGCACGACGGGGAAGCCTCGTCGCAGCGAACATGACGTCGACGACATGTCGAGCAGCCGGTAAACCCCCGGTGATGCCATCGGCGAACCCGCTTCCTTTTCTCAGGTGCGGGCGCGGATTGCGGGGTTGCTGAAGGAGGCTTTGCCTGTGCGCAGACTACCGTTTGGATCTCCATGAGGTGAGATGGGATTGGTATAGGAGAAACCTTGGGGTTGAGACATAAAGGCGAAGGAGAGAATTAGGTCCAGCCTGAGCGAGGGATAGCCAGACGATAAGGAATAAGAATTAACACCTCATTGAGGGGAAGAACATTGGGGGAGAGGCGAGGAAGTGGGACGTAGATATGTCGGAGGAAGAATGGGACGAAACGAGAGTGAGTCTGAGGATAGCAGGTGTGATGATGATGATAAGAATAGTTCGTAGTAGTCGAAGTCGTAGTTAAAAGAGGCAAAATGAAAAGTTAACTTTCGTCACAGACTCTTTTTCAAAATTACCTTTAAATTGCAATTTAATTAAATTGGGAACTCATTGGAACCTTCCAAAAACAGGCGAAGAGACTCAATCATTGGTTCTAGTGGGTCTTTCGCAGCGTTTGATTGGTTTGACCCCCGTTTGGATGTGCGGGCAACCGAAAATCCTGGAGGTGAGAATTTAGAAGAAAAAAAGAAGTCACATTTCTTCTTACTCCTCAACGCTTCAAATTTCCCACTCTTGGACTCTCTTGAGACTTGGGGTCCGAAATATGCAATTTATCCTCGTTCTTCCCTTCTCCTTCAACCTCAACACAACCCCCTCTTGTCTCAATTTCTCACATGCAGATGGATCATCCACACCATTCGAATTCTAAAACCCACCCCACGACTCGAAAGCGGAGTAAAATGAAATGCTACCAAAATGTCTGTGTGTCGGTGGTGTGGTCATACTGTGGTGTGTGGTGGATGCTCCCTCCGCCCAGAAAGTCTTTGGTCCAAAAATCTCCCACGACTGCTGATCGACCCTAGTGGTTGATCATATTGTTCCCTAGTACTGCTGCTCTTTATGATTCCCAATCCCGCGGTCACTGTAGTCGTTAGCTGCAGGCCACTGTCCCCAGTGTTAGTGTGCGAAATAACCTTTCATCTGCAGGTGGAAAAAAATACCTCATCGTGTCTGCCCAATGGAACGACCAGTTACTCTGGTTCTGTGACTTCATTTGGGACTGAATAGTCTGGGCCACTGTTTCTCGGTTCCCCACAGGATCCACTTGCCACGATTCCAACCGATAGTGCTGCTGGCCTATAATTTGGTGATCGTCCCAAAGCTAAGGATTTGGTTTCCCCTGACCAGTAGCGATCATGGTCATGAGGAGAGGCCGAGGGTGTGGTCTCAAAAGGATTCACGCCGAGAAGCGAACTAACGCTGGCTATAACTAGCGCCAAGTACTGGATTCATCCACTTTACTAAAACGAGTTGTCACCTCGTGCCATTTCATTCGAGAATTCCTCGACCCGCCTCCCGCGTGGCTTTGTCTTGATCGTTACGACTGAACAATGGCATTTATCCCTGTTAGTACATTTCGAATTGGGAAAAGATGGCAATATCTCTTGCAGTCAAAACTCTGATCGACGCACACAATCTTGCTGTAATATGTGACCGGGTCCCTGGCTGCAGTCGAAATCGCCCGCCTTAGTCCCACGCTCTGAATAACAAACTATATGGATGAAAATTATCCGTGACCGAAGGGCTGGCTATAGGCATCCATGCAATTTTGAAACGTTTACAAACGATCGTGTCCTACCTGTCTACTATCTAGTCTATGCTGAATGAGATCTAGCGGCATTCGAGAACATCTTGCACAGAAGCCGCGGTTACATTGGGCGGGTTCCGCGGTACCACACCTACGCGAGGGAGTTTTGCTCCGGTTGCCTCCTAGTGATTTACTGTTCAACCTGAAATGCCAAGAGCGAGCTCTCAACTCTATCATGCAGTTCGACAGTCATCCGTCCTTGGTACCGTCGGGGGCTCCCACCGGCACCGGCTTTCGTTCAATGGCTCAAACTGAGGATCGACCAGATCCCGAACCCTTTGGGCATAGCATGGATTGTTTCACTTTTCATACAAATGAAGTGGGACGATAAATGAATAAAATTCAACTATGCGATACGTATGTCAGAGGCTTTGTAACTTTAATTATCCAGGCGGTCCCTGAGAACGTGGGCGAGATTCGAATATTAACAATCAAGACGTTGTCACTTGCGACGGTACGGAGGACTGCTGATCCTGCGGCCCGTTGCTGACCATCAAGGCTTCGGTGAGCGTCGCTAACTTTGACCTAATCCGTGGAACTCCTGCTTCGTTAGCCAATAGTAAAGTCATTTGGCAATCATTGCGTCAGGGTCAGTTCATTCCTCTATAGTCTCTCCTGTTATTTCCCACTATGCCACGATCGACGGTATTTGCATTCGTCGGCAGATGGCCACATCTGGGCCCATGCACACCCAACTTGTGGTATCGTGAACTCCGCCGTGCCGTAATATGGCACGACCTTGATGGTCAACTCAGTCAGATCCCAGAAATATGGATCAACTAAGGTTAAGACTCCATCAGCCAGCCACCCTTGGCTGTGGTCATCTTTCACAAACCAAGGTCCCTTCTTCTGCCAAAGGCGTTGATCGCCTATGCCATCCCGCGGGCGGTCATGCTTTCGGGTCCGAAAGTCCTCCGCCGACACTGCAATATTAGGGCACACGCTGTAAAGAGTATAGGATCTCGTTTATAGCTCACATGCTCCGGGTTACCTTCGCATATGATAGATTCTAATCTTCCAGAAATGGTTCTCCGCCGCGCGAATCATATACTACTGACTCGCCCTTCGCCCGACGGAGACTATCCGTACGAGATTATCGCAGGCCACAACGCGACACTCAAATAGGGTTTCACGATTTGGAAGACTGATTACTAACCAAGTCGATCTAATCTAACTACGTACCATAATTTCGGCGAAAAGGGTGTCCATCTCCAACCCAAAACAGTATCAGGAGGGGACAGAACAAAGAGCGCACAAGCCACCAGAAAAGGGGCATGCGCTTATCTATGCTGTTCGGGGAAGTACTATCCCAGAACCAAACTTCGACTTCCCCGAGTGTCAGGCGACTCCACTATTTTCCGGAAGATCCTGGAGCCTGAAGGATTATTATGTTCCCTCGCGTGCTCCACAGGACCCTACCTAGCATTCCAGCGGAATTACTATTTCCATGATGTTGGAAGAACAATTCCACCGGAAGATGTTCCTAAAATGGTTTGGAACAGTGATACTGATTCTCGACCAAGACACGTTCTTCGACCCATCGACCCTCCCACCAGTGAACGTTGGGACAATATCGTTAATTGATCAATTATGCTTCCATTACGTATGCCCACGTTATTGTCTTTGAAATAAAATCACACTTCTCTCGTACAGTCTATTATCCTATACCCGAGAACCAAGAACAAAGCTTATCCACCAAGCCACAAAGGCATTCAACTTTGAAAGTGGCTCTTTTCTCCCTCATCGAAACTCGGCTGCCATCGGACAATTTCGGAGATAACCACTAAGATCGGCCACAGGGGACAATAAGGTTGCGAGTTTGATGAACTGAACCACGGACCACCATGCTCCGGAAGAAGGTAGATGGAGCTGACATGAAGGGCTTCAGTTGAGAAAGAAAAGCTTACCATCCCAACAAAACCCCACGGACCAACGGCCTCCGTTGCAGAAGAAGAGGTCTGAGAGCTGAACCACTGTTTACCGGACCATGGCTACGGATAAGATGAGATGAGGTTAGACTCAGTAAAATGACTTGAGTCTAATGGATTAGTTGTAAGGTAACTATAAACCTTAAGGTGCTTAAGTGAAAGAACCGGGGATAGCCTCGGGTTTGTGCATACGCATACCCGGTGATTGACCTCGGAAGAGGTCCGCGGGTGATATATTCGGATAATATGCGTCGTCCTCACCACGTTGAACAGGGAAGCTGGCAGGGATTGGAATAGCACATCTCTATCCGGTGATTGTTGAGTCGGATATATTATCTTATAGTGCTCGACTAGTTGCTGATTGGTACACTTGATCAGGTGGGTGATGCTAATAGTTATTTATAGTTACCGGATATGGGGATGTGCATGCCTCGTATATGAATCAGGTAATAGTATTTTTCACTATTAGAAAGTATCTTGCGTGTTCTTTTGTCTTAGCCATACTAACTAGCACAGCATCTTATATGGAAAAAGAAAGAAAGACAGCTCAAGGCACACATAGATAGACATGTACCACTCCGGCATACTGAAAGAAATGAAACAAGCAGATAGAGGGAAGACAGGAATACCGCATAATAGCAAAGAAGGGCAACGAAAGAAACCCTCTCTCATCGAACAACCTGAAGCATCCTCATAACCAAATTCCCCAGCAAGAACTGAAGCGAATACCGCTCTATCTAAACCGTACTACTAGCTCGGCTTCCACCTATCCAGAATCCACTCTTGACGATTATTGACTCCATGTAATCATATTCGTTTTCTTTTTTTTTTTTTTTTTTTTTTTTTTTTTTTTTTTTTTTTTTTTTTTTTTAGCTCTAGTAAACGCCATCCCCAGTAGGAATCACTTGTGATATTCCGGGTCGCCGAAGAGAGAAGCCCGGCTTCTGGTCGATCTCTTCTTCTTTTTGGTATTGACGGATCCACCTGACACAGCTGATATTGGAGGTAGTGGTGAGGAGCGAGAGGGTTTCGGCGCTTTTCGGCGGAGAGATTTCATGGAAGGTTGGGTTTTATTTCTCCAAGTGTGCGTAGTTCAGTGGAAGGTTGCTTGGGTTATTCAACGTGGTGAGATAAGAAAGTTTGAGAGACTAGCCTAGACCACCTGGACCCGCATGAAAGGTGTAAGGTGAATCCATATCTTCGGCCCATTTTGTGTTTCGTTAGTCATGAGTAGTCGGTGCTCTTATAGATATCTGGTCCTGACATCGAACCCGCTGAGTCTTGACAGATCCAAGAATTGGAGGTCAAGGATATAGAGGTGCATTTAGAGTATTGTTCGCCGTTGGAAGTGTATGATGGATGGAACCTTAAGCGTTTGAGTCGACTTCACTTTGTCAATAGGATGCCTCAGCCAAATACGTACCGCAACTTTGATAGTATACATAAGGATCAGTCGACAACACAATGGAGATAGTGATATATCGAGTTCCAGTTTTTGGCCAGATACAACGCGAATCACTGTACCTAAGTGCAACTCCGAAGACACCGTCTACACCAGGTTGGCCATCTTGGAATATCATCGGATATCGCTGTGCGACTTCCCCGATGATGCATACTACCCTGTAAAACCCCGAGATAAACCTGCGACATGCGCTGCAAAACTCCATCTATTAATCTATATGGAACAGTCTAATCTCCACATTAATCCTCGTACTCTATTATCATACATTATCACTAGAGCTATCTATTCTACTTATCTATCTCTTGCCAATAGAAGTATTCCCATAAGCACCCGCACATACGCGCATTCTACACACCCCAGCCAGTGCACGTTTCTCTCTGAAGCAAACTTTTGGAAACTCACTCCTACATTTGGGCCCCTAGATATTGATGTATCTTCACGGGTACAAGCGAAGGGTTAGTAACAGCTTTGGAAAGGTTATGACTTTTCCCTCTAAAACGTTCACTAGTCTTCTCGAAGATTGGTCACAAACAAAGTTAGAAATATATATCCTCGTTCCTTATATTCTTACAATACTATTCCGTTTGATAGAACACACTTCTTGTTCTTCTATATCTCTGTAAACATACGATACTGTTCGAAAATTAAGAAAATACGTATTGCTTGAGTTGACTAGAGTCAATATAGAACGACTAGATATCAATCAAAGAGTGAATGCTCTTCTTCAGTTTTGTTCAAACTTCAGCATTTTAAAGACTAGTCGATCTACTTGCTTTAGTAACTTCCAGTAAGATGGTATATAAATATTATAGAGAAAGCATAAATTGAGGGATGATGAGAAAATGTTCAACAACAAATTTGTATTTTGACCGTCTTGTAGATATAGTCTACCGTATGGCGGACTAAATCGACCAGACGGTCAAAATGAATTATTTCCCCCTTTTTCTTAACCAGGTTCACCCATATGTTATTCCCACAGAGTGTTGTTGATATACTATAGGCTTGGATTTCTCATGGTTACATCCATCTGATTATCGTTCGACTTGGATAATATATTTTCTTATCTTTAGATGTTGTGCACAGTGTTTCAGTGTTTGAGGATATCATGCGCCTATTATTCATAACTTATGGGAGGGTTCGTCTGAACATGCATGGTGTTTATCATGCGGCAAGGTTTCTCAAGGAAGACTTGACTTGCAAGTCGAAGCCAGCAATAGGCTATGCCATTCAGATCTGACTCCCAAATCACGGATGTCTCTTGGTACCAGATTCCTACTATACACGTGCCAGCTGGCTCTTTTGCATCGTTTTCTCATAGTTTCTGTTGTTCATGGGCACTGAATCTGAATATTGAATAGAAGCCTCCCAAGCCTCCTCCGTCGACTTTTCACGGTCTCAACGAATGGTATGTTAATCTATACATACGCAGCCCTCTAAGAACTGTCTCAAAATGCATGGTCACCTTTGACTGAGTTACCCGAGCAGGGGAGTCGATCAGTATCAACACCCCCTAAGACTCACTCCGTCCTAACCACCAGCTCCGGATGAACATCCTCATCATACCATTCCCCCAATCCGCGCTGCACAGCCGGCCTCTCCGCGATACGATCCACCCACTGCCCTAAAGAAGGCCAAGCCGCAATCTCATCCTCCGAGAACCCAATAGACCGATAGGTCCGAATCCAAGCCCAAGCATTGATGTCAACGATGCTATACTTCCCACTACCGGGTCCAGCGAGGTACTCTCGCGCATTGCAACTATGCTTTCCTGACAGATGCGCCTCCAGAACCTGGTAAATCCGGAGAACCTCGTCTCTAAAGCGGGTCGTTGCATCTAAGGAGGAATATCAACATCACTTCGCACCTAAAACCAGACTAGAATATAAACATACGAGGATCGATCGTATGCCTCCGGAAGTAATTATATTGTCCCTGGATCGGTTGCCCCGATGCATGCCAAAAGATCAACCATTGGTAGGCTTCGCTTTGTTCGATTGGGTCCGAGAACCAGAATTGGTGGTCTTTGTCGATGCTGGAGACGAGGTAGAGCAGTTCTGCGGAGGATTCCATGACCGGGTGGGGTGGGCTTCTGGTATTGTCTATTAGAATGGGGATTCGGCCTGGAGGGATGGGATTAGTTGATGTCGTTTGGTTTTCCTGGACCAAGAAATGGTTGTATACCGTTGGGATTGAGTTTGAGGAACCATTCTTTTTTCTGTTCTTTTGTGTCTAGGTCAATGAGACTGGTTGTCCACTCGAGGCCGTAGACGTCCTTGAGTTCTTCTAGGAGAATGTGGACTTTTCGTCCGTTTGGGGTCAGGGAGGTGATTAGGTGGATTCCCTTGGTTCATTAGTTATTTTGCATTGCGAGGGAAACATCAGAGGTAATTCATTATGTGTATTGGAAGATCTACCTTGGCATTTTTGACGGGATCGGGGGTTTTGTCGGTGTAGAAAGAAGACATTGTTTAAACGGTCTAGGTCAACGCTTCGATAAGATGTTTGTTTGTAAGACAATGAATGAAAAGAACGACGATTGGAATGGGTGATCAGAGAAGAGAAATCAATGTCTAATATACCCCGATTTAACCCCGCTATTATAAAACCGACGCGATGACTTATTATAATGGCGTCATTATAGCCCTTGACTAGAACAAAGTGCTATCTCGACTCTACAGTGCAATATTAGCATCATGGCTGACATACGAGATCTGCTATAGGATATAAGATAAGGTAACTATTCAAGACAACGTGCCAGGGCATCTCATCGCATTATCTGGCCTAAATTAGGATTCAACATGTATAGCCTATATAAGATTCCACTCATCTAAATTGAAGTGTCATGTCGTAAAGATCGTATGAGGTGCAATGGGAACCTCGTCATCGTGGTCCCTGGTTTGATTCGGGGACGGCAAGTTCTAGGCGATTATAATAATGCCTGCTAAGAGAGCGTCATGAGTGTCGAACTCGAGTGCCCCAGTTACGGGACAGAATAGAGCGCAGATGGTAGTGACTGGACAGCCAGTGTGGCCAACTATTAAGACTCTCGGACGGCTTTCATTCAATCCTTGGCGCCTCGTGAGCTCCCTCTGTTGCTGACTTATTGCCAGTTTCAACACCCTTGACCGAACCAGCAGGCTCAGAGCTGTCAGATTTCGCGGCTAGGTCCCGCTCGAGCTGGGCCTTCTCCTCGTCGGTCGCATCAGTGACGTGAACAGCAACTTCTTCTCCAAAGTTCTTTGCAATTTCCTCGAGTGTCAACCGCGCAGTCTCGGGGAAGAAGTAATAGATCACTGCAAAATTTTAAGCAAGAGCGGGGAATCTGAAGGGCATGAGAACCTACCTGGAATGAAAACAGCTGACCAGCAGATGATAACCAGATAGTATTTCCAACCAGCATTGTTGAAACCCATAGGGGCGGTTTGTAGTAAAATGAGGGTGGCTACGATCAGTTAGTCAATTGGAAGACTCATAGACACCTCTGTAGGATATCTAAACGCACCAGCAAATTGTCCGAAAAGCGAGAATCCCATGCCAATTGGGCGGATTTCGGTCGGGAAAATCTCAGAGACATAGAGGTACATAGTGGTGTCGCAGAAGGTTCTATCAGAAATAAGTAGTTGTTTGATAGGATGGTCGAATAAATGGCTGGTACTAACCCCTGGAAAGCCAAGTAGAGATAAATGAAGAAAATTCCAAATCCGTTTCCGACCCTGTTCGTGGTGCCTGCATACTCGGACGTCATTGCAGCCAAGCATGAGGTGGAGATGATAATGCCAACAAAGCCAGTGATGTACATGCCACGACGTGAGTTGACCTTGTCATGAAGCCAGGCGCCAAGAGGGTTGTATATAACACCTGGTGATGCTGTCAGTGTACATTCTTCGAGAACAACCATATCCTCTTACCAGCTGTAGTCAGCCAAACAGCACTTAGAAGCAAAGGCATGCCCCCAGTCATTCCAAGATTGGTGTATAGAAGGACAGCATAGTTGTTCTGCCCAGGTCAGTGCGTCTAGTATAAACATAGCCTTTGGAAACTTGATACTCACAATGATCAATGGCCCACCGAATTCAGCACCCCATTGAGTGAGGAAGCCGATTGCCATTCGCTTTCTATACGACTTCTTCCGTAAAACTGCGTTCCACACGTTGCCATAAGTGGATAGCCTCTCCGCTTCGAGGCGGATCTGCTCCGCTGTCTGAAAATATTCCTCCTTAGCAACTAGGTTGTCGGGATCATCTGGTGACTGGCGAAGCTTCTGAAGCACAATCTTAGCTTCCTCGTGCTTCCCTTTGGAAATAAGCCACCGAGGGGAACGAGGAAGCCATGGTGATCCAAGGAGCAGCACTATCGCTGGCAGGCACTGAAGACACAGAGGAAACCTCCAGCCGAAACTGCCCAATTCTCCTTCAGCAAAGTAGCATGCATAACCGACCCAGCCAGCAAGCATGTAACCGAAAACCAGGAAGATCGCATGATGACCGACCAGCCAACCACGACGGAAAGCACTCGACATCTCGGACAGATACATGGGACAAACAGTCACGAGGATACCGATTCCAAGACCACACACGAACCGACCGGCTTGGAACATTCTGAGAAGCTGTTAGGGAATCGTCTCTGGAAAAGAGTTATGACGCAATACATACTTGAGAGAGTTCGCGCCTCCCTGAAGCGCACCTCCAAACATCGAAAAGAAAGCACCCAACTGAATATTGACCTTCCGACCAAAGTAATCGCAAGACCACATTATGAATAGTGTGCCAACAGCACCTCCAGCACTGAAGACGCCATTGGCGGTGGAAATGGCTGGTGTCGTAATCGAAGCATATCCCGGCTCACCCTCTTGTGGAAGATCAAAGTAGGTATACCACCCTGGTTGACCGATCGTACTGGAGATGATTGAGGAGCAATAACCATAGGTCTATACAAGGGCCAATTAGAACGCATAACATTGCCAGGCAGGCATCAGGTGAGGTAACGCTTACCATTGAACCAACAGCGACGAAAATAGCGACCAGTTTGTTATAAGTGCTGGTCTGGGACCCGAACGTACCCATGATGGACAGGTCGTTTTCCCCTTGCAGGGATTTGCACAGAACCGGAGTTTGGTTGTTTCAAGGAGCAGTACGAGTATGACAGCACAAATGCGGCACAGAATTGACAGGTCAATTCATATGACCAGGGACTCTTCGCTTCACAAACTTCGTACGTACAAACTTTTGTGTCCCTTTTAGGAGCTCCAAGGAGAAAGAAATCTTGTCGAGATAGGACTGCGAGCTACTGTTAACTAGCTTCACAGACGATCAACACACCAGCTTCGAGACTGAAATTTTCGGCAACCACTCAGTAGTCAGTACAACGACAGGGGAACAACTTTAGCAGACACCCACTCCTTTATTGCACTAGTCTATAAAACTAAGTACTCATGGCGGAAAAGCTGTAAGGCCGCTATGAATACTAGTAGGACGCATGGCATGGTGTGCATTGGCGAGGGTGGACCGTGGAGAATGTTTCGGGTCCACCTTCTGTCAAAATCTCGAGTCTGAGAGGCATGATTGCTGGATTAGGGATATGCTGCATGATGAGACCGGCGCTAAAACCTGAGATGGTGTGTGGGACATTTCCTCGTCGCCTCGTGTATTTTGATAGTCTAGTGGTGCTTCCGTGCTTTAGTAGGGATTCGAGGCGTCAGCGGCAGAAGGCCACTAAACTATGTTCGGGAAGCCATCGCCCGTGACTTGTTTTTTTCTTCCCTTTTCTCAAATAATTAATTAATCCCTGTCTCTGAAAACTCCACCACCATCCCAATACTTACACATTCTATGACTACAGCTGTGGAACGATTCCTTCGGGCCGTCGGCACTGCTCCCTATGCCCATGCCACCAGTCCGATGGAACCACAGACTTGAAAACGATTATTTACCTTGTCAACATGCATCCTCCACAGACTGGACCTACTAGTAAGTACTACGTACTACTTCCAGCCAATTCATACGAAGGAGGGAGTGGGCGATTGCGGCAGTGATTGGCATGATCCCTTGCCTCGCCATTCGCCCATTCAGATGCATGACTATGCAAATCCTATACCGTTTGGTTGTCCTTAAAACTTGGTATGACCGGGTTTAAACCTACTCACATAATTGGCAAATCCCGTCCCGGCGCTTGATTATCATTTCCTTGTACGAAATTCAGTGCGTGTCTGTGCTCCCTTAACGAACTCACAGTCTCACACACGTTGCAATGTCCATCTACTCCACTTGATGGCTGCACGTTACAAAGTACGTTGGCCGTCTTGTGGCATACCATTAGCTGGGTTCCCGTGTGGCCCCGAGTGTTTTATTCGAAGCTGCTCCCCGCTAGACGCCGTCCCACCACGATATTGGCGCCCCTCCAAAAACTTTTTGACTCAATGATTTGGTGGACAAGTGGGTGTCGAATGCAGGCATTAAGTTTAGGAAAGCTTACAGCAGATTTAAAGCTTGACAACCCTGCGGCATAACAGCTGACCTGCTACATGTAAAACGGACCTTTCACGCTATTTCTTATAATTTTCTTCCTTTTTGGAAATATACCTTGCGGCGTACATTTGATCACCCCGTTACAAGTAGTTTCGATCGCCGTTAAAATCATGGGCAGCCTTTCCCCCTTCGATGTCCCTTTCGATGAGCTTCCCAACCCCAAACAAGTGTGGGTGGGAAAGCCTGGTAGTTATGAAGAAGGGCTTGGGAAGTTAGCTATCCTTACCTCCGAAGTGGTGGCAAAAGCCGCTTCGACCGAAATCAAGACTGGTCGGAGAGTCACGATGGGGTGGGATTTAACGAAGTTGAATTATCCAAACCTAAACCGTCAGCCGTGCCAGCACAAGATCGTCCCTCTTCTGGGCGGAGTGGCCTATGATGATATTTACACCATGAATCCTCGTGGGTTTTCAATGTACCTGAAGCGCGGCAACCGTCTTATCTAATAGTTCGAGCATCTAGAACAAAGTAGTCAGTGGGATGGACTGCGACACTTCTCTCAAACTGTCCCTGGCCAGACCGAGCGTGTATTCTACGGCGGTGTGACATCTGAGGAGATCAACGACCGTAGCAACGATCGGATTGGCATGCAGCACTGGGCGCGGGAAGGTATTGCAGGTATGCATCTTCCTATTTATTCTGGGTGTTCTCTCCTGTATCTCTCCGAGAGTATGAGCCTCACTCTGTGGTCATAGGTCGCGGGGTATTGATTGACTACGCCGCATGGGCGGAGAAGAAGGGAATCACGTACAGCACCTTCTCCACTCATCAGGTGCGACTATCAGACATCCTAGAAATCGCGAAGGAGTGCAACATCACTTTCCAGAAGGGCGATATCCTGTTTGTCCGTGTTGGAGTAACCAAAGAATGGGACACCGTGATGACGGATGAGCAAAAGAAGCAATACTCTGACAACCCGAGCCCGGAACATGCTGGAGTCGAAGCCACGACAGATATGCTCCGATGGCTTTGGGACTCAGGATTTGCAGCGATTGCCAGCGATACCATTAGCTGGGAGGTACGAACAGCGCCTGCGGGACGCATGTTTTGAATTACACTAAGGAAGTTGTGACAGGTCTACCCGCCCCAGTCCGATGTGTTCCTGCATGAGTATGTACTCGCAGGATGGGGAATGCCAATCGGTAAGTTGAAAATCTGAGCCGCTCGGCGAAACCGTTTATGGATCTACTCTAATTCATGTGACAGGCGAGCTCTTTGATCTCGAGGCATTGGCACGCATCTGCCAGGATCTCCAACGATGGAGCTTCTTTGTGGCGTCTGTGCCGTTGAACATGCCCGGTGGCGTGTCATCGCCACCAAACATCATGGCTATCTTCTAGATGCATCACCCCTGCCGATATTAAGTCAAGGCGCCGCAAAAGTAATATCTGCAATATCCTGGTTCGTGCGTTAGTGTATCTTGCTACGGAGAATTAGTAGCACGTATTATAGCAACGACCACCAAGAAGAACAAAAAGGAACAACATAGAAGGAGATAATCAACGTTCAAAGTTCCGCGGTAGCAAGGTTGTCAAGGGCCTTGCTACATCTATATCATAGAACAACCATTTGTCCCAAGTCCCCCACCGTATTCTTTGTGAGAATATTTGTTGGATGAGTTGGCCCCAGACAAGTGAAAGTGCAGCTTCCACATGGTTGCAGGACGCACACCCACACTACCCCTGTAGTGAAAGATACCAGGGGCGTCAATTTCCTGAAACCAGCAAATAAAGTCACATCAAGCTCCAGATTACTATGACTAATGAGGTATCAGATGGTCGCGCTACATACGGAGATATCCCGAAAATTAATATAATAGTATCTTGTCAGTCCCCGTGCTTGGCTCTTATGCTAAGACAATGGACTTCGGTTATTCGGGACTGTGACAAATTTCTCGGTAAAAAGAAAGAATCCTTCGCCAGTCCCTCAGGTATATCCAGTTTGTAGGGCCACCCCGACATATCATTACTGGGTAGGGCTTAGTTCCGAAGGGTTACACCCGATTAGTGCATCCACTTCGGGCGGGAAGTGGATTCCGCTACGGTTCCAAAGAACCTAAAAGCCGTTAGTGACTGGAGCGTTTTAGGTAACATTTGACTCCTGAAGCTTGGGACACGGACACCGAGAAAGGTCCGACCTGCGTCGTGATTCATCTTGGTTATTCGCTCACGGACCCGCCTCTGCTTTAACCCAAAACTAGATTCTTTGATTTGGCTATGAGAAAAACGGTTCTCTGCCGTGAAATCTTGGCCTTCTCCATGTCAGGCTCGACCTTCTCTAAAGACTTGATTTCGATCACCTATGAAAGCAACAACCGGCATTTTCCCCATCAGGACGGCAAAAGTCCACCAGTCCGGCCCATGGTAGTGAAATCCATGGAGAGTTCGTTACGATACCTCTATTCTGGATTGGATCTGCATTCCTTGGCCGCATATTCTCGTGCCAATCATATATCGAGATCATGCAAAGCATCAGTCGATCCATACCACCGTCTGTGGCAATTGTCATGTCATTTTGACCTCCATCACTTCTGTTTTTTCAGCCTGAAAACTGTGGTGGTCTCTTGACACTATTTGTAGCACTAGTCTCTCTCTTCGTACCCTTCCCTTCAGGGGCAAATCCCAGACCGGAACCCTAAATAGTCGGCGATACGCTTTAATATAAGCCTTAAGCTCAATGTAGATTTGATCTGTCCAAGCTTTTACGGAGTGTTCTCCTGTCTCCTCCCGTACTAGAGCCCTAGCTCCTATTTCTTCAATACCCTGTCTTAATCTCGGGCTTAAACCCTGTCTAGTCTGTTGCACTCACTGCAAAAGGTGGCCCATGGTGTCAGTCACCCAACATGACTCTCGGACAGCTTTTTGAACGAGACGATGCCAAACCTATTGACAGAACAGTACAGAAATGGAACACAGCGACTCAGTCACTATGCATCGCGGCAATGACTCTGTTCTTCCTAATGCGTGCATACACCCGGGTTTTCCTTCTCAACGGCTTTAACAAAGAAGACTGTGAGTGACATGCTTGCCGGGAGAATAGACTGCATGCTAACTTCTCACAGGGACCTGTTTAGGTGCTTGGGTAAGCCCTTGACTCTCTATAACTGATCATATGTGCTAAAGTCATACGTGATAACAGCTCCTTGGAGTCTGCTACTCCATCATTGCGCTCATCAGTAAGTAGTCTATGACTCACAGATCTGTACACATCTAACCACCAGCAGTGGGAGCACATGGAGGAGGTCTACACATCGACGACGTATCCCCCCATAACCAGATTATCTTCCAAAAAGTACCTCGCAACCTCCCCAGAAATGCTACACCCTACTGACCCCTCCAGACCGTCTACGTAACCATGGTCATGTACGGACCAACAGCCTATCTGACCAAAGTCTCGCTCCTATGGATCATGACCCGAGTGTTCAGCCCATTCCGCAAAGCCGTGACCTTCATCTACATCTTCCTCGGCGTCATGCTGGCCTACTACATCCCCGCCGTTATCGTCAAGATCCGCATCTGCGACCCCATCTCCAAATTCTGGGACCCAGATCGCCCGGGCACATGTCTCAATCAGCGTTCCATCATCATGGCCGACGCTGTCGTCAGCGTAGTCAGCGACCTTATCATCCTCCTTGTCCCGTTGCCGTTAACCCTGGGTCTACAACTCCCAACGAAGAAGAAGATGCGAGTCATGGGTATTCTGGGCGCAGGAGGTCTCGCTGTTGCATCGAGTATCATCCGACTGATATTGATCGCATACACGGGCCAATCGGAGGATGGCACCATGGCGTTTATGCGGATTAACATGTTCGGGTAAGTATCCATCCTTGGCTCTTCTACTTTCTATGCCCATAAACTAAATAACATCTACCAAACAGAAACGCCGAAATCGCCATCGGCGTCATCTGCGCCTGTCTCCCCGCCCTCTCTGCGATCCTCTCCCGCGTCTATCACGAATACTCCAGCAGCAACAAAGCCACCGGCGGAACCTCCGGCCACGAGTTAAGCAAGATGAAGAACCAAAGCCGCAGCATGAAAACCGACAAAAGCCGAAGCCGCATGAGTTATCTCGAGATGACCTCAGACCAGGACGTTCTGATGCATAATGCTCAAAGCGAGCCAAAGGTCGAAACGACCGTTCACGGAGATCGAAATTACTATGGAGAGAACCCTGGTGGATCGCTCGCCATCTTCAAGACGGTTGATGTTGAGACTTCGGTGTCGAGGAGGGCGTGAAGCTTTGCATTCCTTGTTTGGATTATGAGGATAAAAGTTGGCTACTTTGCGAGAGATTTAATGGCCCCCTCTTTGGGTCTTTATGATGTCTACTATAATGATTTGGTATATGTACTATAGTTAATTTAATGATATTGGATACCCATTTTGGTTTCTCTGGTGTGTTTAGAGGTGGTGACAAACTAGCCCTAGTACAAGCGATCGCTACTTTGTACATACCATCACCACAACCACCAACATTTCGTCGTATTGGTCCTCTCCACTGAAAGAAAAACCAAAATGACTAGAGATATACTTAGTTCTCCATGCCAAGCTGTCACTACAGAGTATATCCTACACACACTCCCACTCACAAATCCCCCTCCCACAGAGAGTACGGAAAATGCATCCGAACACCCACACCAAAAATTCCCACAATCAAAGAAAAAACCACCACATCAATTATTCCGAAGCATTCCGCTCCAAAAAAGCAAAGACAAAAGAAAGAACAACCGTCAAACTCAATTCCGCAAGGTAAAATTACTGAAGAACCTTAATTTCCATCCTAACAGCCGTCCCAAACTTCCACGGTTAATTTAATTACGATCCATGTCCGTTGACTTTCCTAAGCCTACTTAATCTAATTTAGTCGTTTGGGGGCCGGAAAGCGGGGCACCCTAATTCTTTTTTTAAAAAAAAACTTAGCGTTGAGAGGGTTCTCGTGGTTTTGACTGGTTTAGGATATGCTTACTTGGGTTTTGCTTTTGGCTTTCTTTAGTCTTGATTATTCCCCCTCACGTTTGTGTCTCTAGATAGAAGAGCAATGGGTACTCTACTGATTTTAGTTGGGATCTCGATGATCTTCATTTCAGTATGGCGTGCTCGACATGGACATGGACATGCACCCAAACCTAGACCTCTGCGGTAGTCAATAGTTAATCATCAATGGTCAAGAGTTCCGACACAATGGTCATATTCACAGATCGTCAGCTGTCGCTGGAAGACTTTGTAACTGTCACGAGGGTGTACCTATCAATCGAACAAGGACGTAATAATCGATGGTATGGTAATACCATGCCTCTTCATATAGAGCTACGGTGGCGCGTAAGCGTGTCTTCTTTATGATGTCCTGGAACCTTTTGATCTTCTTCTCTTGCTCCACTCCACAAGGAAGATATAACTATCTGGAATCAGAGAGATATATCTGAATTCTTCCGCTCACTGAGAAGGGGTTCCTCTCACTTACAAGGAGCAGGGTTACCAAGCTACCTAAACACATACACACACTCAACCACCACTCTCTCATATTGTGAAACAGAGAGCAGGGAACACCTAACCCTAACTCATACTCATACTAACACATCTCACCACAAACCAGGGTTCTTCCTCAACCAATCTAGTCCTAGAAAAACAGTCATGGATATCTTTACAAAATATGAGATACACTGACTGCGGCCATCGTCTTACTCGGCCATCGTCTTACTAGCGACTGTGTCATTCATAGTGACTTCGGTGTCAATTCATCAGGTTATCTTGATACACTCGGCCCTTTATCATTATGCATTATGCAAGGCAATGTTATTTATCAAACTCGGACGAGAGCCGAGATGGCTACTTGGACTCCGGTGGGGTGGTAGCATATTCTTTGATTTAATGTGAGGGTTGTTATGTTCTGGTGTTTCTTTTCGGTCAGGAAACTATCGGATATGAGTATACAACAGCAACTCTGCCCCGCTAACGTTATTCTATGCTTCTACTGCAAGAATTACCAATGTCCGAACTGGTACCGAATATTACGTCGGCTACCGCAAGAGATACTAACGCGGGGAAATGGGTTATTCTGCACAGGAGACATACTCCGCCCAATAGGTCTGGGGTAAGAGCGGAGAGTCGTCCAATGGGTGCGATGCAAGCGCTCGGCATTCGTACCGCACCTCCGCATTTCACCCCTCTTGGCCCTCGGATAACTCTGCGTAGCGACCAGTATATCTTCTCGTGTATCTTACGATGGTCAATTAAGAACTCCAAGTATTTTCATTATCGCAAGACAAATCATATACTACATAAAACATGACGAGGCAGTTGACTTCCGGTGCTCGGTTGCAGGGCAAGGTTGCTATTGTTACTGGTATCTTCCTATCCTATAATTCGTGGCGGGGGATGCATATCGCTAATGATGAACCAGGCGGCGGCTCGGGCTTTGGTGCTGCGATTGCCCGTCGATTCGGCGAGGAGGGGGCTAAGGTGATTATCACCGATATCAATGTTGAAGGAGGACAAAAAGTCGCCGCTCAGAATCCGGAGAGTCTGGTCTTTCAGCAGATGGATGTCACCAAGGCTGACGATTGGACGGCCGTGATGGATCTGGCGTTTTCGAAGTTTGGGAGATTGGATATCCTGGTTAACAATGCTGGGATAACGTATCGGAACAAGGTATATGGATTGAGACGGGATTTATCGCTGAGACTTGTTTGCTGATTCGCAGTAGCCAACGGCTGAGGTCACCGAAGAGGAATGGGAGCGTGTCTTCAACGTGAATGTCAAAGGAATCTTCCTCGGCTCTCAGGCCTTGGTGACTCGTTTAATGGAACAGGGTCAGGGCGGTTCCATGATCAATATTTCGTCTACAGGTGCATCGCGGCCGCGGCCAGGGTTGGTCTGGTACAATGCCTCTAAGGGCGCGGTGTCGAATGTGAGATCTACATTTCGTTAATCTTGTAGGCTTTTGCGCGAACCTAACTGTTGGCTAACCCGAACAGGCTACGAAAGGTCTCGCAGCTGAGTATGGTCCACACAATATCCGCGTCAATACCGTTAGCCCCCTTCTATCAGGGACGGGCCTGTTTTCCATGTTCACCGGTATGCCTGATACGCCTGAGAACCGCGAGAAGTTCATCGGGAATGTGCCACTGGGCCGGTTGACAGATCCTGATGATGTTGCAAACATGTGTCTATACTTGGCTAGCGATGAGGGCAGTTTCATAAACGGAGCAGAGATGATTGTCGATGGAGGGAAGTGTATCTAATTAGGACCTCCATCCTCTCTTGATACCTCAGTGAATAATTATACCTGGGCATTAAGCCTAAGGCATACATATTGAAACGTGTAACAAGCACGGACGTCAGGGGGTGCTACATGCTGTGTCAATGTCAGAGCATACATCAGCGCCGAAATACGGCACATGTAGAGGTTCATGACCACGCAGAAGGATCAAAAAGCGATAGATCCTCCTCTAAAAGTCCCATCATATGTTGGTTACCCGAGAACCAGCTGCCTAATGTAGTCGGAGGCATAGTGTTCTGGAATCCTTGTCCTTCGGCTCCTTCGGCCAAACCTTGGGGGATAGGTCCCGGCACAGGAACAGGTCCATTCCATCGAACATCACCGGCTTCGGCCTGTGTAGGTGCTAAGCCAAGAGCACTAAGATAAACATCAAATTCTTGGCCCACAGACGCCAGGTCTTCGTTCTCTTGCGTCTGGGCTTGCGCTTTTGCCTCGACATATAGTCTGGCAACGTTGCTGAGGACCTGGCAGAGTCGGTGCATTTTCGCAATAGCCTCCGACAAGGAACAGTTGGGCTGGAGCGAATTGACAAAATCTTCCAATCGTATCAGGTCTGAGTAGGACGAGGATTCAATAACATGACAAAACAGAACGATGAACGGCACGAATGGCGAGTACATTATCGTCCTGATTATATAATTAGCTATTCGCAATAGCCCTAAGACTAAAAGAGATATGTTAAACTCATACCAGTGTAGGTACGAACACTTGACTTCGTTACTTCTGTTACCTTCCTCCATCATCGTCATGCAGCTTTGGTGTAGTTCCAGTGTCACTCGTGCTGTCTCAATGCAGTCGTCTACAAATGTACTCCGACTATCCACAGCTGCAGGGATAGCTCTGTATATTAGGGTCAACACAGACAGGCGGCAGACTTGATCCGACTTGAGGTAAATCTCGTCAAGTGCAGAGATGTTCGAGAATTTCGGGCTGGCCTTCTACCTAGTCTCAGCCTTGTGCGAATGCAACATAACAGCATAGTCCTGTGAAGAAAGCATACCTTGAATGGTTCTTCAACGTTCATTTGCATCTCTGCTGCCAATTGACGGGCATATGACGCCCTTTCGTCTGCAGGCTTACGCAGGGCTGCAGGGCTATAGAGCATCTCATACACCTTACCCTGGATTCTGGCTAGATTAATCCATAGCGGATAGATAGTTCTCCACGGCTCAAAATCTCCAAGAAGTTCAAATGTGGTGGGTAATGAAATATCATAATCCTGTATGGATGATGCACGGCCTAGCCGCAGCGAAAGGGCTTTCTCTGTGACATAAACTGACCAAAATAAACGGCGCTTGTTTTGCTTCACGGTGTAACTGTCGTTCTCCATTGATGAGGCCCGATGATAACCGAGCGTCTGGCACAGCCGAAATGCGGTTGAAGTCAACGCTAACGCCAAGGAGGGCTTCGAAATTTCGATTGCGTGAATAGCCTAGACGATTAGTATCTCCAGCAGAGGATCTATAAATCTAGAACTCACTCCCATGCTGAGGGCTTCTATTGACTCCATTGTTGCAGGCGTCAAAAGACTCAGGTTCGCTAGACCTGTCTCAAGGTTAACACGACAGAGGTCGTGATATTTATCATATATTTCTCGCTTTGAGGTTTCACTTTCTGAGAAGCTAAATTCACTAAAAAGATATACGAGGCATGCATTCACCACAATGAACGTAGCATCAGAGTATTCCTCGGTGGCGAAGTACACCTGGCGGCACCTCTCAAAAAGGCTGTCGGCTGTTATAAAAGGGAAAAACCCTAGTAAGACAGTTGAAGGATTCTCTGTTGATAACCAGTTAGATCTCATCGCTGGCTATGGAAAGATATGACCTTTGGTACCTTTCATATGGCGCAACAGTGGTAAGACAACCTGTACAGGAGGCATGTTCAAATTCCGCAGTCCTGATCTCGGCATGGCTTTCTGGTTGGGGAAGCGAACGTCGCGTGAGGAAGGATGAGCCTGATTATCCTGCATGTTGACAAGCTGCTTGAGCGTTGAAAGGGCGGTGTTGATCGTTGGACTGGATAGTTGCAGCGCGCTACGTGAGACTGCTGTCTCCAGAAATTGACTCGCATAAGCCGAATGGGCTGCAAGAGATGAATTGCCCTCGAACGCAGGGCCAGACTCGTGTTGGTCTAACGTAGCATTGATGTCAGGCACAAGTCCAGAAGTAGATGGAGTCAACTGTCCTGAATCTGGAGTTGCATGGAAGCAGGTTTCAGCAGGAGTACTGGAGGTAATAGTGGATTTCACGTCACGAAGGACTTGCTCTATGCTGGACAGGCGATCTTCGATTAAATCGATTTTCTTTTCACTGGGGAAGTCAGAATGGTTCCACTTTCGACTGCGTTCGACACGCCTACTATTGATCGGAGATTAGGACTCGTCTCCGTGGCTCGCGAGGCTTTTGACCTGCGCCTGTGGTGCGACAAGCAATCTGCGAACTACGGCAATTGGAGCAAGGCGAACGCTTGTCACATCGTATCTAACCAGCATGATTAATTAGTTTGGCTCTAAGCCTATAGATATCTACCGTTTGCCAACGCAGCATACCTTTCTAAGACGACATTGGTCACACTGGGCTGTTAGTCTGATTATGGCAAGTAGTAGTACTATGCAAGCGGTCACTCACTGCACGCCGAATGGGAAGAGACTCCCTGCTATCACTCTCGGGGCCCTCGGGCTCCATTTCTGGGCGTCAATTAGTGTGGTATGACCAAAGATAGATATTATATACGAGTAATACTAATTTCCCACCGGGTAGGGGCTGTTGGGGAAAATGTCATGGCTGGGTGATGGGGAAGTCAAATACCGTTTCGGATCCCGCGGAACCCGAACAGACCAGAAGGCAACTACAAAACGAACGGATACAACTACGTTGGTGTATTTAGTCTATTTTGGTGAGAAATCTCTCGAAATATAGTTTGTATTTTTGTAACGGAAAGAGAGTAAAAAACCCATGCATACATATAGACCGAGAGGTAGTCATTAAAGCATTATTAATTCTATCGTATTCATCGTTGTATAGTTCTATACCAATTTTACGTTCCCTTGTGTGATTCACGTCTATCTTGCGTTCTGATTTTTATTACCAGAGGTAAGCAGTTTACATCACGTCATAAAATTCTATCTCATCAGTAATCGTCATACCTAGAGGCTAGACAGCGTCGACTTCTCGTGACTTAACCAAGGTCTACTCCGTAGATTGCTGGGCGACGCAAGTCATCCGCATATACCAAGTCTAAACAGACCACATCTGAGGCCTTGGTTCCTGGTTCCGTTTTGTCCCCATTGAACTCAAGCAATGAAGCATAGCCTGAAAGGTTCGAAGAGTACGGGAAGAAAATGCGTAATCAGGAAATTTACCGATTAGGATTGGCCAATCTCACTTTTTAATACCGATGACAGCCAGATTCCTTGGGCTTACGCCATAATCGAACACGGGCTCAACCCAGCAGTCCTTGACACTGTCGTGTTCACGCAGGAATTGCCATCGGTCAACCACGATAATGGCCTCAACCAAAGATGAACTATAGGCCATCAAGCTCCACACTATGCCGAGGTACTTCCTTGTGTGCCCGTACTTTTCCACGTAGTCATTTAGCTCTTCCTCGGTGATATCGGCCATGCCTGCTTTCACCTTCTCGCCGTTATGAGGATCCCGGCTGAGCTTCACCACGGCAGCGCGAACATATGTAGGAAAGGATGTGAATGCGGACTTTCGCAAGGAGCCGACAATGAGAGGGTTTCCAGCCTCACTGGAATCCAAAGACTCCGCGCCGTACAAATCTTTCGGGATGGAAGGCTTCTCCACAACCCCACGGTCTACCAGGACTTTCTGGAGGAGGGACCGATAGAAGTGCCGGGTGAAGAAATTCTCGCTGTCTTCCCTGCCCCAGTTGTAGGGCGCCTGAACAGCCATCGACCTTGCGGTAATGTTCAGCTTTACACCTCTTCCACTGTCATGCTCGTAGTCTTCCAGACGTTTCGACATCGGAAAGCCGTGTGGATCATACGCGATGGCATCCTTGGTCAGACGAGGGTGCATGGTTCGAAGAATAGGAAGTTTGTATGTAGCAGGGCCGAGTCTTTCGGTCATCAGGTTATAGCAGCAACCAATCATGGCAATAGCTTTCACGGACGGGTTCAGGACCAAAGACTGAACACCATGATGAAGCAGATTTCCGCAAGAATGTAAGGAAATAACCATAACACGGGCATTATTCGACTTTCCATTGCTTTCCTGCTCGGCGCTCGTTGAGTTCTCGGTGGGCGGCGAAATCACGTCCTTTATAATAGGCTCCAGATACCCATCCTTAATTTCGTGTTCAATATAATCCATCGTGCCTCTTGGCTGATTGGACTCCTGTTTCTTAGCCGCCGCTTTCTTATTAAGATCGTTCTTATGCGGAGCCGAGCCAATCTCATCCGGCGCGATACTAAAGTCTCGGAAGACGTTTATCATGGCAACATCCTCCTCGTCCACGTCTTGCTTTGTGCTATCGTCGATTGTTACGTTCTCCGCGTCTTCTGACTCCCGGGAAGATGCATTCTCGTCTATCGTCACAGGCCTCTCTGGTTCCTCGCAATCTTTACAGGCGGCCTTCTTATTATATAGTCTATTCTTTTTCTTCACCTGCAGTTTCGCAAAGATATCAAAATCCTTCGCGCCATTGATGAATTGATGTTTTCTTTCAATAGCAACAATGTGCCGATTGTATGGGGGGCTAGCGAGCGTGCGCCCAAGATAGCTTTGACCCGACCCAAAGTCCACAACGTGGGTTATGTTGTCGCCCCGCTGCCCATCCACGGTGGCGCACAGGGAATCGACATATCTCGAAAAGTGTGCTACCTCATGGTACTTCTTGACATTCATCCCCACTGCGATGTGTTTCGGTATCGTTGGTTTCCCAGGTTGTGGGGGCCGGAAATCTCTGCCCAAACTAAGCCGTCGGATCTGTTGGAGGTACTCTAAGAGATCTGTCGGAGGTAAGGGAGCTCCCCTCCATTCCTGCCGTGCATTTGGGTTGCCTTCATCTGTCGCTGGATTCCTGCTCTGATCTAGGAGGGGTTGGAGATCCTCCCTCAGAAATAAGTCGAGGAGGTCCTGAAGATCATGGAGTTCAAAGAACGCTCGCCAATGCTCCGGAAGAAGCGACGTATAGACATCCGGTTCGCGCGTCAGAAAGTCTAAGTTATGCACGCCACCGCAAAGGTGGCGGAAGAGGTCGGACGAGGTAGCGAAGGACAGGAGGGCGTCGACGTAGCCATCGGGATCAGTCCACTCTTCAACGAGTGGAAGAGTTTTAGGTCGTGGCATGCGTTCGTTCGACCGTCGCAGAAATCAAAAAGCAAAACAGGGAACAAAAGACGAAAAATGGCGCAACCCCGAAGCACTAAAGAGAGTATAACGAATGAGAAACGATAATATAAAAAGAAAGTCGAGGTAAGTCACAAGGAATGTTGAGGGCCGCGAGGATCACAGAATAATTCCAGAAGTTTTTCTTTCTTTTTTTTTTTTTTTTTCCTTTTGGTAGAGGGGTAAAAAGTTGAACGAATTCGGTTTAGGCCCGTTGCGAGCTCCACCACCGCGGATCTGCGGAATCCATAAGTATGGGGTATGGAGAGCAGGTGTGGAGGTTGTTTCTCACCCAACTCGACACTATCGGGAATCCTCCTGACACCACGGTGGGCTCCTGGACTCCCCTGAAATCCCGATCACTTGCTTGGTTGGATTTTGGTGCATCATGACGAAGCCCACAGTGACAGCAATGGAGGCCAGACTATTAGCGATAGTGGCACATGAGACCTGCTGATCTTTACTTTTAGGTCAATATTGGTGTGCTGCTAATAGCTATGCTATATTAAACAGCCACTAACATCAAATCTCCCGCTAAGAATGGAGCTGCCCGACCCGGTTCTGGATTCCAGCATATATAGAGAACAAAACTGCGCTGGCAGTGGGCAACGCTCGCGATAGGTTATTTCGCTCTAACATCTCATAAATGTGATCGTACTGCGCTCACTGAAGAAAGGAGATATCCCAGGCCAGGCAAGGGGTGTCACCACGTATGATATACTCTTCTCTACTGACCAGTCCATTTACTTTGTTTAATTATTTTCTCCTGCATCCTGCAGGCTCAGCCTCGCGATCTGCGAAATTACAACAGGCACGCAGATGATTCTCTACCAACGCGTCACACCGTCGAGAGCTTAAGTATAGCTATGCGGCAATTTTTCCCCCTTGCTGTTAAGAAAATATAAGCAATAGGTTCCTCAGCATAAGTTGATAGTCGATATCTGAAATTGTCACGCGAGCTCACTTAGCTAGAGCACAAAACATCTACAGAATTATGGTAAGTAAACATGATGGCTTAGAACGTGCTGTTCTGTAATTTATCATAGAGCATTCCTACCACTTGCTGATCCAGCTTATATCCACCTAGATAATAATTTCAAAGACGAAGCAGAGACAAAGGCCCTTAGGCTCCATCCCCGATGTGCTTTTTCAAATCATTATCAATGGAGATATCGGTGTAGTGTTGGCACTATGCTTGGTTAACAAGGCAACCTATGAAGCCATTAAATTGCTTGAACCACACATTTGCCGATGGTTAATGCGCAGCCATGGCATCAGCACATTTGACCCTGTGCTCACTTTGAACCCGCGGACGGGTGAACAGAGAACACTGACGGTACACAATCTTTCGGGTTTCATTGAGCGCCAGGACATTGCACACAAGCTGGCGTGCCAGATTGTCCCCTCAGTATGGGGTCCCTTCTCAGACGAAGAAAGTCCAAAGATGAACTATCATGCAGAACAACGGCTCGTTCAACGACTAGAGCGAGGGCTGTACGTGCTTTTCCACATGGCCGATATTGCTCGTGACACATACAAAACAAAGCAAAAGATAAACCCTCTGGTTCCGGACGTTACCGGGCGCCTATTGGTGCTTACTAGGATGCTGGAAGAGTACCACGAGATCCCGCGAAACAAGCGTCGCCTGATGTCCTTTCAAGAGTATGCCAGCCACGCTTATACAGTCTTAAAGTGGGGCTATAGAGAAGTAGATATCGGCAGGAGGCGGCTCAAATTCAGAGGTTACCTTGATGAGCAGACAGAGGTCGACTTCCACGTCACACTTCGAATGCTGCGGGAGCTTATGGAGAGGATGCTACTCCGACATGGTCCCAAAGTGTGGCATCGGGATGCGAGGAATGAATACAGCATGATCTCATGGTTTCTGCTGAAGCAATCGCCACAATCCCTAGCAAAGCTCCTCCTGAGCCCTCAGGATGAGTGCTGTGGTCTGGAGGAGAAAGCTTCGGAATCCGGCCTAAGAAAATGTCAATTCTCAGACCCACTCGATAATTACTGGAAAGCCTGGAAGAATGTCCCAGGCTTGGGCTGTCAAGCCTGTGACTGCAAGCGACGAGTGAGAAGCTGGAGTGTGAAACCAGCACTGATTGATGATCAAGGCCGACAATATAACCGCGCTGCGGAGAAGTATTTGAAAGACATGTGGACTCAGAGACACGCCGGTCTTCACCAAGTGTTTACGATGGGCTATTTCAACATTGTTTTATAATGGCTAGATGAGCGACAATTAGATTCCTATACCAGAATGAAAATATGAACAGACAGTTAATGAAATGACGGTTATCAGAGCTGTATTGTAAGGGGTGAGATTGGCCCCACCGCCTTCCCATAGCACCGCCCCAGCTTACCGCTTCTACCACCGCCTGGCATCCATCTGGAATGTCCTCGCAATCCAGAACAAAGTATCATCATTCACAGGCTTTCGGTCCTTCGAGGCTACGAGAATTACCGTTCCATTACTAGTACTTTGAAATGCTCCTTTCATAGTAATAATATTGCGATACTATAACCATGGATCACGCCGATCCGTTCCTCCATGTTCAAGCGTCAGTCTCCCTAGCTTTCCCCCTTTGGCCAAGTAGCACGACGAGCTAACCCTCCACAGAGACGTCCTTGCGACGCTGCAAACAGCAAAACCTCTCTTCTCATCATATCTACGCATCAGGTCTCTCGCCAAATCCCCATCCAATCCCGAGCTTCAACAGGCACGCTCGGAGCTGGAGACGACGCTGACCGAACTGACTACGGACTTGGATGACCTTGTGGAGAGTGTCCGTGCAATCGAACAAGATCCATACCGTTATGGCTTGGAGTTGGAAGAGGTTCAGCGTCGGCGAAAGTTGGTGGAAGATGTCGGCGGGGAGATCGAGCAAATGAGAGAGGAATTGCAAAAAGCCGTTACTAGTTCAGCGGCGACTGGCAGTGCTAGATTGGATGCGCCCACTGGCAGTTCGCCTTCGGGTCTACCCAATCCATCCGACTTTGATAATGTCCTCTCCCCGTCGGCGGATGATAGAGGAGATGATTACTATGCCGCTCTCGAACAGCAACGGCAAATGGAACTGATGCACGAGCAAGATGAACAGTTAGATGGCGTCTTCCGCACTGTTGGCAACTTGCGGCAGCAGGCCGACGATATGGGGAGGGAACTAGAGGAGCAAGCGGTCATGATAGGAGAGGTTGATACATTGGCCGACCGCGTCGGGGGTAAATTACAGAGTGGAGTGTCAAAGATCAAATACATCGTGAGAAAGAACGAAGGTAAGTATTACTTCACTGTTTCGTCGTACTTTCGGCCCCTTATTATTCGCTTTTGACATCAAGGCTAACTGAATATTACATAGATACAATGTCCTCGTTTTGCATTGCCGTTCTCATTTTCGTGCTTGTCCTATTACTAATCCTGGTCATCGCCCTGTAAGAAACCAAGCAAAAAAACGTTCAAAATAGAAATCGTCATGCGAATCAGTCGGTCAAAAAGAAGATTACAGGCTTACACCTTGGTCTTCTTCTTGGGGCGTGCGTCTTCCTCGTCGTCTCCGTCATCCTCATCTTCGTCATCAACGTCACCCTCGAGTTCCTCGATATCCATCCCCTCATCGCGATCTTGACACCGTTAGATAATCTATTCCAACGATTTGGTATGAACAACTTACTGAAAAGTTCGAGAGCATGGGGCCACAAATCGTCGGCAATGGCGATAGCAAGCTGCTCTCCGTCTGGGAAGACCTCAATGTCTTCGAATTCTTCGTCCTCCTCTTCCTCCTCATCCTCGACTGTCTCTCCTTTAGACAACTTGGCAAAGCGCTCGTCAGCCTGCTTAGTAGCGACCTTCGACTCCTCTGCAGATACATCGTTACCCCGGTAGCCGAAGAAGGCGAAGAAGCTTGCGCCTGCGGGGCTGAGGGGGAAATCCTCATCCTCATCCTCCTCCTGGTCAGCAGTGGTCTCCAGCTCAACAATCTTGTTCTTCAGCTTCTCCAACTCCGGGAGCTTCTTGCGGTCCTTTCCACCCTTCTCGGCCTCGGCCAGGTCGCAAGCCGCATCGAGCAAGCCCTTAGTGAGATCCATGTCCTTCTTCCACTGAATGCGAACCGGCTCGGAGACAAGGCCCTCCCAGGACTTGGTCTTGCCATCAGCATTCTTGACGGACCTCCTGCGCCAGTAGAGCTCCTTGACGAGCTTCTCGTTCTCGAAGAATGGGTTTTCCTCGCCAGTACGGAATTCGAAGGTTAAGCGAATGCTGCGGGGCTCACCCTGGCCCTGCTCATTAAGCTCGAATCGTTCCACCTTCAGGTTCGTGAGGGTAGATCCCAGAGCCGCCGCATCAGGGGTCATGATGTACTGGTCGATCTCGCTAGGGGCATTGGCGAAGACGCGAACCCAGAAGTTCTCCTTGATTTCATCGTTTCCGTTGACGAAAGCATCGCGCTCGTTGTACCAATCATGCATCTTCAGGGTGCTGTCGCGAACTGCCAGGATTAGTTATACCGCGCGGCGCTCGATGCGATGGATGTAAGACTTACGGCAGTCGACGTCAATGCGAGAGCGCTTCTCTTCGAGGAAAGACATCTTCTTCAATTGCGCCTCAGTGGGCTCGGATCCCTGGAGGCGATCAAGCAACGAAGCTCCAAAGTCGGTGGACATGATGGCGACGACGACCTAAGCTCGGTCGATTAAAAATGGCGAGAAAAGGGTACGAGAAGCTCTGAAGATACGATTCGGGAGGCAATTCTATGCGAAACCCGAGGGGAAAATGGGGGGAGGAGATGATTGTAGAGGTAGGGGAGATAGATGGAGAAGACGCGATCAGAAATTTTTAAATTCTTCAAAAACTTTACTCCGCGCAGACGGACTATCGCAATTGCGCTCCCGTCTGGACTCGGCGTGTCAGGTCCAAGGTCACCTGTTCACACTAACGCTGTCCGGCAGGAAGCACCCCTCGGCCAATCAGGAGCGGTCGGCCTTGGGTCCGTTCCCATCCATCACCATGATGATTAGATCCTAGTTTTCTTCAGCTGTTCATAATTTGCTGTGTTGGTCTCACTGACATGAATCTCTTGACTGTCTGGTCCGTTTATATGCATAATGTCTGTACATATTAGGTAGTTTAGACCCGGCATCTACAGTAAGCACATCAGATGAAACAAGACAACAATACTATATATAGTACGTGCAAAGCTACCAATACCCTCAATTGTCATATACAAATAATACACAGAAAAATCGGTATCGCAGATGACACGAGGCCATCATGTTTGAAATCAATGTCCGATTGAAACTATCCCAGTATATACCCACGAAAAGATAGCTGCTTTCTTCTGAATTGGAACATTCTAACACCTACCTTAATCAACACTACAGCTGATCGTTGTCCTATAAGATATCCAACTTCAGGCGAACCACTACTCCTCGAACCAGGAACCTTAGGTAACAACACGCCCATCCCGAACAGGTTAAGTAAAGACCAATCATGGAATGAATAGCAGGACCTAATCCATAAAGGCCCAGACAAGCGCACGTTGCTTTTTCTTTTTTTTCTCCCCGATAAGCAGGATATACTTTAGGCTAAGTGGTTAGACTCTTCGATAGCTCGTCTCTTAAAATTTACTGGTGACGTCGGAGTTTTAATGGAAGCCCCGGGTCTTTTCGCTGATAAACTCAGGGAGGTTGTCTAGTATCTGGCTAAGTGCGGGGAGATAAGAGATCCGGGGGAGTCTGGTTTTTCTTTTCTTTTTCTGCTTTCCCCTTAGGCTGAGGAGGATTTGCGTTAGTTTATTTCGACTTCATCCGTCTTTATTGGGCGGATTCTTGGTCGTAATGTGGGTTTGCCATCGTCAATTCGCGGTATTAGCCATTCTCTCTATGACTCTTGCTAATCACTTCTCTCTGCTGCTGCCTCGCAAGACAGGGTCATCGTGCCCAAGGAACTGGAACACGCACACAAATAACACTCCTCACATCCAATCAGAGACGGATTATAAATTTCAAATCATCAAACAGCCGCCGGTGTGAGTCGTAACACACGAGGGGAATAAGTAAAATAGACGGAATAATAAAAGAAACGAAAGAAAAGAAATGTAACCAATCAATCAACTTTTGTGGCGGATGGGCCACTGTTCATCATGCAGCATGTCGTGACGTGCGTTTCATCCAACCGTACCATTCCAATCAAAACCAACCATTACTTTTTTTCTGTCTTCTCGTCCGAGGAGAGATAAGAGCCGTGAAACCGATTCCTTTTGTTCCCCGCTCCATTAGGGTACTTTTCCTCAACGATAAGACCCGGGCCGATTCGCCGTTAATGCTATTAATAAAAAGAAAACAAGGGGTGACAGGGAAAGGAGTAAAACTGAAAGGAGGGGAGAGCGAGGGGGTATGCGAGCATATCGGACCAATCGTGGCGGGTTCCGATAGCGTCAGAAGGCCGCGATGTCTGTGCGACTGTGCCCTAAACCGGTTGGGGGGTATCTGACCGAGAGAATAAAATCTCCCAGTTACAGCATCCAGTCCAATCCGTTGGCCTCCTCCTCGACCGGAAAGACCTCACGCGCATATTCTTCCATATCGCGCCAACCCTCCCACAGGTGCCGAGCCTCATCGGTGACTCTCAGCGATACGACCCCTCCGGGACCCTGCATCATGCCGGCGCCGGCGCCTTTCCCATTGGCCGGGCCCAAGCCCTTAGGGGAGCCCGCGGCAGGACGGGAGAATTCGGGCTGCGGGAAGTAAGGCGCATTGCACCGACCAAAGACCTCCTCGATCGCCTCCAACTGTTCTCGGTATCCAGGCGGGATATTTACTTTGACCTCGACCCTGGGCACATGAACGTAGTGGCACGGGCGATTTAAGGCTCGCGAGAATGCTGCGCACACTTGGTTGGGGGAGAGGGTTTCGAATGTCAGGGCAATCCTATGCTATTCTTAGCCTGGCACGTACGGCGATTTACGTCTGCACTGCGAGGGGAAAACTTACCGGTGACCGTGCCATTTCTTGGGACCATCCTTGAAAATCTGTAGCAGAGCCGGGCCAACATCATGCTCCGCATCCAACCATGGCAACGGAGTGTCCGGGTCGAATGGCGCATGCCATTCAAAGCTCCCATCGGGCATGAGTTCCATTTGGAAAAGCGGGTATGGTAGACTGGTGAAGTTATTGTTGTAGATTCCGGCGTAGACAAAGGTTGCGGGAAGTCCGAGTTGCCGGATATAATTCTCGACGGTGAACTTGGGGGCCCATAACGGTACGGGCAGCCATGGTCCATAAACCGAGTGGTCTGGCATGCTGCTGTAGATATAGTGTTGAATGGTTCCAGCGCGCTTGGCCGCATCAGCGAGCGCACGTCCGATTGCGACCTCATCGCCTGATTGTGACGTCGTGTTGATGAAAGCCAGGTTGGCCCCTTGAAAGAGAGTGTCCATCAGAGGGATATTGTTGAGCAAAGGACCTTGGAAAAGGGTGACATTTAGTAGACTCTCCAGCTCCTCTGCAATGATGCCTTTAAGCGAATGAACCTGAGCTCGTACATGATGGCCGACAGCGGAAGCGACGCGGATGAGGGAAGCGGCCTGGCGACCCGTCGCGTTGACGACGGCAATGGTCTTCTGTTGTGTCATTCGGGGCGATACTGAGAAAAGGAGGGGGCGAGAAGGAGAAGAGGGGGAGATGAAGCGCGGGGAGACGGAGGTGCCGTAGTATGCGAAAGCGACTTTGGGAAAACCCCTCCGACGGTTGTTTGAAGGAAGAGAAGATATTGCGGGGTAGAAAAGGACGCAGGTAGAAAGACGCGAGAGGCCAATGAAGAAGGTCCGACAGAAAATCTGGAGTAAGTCTGGTGGGATCAGGAGCAAAAGAATTGATTTGGTTTACACGGTTATTACTATCACGAGGGGCCGGCCGTTTAGGTTAGTCGTCGGACGAGATAAATGGGGCAACAATTTTTAGTAGTGGTAGTACGTAGTAGTATCATTCAGTTTTCCCTGTGGGGTTTCCAACTTGGTCACCAATTTTTTGTTTTTTTGTCGTCGATTGAGCGCAATCTAATGCCGCAATCGATTTCTTGAATGGTGCAATAAGAGTTTTCTCTTTCGACGGTGATAGTGGATCGTTTGAGTTGGAGACAAGGTTGGTTTGATAGAAGCTGATTGTCGTTGCTTGAGATGCCGCAATCCACCAGGAGGGGGGGAGATTTAATATGGTGCCTTTTTTTTTTTTTTTTTTTTTTTGGGTCCCAATTAATTGTTGGCTCGCAAGGTATTTTTCTTAGTTAATGGCCCCGGACCAGATGGATAAGGGCTTCGGAATGCTCTCCTTCCACTGGCAATGCTTCCGGTGGACTTCCCCGCCAGTGACTAAAATAATTCTTAGGGGGTTCACAATTAAAAGAGAAAAGAAGCAATCGTAGAGGACCTGAATCAGTGCGCGGGTCTGATTAACAAAAAAGAAAATTCAGAACGACAAGGCAGGGAAGGTGGATCGATCCAAGGAACGGTTCCGAGATTCGCTCCCACAATAAGTATAAGTTATACCCTTCACGAGGAGAGGAACACAGGTTTCGCAAGAGAGAAGGCTTAATCGATGGTGCAATTGACCAACCTAAGGAGGAGGCTGTCTTCTCTTATTACTCTCGATCCTGAGGGGGAAACGAGGTCGATGTATGTAAAGGTATAAATAAGTCGGCAAGGGTAGGCATGTCATATGGACGAATGGAGACATCCCAATGGACGAGCAAGTCCTGTGAGGTCCCCAACTAAACTACTAGCTGACTGGTCTGGATTAGGATCGTCTGGGGTTGTTGGTGAGAAAATAATAGGGAGTCAGACTAGTAAGAGAAAAATAGAAAATCAAAAAATTAAAAATTAAAAATTAAAAGAAAAAAAAAAAATCAAAAAGAACTCTGTCCGATTTGGAGTCCGAGGAGGAGAATCACCCACTGTGGTTCATATCGTGTAATGAGAAACAGTCATGGAAACAACGGCTTTGCCCACACAAGATTGAATGCGGATATTTTATCCAGTTTGATTTCTCTTTTTTTATTTTTATTTTTATCCCTTCTCCCCTTCTCTGTAATTATTAATTTGATTTGGTTTTACTTTTCTACGGATCGTAGCTATAAGCCTGTCTGATCGTATACCCTCAACACCCCGTGACCCTTACTTTGATAGAAACCGGTGGCATTTCCAAGGAACTTGGGACAGAACCTCCCAAGGTCTCGACCGGGTTTTGATCACCGGACAACTAAGACTGCACAGACGAAGTCGCCAGAATCATCCATAACTCCATAACTCCGCCCGTCGCGCAGCCATTGACCGTCTTTCCTTTACGTAACTCGGCATGCAGTCTGGATTGGATCGGATGCTCTAACACGTCGCCGGGTCGATCTAGTAATCACGGTCTTTGATATACGGTGTTTACCTGCGGTAGTTGCTTGCTTGATCCTGGATAGACTGATGCATTAATATCTGTCCATAATGTTTCTGGGTCTATTGATATCTAGTCGAAGTGTACAATTGTACATATGTACTGAGAAGTGTATATGATGCACACTTAAAGTTCGTCAATCGACGAATTGTTGCTCAACCGTAACTCGCACTAAAACCTCCCCTGCTCGTTTTAGGGCGGGGGAAAAGCAACTCGGTAGGTGTCTCCGATTACATGCTCGATCCAGAATACAACGAGTCAGTTATGTACTTTAGAGAGTACCTACTGTTAGAGAATCACAATCATATATCCGGTCATACTTCCCGGCAAATATTCTCAACTAAACATATCCTTATTCCCTGTCTATCCGAGTGAACTACGAATACAAGGGACAGCGAAAATACACTGGGTCTATACAAGATATTCGCAGTGGAGCCCCTGCCGAAACAAAGTATTGGTCCTCTCTCGTCGTCCATCACGCCCACGTTCCTTTAACGGTGCCAGACTCGGCCACCGCTCTCGACTCGGTCTGTGCTGTCCTTTGTTGTCATCAGCTCGCCAAGAAGTTACTACGCCCGCCGTCATCGTACCTTCTGGGTCTGCTCAACCGAAAGAGGGTCGAAGCTTTGCCCAGTAATTCACCGGGAGGATACGAGCACATGACCACTTTGTTGTCGATGAAGGAGTACATACGGTTGATATGGTTGGATCCGGAAGAATAAACCCCCCAGTACATGCAATATACTCAGCTTCGAGTATGACCTGCCTTGTAGGGTAACGTCTCATCGGCTTCGAATCGGAGAGTGCCGTACCCTCCCCGCATTTTATTGCCCTGGATCAACCTAGTTAACCTAGTGCGTGCTTTGCGCTCGGGCTCTTTCTTTTCTCCGCGGGCGTGACACTAAAGAATCACCTCACCTGATCTCGTGGGAATCTGTTGAACAACAGGCGTTATATATGATGTGATCCGGATTGGCGCGGTCTTCTTTGTTTGGAACGGTTGCTTATCTCAGACTAGTGCTTATTTCTACTCTATCGTGATTTTTTCCTTGGGATCTAGACAGAAATTAATTCCTCGGGCATCAATCAGGCTTGCGCTTTTTTTTATTTCTTAATCTATCGAGCTGAATTGAGCATGTCGTCTCGTGATCGGTCGCGCCCACATCCTTAATTAATCACGGTGCCGATCCGGCCATCACTCGCTCCGCCAGTCGCTCCTCTCCTACTTCTTCCATCTCACGGTCACTGACCTCCCGCGGTCCAATCCCCGCCAATCCCCAGACTCCCGGTCTGCGTCGCGCGAGCAATTGTGCCGCAGTCCGTTCATCCGAGTGCAAATGGGCGCCCGACTTGCGCAACAACATAACATGCTCCGATAAGCCTGCGTTGGCCGCCAGGAACAGTGGTGTGCGGTTGTTGCGATTCCGAATGTGGACGGAACCACCCTGCATCAGTAGGAAGCGCAGGATGGAGAGTGATGGCGATGTCGCGGCCAGATGCTGAAGCTTTTGGTTAACAGACAGGTAACGAAAGCGGGGGAGATGGATGAAGAAAGGGCATCTTACCATCGGAGTATTGCCGGAGTAATCGGCATCGTTCAAAAGGTAGTGATTTTCCAGCTTCAGGATCTCTTCGACACGTGTGAGATCTCCCTGGGCGATGGCATAGCCCAAAATGGTAAGTGCCTGGACACGCTCGGTGAGAGCGCCGTCTGGATGACGGAATACGGGCTGCGAAACCTCCGTCAATTCTCCTCGGAGTGATTTCGACATGTCCCGTGCCACGGACTCCGGGGTTGCGTCTGGTAGACCAAGGAGATACGCCAGTTTTGTTAGGGCGGCTTCCGTAGTTAAGTCGAGACCTGCGACAACACCAGCCCGAGACAAGCTCATACCGGTGGCATATACCGGGCTAACGCTGCCAGTCAAACCTGCTCAGAGTCAGAGTCGGACGGTCCATCGCGTGAGATTGGGGGGCTTATGCATCTTACATTGAGTAACGTTAACAATCACAATCCCTCGCTTGATGGCATCCGCAAGCACTTTAATCAAAGCGTTATCTTGACCGTGTGGTGCGTTACCAGCTCCAAAGGTCTCTAACACTAAACCACGGAGTCCGTCTAGTCTCAACACGGCATCAATCATTTCTGGCTTGATACCAGGGAATATACGAAGACAGGCGACATGGGTAGTATCTAGATGTGTCTGAATGCTGAAATGCTCGATGCCCTTTGGCCGATTCACCAACTCCCAGTTGACGTTAGTGCGCATGGAAGTGGTCACAGCCAACGGTGTGCAATTCGGAGAATCAAATGCAGCGAAGTCACTTGCCGCAACCTTGCTCGACCGGTTACCACGGAATAGTCGGTTGTTGAAGTACAGACACACTTCGGGAATCATGAAGTGGCCAGCCACAACCAGGGACCCAAGAAGGTTATCTGTCGCGTCATTCTGAAGCTCCAACATCGGAGCCTGGGATCCCGTGAGGATTACGGTTTTCCCCAGATTTTGCAGCATGAAGCTGAGTGCAGAGCTAGTGTATGCTAGACTATCTGTACCGTGAAGGATGACGAATGCGTCAAAAAGTGTGTAGTTCCTCTCGACGGTCCGTGCAATTTCTGCCCAGCCTTTGGCATCAATAGAACTGCTGTCCAGCAGCTCCTCAAACTCAAATACCGTATATCTTACTCGGCGGCCGTATGCAGTCTGTGGTGTCCGTAGACTCTGATGGCCCTTGATCTGGCCTGTGTTATCGACAACAACATCCATCATGGTCGAAGGAGAACCATCATTGAAAGTAGGCACCCGGGCCAGGCATTGCTCTTGGAACCCTCGCGCCGGTATAAACCCTGATGGTGACGGTCGCATACATATGGTACCTCCGGTCATAATGATAAGGACCCTCGCCTCAGGGAGCTGAGGTTCTAACTGTCGTTCAATCATCTCAGGAATGATATCGTCTATGGTTGCCATGATGAGAACGAGTTGAACTTCAAGCTCGCTGGTCCCTTGGCCGTCCTACAACGATGCACAGAATAACGCGCGACTCGACAACTGGCTGTTTATACCGAAATAACAATGATAATATCGTGGCCCCTTCTTTGCTCTTTAATATCGTTAAGCTGTGCGATGTGACCCAGTAAGCCGAATCAGCAAACCGATAAGCCTCCGGACGTGGGGCAATGGCCTTGCGGATTGAAACAGGTGCTTTTATAAGATTCTAACAAGATGCTGCGGAGAGATAACATCCATAGTCTTTGCAGCCGCTTCTACCCCAACTCATCGAAAGTTCAATTTGGAGAAGACTCCGATCAACGGCTACTCGGTATTCTATTACGTACAGCAACACACGATTCGGCGAGCGGCTTCAAATCCTGAAAACGTTTGGGTGGGAAAATTTCGGGCGCACTCAGGACCGATTTTAACTGGTGGATCACGGACGGAGACCCGTCAACTTAAACACGCACAAGACCCACAGTAAGAGGAGGCTTTTTTTCTTCTTTTCTTTGCCTTTTCGTATCTTTCTGAGACAGGGAGTAGCGAGAGAAACTTGGATTGGAAGACTGGAACAAGGTAGCCGTTGACGCAATTTATTGGTATTAACTGCCGAATAATGCGCGCAAATGGCATACTTTGTGCATCTTGCATTAACAAAGACACCATTAATATAGTTCTGTTATACCGATATCAAGAAAAAAAAAAAAAAAAAACATGGAAAAGGTCCCATTGATATCATGCAATTAGCGGTCAATGTGCTTGAGAACCATTCCACCCATTTCGATCGTATGACCTATCTGTGATGCTGTTAAACAAATTTCATACTCCGTATAATATAAAGAAATGCGACGCTTAAGGGGTTCAATAGATCAGTGATCATTGTAAACTCACTCGGCCAGAAGCGGCATAGACAGCAGTCACATGGCAGTCACATCTCACCTGCTTTCATTTGCTTTCATCTGCGAACTTCGTTTTCCTTATTAAGATTTCAAATCTTGATTACAACTGAAGGGATATGATTATTGAACTTTTCGAATTTTTTTTGTTTATAAAGGTCATCAGCTCTTATGGCTGCAGGGTGTCGTCGTCTATGTACATCTCCCGACTCTACATACAGTTTCTCTGTCCTCGAGCAATGATCTTCTCTCTGGCGTTGTCAAAACGCCGTCGCTTCGCCGTTAACAAATTATGAACACGCTTCCAAATCACAACAAAACATGATATATATATGCAGAATAGATGGGGTGAAGAAGAGAAGTGCGGGATAATCAATATCCACCTTTACTCAGAGTCCTCGGACGCGCCATGGCCTTCAACGGCGCTGACACTGCCCTTGTATACGCGTCGGCCGCGAGCGAACCAATCGCAAAGAACAATGAAAATCACAACACCATATACGGCCGAGACATAGTTCATGTCTGTGAGGGAAGTCAGCGGAAAAGTCTAATCAGGTTTGTAAGAGGTAAGAAAGACTTACTGCCTGTGTTCACCGGCATAGTTGATGGGAAGGAGTACATAACAAGACAGAAGATGGTCCATAGGATGGTGACAATGTTGGCGAAGGCACCCCACTTTCCAAGCCAGAAGGGACCGTGCTTAATGTTGTCGCGACCGCGATACCAGAGGCACACGATGGGGCAGGAGTACGAAATGTACAGAAGGGTGATACAGGCGGTCACCATACTGTTGAAAGCGGTAGAGGAGCCAAGATAGAGCAGTCCGAGAACACCAACGAGGAAGCAGCTGGCGTTGTGGGCGTTCAGGGGCACATCGAGAGTGTGGTTGACCTGAGAAAGCCACTTGTGTCCAGGCATACCACGGTCACGAGCAAAAGCCCAGCAGAGGCGAGACTGCCAAGTGTGGCACGCAATCAGACATCCCATTCCGGTGACGAGCAGCAATGTCTCCAACACGATGGCACCGGGCACATTGTCAAGCGCTTGGTAGTAAAGCTCCAAGATGGGCACACCAGTGGCTGTGTTCAAGAGCTTGTCCAGATCATTCAGACTGAAGAACATGGAGATACAGTAGAACCAAGCGGTGACAAAGCCAATGCCAACCGTGGCCATAATGGCGATGGGGATGTTTTTCTCAGGCTGTGGTACCTCCTCCGCAAGGTGGGTCGCAGAGTCCAAACAGGCAAAGATCCAGTTGGGGTTGATCAGCCCAACAATAAAAGCCATACCGTCCGACTTCCATCCAGTGGAATTGACGAAATGACCAAACACATATGCTCCACTAGCATGAGTCTTGGCACAGGCGGGCACCGTAACCAAAATCACGAAGAAGGATAGTAGAGAGATGTAAAGGGTGACCTTTGCAACTGCAGGCAGCGTTTTACCCCAGCAGTTGAAGAGATAACAGAAGAAGTTAATGAGTTGATAAGCAACCACAGTATGCCATGGCTCCGGAACACTGTTATCTTTGAGTCAGCAACATACACAAAAGGATACATCTAAAGGGAGGTTAGGGCTTCCAAAGCATACAATTCGGGATGGCCAAGTTGCCACATTCCTACTCCAGCGGACCCAAGACTGAGCGCGACACTAGCACAGGCAAAAACGGCACCAGCATACCCAAACCAGCCGGTGAAATAGGATGCGAATCGTGCGTATTTCTTAGGCGCAAGTTCATTGGCCCAGAAATATTGACCACCAGCATTGGGCATGGAACTGGCCAGTTCGGAAAGCGAGGCCCCCACACAGGTTGAAATGAAGCCGATCCAGATCAGCCCGTAAACGATAAGGACGGTGCCTCCAGAACTGATACCAGTGATCAAGGATGCAGAAATACCGAACCAGGAATTGGACATACAAAACGCAATACCAATAAGCGAGAGTATTGAGAAATTGCGCTGCAAATCCTGTGTGTATCCCATCTCAGCCAACCTGAGGGCGTCGGAATCATCAGCTCCTGACGCATTCTCACTCTTCGATGCCGGATTCACATTCGGCTTCTTTTCTATGTCGAAGTCGGCCATTGTGGCAGGTAATTGCAATGGGTGTCAGTGTACGAGAATGGTGCAAAGGGCAACACAATATTCAAAAAAGGGATACCGGGTCGGCTGCCGTGTTGCAATGTTACCGCGTGGGAGTACCTAGATCGGATGGTCTAACTGAATCAATTATAACCACGGTTGCATAAGGGCTTATGGATTCGTTCCGGGTCTGGTGCGAACGGTGACGGGGCTGTTGTTGGACAGATTGGCTGCTGTTGGGATTCCTTCGGGTTCGAAGTCAAGGTCTGGCGATGTTACTGCTGGTCAGGTTGACTGCTGTTGGTACACTTCCTGCGGGTCCAAAGTCGCGAATGGGTTGTCGAGTTTTGTTGTCGAATTCGAGAAACCGCTGGGTGATTGTCGCACACGGAGAGATGACTGCACCTATCGATACGGCGATACAAGATACAGAACAGTCGAAGCGATCAGTATTACAGAATTCAATCTGTTGTTTTTCGTTGCTTGTTTTCTCGAGCTATCAACAAAGCGGATAGGCGTAAGACATAGACTGAGGTCTTGCTGTCGGGTATAGCCTAACGCAAAAAGAAGCAAACACCTCAAGCTGCAGATGCAGGAGAGGGTTTCTGCAGAAGGTAGAGGGGAGGGGAGAATCTGGAAGGAGAAATTTGATGTGAAGTTGGAGAAAGATTGGCCTCAGAGGAGGGGCGAAAGTGAGTATTTATGATATCGTCACGCTGCGCTTCATTTTTCTTTTCCTTTTCTTTTATTAATGTCAACCCTATGCCTCGATGTAGCCTTCCTTGTCGACTCCACTTTTGATTTGATTAGCTGATCCCCCAAAGGTCCGAGAGGTTCCCCATCTTTTACCTCTTGGCTCCATCTTTCACGGAAGAACTAACTATAGCGAACAAAGTGATAGGCGCAAAGTCAAATTCGCATTCCGATTTGCCTCCACCTACCAGTATATCGTCATAGGCTGTGCACTAGGCACAGAATTAACCTAGTGTCGTTCTGGTCCTGAGTCCCTGGTGGCGATGGGTTGGAATGAATGAGGCACTATTCGGCTGTGGTGTGAGGGCTAGTCGAGAGCCTTGGTTACATAGTCAACTTTGGCGCAGTGGTTGGTTGATCCTTGCTGCACACGGTGGCTTCGCTCCACTTCGGCCCTAGAGGCTCCGCTGAAAATTTTGATTCTCTGGCCATGTGCGTTCTCACTATTATTTTGGATTTTTGTTTTCCCTACTCATCTTTCCTCTTCCCTCCAACGTCATACATTATGAATTGTGTGCGCGTCAGGAGTAGTTTTCCGCCGTCTAGTTCGAACCGGCTCGGAACTTCAAAAGTTCATCGGCCCGTGTCCGACGGTTTCTAGAAAACCACTCCTGCAGCAGGGATGCTCGCGAGAGCCAACGGCCTAGTCAATATTTGTTATGCTCCGTAAATGCTATACAAAAATAATCAGTTATTTTATAGTTTCCGGTGATACTAGCCAAAGTTATTGTCATTGACACCTTAGGATTTCTTAGGGAAAGTCCTCCGCTCAATCCGTTGACGTTCCGAACTTTCTCCAGTCGCGTGCAGTCGCTAGCCTTTGGTTTTAGTAACGTCCACGACCAGCATCAGTGGAGCTCATTCTTCTGTGAGGTTGTGATTCGCACGTCGAGCCAAGATGAGAAACACTCCAATATGGAGTAAAAGATAACCTCACCGATCCGCGGGTGACGCTCGAGGCATTTTATTCTCGGTCGAATGGTCTGCATATCCTAAAAGAAAAAAAAAAAAAAAAAAAAAAAAAAAAAAAAAAAACGCATGCCCAACAACTCAACAGCTTTTATAATACAATATATGATGCTGTCTGTACCTTTACTACTAGTAAGTGCTCGAAATGAGCACCACCATGTCCTCCCTATCAGAGCCCATAGGAGATCCGGTGTTTATCGCATACATACCATGAAGCTATCCCACTTAGTTTTAGGGGGCGCCCCTAGTTAATTACGGAATCTTCCCGCGTCTAAACAGAGCTTGGCTCTACTCAGCCTTCCGCCGCCAACATGCCCACAGGCAGCAACCTTTACTCCTTAGAGAAATCGGATATCTTAGAGTTTTCTCACCAACAGGCTAATCATATCTATTCTTTAAGGTAATCTCGACGGCAGAAACCGATGATAAGTTGTGGTATACGAAACCGTAACTTCCGTGCTACATTAGCGTGACTCCATGATAGCATGGACAACAATTGCCTTGTTTCCTATTCTTCTCATATGCTTCTCATGTGGGTAGCGACTAACTAACCCAAGTGAGTACGTAACGGAATCTAACCGACAGCTTCAGATCCAGAGGTAACATTTCGGCATGGCAGCCACAATGGGAGCTTGGAATCCACTTCCCAATCGGGAATAGCGCTGCCAGTGGCCCAGAACAGGTGAGCGTCCGATTCCGAATGGTTGAATCACAGAAGTCCAACAATTGGAAGGAGGAGACAATCATTCACACAGTTGGAGATAGAGATTCCCCGTATTCATCATGTCGCAAACCTTCCGCGACGCCTCCTTCGTTCAATGCCCGGAAGAAGGAATAAAACCCTATCACTCCTCAACGGCAAGAACCCCAACGCCACATGACCAAAATGGCAAGGTACATACATACTACCCCGGAAAATCCCTTCATGAACCTTGTATCCATGGTCCGTTGACTTCTTCCCGTCGGTATCCCACAGTGTCAGCAAAAGATAAACGCCCTAACGGCATAGTTCAATCCATCAAAACCACCCACAGCAGCCAATGGCGGAATAAAAGCTTATCAACCACACGGTACCATCAAATGAACAAGCTGACGTACTGTATGTCAGAACCCTTCGAGTGTGTGCCATTGGTGTAGAGTTCGGTGGCTAAAACTGAGGGGATTGATGGTCATCATGGGGCTCCCGGGTATATGTAGTTAAGTTGATCGTCGATTTAGTCCGTAAACTCTAGTGGTTACCCGAAAAGAGTAAAGATGTCCCTCCTGCATGCGGATAGGGTACAAGATTGTAGAAACTGTTCTAGATAGCATACATTTTCCCCGTTTGGTATATACGAGGGCTTTAATGGTTATCTTCGTTCAATGAAGCTTGATATAAGCAATTCTTGAGGCAAAAGTCATGGTAGACCCGACTGGGGTTTACCGGTTGTAGTAAACTTAAACCTTCATATACTGTCTCAAAATTATTAGAGGCGATTTGAACTGCAAACACCCTTCCAGTATATGTCAATCCCACTGGACTAACATCCGAATAGCATTAAAGTCGTGCCTTGTCCATAATCTAAGAAATTAGTGGTATATCTTCAGGGTGCCATAGGCCAATGAGCTATGATATATAGTATCAGGGAGACTGGAAATGTCCAGGACTGCAAGGAAGAATATCTTAGGGCTAAAATAGAACGAAGTGCTTAAGGTCTTTATTTGGGCAGTCGGCGCTTCGCTGGCGGCAGCGTAATCATTGCCTAAGGTAAACGCCGTTACAAAACTATTATTATAACTATATCAGACCGATTGAGGAATATTGATTAGCAATATAACACCAGCGTATTGTATATATATTGTAGCTAATGATCTATCTATATTTGAAGCACGGAGGCCCCGCGGGTTCTAGACTGGTGTCTATGAGAAAGGAATGGGTTAGGGAACTTGTCTAAGACATAGATGATAATTTGCTAGTTTGATATATGCAACCTCTATTGAACCGGATTGTTACTTCTCATTCCTATACAGAGCAAAGCGGTCGTCAGACTATTAATACCAAGTATCGTCATAATGATTCCCTTTCCCATACAACAGAATACTCTTCATACAAGGGGAATGGTGTGTCTTTCTATTTATAAAAAAGAAAAAAGAGAAAGAAAGAAAAAGAAAAAAGAAAAGGCAACTATCATCTTGCTGCTAGATCTAATGGGCTTCTAAGTACAGCAGTTCAAGCAAAACGTCGCAATATCTACACCCTCAGTATTAGTCCACACGGTAGTAATTTCCCCAACATTATAACAGCCTTAAAAGCTCAGCTGCTACAACTTGGTCGCGGTCTCAATAAACTGGGATAATAGGAAGAAGATTACTGTTATTGCACGTTTATCCTGCTTTCTCAAAAATGCTATCTTTACACGTCCGACAGCATTTAAGAAAGGATTAATAACATTAAAACCCAGACCATAGCCAAGGGAATCTGGATTCTAATATCTAATATTATCAATAAAGGAAGACATCCTTGTACTATATCATAACTTTATTGTCTGGCTGATACACAGACTAAAGTTGGCAAAGAGATATCTGTCTATCATATAAATTGTCATCAGAACTGAAACCTCTTCTTTAAATTGACCCTTGTCATAATCTTACGATATTCTTCCCTGATGATCCTACTCAATGAGAATATGCAGGCATGAGCAGACTTGCTCATTCTGTTCCTATTTACACAGGCTAAGTACGGGGTTAGCTTTTACTGCTAATATGATGCATACGATTCATGTTCGCTATGTTGAATCAATTGAAGAAAGGACAGCATTAAATGCTACAAAAGGTATCATACATACTTCCTGCGTGCGAAGTGCAATTGTAAATAGCATAATCGTACAAGGGCGTGGCCAGTCTGGAGTTCTCCAGGACGTATTCATTGGTTTTTATTTAACAGAGCTCATCCGGACTCTCGTCAAGAGAAGAACAAAATAGATCTCGCGCTTCAGCTGTTCCCTCAAGGATAAAAGAAGCAGATAAGAGTAGCATGTACAACCAACTAACAGGGATAAGACATTGACAATGTGAAGGAAACTATAAACGAAAGAAGTAAAGTCTCCTGGAGTAAGATTTGGAGCAAAGCACAATGCTTGTGCCGGACTCGATGAATCAGAAGTATGAACTTGAGAGCACGAGACAGTTATAGGAATGATAGGCAAAGACGGAAAGATTCCGATTAAGGAATCCTAGCTGCGCCCATCTGTCTTGCTAGTTTTCATTTGAACCACCCGAGGGGTTTACATTTAGTGGTGGTGGCCATGGCGATGATGCCCATGAGCATGTTTGTGCTCGTGGAGGTCTCTCTTGGCAGGAGAAGCAGTGGGTGTAGTAACAACGGTAGAGATGATGCTGGTGGTGGTCGACATGACAGTTGAAACGGTCTCCAGACCTCCAGTCTGCGTTGCAAGAGGGTTGCCCTGTCCGTCCACTAGAACAGTGACCTCCCTTTCGACGTAGACAATCGCCTGGGTCACATCCCCTTCGATATAAGAGGTTGTCGGGGTAGGTGTCCACGTGGGTGTCGTGGTAGAGCTGGTCGAAGTCTCGACAGCCACAATGCCTGGCAAGTCGATGGATAAGCCGATCGATACGGACACCGAGGCTGACACCGAGGCGCCGGGGGCTTGAGTGGCCGTGGCTGTAGTGTAAGAAATGGGACTAGCATAGGCGGGTCCATACTCGACGACGAGGTCGTTAGGAAGGCCACCCTTGTGAGAGTAAACATCTTCATTCTTCAAAAGAGTGGGAACCTCAAACTTGCACTTCCGCTGTTCAGCCTCGGTCTGAATGTCGAACACGTCGCAATCTTCAACGCGGCCAGAAGGATTGGTACACCTTTTCACTGCTTGCTCCAAGACGCCAGATTCCCAGCCGTGAATAAAGTCCGCGTGGTAACCGAAGCCAGTCGGGTCACCGTTGGAAATTACGAATGTGCCCTTCTTATCCTTGAACGCGTAAGTATCCCAAATGGTCTCAAAGAAAAGAGAAACGACACGAGTGTCGTAGCCCTCGGGGCATGTTCCATCCATCACCGTGGAGGGGTAAGCGACATGCGACTTGTGATCATCAGAGTCAACATCCTTGCCATTCCAGCAAGAGGGGAACATGATTTCAAAGCGAACACCATCGGTACAGTGCTCGTCGAGGTAGGTCTTGTTAGGCAAGAAGTGTCGACCAAGCGAGGGTTCAGCTGCTTTGTTGTAGTTCAAGCAGTTGAAGCCGATGGCCTTCTGGCGAAGAGCAGCTTGCGATTCCTGTTCTCCAGACCATTCAGACGTGGGAGGGTCGGGAATAGGCCATTTGAAGTCGCGCTTGAAGGTGTCACCGGCGATCATGCGGAAGTTTTCCGGGAATGCGGTCACGTTGTCTCCGTAAAGGAGGTAGTAACTATTCGAGTAAGGAACCACGTCAGCGACTCCTCTCGGTCTTGAGGGAACGAGATACATACGCAAGCATGCCTCCCACTTGATCGACAACCTCAGTATCACCATTCTCGTGCATGAAGTACAGAGCGGGGTGCCAGTACGCCGACTTATCCTGGGTGACAGCGCACGAAGTGCAGCTGCTATCCCTGAGGGAATCCATATCGGCGGTCATGGAGAAGCCTATCATCACTCAGTATAATCGGCCAGCATGGAGTAAATTTGGCAAACTGACTGTCCGGTCCATGAATTGCATGCACATGGTACGAATCCTTTCCGGGGTCCATCAAGGGATCGAGACGGGCTAAACCAGCTCTTCCACGGCATGGGAGACGCCAGAACGCCTCAGCCAGGCCTGAGAAGGCAGCTAGGCACGTCACTAGGCCGACGTCAAGCCTCATAGTTTGGCGCATGATGCTTAAGATCGATCGCTCTCGAAAAGAGCGGCAAGAGTGGGCTTCAAAAGGAGCGACAATTGACTTTCTGCTGTCACGAGCAAGGGAATCGGCTATAGCGTCACCAGGGTCAATGATCAGGAATCATATAACAGAATAAAGTAAAGTTCGGAGTAATGAAGGAAACCGATGAGGCCTGGCGCCGCTGGCTACTACACAGTAGTATAGTCGGTGCGATGGTGGGGAGTATAGAAATGCATCATGAACAATAACAACAGAGGCAAAGCAAGTTCGCGCATAACTTCAACCCTTTGAAACCAGCTCCACATATAATAAAGGACGGTAAGCAACCCAGGAACTGGGAGCAGGACAATCCTCTGACATCATGGTTCTTCAACACCAGTGGCTGGTTGTCTGGAGCAAGGGGTCAAGACATAATTCCCCTTGCTTCGTCGGCGCGCAGCCTCTTTTTACGCGCCATATGGGATGGATTACACGAGGGTGTTTAGGGCTGGAGCTTTGAAGAAGAGAGTATATATAGAACCGATATTACATTGGAGTGTGAAGAGAGTGAAAAAGTCCGAGGGGCAAAATGAAAAAGAGAGGGAAATTGTAGACATACCCTTTTTGGAAATCCGCAGGGATTCTTAGGGTGGCTGTCGATCGATCGATTCCTTGACTTTGATGGAGATAATCCGATAGTTATGCTGGAATCTCACCGGGAATCCAGGGCTTTTGAATCGGTTATCTGGTAACCTCGTTTTTCATTAGCCATGTTTTCTGGACTGGAATGATAAATAAACCAGGGAGTTCGAAGTAAATCGTACCGTCAGATCACGACCGCAGAAATAACACAAATCAACAGATTTAACGAGAGACTGTGGAGAAGGAGCGACAAAAGGAGTGTTGGAAAACAAGACAAGACAGAAAGGATACAATCCTTCTGAAAAATAAAGGAGCGGAAGGACGTCAACGCCGTCGGATGATGTGGTGGGAATAAAGAAAGGGAGAGGAGGAAGTGGTTTTAAACAAAGCGATAGTATTTAGTGAAAGAGCCGAGTGACTTCAACAGCAGGTGGTCTATTCGCTGGGGAATGTCAGTAAGTCTAGTCAAATTTGCCCCAATCACCAATCGCGATTGTCCTTGATTGTTGCCCTTTTCATCTGCTTTAAATTTTTTTTCTTCATTTCGCTTGCCTTCGCCCCTATCTGATAAACTACTTAATTCTGCATGTTAGTCTTCTACCTATTTCTCGGACCCAAGAACCGAAGTCGACTTTGGCCGTTGGGTCGCTAAGAACCGATCATGGAACTATTAAATTCTATCTTCTTATTCCCATGACTATTGCGCTTCCTTTTTCTTCTCGAAATTAATGCCAATCGTCCGAACCAAACTCTGCAGGGAGGGGTTAATCGATAAGGAGCAAGATCATCTCAAGGAAATTTCATTAGAAAAGTTAGCGTCCCCTCTATCAGACTGCAGATGGAGCCCCAATAGCCGGGAACCACTTAGAACAAACTTACAAGCGCGGGGGGCTGGGATGTCGATTCCCCTTCCTCCCTATCACAACCTTCGCAGGACCTCCATAAATGACGGATAATTAGCAGAGGACTGGAGCAGTTTTCTTCGACGTCTCGTGTGCCAGTGGGACATCCACTCAGAGACGTGAGCGTCTTGGGTTTTCTCAGCTAGCCAGCGCCCAAGAGAGGCAGTGCCCGACGGTTTCCCTGGGCCTCCACTTGGCCCCATTCTTTGCTATTGCTGATCTCCAGGGGTATTGTCAGCAAAGTACTCCGTCGTTCGTTCGGTCCCAGCGAACAGGGGTGGCCATTCTAAACATTCGGAGGCACCGTATCGGGCGCTTGCCCTATGATAAAGCAGGAATCGTAACGGTGTGGATTGACCTGAAACGAAAGTTTGTGGTTTCACCGGAAGATTTGACTTGCAAATGAGAGAAAGACGGAATTGGGGCCAACGCAGAAGATTGGCCGTTGCTGGATCCCGTTCCTGACTAGTGAGACGCTAAAGCGTTGGTCTGGGGCCGATATTTGGGTCGGTCGCAAATTGGGGATAGGAGGTTGAAAGGTGACATCATACACATCCGAGCCTCAGGGGTATTTTATCAGTCTGGTACAGGTTCAAAGTCATATCCTGAATAAGGCCAATAAAGGGGGAAACATACATCTTCCTCAGCCACACGAGTCATTTTCATTCTGCGTCATGAGGCAAGCATATCCTGGGGAGTGTGTCTCACGGTCGCTGAGACGAGAGCGGGTAAGCACTTCCCCGAAAGTTAGCGACTGTCGTTTCAGAATCGGACGAACTGTGGACCATAAATGTCGAGAATAGCAACTTGCATCCCGTGTACTGAATGCTAGTCTAAGCAGCATCGATTCTGAACGTTAAAAAGAAAAGAAAGAAAAAATATAAATAAAAACAGAAAAGAATAAGAATAGAAAAATAAAGAAACAAGGCATGGTCAGATCTCACCTCCAAAGATTCCACAGATCTTCTATCGTGGTTGTCATAGACTGAATATGGAGTACTAAACGATGAAACGAGGGTGTAACGGTGACCAGCATCAGAAGGCAGATCATCCCATTGGCACATGATCTCGTAGCCTGGGGCTTTCACCAGGCATCTTCCCGCTATAATGCAACCTCAATATAAAGAACATCCCTTTATCTCCCATCTCTAAGATACGCCGACCTTATCAAACAATGAAAGTGGCATCGATCGTCCATTTACCACTTTAGTTGAATTGACTGCAGCTGGCTGACATTTCGCATTCAGAATCCAACCTCATCTCCAACCAACAATGCTTCGTGCATCACTCAAAAAACACTATATTGGAAGAGTATCTAGATTAATAATCAAACCTTACTCCGTACAGAACATGAACAAGCTACGATGACTCGGTTGTCTCGAGCGAGTTAGCAAGTTGCCGCCATGATCAATTTCTATTCGTTATATAGAAAATGTCATGAACCATCGTGAAAATCCAGAGCTCCATACACCCCGGCATCACATGCGAACACAACTTACCTATTAGGCTTAATATACCACTTTGATAAGTAGAGAACGTAGACTGCTATGTGGTAACAAACCCCACTTAACCAAAATACCACTACTAATAGTTGGTTTAGCCTTGTGATATCATATATCCCCCACTGTGGAGTATACCGCTCTTGGTTCAATGTAACCTAGAATCTATTCTACTAAGGTGCTTCTTGAAATAGAAACTATGTGTCGAACCAAAGAAGAACTTCACTTAACATAGCTTGGATCGGTACATCCCCAAGCCTTTTATTATTGCATGCACATGGATGAGCTATGTTTGGCCTGCAGATGTTAATCTATATACTCGATTTCGATTCTGTTGGAGATGAGCTTATGTTAACACTTTCGACCTGTGTCACACAATCGGTGTCAAATTTTCATTCGATAGATATCTCTTGTAGAGCTCTATGATCCTTTGTGCGAGCTTGTTTATCTCTTACGTCTTGTTCTAAGCGGATCTGCTATCTCCTACGAATACCTCTGTAGTGGTTCCATAGTTGACGTTAAGGAAGACCTTCTTGTGTCATTGCCTCGTAATAACACAGGATCTTTGATCAACTACTGCCCACAATAAACATACAACCAATGTTAAATCCATAATAAGGTACTGATCGTTGCTTCATAGAGAGGCTTTGGACTTTGCAAATATATCAATATGTCTAGCTAATGCGCCATCGTCTGTGATATAACAACACAGACTTGAATAATGTTCATCAAAGGAGCGTCGACAGCGAGTCTGTACAGGAGTGAATATATGATACATGTGTCGTCACTTGGTAAGGAAGAGCTGCAACCGAGAATGCACTAGATCAATGTATGACGAGGAAGTGGGAGGACGACAGCAACTGGAGAGAGAGGGAGAGGAGAAGACTTATGGTGAGTACAAAATACCCTCACCCTTCAAAGACGTGTGGAATAGATAAGCCATCATGGTTCTCACTAAGAGTGTTATCTTCGCCCAGGCAATGAAAAGAAGTGATTTGAGTGAGATCAGATGTATACAATAGTGTCACTATAAAAGGAGGCAGCATAGTCTCTGAGTCTTGCGGGTCTTGCCATGTTTCTTTTAATCTTCGAGGAGGTTAAGGAACATCATGATCTAAGAAGAGTACTAACTGTGAATCTACTATCTCCCCTTTCTATGGGAGAGAACAGTAATAGAGGAAAATATATCCTTACTACTACAGCACCTGGAGTATAGATTCTTAAAACTACCTGGATACCTTGTTATACAATCACTTAGATTACAGAAGTCTAAGAGATAGAATAATTGAAAGGAAAAGATAAGTATTCAGTACCTATTATGGGCTTCACATATTGAGAGATAGATATTCCCCAAATATCCCAGATTCTTGTGCCAGTCCTGTATTCCACTACAGGCGGGGCGCAAAGGTATGTGACTATTAAGGGTTAGCTGTGGTTGGAGAGCAGGTTAAAAAAAGAAGGCAGCTCTAACTACCCACACAACTTTCTAAACATAGAAGAAATAACTACTACAGTGTTGCCAGGAGTAAAGGGGGTGAGGCAAAAAAGATGAACGTTAGCGACAGGACGCTGTGCCCACGAATGGAATTGATAACGAATATGATGGTTCGAGTCAATCGCCTTAACTACTCGGCTACACTGACATGTATACTTTGCAAAGCGATCTAAACATTTTGCGTTGATAACTGTATGCACAGCAAAGCTAGCCGCACAGGTTGTCGGCCTCCAAACAAACGGTAATTACGGGTTTCAATCCCAGCTACCGCGGTACTACCCTGAAAAGCATTGTATGTGATTAACTAAAAATATTCACTGTAATTTTCACTAAGTCAGTGTGGCCGAGTGGTTAAGGCGATTGACTCGAACCATCATATTCGTTATCAATTCCATTCGTGGGCACAGGTTCGAATCCTGTCGCTGACGCATTTGATTTTGTTTTTTGCCTCACCCAATCCTTATTGACTGTTTGTTCCAAATGAAAAGATTTATGTCACCGACTTGAAATCAGACGTCACCTTTTTCTTTTCCCTGCTGATTCCTACTGCTTAAAAACCTAGTTAAGTAATTGTCCCAATTGCGATTTACTACCCTTACAAGCCGTATTCACTACCACTACTATATATTGTTGTGATTAGGTATGGTCCCTGTATCCCGAGGGTAAACACTCAGCGCGGCACACCTAAGGGTACTTCATAGGATTGAAATGTCACAAATTCAATTGCGATTCCGCCTGAGTGATGACTATGCAGTATACCCTGTCCCTTGTGCATAGACAACTCTGTCATCGAACGACGACATGGGAGTCTATATTCCCTGGCTTTACAATAACGCATGATAGACTATATACATACCGAATCCTATACAGAGTATCAGGGGCCTTGCTGATTATAAATTAGTGCTTTGTTAGTAGTAGGGAAAGGTAAGAATCAGTTATAAGATCTACTGCCTGCCTTTTGCCTACGTATCCTTACCTAGTTGATAGGTCTTCTACCTGATTAGTATCTACTATACAGGGTAGATAGCCTATCAACCAGGTAAGAATACGTAGGCAAAAGAAAAGGCAACTGTCTATCATTGACTGGATAGTAGAACAAATACAAAGAAACTGATTCTTTTTCCCTTTCCCCATGTGTGTTGCTCCCCTTGAGTAGCTTAGCGTCCTCTCCCCTTTTCGGTGAGTCTTTCCCATTGTCAAAAGGATTGGATGGTCAGGCGACACCTTATCCAGCTGGTTCTGAACAGCAGAGGGGGCCGGAGTGTATGTATGTATGAGAAGCCGGGGTAGTAGGTCAGCCCTAGCAGAATGACTTCTTGAAATCAAATATAAGATTTCGAGTCATCTTGGAACATTCCATATGAGCAAACACTTTTTTGTCCTTCCCACCGGTCGGATTGGTCTCATCAACTTCACTGAATGAATCTTTGACTACGCTGCAGTAAGTTCCTCTTCTAGAACATCTTTATGAGCTCTCTACTCAAGGAGTAGAATAGGCGAAAGACCTCGCCGCAGGGTTGCAAGTGGATGGAGTGCACAGTACTCGACGTTTGATGTAGCATAACGCGATGTCTCACCAGTAAGGATGGTCTGTCTAACGCTGTAAAGAAGAGGATCATCACTGAGATTGCATAAGTCATATCCCTGTATCGGCCTCTGAAAAGTGTAGCACATGTTTAGCCCGAAATATGATACTCATTTCATTGATTTTCAGATTCCCGAAGAAAGAAATCAGGAAATGACATGTACTCTTGGTAGATATGTGGGAGGTCCATAGGCCATTTTGTTCCAATTTCTGCATACCTCTCGAATAAATCCCCAGTATGATGAGCCCAAGCAGCCCAAACCCGGAATACGCCAGGTGCCACTAGAATAAACAACGCTGGCGGAGCTTTACGTGGGCGAGGGAATGGGGGGTGGGGAGGATTTCCATCGATGAAATTCTTCGGTTGGCTGTGTTTGTGAATTAATTTGTCTCTTTACGAAGAATAGCGCAGTCTGACCTAAACCAGTTCCTTGGTCCCACTCAATTGCTTGCTCTGCTGTCAGATCCATACTGCATGATTCATTGTGGAGGACAGCGGGTGACTCGAAACCCCGATGATTTTAGGTTTATCTTTTTCCAGCTCACTAGATCTTTGTGGATCGTAATATAGAGAGCGGCTGGTAGTGCCCTTGACCTGATGATCCAGGAAGACGAAACATGGTTCGATGCATAGAAGAGTACTGTGCGAAGTTGGACGAGCTTGAACGTGCGTGGGAAGGGGATAAGTGCTAGCTTTGAGAATTTCTTTTAACTATAACCTCAGCCACTCGAAGAAAATGCTGCAAGTCAATAACGGCCGAGTTGATATACGAGGCATCGTCGAAATTTTCGATGTCGAATGGCCACTTCAGAACCTTGCCTTCACGGTAACAACATCGTCGCCAGAACCGCTGGACGGAAGCAGGACCGGCTCGGACGATCTTTTTCGAAAGCCATGTGCCCCATGCCTCACCGTTCTGTCTCCAAAATGCTTTGAGATGTCGGCAACTTGAGTCTTCTTACCCCGGATAGAATTCGCGCAGGTCCCTCCGAAGAAAGCCCATTGTAGCCGTTGCCATAGCAGTACAAACCTATCGCTGCTTATAGCAGTTGCTTTCATTAAGCAGTTTGTCTGTAGTGCTTGTCCTAATTAGGAACTCTTTGGCAACAATATCTGCTACCACATGTGTGGGTGTGAGCAAGTATGGTGGATCCGATTAACTTGTGTAAGTATTGTAACTTGCCAATGACGAGCCGGGTCGTAAGAAAATAGAAGCTTTTTAGGTAATGATATGAATGAGGATATTCTTGCATAGATGAGAGTAATGGTTGAAAGAACAATGTCTTACAGGAGAAAGGAGGTGATGTGATTTATAGGTGGAGGACTGATGTGGCAAGGAATACATGCCTGAGAATGCGGGAGGGAATTAGGGTTAGAGAAGTGAAATTCGGGTAGATTTTATTCACGAAGAATAGATCTAGGGCCCGGGAAGTAATTTAAAAAAAAAAAAAAAAAACAAGGAAACCCGTCAAGAAACCATTTTCTAAGCTTAGGTGAAGATCGATCCGTGTAGCCAAAGATTCTCACTGGGTTATCCGAGCTATTAGAAGATCTGTCGTTTGAATTTTGGGACGGTATGTGTTCTCCTGTTAGCCATACATGGGCCTGAGTGGGAGAAAAACTAGCATAAGCAGAACCAAGTCATCAAAAGAAGTTCCCATTCATGCCAACATATCGAATTTGAGATTCAGTGCATATCTACGGCACCTGTGAACTATCATGATATTCGGTCGACTCTGATCAGATTCACAATTAGACCTTGTGAATAGATATTCCTTCTAGAGTAGACCTTACATGGCCTTCCGAATCTAGACAACCAAGACGATGGATGTACTCTACCTATTATACTATCACCCCCTCTGAGACAATGGTAATAGCAGAGCGTCCTGGATGTACGCTGACTACCTCTGAATCGCTCAAGAGCTAAGCATTATCCATGGCCAATATCACTCTTGCAAATTTGACAAAGCAGGATCGCTCAAGGATACTCGAAAGGAACGGCGGAATAAACATTAGTATAGGAAATGCTCTATACTACCCATGCTGATGTGTCACCGCATACTGTCGAAATCGGCGAATGGAGAACTGTCTTAGCCCACGTACTCCCACAGTTTGTGAAAGAAAGCTATTCAGTATAGGGTACTCGAGGAGGTCCGAGCCGGCATGTTTTGGGGAACACCCTTTACAGCACCAAATCAAGCGTGGGAATTGACCTGCATACTCTTTCGACTGTATGCTAGAAACTGGAGTACGCCGAGGATTGATGAAAGTTGAGGAATGGTACAGAGAACTCGGTTAGATAGCACTTGACCAAATTCAACCCCATTAGCCAGCTTGATCAAGAGACTACTCAACTCGCTGAGTAATATCAGAAACCTACCCTTGAGCCCACTTTAACCAAGACGCGAGCCCATCCCGCGGATCAGAACACTGGCATGAGTTCTCTGGATATTGCTGCTGTGAAAAGAAAACGATTTCGATAAGGAACAGACAGACGGCACACCCTTGCTACCTAGTAACCGAGGACTTTTCCACTCCCAGGCTTGTGCCAGGCATACAAACTGGGCCTTCAAGAGTCTATTCACTGTCAGAAATCCGGTTACAGTTTCCCATATCCCTCCGAAAGGCACTACATGGAGGGCTGCTCTCAGAGCTGGGGAAACAGCGTTCGGCGATCTCAATAAGCCTATTCAGCAGTCGATAACTGAGCTTATCGAGAAAATAGAGCTCAGATCCAAGAAAACGCGCTCTAGGTGCTAGACTTGAAGCAGATCACTTGCAATCTCGTTTCACATCTAAAAGCGATCTTCCACTACACGAGTACATCGAACGTAAACTTCGCGGTGAGGCAGCTCGCGAGAGCCTCCACAAGATGACCAGTGTATCCACTGATCTGGTTCTTACTAGGAATCGACCCGTTCTATATCAGTAATAACCACGATCTAACAGGGGTCCCCGAGTGTCCTAGGTGGATTCAACCAGGAGTTAAAGGGATACTAGTAGGACACTCCAGACCACGACCTTTGTCTGGGACAGGGCCTATACAGTGGACAAACGCCTATTTACCAGTCACGCTACGTCCGAAAACCAAAGCGCCATATATGGAGCTAATAGACTACAATGGCAAAATGATCAAAGCAGGCGAGGTCATCTTCCTCCCACAATATGCGTCTGAAATAAACAGGATGGAACAGGCATTGCCGTTACTGAAAGAATATCGAGATGCCTGGGTCCTGGCGATCAAAAACTCTAGACTCGCCATGATTAATTGGAGAGGACAGGGCTGCCAATACGGAATTCCGGGATCAGTACCAATTGCTTCAATCGTATTCATCCTCTTTATTATTCGTGCAGATCTGTTTTACAACGGGTGGGGACAGCAGCAAGTCCCACTGTATGTGTAATAGCCCTAATTCATCATTTATAATGGTTGGCAAATAGTCTAAGTACAGAAACACCGCGTCATCTACGCCCAGCACGCCTTCATATCCAATCATCCGCTTGAGTAGGGTATAGTGTAGTTATCGTCTTTCGTCTAAAGTTTATAGAGGCGTTAAAAAACAAGAAACCAAATCTACCTTTTCGGCGGCGGGGGTGAAATCCACCCCCCGTCCTCCAGCCACACACCGGCACCACCGTACTTGCCTGCTTCAGCTCCCTTCAAGAACGCAAAACGGAAAAACAGATCTTCAGGTCTATTGTCGTCCTCATCCGCCATGTCCGTCGAATCGATATCGGCCTGGTCGCTCTCGATCGTCGGACGGTGCAGGAGCTCCAGGCCATTATGTCCGTGGCGATGCCAGGTGAATTCTCCGAGCGTATCCTCATCAAGGTATCCACGCCAGCGCTCCACATCGTTGACTAGGACCGAAACACCGTCCACACCCAGATCGGCCATGCGTTCCTTCTCCCATAGCGTGAATGTAATGTTGCCATTCCCATGGTATAGTTCGTTAGAACCCGGGCCAGGGAGGGTGATGTTCACAGTTGTATCGGTAACGTTGGGGAAGGTACTCCCCCACCATCCGTGAGCGCCACCAGGTAGCTCGCCCAGTGCGGCGGGTGTCTCAATGATCGATGCGAAACCCCACCGAGCAATGCCGTTCATGAAAAGGCCAAGAAGCAGTCCTTGGTAAACCAGCGAAGGCCGCGTAGGAATTGCAGTGCCAGGCATGAGAAGAATTGCAAGGATGTAATGGTGAATCCGGAGACGGAGGCCAGGCAACGGAAGCAAGATCAAAAGAATAAGACCCATCGTGCAGTAGATCTTGAGATAATGCGGCATCAACCCGCCTTGGCGGATCTGCCAGGCCTGACTGAGAATAATGCAAATAACCGTCGGGATAACCATAGCCAGCGCTACCTTCGCTCCAGGCTGCCGCTGGATATCGTGAGGTGTAAGGCGTTCGAGCGGAATCAGTCGTGCAAAGGTGTAGTTGTTCAATGCACCAATGAACACGGGAGGCAGGTATAGGAACGTCTTTGTTATCTGATAGGTGGCATCAGAGAGTGGCCGAAGAAGTGGCCGCGCGCAGTACCTAAACAGAACGAAGGCCACGAACGAAGCCGGTAAGAGGTTCGCAAGCAAGCTGGAAACGAGATCGGCAAACTGAGGGAGCGTCGGTGGATCGGACACCAGTCCCACTTGGCAGAAGACCATGAAAAAGGTACTAAAGAAAAGTACTGGGGGTGAGCGGCATAGAAGCCACAGGGTGGCTAGCGCACCAATGGTAATACCCAAGAGCGGCCAGCGCGGGTCGTTGGGGCAGGTTTCCTGCGACGAGCCTAAGGAAACAAAGCTAAATGACTTGGGGAACGTTGATGGAAAGCCAACCGAGCTGATTCCATTCTGCTTCGATGCAGGGAAGGAATGGGTCGCGCCCTCTAGCTTCAAAACGCCACATCCTCCAATGGTATTTGTGATAACACCTGCATGAATAGCGGCTTGGCAAATAAAGCTGTCTGCCCGGTAGACTGGGGTATCATCCGATCCGGGTTGGGGTCCGCCAACCACTAGACCTTTATAGCTGTAAGTTTGATTGCCTACCATATGGGGTGCCGCCAACTTGGCATCCCGGCAGTTCGCGGGACAGCGAAAGGGGATTGTCGCCGCCGTAAAGGGACGGCAGTCGTTTCCATTGAGGCCGCATTCATTTCCATACTCCCTGTGAAAACTTTGTTAGATCTACCGGCAGCAAAAGGCAGCTCCACAGCGCAACATACCATAGTGTCGCTCTACAAGTGAGGGTTTCCGGGCGGCCGAAGCCCTCGATATAACCGGCGGAACGTGAATGGAGTAAGATTATAGTCCATGGTAAAAACCAGGCGAGATAGAAGAGACCCAGCAAGGCGATCTTCTGCTTCCGTTTTGGGAAGAAACGTTCCAGGTACCGGACCGGGAGTTCCTGGATGTGGGGGAACAGTGGTTTCAACAGGAGATCATGCGGAGGATCCGGGCCTTTCACCCAGTTCGCCGTAGCGCGAGCGACTTTCCGGATAGGTAGCGGCACCCATCCCCATTTGAAGGACTTGGAAGACTCCCGTAGCCAGACGGGGATGTAAGAGGCGCCGTGCTCTTCATTTTGAGGAAGGATGTCGGAGTCGTCGGGATCGTCGGAACGCTCCGAGTCCAGCAACGGAGGGATGTAAACCCGAGAACCATCCTCGGGACCTTCACCAAACATCTTGTCTTTGGGAGGGCTATACAATAATCGGACCAGCGATATAAGGTGAAGAAGAAGATGCAGAGGCAGAGGCCAATACAAGAGATGGGACAGGCAACCGCCGGAAGTGGGGGATGAACGGTGGAGTGACCGATACCAGGGTCCGTCACCGCCAGAGTTCTAGAACAGAGAGGGAAGGGAGGAGTTGCTTGTCTTTTTCTCTTTCACAACCAGCGGAAAGACATGACCCTTCAAGTGTCGGATAGAACAGCAACGACTGGGTTCGGATAAGGATAGCCCAGGTACCTAATAAATAAAGAGTCAAGAAAGAGGAAGTTGGCAGAAGGGTCCCGGGACCTGGGCGTAAGAAAAGTCATTCATTGGCTTCGACATGTCAGCAGCTCAGTGGCAACGCCGGCCAATCAGCGGTGCTTATGTCAGCGATGTACCTGCGGGGATTTTCATCGATTATCAGGGATCCCGTGGCGAAAATGCATTGCCATTGGAGGACAGGTTCATCCACTGTGTTCGGAGGTTTTCAGGAGATGAGAAAGTCAACCCTATGTACAGGTTGAAGATCGGTGGAGGGGGCAAATGCAAGTGACCTTATAGGCGCTATTATTATACGTCGGGGTACAGTGGAAGACGACACCGGTGGGGCACAAATTTCTCTTAGAAACTTTTTCCCCAGACACACGAGTCAATTCTAGGCTTACTACTAGACTAAATCGATGACAGCCAGACATCATCCTGGGCTGGCGTTATCCTTGACTTGATGTCCCGCAATTGCATCGGATTTGTCGGATAAGGCGAAGCGTCCGTCATCGAACAGTGAACACTATCGCTAGTCCACGGCCGAGCGCACTAATGAAATCCAAGGATTCCCAACGGTCTTGGAGCCAAAGTGGAGCTCCAACCGTTATGTGTCTCTGCTTATCAAGCATAGGAAAAGGACAATGGAAATACCTGTGGACGATTGGTCATGATAAGAGAGGAGTTTCACATGGACAAGGTGTATCCACCTCTCAAATTCCGTTCAAGTAGACAGAAATATAATCCCCATTCTGGAAATTGTTCATTTACATAGAAGGACTCAGGACAAGAGAACGGCCCGCAGGACATATCCATTGCAAATTTGCAAAGCCATTCGCCTTATTCTACTATACCTAAACTGTACTTTGTTCCAAACATGGCGCCTCCTCTTGACTTATCCCATCATTATGCATCCACCACCAAACGACGTCAGGGAAGCGGCATCAAAGACCTATATAAGTACTTCTTCATCCCAGGCATTGCGAACCTGGCTGGTGGTATGGACGGACGACAGTCGCTCGGTTCTGGACTTTCCTTTCCTTGTGACATTCACTAACCACAGGCGTCACTTATCATTAGGCTTACCAAACCCCTCATACTTCCCATACGATACCCTCGAGGCTACCGTCGCGACACCCCAGCGTTTCCAACCTTCCAACAATGGCACAACCAAGAAGTCTGGAGATGACGCTAAGTCATCCATGCGGTTGATCGTTCCTAAGGAGAGTCACGCGACCGATGTACAGAATAGAATCGATATCGCCACAGCCCTGCAGTATGTCACAGCTGATGGCCTCCCCCCTATGGCCTCATTTGTTCGCCAATTCGCCCGTCACCATCTTCATCCCAACGTTCCATATGCCGGAGGTCCCGAAACCATCCTCACCACTGGAGCGACCGATGGCTTCTCAAAATCAATCGAAGTATTCACGAATGTCTGGAACCCAGACAGAGACTGGACCAGTCAGCGCGAGGGCATTCTTTGTGAGGAATTTGTATATATGAATGCTGTTACAACCGTCAAGCCAAGAGGCCTCAACGTCGTGCCGGTCGCCATCGATGTACAGGGAATGTTGGCACGCGGTAAAGGAGGGTTGGCCGATGTTCTTGAAAACTGGGACTTCCGAAAAGGACGTCGTCCGCATTTAATGTACACCATCACGTAAGTGGGCGAATGACGCGGTCTTCTCCAACGGGTATAGTTCTATTTTCGGTGAAGGCCACAGCTGACATATTTACTTCTTTTTGCAATGCAGGATTGGCCAGAACCCCACGGGCGGTACCCTATCCGTCGAGCGTAGAAAAGAAATCTACGCACTCTGTCATCGATACGATATCATCATAATCGAGGACGATCCTTACTGGAACTTGCAATACCCATCGGCGGCCGCGTTAGAAGCCCAGCATCGGGGCACGCCCATGGATACAGCTTCAGTAAAGCGCAATTACAATGCGCATGGAAAGTCCTCCGGGTATGAATTCCTGGACTCGTTGGTTCCATCGTATTTGTCCTTGGACACGGATGGACGCGTTGTGCGTCTCGACACTTTCTCCAAGACCATTGCCCCTGGTTGTCGCTTGGGCTGGATAACTGCACAACCGGCCGTGATTGAGAGGTTGACTCGGGTCACCGAAACCGCAACGCAGGCACCTTCGGGCTTTGTTCAAGCCCTGGTAGCCAAACTGATTCTGGGTCAACAGACAGATCACAAGTCTACCAATTCGAACAAGAGCGATCGTAGCTGGCAAATGGATGGCTGGGTCCGTTGGCTGGAGGGTTTGCGCGGTGGATATGAACGACGCATGCAAGACATGTGCAGCACTCTAGAGGAGGGTAGATTTATTATCGCCTCGGAAGCCGGCCTCGAGTCCAGCGAGGAAAGCTGGGAAGTCGTAGATAAAGTACAGATGTATGACTTTGCTTGGCCCACCGGCGGTATGTTCGTCTGGATTAAGCTCCGTCTCGACACCCATCCCTTGCATGGAAGATACGACCCAGCCAGGCTTTCCAAGGCATTATGGGTACATTTGATGCAGAAACCCCACCTCTGTCTCCTAGGTCCCGGAGACTTGTTTGCTCCCTCGCAGGAGACCTTGAATCGTTCTTGGCAGTATTACCGACTTTGCTTTGCCGCTATGCCTGAAGCTGATGTGAAGGATATCACGGTGAGATTGGTGGATGGGTTCCGGGCGTTCTGGAAGAAGACCGACTTAGATGGTCTCGAGGGAGACGGTGCAGATATTTCGCAGGTGGTTCAGAGTATGGGCATGGAGCGCGTAGGAAATTTCTTGGGAAGTGGATGTTAGTGGAAAGATTAGGTTTGCTCTAATGACTTCTACATACGGAGTATCTATGTGCTTATCAGACCCCAGATTGACCAGAATATATATATCATTTATCCACTACATATACAATATGAAAACAACAACGATATTACTTAGAGTAGTAAGTAACATAGCCAATGCCATATGACCTATAAATGGACCAAGTCTAATTGATTTTTACCTTTTCTATCCTTATACCAATGAAGGAAGACGCTTCGAAGCCCAGCAGCGGTTGATCAGAATCCAGTCAGGAGATCATTAGCAGACCGCCTTGCATGCCAGATAGGCGGTCCATCGATCCGCCCGACCGTGAAAAGGGGTCTTTTTACTTGCAAACTACGATACTGATATCTCCGCCATAAAGATATTTTTAAGTATAAGATTTATATAAAAGAATGATTATTTAACAAGCTTTTTAGCCAAAAATTTTCATTCGAAGTATTATTGTATTTTGCCAAAGTAATAACCAAGAGTCTGACCACGCCAAAGATACAGTATCTAACAAAGCAGTTCAGAAAGTGGTCAAAATATTCTGCCAGAGAAATAAGGCGTCAGAGGCATTGGGTCGGCCATCTTGCCGAAACTCACATTAGTCAGCCCATATTATGAGCAGGCATTGAATACACTGCACAAAAAAATAGCGATGACATCGGCGGGGAACTAATCTCCTGGACAAACTGAAGTCGCAGTCTACACTGCACCACACTTAATGTCCAAAGATGTCGGCCCAACTCGAGTCCCTCGGCAACAATGAACTGGCCGAAGAAATAGAAGCGATCAATGCCATTTACGAGCCCGATACTGTTACGATCAACAGCACTGCGGCTTCGTCGTCTACGGTCAGCTCTACGCTCGATTTGGGCAATTCTGGCTCAACGGGTCCGCTGGCCGCGACAGTGAAGCTACAGATCCCTGAACATTCGCATCTATCGTTTATACTTGGGTTCGATGCCTCATACCCTGACACACCGCCTAAGGTCCTCGGGACCGCATCTACGGCGTCGCGCGGGGAGGGTAAAATCGCTGTCGACGTTTTGGAGGATATACTAGGGAGAACGTACCAGCCTGGGGCTGTTTGCTTGTTCGACGTGATTAATGAGGCGGTGGAGGCTTTCCGGGAGTTGAATATCGGGGGAAGCAGCAACAACGAGAATAACAAAGAGCAAGAGGAAGAGAGGGACACCCCGGACCTGAAGGCTGAGGATATTGCCAGCTTGTCGTTGAAAGAGTCTTTTGGACTGGACAATCCACCTGACTGGATCTTGTCGGATGTGGTGACGGAGAAAAAGTCCGTCTTTGTTGGGCGCGCAGCGCATGTTACTAGTCTCGAGCAGGCTCAGGCTTATTTGGATTATCTTCTGGCGACAGAGAAGAAGGTGGCAGCTGCAACGCATAATATCAGCGCTTGGCGCATTAGGCAACAAAAACCATCAAATGGAAAGGGCGAGTCCGCGGAGATGATTGTACAGGATTGCGACGATGATGGGGAGACAGCCGCCGGGGGCCGATTGCTTCATCTCATGCAGCTGATGGACGTATGGGATGTGGTCGTGGTGGTCACACGATGGTACGGCGGAGTCCAACTTGGCCCCGATCGGTTTCGCATTATCAATGCTGTCGGCCGCGATGCGCTGATGAAGGGTGGGTTCGTCAAGGAGTCGACACCTGGAGGTAACGAGAAGGGAAAGAAGAAAGGAAAGAAATGAGCTCAGGGTTTAGAGTGGACCATGGCTGTATGAGCTTGCTCGTCGACTGCCGGCTGGTCCGTTCCATGGCGTGAACCTACTCGTCGCATCTCCCGACTCCCCTCAGAGGCTCATCTCGATGACCTTGGCGTTTGTGAGGTAGTATCGGAACCCTCAGTCGATATGCTTGGGCCACCTTGTGCTACGTTCCTCATGAGGTAGGTGCTCAACCACTGCCGGTCAAGTACCGGAAGGATTTCCTCATTACCAATAAGGGAGGATCGAGAACCCTCCGGGAGATGAAGGAGGTGGATACATCAATTTCGCATCAGATTAAACTCAACAGCAAGAGAGAGTGTTGCCTGGAGAGGGGATGGTGATTCGGATCCTGAGCCCCAGTCCAATAGATCGTACCATAGAACAAAGATACCCGAAAGCCTGTAACTGAACAAAGACCAAAGGGCTTCATCCATTATCAATGACCTGTTGTTCGAAAACTTTCATCTTCCACGGCGCGAAGATAATAGTCAATGATAAACTGATCAAGCCCTCACAACCCTGATTTCTCAAACATTCAACTCACTATCCAGCACGTCAAATCCAGAGAATGGCAACCGAACTCCACACCCGAAACAATACAGTGACACACACATATAGCATGACGTCGAATAGTCCAATACTACATCACAGAGTCGTGGGTGTAAAAAACTAATGTAATGGATTCAGGAACAAAATTAACTGGCCCACCGCTACATTCTAGAAGGTCAAAGCCAAGTGCAACCTTCCAGGGTTCCCATGACTAGAACTGTCTCGGCGAGAGCCTGGCCAGGGCAGGAGAACACTCGGTTAGAGGGACCGATATGAGATATCCGTTTCAGATCGCGATATATTTTATCTGTTTACATAATGGATGGAGGCATCGGCCCATCGTTGGGTAATTCGGATGATCCTGTGAGCTAATTTCTGCATCAAAGCTTGGTATGCAAGTTGGGTGTGTTCCTGTACTATTGGTAGCGGTGACTACTGTAACCGCCCGGGTTCCTTGGATGGTTTGTTCTTCATGAATTCCATGTGGTGGAGGCAAATGCAAGAGGAGTTGGTCGCACGGCGGCAGAACCAATTGAACGGCCGGGGAAGCTGCAGTAGTCCCTCTTTAGTTTAGTTTACTTTGTGTGTGCCTGAAAAACGGGCGTGTGAACTTACGGGGTCTCTAAACCAAGTTGGTATGTACATGCGCCTGAGATAAGATCGAGTTAGTGTATTAGGAGTAGTACAAATCGAGCACTTTCGATCCCCAAGGAATTAATCTAGTTAGATTGTTTAGCGGTACAACCTCATGGTTGAGAATCATCGGACCAACCCGGATGACTTGGGAGAAGAAGAGCGAAAGAAGAGAAGAGAAGAGAAGAGACAAATACCGAGCGCGAATGAAAAATTAAACCGAATACTACCCTAATATCGACATACCTTATTGGAGAGTCATAAACGAACATTCGGCAAATCATACTTCTACCCGAGGCCACAAATTTATCTGAAACGCGTATCGACGGGAAGATCTCATTTGGTCTTCCCCTCCGTGAGGGAACTTTTAAGCGACATTAAGAAAGTGGGTACGGGACCAAGCACAAGGGGATTTCTACCCTGGAACTTAATATATCAGAGACCATTATACATAATATACTCCGTATTACATATCAGTTTGGCACCGACGATGAGTATAGTATATCAAAAAGTATGATACTCAAGGGATTTGATGTTAATGTTACTCCACAAGACGTAATGTCCCAAACTCGGCATTGTAATGGTACGGAACTGGAGATCTGGACCCTGAACCATGGAAAGCGAGAACCCAACCTCAGGAGAGAAGAGGAGGCTGGATATTTCGTCCAGGCTACTAAGAACAATAGTGTTGGTTTAAACTTCGAAGCTCCTTGAGTCCCAACCGCACCGATTGAATTCCTATTTTTTGAAGTCAACTTACTAAGGCGGAGATTCTGCCTATTTGAGACAAAAATACTATGTTTGTACGCGCAGCTCATGTCTCTGTTGCCTCTGCAGGTCCTTGCCTGGTTCCTAAGTATAACCCAACATTTTTGCCACATGCATGTGCATAGAGCGCTAAGCCGCGCAATGAGAACACATAAAAAAAAGTGAAAAAATAGCAATGGAGAATTTTGACGTACAGCCTGTTTTTTGTTTGGACGGCGTAGCCTGCAGTATGGATGGAGTCCGACGGGGAACCCATTCCCGGTCATCATTAACAACCAGATTTTATACATACCACAGATGTACTTGAGGTGTGAAAATGGAGACATTCTCGTATCGTAGTCTACGAGTCAGAACCGTTCAGCTTCCCTGACTGGTCAACGTCCGGCGTCTATCAGACATCAGGTCTTATTCCGTTTGCCCCACGTTTAGCGGTCAACTCCGTGTCTTTCACTCTTTGTCTAAGAGAGTTCTACCTTTTTCTTTTTTCTTTTTCTTTTTTTTTTTTTTACGTCCGTCGGTCGGGTCGATGATCAACGGAGTCGGATTACAGTGAGAGATCCCGCGCTCTGTACTTCGACGTAATGTGGCGTGGTGGGCAATGAGGGCATCCACGTATGTGTAGGTATGTGTATTGTACTATTGTTCCCACTGCCACACGCCACTAGAATATTGGTTCAAAGAATAAGTTCATTCCGACACGAAGATAAAGGGAAATTAAATCTCGTTCCACCATCTGAATAGTATATACAAGTAGATTGTTCTGGGAGCACTCTTAGTAATAGTATTAGGGAATGATATGAGGTTGTTGAGCGACGATGTAACTCAGCAATTTAAATTCTTGAGCGGATGGATAATACATCGGCTGTGATTTCCACGCCATGAAATTTGGGACAGTGTTGTTAAGCCTCTCCATGGATTGTGGCAATGCCTATTGATTGGCGGCAGATCCGCCGAGGGCGGCCCCATATTGCCATCCAAGGCGCCAACCGAGTCTCCAATCTTAGGCGGTAGCTGGTCAGGAACCGAGCACTCGGGCGGATGGTGTGACACCAGTGACCAAAGCCCCTCCCCGGGTCCAGGGGCTAATTTCCTGTTGGATACTGCCGTCAACACTAATGCAGGACTAAAAGGAATTTCATGGCTGGGCGCCTTGCTTGATCCCTCATGACTGGCAGTTCACAACACTGAATTATACGTCGTCACTCACCGTAGCATATGTATGGTCAATCTCATGGGAGAAAAAAAAATATGGGTTGCATTTTCTCCATCTACTCCATAGTTACATACTTTACAATACAGATACTCTGTCTCTTATAGTATTCCGTATACTAGTCCAACTACTACTCCTACCTACTTACGAGTACTATCCCGAAAGGGCTGCATCCACGGACCCTCAGTGGCTGCAGGGCGTTGCAGCCCCAGCAAGCCACTCAGGCGGATGTTCAACCTTTTTTTTCTCTGGTGAACTCTGTTGCATCTTTCAGCAGTGATGGATCAATGGAGGTCCCACTCACTAAATGTTTCACATTTGTTCAGAACCCTTCAACACAGGCTCGCGTTTGGCATGTTCAGAGTTTGTGATCCAACGCTTGTCACCCCACCTCTCCTAAACCCTCCACGGCAATTCGCACGACCACTAGTGACGATGCTTGGTCGAAGCGTCTAAAAACTATATATTCCCCCTCCCTATACCACCGGCTCTTGCCTCCTCTCCCTCTTTCTCTTCCCACGCTGGTGCGATTCAATCCTTTTACAGTTCATCTGTTCGACAGTTCCACAGGCTAGTTCCTGTTTGCTTTCTTCATTCCTTTTTTTGATTCTTGGTTTCTTGCCTGTGGCAGTTACCAGACATTCCTTTTTCGGACAAACACCATTGTACTACGTGTGACAAAAGTAGCGCCCTCGCTCATCTTCATTATACGGACAATCGTCTCTCGATCAGAAAGTCATTGTTCTCTCCAGTCTTGATTAAAGCAGGCATTGTTACTCCGCCCTGCTTCTACTCAAAAGGTATGGCCAATTCGCGCTACAGAGTTTCCTATATCCCTTATTCGAGACTATTTTTGAGCTCGCGGGACTTCACTGTGTTGCTCTATCTTGTGTTTGTCAACTCGTGAAGGATCAGCTCTACATAACGGCTCGCTATCTCTGTGCTTAACGACATTATCTAACTTGATCACCTTCCAGACTCTTTCGCACGACTACATCCAAGGTCTTGTCCCGCGGTTCTGATTCGTCCGGTACGATCAGAATCTCCAGCCATTCTTTCAGCTGTCAAACAGTCCGATCTATAGCACCACCGTTCCTTCAAAATCAAAATGTTTAGCAAGGCTTTCCTTTCCGCTGCTCTGCTCGGCGCTGCCGCCGTTGAGGGTCACATGATGATGGCGCAGCCCGTTCCTTACGGCAAGGACACTCTCAACAACTCTCCACTTGCGGCCGATGGCAGTGATTTCCCGTGCAAGTTGAGGTCCAACACTTACCAGGTCACCGAAGAGAACACTGCCGCCATCGGTCAATCGATGCCTCTGTCTTTCATTGGTAGCGCTGTTCACGGCGGCGGATCTTGCCAGGTCAGTCTGACCACCGACCGTGAGCCCACGAAGGACTCCAAGTGGATAGTCATCAAGTCGATCGAAGGTGGATGTCCTGCCAACGTTGATGGTAATCTTTCTGGTGGCCCCACCTCCACGGGAGCTTCCAAGTTCACCTACACCATCCCTGAAGGTATTGAGCCTGGCAAATACACCCTCGCCTGGACTTGGTTCAACCGTATCGGAAACCGTGAGATGTACATGAACTGTGCCCCTCTTACTGTCACCGGTAGTTCTTCGAAGCGTGACGAAGTTCCCAAGGAGAAGACGGTTGAGAAGCGCTCTGCTAACTTCCCTCCCATGTTCGTCGCCAATGTGAACGGCTGCACCACCAAGGAAGGTGTTGATATTCGTTTCCCCAATCCCGGTTCCATCGTTGAGTACGCTGGTGATAAGAGCAACCTTGCGGCTGAGGGCAGCCAGGCCTGCACTGGCACCCCCACATTCGGTGGCGATGGTAACACCGCCGGTTCCAGTGGCTCATCTGGCAGTTCTTCTGGAAGCTCTTCTGGCGGCTCCAGCTCTTCGGCTGCCGGCTCCGGTGCTACTGCACCTCCCGCGCCAGCGGTTTCCTCGACTTTGGTCCCCAAGCCTTCCCAGTCCTCTGCTCCTGGTGTCTTTGTCCCCACCGGCTCTCCCGCCCAGCCTACCCACACCAGCGCCCCCTCGGGTGGCTCTAGCTCCGGCTCTGGTTCCAGCTCTGGTTCCAACTCTGGCTCTAGCTCCGGCTCCAGCTCTTCCTCTAGCTCTTCCTCCAGCTCTGGTGCTCTGACCGGATCTTGCAGCTCGGAGGGAACCTGGAACTGCATTGGTGGATCTTCCTTCCAGCGCTGTGCCAACGGACAGTGGACCGCAGTGCAGCAGATGGCCACTGGTACTGAATGTACTGCTGGTCAGGCCTCCAACCTCAAGATCAAGGCCACCAACCTCAAGCCCCGCATGCTCCACGAGATGCGTCACAGGAAGCGCAACTACCACAACCACGCTTAAAGAACGTCTGATATCCGCTGGCCCGGCTATTAGGATTCCCTGATTTCTCTTCGTTTTCCTTGCAGCGGCGTGGACGCTTGTGGGGATCCTTTCTGGGATGGATTTTCTTCTTCAATTGTATTTACTTTCTACGGTAAATGAAAAGAAGGTTGGGACTCGAGACCTTTCTTGAATAGAAGCTTTGATCATTATATTCAGTTGGCACAGAATTTGTTTGACGTACTGGTAGTTTGAGCCTGAGACTTGGTGTCTTTGTAACACCGATATCTGTAATCTTCATGGACTTGAACAGTTATCAGTCTCTAAAATGCCACCTTACCTATTTCATTTGTCTTAACGAGTGGTACAACGGGCACTGCATGGTGTTTCGGATCTTTTAAGCATGAAGCTTTTCGAGACGTATGCAATTGCCTTAGAGCTAGTATATAGCAAAACACTCTGATGGACCAAATTACCCACTGATTTTGGGTATTACACAGTACTACCCATATTCTTTCCATTGTAGAAAAAAACAAGACGTAGTTTCGCACCATGACCTGAGCTGAAGGCATACTTCGGACATATTAAATGATCTCATATCCCCGTGGGTGCGTACATCGGAGTATCCGAAATATATTCTAACATTGGTAAGTTTTAGAAATAGAATCGCTGTAATTGCTATTGTAACACAAATAAAGCATCCTCGACGGAATCTCATCGATGTATCATTTTGCTGCATCTTCTTTTGTTTTGGGTAGCGTATTACTTCACGTGGTGGTTGATATAACATTGTTTATTTCGTCAGTCAAATACGGAGTAGTTATAGTTAACTAGCACACGTGATTAGTCATCTTTGGCGGTGATCAACACATCAACGAACTTGATATGGCTGCGAGCAGGATTGCGATTGTTCGAGAAACTGCTTGAATGATACGATCCCCTTTGGGTTACAAACGAAGAAAAATTTCTGAAATTATACAGTACCGCCAATATAGCCAGTACGCTATGTACAGTACTCATGCGGTGTAGTCCAACGTGGCAGTCAACCTGAGGTGTCGGCCAAGCCAAGAAGCGACCCGCCCAGAAGCGGTAACCAGGGCTTAGGGTTTCTCTGGAGCCCACCACCCGTGCCGGGGACTAAGCGAAAATTTCCTCAGCCCATTGGGAGGATACTCGATCTTCAACCTCGAACGACGACAACGACCACCTCACCGTCGACAACAATGGCGTCTCGTCCTACCGTCACTATCGCCACGGCTGAAGGCAAGCCCAGCGGGGCCACTGCCCCCCTGCCCGCCGTTTTCAACGCGCCCATCCGTCTTGATGTTGTCCAGTATGTTCGATGAGTTTACGCCGCGATTTGGAGGGGGACCGGAGGATGGCTGACGGCTTCATTATAGGCAGGTTCACACCGGCATGGCCAAGAACAAGAGACAGCCTTATGCCGTGAGCGAGAAGGCTGGTGAACAGACTTCTGCTGAGTCCTGGGGTACCGGTATGTGAAATTGGATTGCGAAATTGGAGGCAGAATTGCAAAGTCAGGGAATTGGGTCGCTGAACAGAATTTTTTGATTAGGCCGTGCTGTCGCTCGTATCCCTCGTGTCTCTGGTGGTGGTACTCACCGTGCTGGTCAGGCTGCCTTCGGTAACCAGTGCCGCTCTGGTCGTATGTTCGCTCCTACCAAGGTCTGGCGCAAGTGGCACCAGAAGCTCAACCTGAACCAGAAGTATGGCACTCAACGATGAAAATTTGGCATTGGGATTGTACATGATATTAACAGGATGATAGGCGCTTCGCTACCGCTTCTGCTCTTGCTGCTTCTTCCGTCCCTGCCCTCCTCTTCGCCCGCGGTCACCGTGTTGCCAACGTTCCCGAGGTTCCCCTCGTCGTTGAGTCCAAGACCTTCGAGAACGCCGCTCTCACCAAGACCAAGGCTGCCGTCACCCTCCTGAAGGCTCTCGGTGCCGGTGACGACCTCGTCAAGGTCGCCAAGTCCCGCAAGATGCGTGCCGGTAAGGGTAAGCTCAGGAACCGCCGCTTCCGCCAGCGCCGCGGTCCTCTCGTTGTCTACAACCCCGAGGTTGATGGCAAGGAGCTCGTCCGTGCTTTCCGCAACATCCCCGGTGTTGAGACCTCCCCCGTCTTCGCCCTCAACCTCCTCCAGCTCGCCCCTGGTGGTCACCTCGGTCGCTTCGTTGTCTGGACCTCCTCCGCTTTCGAGGCCCTCGACCAGGTCTTCGGCTCTGGCTCCTCCCCTGCCGCCCTCAAGAAGGACTACCTCCTTCCCCAGAACGTTGTCGCCAACGCTGATCTGGCCCGTCTCATCAACTCTTCTGAAATCCAGTCCGTCCTCCGTGCTCCCAAGGGCGAGGCTCGCACCAAGCGCGCCAACGTTCAGAAGAAGAACCCTCTCCGCAACAAGCAGGTTATGCTCCGTCTTAACCCCTACGCTGCTGCCTTCTCTAAGGAGAAGCTTGGCCAGAAGGGTGTTGAGAGTGAGAAGCCTGAGGCTCCTTCCAAGGAGTTCCTCAGCACTCTTCACGAGAACTAAAAGGGTGATTCGGTTTTGTGTTTGATATGATTTACTTCGGTTAAAAGGTAGCACAGCAAATGAATACGGATTTGCAATACCCATGAATACTTTTTACGATAATGTATGAATACACTGTGCCAATGTAGTGCTCTTTGCCTGAAGTAGAGACTTGCTTTCTTCTGTAACTTCACAATGTATGTTATCCTGGGACACCTCCAGTGACTACATGATATGAATCATGGGACTTTGTCATATCTGCTGCAAGTCAGCATGTGCCATCAGGAAGGAAACACGTTTCAAACACCTCCCGCAGATATCCTTCGGCTCACAATTTCAAGATGCATTAGCATGTGGAATATTTGACACTTATTAATTGACTAACCAAGAATCAATGCCTTCAGTCAAGGTACATACAATGCCAACACTGCATCCGCTCTCATATCTTTGTATATTATAGCAACAGCCCCAGGTTACACCACACTACTGGACAAACCATCGATGCCAACCTCTCATCACTTCAATTCCACATGACTCCCGATATCCCACAAAATATCAATCAATCACTAACTCAGTCAGATACCTGATATAACTCAAACCATCCACCATCCCCCAATCTCTTGACAACCGAAATTGAACGTACTATATGAATTATATATATAAGGACATACTATGACGCATCCCGAGACAGAGACCAGTATAAGCGATAGGAAACAATACCACGAAATAAGGTGAGTTAAACCAAGAACATTTGATTCTGATAATGTCCGAACGAAGATCCTTTCTTTCTCGGTGAGATCGATAGAGGAATGATCTTCTGGTGGCTAATTTACTTTGAAATAATGCCCGGTGTTCCGGGTTGGTGGTATTGCTTTCGGGGTTTGGAGTGTATGACAGTAGATGTTACGTTGGGTATTACTTTACTTCAAGTTATTTTGCTCTGTCGGGGTCCTCACTGAGGTTTTGTTAAATGAACTGATACTGTAAAGGCAAGGGGAAAGGAAGGGAGGAAGAGAGAGAGGGGGGGGGGGGGGGGGGTTTAACAAGGAAAACTAGGCATTAGCGATTGAGTATCCAAGGTACGACCTTGGTACCATATGGTATTTTGGTCGACTGGTATTGAGACTAGGAGAGCCAAGCACTGATCGCTCTCATACCCCCGATCGAATGGCTTGATTGGTCTCAAGAACCGAATGACTAGGAGATCGTGGATCCGGTGACCCGATTTTGCATTCTGGAATTGAGTACGGAGTATATATCTCTACCGGCGGGGAAATTGACAAATAAAAGGGAGACTGTTCCAAGGATTAAGATGAGTCTATGAAGAAGAAAGAGTCAAAAAAAAAAAGGTCAATCAGGTCGGAGAATTTAAGGCCTGGAATCCATGGCTGGACCGAGTGTATATCACCGCAAGATAACTCAACTGCCCATATCCAGAACCAAGCAATGCCTCTACAGGAATATCCTCCACAGAGTACGTAATGATGGGCGGACTAGCTTCAGACTAGAGACTCGGTTCTCGGCAATTGATGCTGATTTCGGACATCAGTACGGAGCACCGGCAGATAGGGAATCTTCCAAGCACACAGTAGCTCGTCAGTGTCGTCAGTTGCTACATTAGACACGAATGGCGATAGGGTGGCTATCTAGCTATTGCAGCAGTTATTTGGAATAGTTGAACGATGGGGCAATTGCATGGAAACAGTTGAGGGATCAACTCTCGGGGGTGCTCGGTCGAATGCATGGTGGTAAGTGCTTGTTCCTGATTTTGACTGTTGCATGATTTGTGGGGTTATATGCCTTGGGAGGGTATATTCTTCACGATACCTACACTTTCGATATAAGATATCCATCGGAGTGTCTTGCCTGCTGACGCGGTATTATAATAGCATTATTCTTCTGGATATTGTATATTGTGGGATGCAGGGTACAAACTAGCAGCGAGAGCGTTTTGATCGTCATTGAGCTCGAGAACCACACGTGCTATTGTTATACATGGCATCCTGTGCCTTTATAGTCTAAATTTCATGCTGAAGAATCTTATCTGCTCGGGGAGAAGACCGTGACCGGGTGACTATTCTATAGATACAGCTGGTCGTACGTGATGTGAAAATTTGGTGGGCCTACTGTGGATACGCTATTTCCACACAGACGTGTCCAACTTCTTGACATGGCATTAGCTGGTACTGTATTCCGTACTGCCATAACACAAGATACAGGATGACATGTCGTCTTGGGAGTCAGGTCTTTAGAGTGGATAGCTTATCCCATATCTAAATAGAAGTGCTTTTGTAGTTTCCGATGCCCCGTATATCGAACGGATCTGCGAAGTGAATAACCGAGGAATTGTCTTCCAGAGTGATTGCAAGAATAATACGCTACTCGAACTATCGAATACTGTATACAGTGGTGGGTATATGGGAGGATGGTGATAGGCTCGAGGGCTATTAAAGCTTTGGCGGACAAAAAGAAGGAGGCTGAGCGTTAGCCCAATTTATTATCTGCTTCCAACTACCCAGGTTCACTTAAATTGAAACAAGAGCATGCTCGTATACATTAGTTTAATTGTTTCCAGGAAAACTCCGATTGGATGCTGCTGGTCATATAGATGGACACAAGAAAACTATATATTGAGAGAGGGATTTGGGTATTGGATGAACTCTCCAAGGGTATCTCACTGAGAAACACAATTGGTATTCCCCACATAGACGAATATCAGCGCAAGTTGTCGCAATTCACTCACACTCTCTTCGTTTGGATGTCTGGTAGTAGGGAGTAGATCACCGGGGTAGGCACATTTAGGTTCCCATACCAGCCACCTGTCCTGGAGTGAGTTGAACACAGCACGCTATACGTAATCCTATCGATAAGGGGCGCGTTAGCTGCCGCGGCGTTGCATCGACGACCGATAAGTATATACTTGGAACCTTATGTGCGTGTGGGCTAAAAGGTTGATATATACCCATGCTCGTCTAAAACGACCATCCTTGAAGGACTCGGGGCGTCCATCGGTGCAAACAGCTGGTTAATATGTAATGGGCCCTCACTCGCGCCGAGGGGGTTTAATATGGTGCTTTTGTAGACTGACTCCGTTTGGCTCCGGGTAAATTGGTGTCTTGGGTTAATATATTAATTGCGTAAGATATTATACTCGGTGAACAGGTCCCTATGTCGTCGTTCCATCGTGGTTAGTTTTTGATCCTTGGTGGTTTTTTTATTAATATCATGCTGTAGTTATTTTATTCTTTTTTTCTTATTATTATTCGGTAATCTGGTAGGATCAATACCGGGTTATTTGCATGTGCGTCGACCTGCCCTAAAGGAGCCTAGACATATTACTAGTACCTTTCGAATTAGTATATGTTCATACATTTCTATTACTTGAGAGATTTTAGTTCTTTTTTTTTTCTCTGAAATATTAAATGTTTAGAAGGAAATCGGCAATTCAATTAAACGGCATTACGGCATTAAGAAAGTCAATACTAATTGTTAGCCTCCCAAAGCTCACGGACTTCATATACTAATGCCAAGACAGACTCTCCGTATGGTAAGAAGAGATCAGCAATGCGAACGTGGCTGATCCACTTTTTCCTCTCTCTTTATTTTCCTTGAGTAAAAAAATAAAATAAAAAAGACTCAGTATCATATGAAAGTCACGAGCCCCGATTTCTCAAGATATTATCCTAGTCGGTTCTTGTACCAGTGACTATTTACCACGTAGGCTGTAACCTTGAAAAGTAAGGGCGTCCGTGCAAGAACGTAAAAGACGGAACATCGGTGCAGATAGGCCTCCGTCCTTACAGATATGATCGTCCGCACGGGAGAAAAAAAAGCAACAACACTATTCACACCCGGAGCGGAGGTGCGGAATCGTAATTCCTCGCTTGATTACTCAACAGAGAATAACGGTTCCATGGATCATGATAGATTTGACCAATGAACAAGAATCAAAATGAGAAAAAGAAATTCAAATCAAATAAAAAAAATACTTTCTTGGGAGTTAATATTGTCCAAAGCATTCTGATCGATTCTCTGGACATAGACCTATTTTTGAAGAAATTTTGGTTTTGTTACTTTATTTTAGGATTGTTTTCGGTTAGCCTTTAAATAGTACCGGACGAACCGCGACCACATACATAAGTTCCTACGATTAACTTTGAACCCGCCCGTCCTTTGCGGCGCCCCCCAGGCTTTACTCGATTTGGTAGTTAGTCGTCAAAACGCTAGTCTGTTCTGGAGCGAATTCAGGGTTCAGGTTAGCTAACCTTTTGCCTAGACTAAAGTGGTTCTTAACTATCTGCTGTCACTTACGTTTCCCATTGTCCCATGCGCGCGCTCCCTGATAGCCGAGGTGATATAGTGGACATTCCTTCCATTCATACATACCGAGTACGTATGTACATACCTGTACTTTACTATATTACCCTGGTCTCTTTTCGTTTCCCCCTCTATCCCCTCCTTTTTCTGTCGTCTTTCCGGCTTATGTTGTATCCCATCTTGTCTCCATAAACTAGGTAGATACTAGTACCTAATACTCATACGATAGTACTTAGTACACTCGCCTAAAATCGCCCAATTGGACACGCAGGGGCTTCGTAAGGCTTTTCTATTTATCTATTATTATTACTTTACTTTATTTTATTTTATTTTATTTTTTTTGTTATCATATCTTTCTGTCGGTACAGATCCTTACCACTGCGTTGATCTGTATCTGCCTTGTCTCCTGCCTTAGGCTAATTTCTGTTACTTGAGTTTCAACCGACTGCCTTGCAGCTGATGCTCCACATACTGAACTTTGGTGCCACCGTTAAAAGCTTGCAACCATGGGTGCACATGCGCCTGGAAAAATTCCCGTTTTCCAAATCGGATATGCCGAGTTGTCAAGATCTATCTAGGTGTAACTTTCGGCATGGCCCTTCATCTCTACATCATCTCTGACGTCTACGTCAAAAGTTCGAATCGCCGTCGGGATCGTCGTTTGTCCGCGTCAAAAGAGTATCGAGAAGGATGATCCGGGTAGCTAGGGAGATGTTAAATAGATTGACTGGTTGATCCAGGGTGATGGCTGTGCAAGGATTGTTAGCCGTCCTGGACTATAATTGCCATTATTAATAAATTCCTTATCTGCATTTATAGCGAATCGCGAGTTCAAGGTACGTCTCTATCTCGGCACCCGCGGACACCGAGGCAACATCAAGATTCATTACCCTAAGGCTCATGAGAGCCTTTGCCTGGTTTTTTTCTGATTTGGCTGTTCCTGGTTCTCTCTCCGCCGGCACCCCAGTCATTAAGTTCCAATATTTAGCAATCCCAATTACATGGATGTCTCAGACCGGTCGGTGCGGATTGACCCTATCGGAAAACAACCAGAGGCGATGTGGACACTCTTCTGCGTCCTTCCCGAAAAAGTCACGGCTTTGGAAGGCTTTAGTGCCGTGACCTTGAGAGCGTCGTCGGTCTGGTACTAGGCAACTAGATACTAACAATTACATCCCTCCTCGACAAGGTTATCCGATTCAGGGTCTCTACTCCTTTGGCCAACTAGCATCAACTATTGTTTTGTATTTCTTTCTGGAGGTGGATCTCCTCTTGTTAATACTATCTTATTGCTCCAGGATTGGCTCCATTCAGGGCTGCCCGTCGGTTCCTCTTCACCTTTTTTCGGTATTTGTTCGGGAAAATATTTCCCTCTGGATCAACCCTACTCTCGTCAACTCCCGAGGCTCAATGTGCCAATAAGTGTCTGCCTCGTTTGCTATATGGACGCTTCCTTATTTTGGCCTTTGTTTTTGCACTTATCTGGGATTTTTTTGGCCCTCGGCAAGCGTCATCGGCTGTGAATCGTATGATGCATACCTAAATATTAGACTTTTTCTTTTTCTTTTTCTTAATTAGTTTACGTTAGAACTAAGGTAGTATTGCAGGAATTAGGGTAACAGCCCTATCTGTACGTTACTCCCGCAAGGGTTGGACCTGATTGCCCGCCGAAAGCCAGTAAATTGACGGAGAATAATCGCTTTAACCGTGGGACATGGGAACTAGAAATGCTTGTGGCAGATACAGTCGGCCTTGATCGACGAACGGCTCTACTTTTCTTTGAGTTTCCCGGATCAGTAATCAGGAAAATAATAACCTGTGTTATAGATCCGGCTAATAGCCTTATCACACTACTAGTCCAACCAAGGATCCGAGACTGGTCGGAAAAAGGAAGGAGAAACTACGTAGAAAATCGCAGCAACCTTGACGGATTGCAGATCGGATCGTCATGATGTGAGACACGTTGCAATTACGCCGTTACTGACGATACGGGCTGTCTGCCGGAGAAGAGCCGTTGGATTCCAAAGAGGAACTCCTCCGGACTCAAAACAGTATAGCAGACGGAGCACGTAGTTGGTGGTAGTTTAAGCCGAGCCGAGACACACATGCCTGCCCTTTCCTAATGAAAATGATTATAGGAATTCTTTCGGGCCCGGTTGACGGATTTCACCCAAGCCCACTTGGTGCGAAGACCCCCCGCGAATAACAATCCAATGGAACGATCGATGGTTTGGGCTCCTGAAGCTATCGCTGCTTCTGCTGCACCTTCCCGAGCCTGTGACTTACGTATACCCTCTGAGACTAATTGAAGCTGGGACTGAGACCGTCCCGTGGGAGGATCTTCTCTTTTCTTCTGAGGTTTCGAGGGTTGATCGGAGGGGTCCGAATACGAGCCTGGTTTTGATTTTCGTTCTTTTTTTATTTCTCTCCCACTTTTCTTTTTCATATAGAATGGATCAGCGCAACTTGCCGGTGGGCATGTGGTCCCTCCCCCCGTTTAAGTGAAGTATAGGAATTTTTCCGAGTCGTGGGCCGAAGGATTACTTAGTACTTACTGGTTTTAGGTTGCACTTACCATTTTACTAGTAGTGACTATATTCGAGATTAATATCATATCATAGAGTTGCGGTCCAGAGGGAAGAAAATAATCACAATATAATATACGGCTAAGGCCGAAATTTAATATACGCAGGTAAAGCAGTCCCACATGAATATGTCGCCTAACAGGGGGCTCTGAATCCTCGCACACAGACATCCAAATTAAATCAAATTAGGGAAGTTGTCTGTCGACCGTCCATACAAGGAGTTGTTTGGTGGACGGACGGGACCAAAACCCACAATTTGTCCCTTTCCCATCGTGCATTGATTGAAACATTGAAAACAAGGTTATTTTCAACTGCCGTTCCGAAGATTCTCCCTCCATAGCGGCAGAGCCATTCCCACGTCTCACCAGTCACCCATAGTCTGGTCCGGGTCTCCAGTTTCTTAGCTTCTATTCTTTTTGGGTCCTGGAGATAAACGGGATCTGGGAACGTTTCTATTCCCCCCTCTCTATCTTTAGTCTCTACCATACTTACCATCGTACGAAATAGGTTATATCCTGCGGGTCGTCCGTTGAAAAGAAACTTAAGTCTATTAAGAAATAAAAAAATCCACCGAGGTAATTTTTCTCAATTTTTTATTTTTTATTTTTTTTTATTTTTTATTTTTTATTTTTTATTTTTTATTTTTTATTTTTTATTTTTTTTCTTTTTATTGCTAACAGAATGGAAAGAGTGGGAAAGGAAGCTCAATTCGGTATTGATGGAGCATCCCACGGAGACTACTATCAACCCGTTGCATGATTCATGACACTTCTGGCGATGAAGTTGGTCTGTGAAGAAAACGATGACGATTCTTGTCTTTCCTTTACTCTTGGCAGTGACTCCTGCGGTCGAATTTGACTGAGACGCTGGTGCCCCTGCTGATCATCAGGGAAGGAAAAAGAAAGAAAGAAAGAAAGAAAAGAAAGTAAAAAAAATCCTTCGAAGCTTTCTAGAAATTGACAAGTATGGCATTGTGGCGTGCAGATTCGTTTCAGGATGAGGAAATCCCAGAATAACGCTTTGTATGCAAGTCATGAAAAGGGTAGAGGTGTGGATTAGAGATCGTCTTTGTTGGAAGTTTACTCGTAGTCAGAAGTACATTACATACTTATCTCGATTTGGCCATATATAAAGAAAGCTGAGGGACCCGTCAATGATAGTGAAGTTTGGGCGTCGACCGTTAATGCTAAGATAGTGCGTGTGGATTGACAGAACCCGAGGAGAATGGAACTAAAACTGAACCCTTTTTTTCCCCATGATCATCCGAAGGAATTTAATTGATGGATCTGTCTAATTTGAAGTGAACTACTATTAGTTAACTTCGTTGGAAAAACAAGGTGTTATCATTTTTATTTTTATTTTTTCCCATTGGAAATTATTTTAATATTCTTTGCATTCTGCTGGACTAGATTTTTTTTTCTTTTCTTTTTCTCTTTCTTTTGAATTTATTCTATTTTATACTTCTTTCCTTTTCCCATCGGGTGATTGATTTCCTTCTCTCTCACGTTCTTACTTCCTTCCCATTCCCGTTCAATTTTTGGGTTATCCATTTTTTGATTTTATCTTTATTTTTTTTGTTATATTATTCCCGACCTATCTTTTGATCTTTTTCAATTTTGATTATTTTTGGAATTGCCTGTCTCTCTCTCTTTCTCTCTCTCACTAGCACCGCCCCTCCCTTTAGTACACGTCTTACAGGGGAGGCTGTTTTTTTTTGTGTACGAGTGCAGATACTTCAACGTCAGAACACTTGGCCCCCGATATCCCTCGGCCCTTAGTAGCAAATCACCTCTCGCCTTGCTCTTCTGGATTTGCCGCGAATACGCTATCACTGCCAGGGTCCATTCCTTTCCCTCTAGTGGCAGTGTGATTTTCTCAGCCTTCCTTTGAACGGTTAAGGTGCGTATGGATTCCTAAGGGTTCACTGTGGGCTGCTGCCAACGCCGGAAGAGGACTCTGGGTAAAACAAAATCCCCAGAATAAAAAGAAAATAAAAAAAAAGGGAGCAACAACGAGGAGAGAGAGAAAAGAAGGACAAAGAAGAGCAACCCACTTCGTTGTTACTTTAGTCTTTCATTCGCCTATTGTCCTACGCGGCCGCGGACACCATTTGTCCTCGACAAACGCCCTTTCCCTTTATCCTTACTCACTAAGCTTGTTTCCCTGCCGTTCTGACATTACTAGTGCCTGCAGTCCGACGACGCTATCCCTATATCATTTGTGTCCAGAAGACGCTGTCTTGACCCCTACTACTCTCCACCGTATTGGGGCGTCTCCCAGTGCCGCCTCGATTCGGACCCAACAATTAACCCCCCCGCCTCCTCCTCCAGCGGGACCAACTGTTGGGTGTCCGGGACAGTCAACTGGAATCTTGCAGTATCCCGGGAATGAGGAGAGTGTCCCAAAAAGCTCAAGTACCAGATCCGTTTGCGCAATGACAGTGGCGTGCTAAGTTGAATACGCCCCAACTGCTGCCTTCCCGTTGTGTTTCCACCCTCCGGGAGTGTATGGAAGCGTTCAAGTGAGCCCGTGTGGCGCGAAGTCGTTCTTTTTTGTTGCAGAAAGCTGGTCACAGATCATCCAGTTCTGGCAGTCATTCTCTATTCACTCGGCGTCCGCCACCTCCGCATTCGGTATATTCGATTCAGTTCCCTTGATAGAGGGTATTTGTCACCAGTACGAGGCTCGAAGAGAGCCCGATTCTATCTGCCCTTTCATCCCAAAGAGGGCTTAAATACGGCTTTTATCTATCATTTTCCATTTGATTTTTATGACACTGGTTTTGCTACGACACCCTTGAATTTTCTATCAACACCAAAGGAATCGCAAAGTCAATAGGAGGTGTGTGGATGCATTTCGGCCTGTCCGTTCATCTGATTTAACGTTACCACACCCCTTTTGGTAAACAATGTTAATCGTTTGTCCTGTTCTCACCAGATCTCTTCACTGATTGGTACCTTGAGACCTCGGACTTCGTTTGGCTTTCTTGCAGGCGCTTCGATACCATCTTGAAAGCTGTTGCTGTTGGGTATATGATCTTAGGTACCTGGCCAGAACCGACTCTCGTTTACGCCTAATGTCAACCATGTCGAACTACTATGTGGGACAATTCGGACGTATGTTACCTGCCATCGATGGCCAGTCGAGTCGTCGAGAGTCCAATACGCCAGCTAACCCGCCAGTTCCCGGGCCTCACCCATACAAACTTCCACCACCGCGTTCTTCGGCGCCTTTGCAATTAGGAAATGATCCCTTCTTGCATCAGCGAAATCAGGGAGAGGGAGCCGATTCTGGAGGAGCGCTTTCGAGACCTTCTCCAGGCCATCAGCAGACCCCAAACAAACAGCTCCCGTCAGTTAGCCAGTTGCTGACTCCCACTGTGCATGAGAGCCGACCCCCATCACCTTATCGCCCCCATGCATTTAATTATGCACCTCATAATGGAGCGACGGATCCCACGCATAGGTATCGTCCGAAGGAGACAGGTCCTGTCTTCGTGACGCCCCGGAGTGACATTCAGGAGAGCGCCAAATTCCGTTCTGATCCTAGTCCACAGCTGCAGCCGGGGGCCTTGCCCCGCCTCACTCACATGTCGCCTCATGGCTTAGGGCATGAGCCTCACTTTAGCCCTGCAAGCCAGGGTAGCCCTTCTATCCCACCTTTCGCGCCCCCTTCTTATTCCCCCCAGGGCTTCAGATCCCATGAGCGGGATTCAGGAGATGTGGCTGGCTCAGAGACCTCGGATTCTGGCAGTGCGACAAACAAGTCCCAGTCCAATGTCCGACCTCATGTCATCGATGAAAAGTATATCGATGGAGAGGGTTTGTGCTATATATATGCTGATGGCTCTCATTGTCCGAAGATCATCGATGGTGTGCCGGTGAACGCTAACTGGGGGATCACTAAGGCTGGAAAGCCGCGAAAGCGGCTGGCACAAGCGTGTCTAACATGCAGGGAGAAGAAAATCAAATGCCAACCAAACCTTCCTAAATGCGACCAGTGTCAGAAATCCGGACGAGAGTGCAGGTTTGAGAGCGCGTAAGTATCAAAGTTCTAGTTGATGCAATGGACATGAGTCTAACGTTGGTGTTTACTAGGCCTCGCGGCCACCGTGCAGCACTGAAGGCTTCGCAGTTGCTAAACCGATACGAAATAAGAGATGGTTTCACTGCGGGCCACAACTATCCAGGATCTTCTGGTTCGTTTTACTCGATGGTTCGGGCATCGGAGAGTTCAACCTCCCTTCCGGGAACCAGTTCACAGTCGCCGGTATCTGAAGGCGCCGTGCTTACTCCTTCCGCTATGGAGGGTGTTCAGGAGAATACGCTAGAAGCCGAGCATCAACGCAGACTACGAGTGCAGAGCTTGAGTCGGGTCTCCGTGGGGGTGGAGGAATTCAGCAAACGCCCAGCGGTCCATGTGCCCCCGGATTACAACGAGATATTGATGGAGATGAAAGATTTAGATCCTCAAGATCCTATCGCATGCGACTGGAGCATCGATCCGTACGAAGCCGATCCCGAACTGACAGTCCATTATATTGAAACCTATTTTAACTACATCAACGATCGCTTGTATTACATGCTTCCTCGGAAACGTTTCCTTCTGTGGTTGAGGTCATGCCATACGAAATCATTGGATGATCATATGCTTCTTTACTCGATGATGGCACTGGGTGCGATATTTTCAGATCGTCCAGATCGAGTGATGGCACTAAAAAGGTATTCACGCACTGCCCGATATGCGGTGGAGCGCAGCCAACATAGTCTCACGTTGCAACTTGCGCAAAGCCGTATTATCATGAGTCTCTGGTTTTACGCTATCGGTGCACTTGTGAAGTCGTGGGATGCAGCAGGTGCAGCCGTCCGAACCGTGTGCGGGTTACGATATAATGTCGAGTCAGGTGGAGTCATCGTGGACCAAACTCAACAAACTTGCGAATACGGTCTACACCCGCAAGCGTTGATTGAGTGCCGCCGGAGGACGTTCTGGATTGCGTTTATGATGGATGTAGGTTCCCCGGAACGCCCCGATCTTACTCAGTTGGTTTCATCCCCGAACTTGCGCTGACCATTTGTCTGCTAGCGCCTGTCCTCCTTTTACACCCCCTCCTCGACCTTTATTTCTTCCCAATCAGCCTACCTCAGACTCCCCTGCCGAGAAGAAGTCTACGAAGCCCAACAATATACCACCGTGCCTTATTTCCAAAATTTCCTGAACCAGACACCGGTGTCGCCAGAGGATGAGCTCTCTGGCATAAGTGCTATGGCGCTTTTGATAGACGTTATGGCCATTTGGGGAGATGTGTCAGATCATGTATTCCGACTATCATTGATACCCGCGGATGCATATCGCAAGCTCTTCGAAGAATTCCATTCCTCCATCATTCGGCGGTCGGACGAGTTAGTTTCCAGACTTCCAGATCATCTTACCTTTACGGCAGTCAATATGGAGCGAAGCATTCGGACAAAGAAGGCAGACACATTCGTGGAGATTCACTTGCTATATCATGCCACGTTGATGAAGCTCAATCGACATGCTCGTCACCGTAGCCTGCCTGAAGCAACAATCGACTGGCACGTACATACAACTCGGAATCACGCGGCCGAGATTCTTCGGATATCACTTACTCTCATGCGCTATGCTGCTGAGTACGAACCGTCACGACTTGTCATGGAGCCGGCTACGGCCAAGGGCACGATTCTTAGTCCTTACTTGGGTTACGTGATAGTCTCTGCGGTCGACGTTCTCAGCGCGGGTGGGTTGATGGTTGATATCCCCGAGACCATCACTCTCATTCGGGGTGGTCTTGAAGCATTGAAGGAGTTGAGCCGTTTCTGGGCTGGATCTGTGCCATTGGTATCATTGGTCGAAACACGACTAGACGCGATGCTGGAGCATCGCCATCACCCGATGATGTCGGAAGGCAAGGTTGCTTTCATGGTGACCGGATCGTCTCTGGATAGTCAGGTCCGCAACGGTACCCAAAAGCAAGAACCACCATCCAACGAAGATCTCATGTACGGTGGTTTACCGCGTGAACGGTTCTTTGCCGCCGTGGGCGCTGGAAAAGTTCCATTCCTGGAAGAAAATATTCTCTGGATCAGAGACACCAGTTGAATAAAAAAGCATTGCATTGCAGAGTTACTTTCTCATTTACTGTTGGTGATCTGCCACCAATTCTACCCTTTACCCCTTTCCCTCCCTTGTTCTCTGAATCCTTGCATGGCGCGGTTTACCAATATGGGCTATAATAATTTATTACCGTATACCCTGGAGGCTGGTCTCTTTCTTCTGTCTACCGTTGAGCCCTTACGCTGTTTGAACTTCCTACTCGATTTGATTGAAGGCTGAAATGTGCCTGTTGATTTAGATGGGGATCCATTGTGTGGTCCCCTATGACATGAATGATACGCTGGATGCATTGACATGGATGTGTATATTAGCGAGACATGGTTGATCTAAGCATGCTTTGAATTGAATTTTCTCAGACAATTTTGACCCATGGACTTAGTTATATTATCTTCTGACAAAATCTGTATAAGTGTCCCATCTATATGAAGACAAGAGTAATCAATACCCAAAACGAAACGAAAGAACACTTGAAACGTCGTACATACCTAAAAAAGTTCGTACCATACCGAATCCGTCAAGGTACACGGGACCAACGGGGATCCACAACCGAACCCCCAACACCTTTTTTTCCCGCGACGTCATCCCAAATAACAGCTAAACGTATCCCCGCAAAAAAAAAGAAAGGAAAAAAAATAGCAAAAAAAACCCGACACACCATCCACCGACTAAGAGCAATTCGAAAAGCCAACCGTCGCAAGAAGATGCCTCGTCGCCACTTCCACAATCAATTCTCGAACTGATCGCCCCCCCGGAGAACCAACCACACAAGTCACAATGCAAGCGTCCTACTCATCCGAGTCCTCGGACTGGGTCCATGCTGAAGCAACAACATCCCAAGAATGGACCACCGGCCCCGAATACCTAGATAATACCACGGATCGCAATCGAGCGGATCCCACCGCCGACCCGGAACCGGATTACGCGACTCTATTATCCTACCCCGAAGAAACAGATTACTATGCCCTCCTGGGATTATCCCGGACACCGCCGCCCAGCGACGCGGAGATCCGGTCCGCGTATAAGAATTTGACGCTGAGTTTTCACCCGGACAAACAGCCCGGTGAGTGGCAGGAGATCGCGAGACGGCATTTCGAGCGTATCCGTGAGGCGTATGACACGCTGATTGATCATCGGAAGAGGACCGTGTATGATCTCTTGGGAGCGGAGGGTGTCCAGGCGGAATGGGGACCTGGTGGGAGTATGGGGAGGGGCGGGGAGGCGGAGCGGGAGCGCAGGGTGGGTGTCAGGGCTAGGTCGCCTGAGGAGTTCCGGAGGTGGTTTTTGGAGGCGATGAAGCGGAGAGAGAGGAAGGCCATTAATTCTATGGTGCAGAGTCGGGTATGTTATCTTTCTTCCCTTGGTTGTTGCGAGGAGGGGGGGGGCTCTGATTCGGGCGTTGTTGCTGACATGGTGGGTTCTTTTTCTTTTTTTCTTCTGGTAGGGTTCCATTGTCCTGGGTATTGATGCTTCCGATATGATTTCTGTCGATGAGGATGAGGGCGAGGTTTATGTCAATGTGCCTTCGGCTAAGCCGTCGAAGTTCAATGTGGGGTATACTTTTAAGGCTCCTTTGCCGACGCCGAGGAAGCTGTTGGGGAAGTTGGAGAGGGATGAACCTGTGGAGGAGGGTGCTGAGCAACAGGAGGCCGAGGCTGAGGATAGTGATGAGCCGGAGATGGTCATTAATGCTGGGATCTCAGGTGAGATGCGGCACATGGCCCAGAAGCTTACGATCGAGCATACGGATGGAACTACGGAAATACGTAAGGTAAGAAAGGTGTTGATGGGGATAGATGGGATTGTGACTGACAGTATCATGTAGGTTCCGTTGCCGCCAATTATAGCCTCGCAAGAGATCACGCTCGGGGCCTCTGTCAATCATGTCTTTGGCGACGTTGCAAGCCAGAAGGGCATCCTTAGCAAGCGGCCTTTCTCGTTCCTCAGATATTCTGCCGTCTCCGTTGGTGCCATGGTATTGCCTGTTCCGTCAGTGCAGGCGAACATGGTGAAAGCCTTTACGCCTGTTGCCGGGACGAAGCCTTTCAACGTCAACTTTAGCAGTTCATTCTATAAGTCACCCGTGAAATGCCCGCCAGCAATGGCCGTTCAGGTCATGAAAGAGGTGGGTGACAGGAAACACGCCTTTTGTAGATGGCAAAGTGGTACTATCAGCTGGCCAGGCGCCGTAGAGCGCTTGCTTAGCCCCTTTCTTGATATTGGTCTAGACGTCGACTCTGCATTCACCATCCCCAAACAGATTAGCCAGTTCCAGATTGGTCTGCTGTCTCTCCCAAAATCTCACAAGCAGGCTGCTTTTATGGATGATTATGATGAACAGCCGGAAGGCGAGGAAGAGGAAAGCGAGTACCAGCAACTTCGGTCCAAACAGCGCGCAGAAGACAAGGTGGGCGAAGCTTGGCAGATAGGCTTCTCTGTTTCTCCCGAAGCAAGTGGCTTACAGCTGAGCTACGCACGTAATCTCTTTTCCGGAACGGCCGCCAATGACCCTGTGCGCTCTGAGTGGAGTTCCGAGGGCCATTATGCTTTGCCGCCGGCGAATGAACCGCGCTCCATACGGGTTGAAGTGGCCAGTACTGTCAACATGGATTTGTCGCTTTCGTGGAAAATTGAAGGGTCGCGGCAGGTTGGAGAACTGACTCGCATGGGACTCGGTGTAGGAGTTGAAGGCCCCCATGGCCTTGTCATGACGGTCTCGTGGAGTAGACTTGGGCAAAAGATTAAGCTTCCTATCGCTGTCTGTCCCATTGACATGGTCAATGCAGACGCTGCCGCGCTTGCTATCATATTTCCATGGGTGGCATACTGTGCGTGGGAATTTGGGTTTATTCGGCCAAGAGAAAGGAAGAACCGTCGTCGTGTGATAGCTCGACGACAGAAGGAGCTGAAGAAATTGGTGCCAATAAAGAGAGCAGAAAGCCTGCAAGCGACTGAGCTCATGACTGAACAGGTACGGCGGAGGCAAGCGAAGGAGGAGAGACAGGACGGTCTAGTCATTACTAAGGCCGAGTATGGCCATTATCCTTCAAAGAAGAAGGGCAACGACGTTGGTAAAGAATATGAGGTGGTAGATGTTACTATTCCCGTGGCTGGTTTGGTCGACCGTAGCCAGCTGGTGATTCCCAAGAACATGGTCAAGGTGAGTTTATCATCAGCCTGCAATTTCATGAGGATACAATTAGCTAATTCTGAGCAGTTTCATATCCTTGGCTTTTATGACCCGGCCCCTCTTCTGCCAAAAACCCTGAAGATCTGGTATACATACCATGGGGCCCAGCATTATGTAGAAGCCACTGATTCTGAGGCCATTGCTTGCCCTATGCGCACTCATTTGATGGCAGATGAAATCTGACCAGTATCTGGTGAATGCATGACATCTGTATTGATATGTTAATAGCTGTGGTGCTGCTGACAATGTTGTTGTTTTGGACATCGCCACTCTTGGGCCGCACAACTTTGCATTTTGCCTCTTGCATGTTTGGTGTACTGACGGATAGACTTATTGTTCTGCACTCTTGGAATATGAATAGCATAAACCACTAGTAATATATGTACTAATGGAGTATTTGAACTTCTGGAATGTAGTTTGCCTTCCGGAAAGAAAGGTTAGGTGATTTGTTGAGGTTTCAAGTGAAGTAGGGGAAACATCCGATAGGTAACGGACTTTGGCTTCTGCCTGTCATGCCAACAATCCACTGGAATCCCACCATTTGTTTGCCGGTGTTAATACAGATTACCTTATCTCCCCTCATATATTCCTTTCTGTGTTTATTATCTTCGCGATATTTCGTTACATCTTCATCCTGTCACATCCTTTCACCCCTTTGACCGCGTAACCATATCTTCTTACCCCATACATAAACATGACTGCAATCCACCGTGATGGCGATGCCAAAGAGGGCACACCTTTCGTTGCTTTTAATACTCCAGTTCCTGTTGCCACCGCCAAGTACCAATTCCCTTACCCGAAGCTGCAGCCAGAAGAGCACATAGTGACTGCGACTCCTACTACCTCTACTAAACCTGCTGCTATTGCTCTGACTGCACCCGGCGCAACTCCTGCTCAAGGTGACTACCAGTGCTGCCCTGGACCCAAGTTTCACCCAAGCTGCTATTCCAGCGGACCATACGTTGGCGTTTTCCCTACTCCCGCTTACTGCCCCAAGGTACGCTAAAATGAGCATGACGCCATATTCTCATTAACAAAATATAAATATAGGCTGCAGGATATCCTGGCCACTGTCTTTGCCGCCCTGTAGATGTGTCTAACCCTGTTGTACCTAAGCCTTATCACCCCGATGTGTTTGAAGTGAACAAGCCGATGGCTGTTTCTGCCGGTATCATCGACCCTATCCCCTTGTCCTGCTCAGTACCTGACTACAAGTGGAGAACAAATGCAAAGTACTAACTTCTCGCTCATAGCATCTAGCTCCGGAAAGCTGATGTACCAGGTCCCATACCTTGTTGAGGAAGACCGCAAGTTCTGGTTCCATGCACCAAATGGTGATTGTATGCACCTCACTGTCAAGCAGATAGCTGAGAAGCAATGTGCCGGCCATTGGGTGAACACTTGTGCTGGCCAGCCTTACTACGTGTGCTTGCCTAAGGACAGGATCAGGTATGACGCTAAGGATTTCAATGCGGTCTTTCAGATGAGTGGGCTCAGTCATATCGAGTTTCACAAGCGCTACCAGCCATTCTGATACTTGGTATGTCTTTTTCTTTTCCGCTCTTTCCTTGCTTTCTTTGTCTTGTCTGTGTTCCGTGCTTTGGTTACTTGTCCGTTTGGGATGCTGATATCACATAGCGAACCCTAGACCTGCTTTTGCTGACTTGCTGGGCTTGTCTGCTGCGGGGGATAAGTGGTGACTCTATGCTCGCTGGATACTATGAGGATTTTGCAATTTGACTGTGGAGTGAGCATATTGGATGGTAAATACGATGGGGGGCCTGTGATGGCGACAGTTTAGTTGTACCTGGTGTACTTTATTCAATGGAACTCCCTCCTCTAACTACCTAGTCCTCCTAGGCGTAACTATGGTCTCTCATGGCTACGTTCGTATATTACTGTGAGCCTAGGAAACTCAAATACTTGTCACTGGCTCCATTAACGATTCTTAGACATAATCAGACCCCTTGGTCATTGTTGGATTAGACGATTATAGAAGCTCACGGAAGGTAAGAGAAACTAAAAAATAGCCCAGCCGTGGCATATGTTCCGTGCAAATACGGAGGGATTTCTTGACCCTACTACACCAGTACTGCAGTGGTGATATGTTTGTTGATATTTAGTGATAAACTATGAAAACGGACGTCTTCCCAATCGGGAAACAATGACGACGAGACGACAGGAAAAAGACACTACGGGGCGCCACAGAATCCACTCCCGCAATCCCGCCGCCAAAAAGAGAAAAAGCATCCAACCACCACTAGAACTTTCAACTTATCAATCACTCCTCTTCCCCCATCACCTTATCAAGAGTTCCCCCCCCCCCCCCCCCTCGACAATGACTTCCATTGCAGAGGGGCTTTTCAAATCCCTTCCAAAGCCGAAATACACCGGCGAGGATGAGGAGATTCCGCATCACGCGCAGCCTCGTGGTCCGCGGGTCGTGGGCGCGGACCAGATCGATGAGTCTCAGATTGTGTTAAGGGTGAGTTCATCCTCATTTATTTGAATGTGAGATATATGTGTTATTGGGGATGCTAATGATCTACGCTTTAGAAAACTGGCCCTCCCCCGTATGGAAACCGTACCGGATGGCGTCCTCGAGCCCCCGAAGATTTTGGCGACGGTGGCGCGTTCCCCGAGATTTTGGTCGCACAGTATCCGCTTGACATGGGCCGGAAAGGCTCATCATCGACATCTAATGCACTTGCTGTCCAGGTTGATGCAGAGGGAAAGGTTAAATACGATGCGATCGCGCGACGAGGCCACAGCGATAACCGGATCGTGCACGCCTCCTTTAAGGACTTGATTCCGCTCCGACAGCGGGTGGATATGGGTGAAATCTCGCTTGACCGGCCGTCGGAAGAGGAAGTCGCGGAGCAGATGGAGAAGACGAAGAATGCGCTGGCGAACTTGGTGTCGGGAGCTGTCGCAGCACAGAAGCCTAAGAACGTGAAAGGTGGTAGTCGGGCGGAGCCGACCTTTGTTCGTTATACGCCTGCCAACCAGATGGGTGATAATTCTCGGAAGAATGACCGGATCATGAAGATTGTGGAAAGGCAGCAGGATCCCATGGAACCGCCGAAGTTCAAGCATAAGAAGATCCCTCGTGGACCGCCGTCGCCGCCCCCGCCGATCATGCATTCGCCGCCGCGGAAGCTTACGGCAGAAGATCAGGAGGCCTGGAAGATTCCACCGCCCGTGTCGAACTGGAAGAATCCCAAGGGTTATACGGTTCCGCTCGATAAGCGTTTGGCCGCAGATGGTCGTGGTCTGCAGGATGTTACTATTAACGATAAGTTTGCTCAGTTTGCTGAGGCTTTGTTCACTGCCGATAGACATGCTCGTGAGGAGGTTAGACTGCGTGCTCAGATGCAGCAAAAGCTGGCGGAAAAGGAAAAGGCGCAGAAGGAGGAACACCTGCGGGCACTTGCCCAAAAGGCCCGCGAAGAGAGAGCTACCAGCAGCCGCCGCGACTCCCGTGCCGTTTCTCGCTCTCGTTCTCGTTCTCGCAGTGTCAGCCGCAGTCCGTCTCCGTACTCTGATCGGTCTCGCACTCCTAGTGATGACGAACAAGCTGCCCGGGAGCGCGAGCGCATGCGTCGCGAACGCCGCCAGGAAAACGAGAGACAGCTCCGTCAGTCGAGAATGGGTACAGAGAGACGTATTCAGGCCATGGCCCGTGAACAGAATCGTGATATCTCGGAGAAGGTCGCTCTGGGATTGGCCAAACCGACTCAGTCTTCCGAGACTATGTGGGATTCTCGTCTGTTTAATCAGACGAGTGGAATGGACTCCGGATTCAACGAGGATAACCCTTATGACAAGCCGTTGTTTGCTGCGCAGGACGCCATCAACAGCATCTACCGTCCCCGGGCCCAAGTCGATGCCGACGACGACGAGGGTGGTGCCGAGGGAGAAATGAGCAGGATTCAGAAGTCGAACCGATTTGAAGTTCTGGGTAAGGCCAAGGAAGGCTTCCGTGGAGCCGCTGATGCCGAGGTGAGTAACTTGATTGGTCTTCGTCAACTCTGTAATAGGATCACTGCTAAAGGAAACAGGCTCGTGATGGTCCTGTTCAATTCGAGAAAGACACCACTGATCCCTTCGGCATCGACAGTATGATTGCCGACGTCACCGGCGGAGCTGGACAGAAGCGCTACGGCATTCAGGAAGTCGATCGTGAAGACCGTGGCTCCAAGCGCGCCAGAGTCGACGAGGAGTAATTACTAGATGCAGTTGGGTTGGCTCGGTAGGATTCGATTTATACCATTGTTGTTTGTTGGGATGATTCATGCATTGCCGGCGTTGTCATCGTTTCTTCTATCTATGATTGGTTTCTTGCTCTGGCTCAGAGGACAATCCAAAAATCATTGGGCTACTTTGTTGATATATGTAACTGTATTGTTGTCAGACAGACAAAACTCGGTAATGACTTTGATCAATGATATATATGCATGTATAACTGTTTACCTTACCTACAGAGCACTTCTTTTGTTTTCTATCTTGTCTGATATTAGAGCTACTATTGCCATGATACCATCAAGACCTCTGCTTAGCCTGTTGTATTATATTCTGAGCATACCCCGGAACCTCTTCTCTCATCATGATAGGAAGCGTGAATAGCTATATAGAGAAGTGATTCTTGTCTTGTTCCACTTCTTCCCTTCCAGAATATGTACATTCCTAGAGCATCAATAGATAATAGGGCCACATCCCTCTGTAGTTCGTACTATTCGCACATAAAGGTATCTGAAACAAACAAAAGCAACCACAAGACAAACCCAAAGACAATCCACCAAATCCACAATCAATAACAACATACACACACACCTCTTCCTTCCTCTGCACCCTTCACCACCACATCACAATGACTACCTAGACCCCCTCCTCCCCCCAACCCCAAAACCAACCCGCATCTCCTCTCCAACCCTCTTCCTCCTCCCCGCCTCCCCAAGCAACTTACCCTGCAAATCAAACTCCGCCTGCCACCCATCATCCCCCGTAACCGGCGGCGCAACACCCACCGGCAAGTCCCCCTCGCACCGCTCCCGAAACGCCCGCAGCTGCTCCTCGCTCCAGCCCTGCGCGCGGAACCACCCGGATAGAGACTCTTGCATGTGCTCGGTGCTTCGTAGCCAGGTGGTGCAGTGTGTGTCGGTCCAGCCTTGGGAGCGGAGACAGTTGTAGATGGCTTGTTGAGAGGGGGTTAGCCGGGTTAGGTCGACTGGGGAGATTGGGTGGATGGTGTGGGTTGGTACAGGTTGCTTGGAGTGGTGGTTGGTGGTCATTGTGTGTATGTGGTCTTGATGGGTTGGTTGGTTGGGGGTTGGGGTGGATTGTGGGTTTCTTATGAAGTTGTTGTTGTTGCTATTGTTTTTGTTTATAATATGGTCGTGTATAGGTCCACTTGGCATGGATAGAATTTGTATGTTTCATATACTATTGCAGATGGGCGTGGAAATGGGGATAACGAGACTACTGTAAGAGATTGGCTCTGGCTATTTAAGCTATTTACAATGACTGAGCTACTCATACATAGTGGTGCTCTGGATCCTTCAATAATGAAGGAATTTCTGGCCGTATACTAACCCTAGGTTGATATGACGTCTGATAGGTAGGTAAGACTGTGACACTACGACAGTCATGATTTAGTGGTAATCTTGACATGTTTCAGAGCACAGGCGATGCGGTCGTCCTTCTCATTGGATGATACTAAATGACGGCTAGTGGAGTATGTACAGGTTCTGTAATGATTGTATTCTTCTAATATTCAGGACCCTTAGTGATCCCATGAATGGTTGGTAGCAGCCGTTGATTCTCTAACTTCAAATATCTATGTGGTACAGTTAGTGGGAATGCCGTCCTTCCAGGTGGATTTTTGATAGTTGATAAGGGCTCCTTCATCAGAAGGGTATGTATACTAGTGGACCTTGAGGTATTATTCAAATAGACGGAGAATGGGTCATTAAGGCCATGTCTTATAGACTCCATAGACTAAAACCTGAGAGCACAAATACCGCGGAGAGGAAGCTGAAAAGCATGTGAAACTATTGGAAGCGACAAGGGATCTAAATCGCTCATTATGGAGCCCACATCGGTCAGAGAGCTGGTGATGGTTATCTGCCTAACGGAAAGAGAAGACCGGAAATGGTCAGGTTGGGTATATGTTGACACGCTAGACACCTAAATTATTAAGAGAGTCGTATGGTCGTCAAATGCAGTCAAAGGATGTAGTGGACCCTACATACGTCAGAAACTGACTAGGCAAGCATAACCAGTAGATCACCGAGATGGCGACATGATCTGATGATTGGGATTCCCAGAAGCCAGTGAACGCGAGAGTCGTGATTTTGACTGCCTGTAGATGATCGTCAGAGGTAGACAACTGTATGCATGAAGAGCAAGATATGGGAAAGCGCTTGAGAAACAACCATGCTAGTGAGTTTTTGTGAAAGATAAAAGCTGCGCTGTGAGAAGGTCATGGGACATAGATTTCACAGTTATTTGCTATTGTAGCGCTGCAAGCGCAGTCAGATGAATGTCTTGGATGTTTTAACCGGCATTGCCGAGGAATGTAAAACCAGACTCGCCATTTGTGGTGATTGCCGTTGCGAATGACGAGCTAATTAACCTCCGACGGGATTCATAGACATCGTTTGGTATGACGCCGTTGCATTGACATTTGCTTGCTAGATGAAACAATATGTGCACCAGGGTTGTACTGCTGGTGTTATATTCCGAAGGGGAAGTGGGTGATGCCATGATTATGGCAGGTTCAAAGAATGCGGAGGGTTTCCCTTATCGTAGGGGTCTCCCGCTGGCATTCCGTGGATGGACAAGACTCCACCCAACTAACTCATTGCAGTGTCATTGGGACCCTCCCAAATCCACCCGCTTTATCTCCCGTCGAAAACGGGCTTCCCTTGCTTGCGAAGAGGGTGGAGATCCATATCTTACGATACGAATGGTGCTGCCACACTCCATTCAACTGCAGATTGTGTGACCGATCAGTCTTGCGGTGCCTGACTAGCCCAAGTAAGTTACCCCATGATCCCTGTCGCTTGAAAGTGCGGGGAGCCCATAAGCATCCGCCATGAATCAGTCGTCTCAAATCCTGATCTGCCCACACAGGACCATTGGATTTGGCATAGGAACCGTGCGCCGGGAGGATTCGACCAGCAAAAGCACAGGCATTTATCGGTAGTGGCGCCTACCGCGGAGTGGCGATCGCAACGGAATTGCTCATTTGCTACTACTGCTGATAAGCAGTGGTGTTGGTGGAGACACGACACTGGACGAACCACTCGGCCAACGGCTATATCTATTGCGAAAGATCATTAGGTAAAAAAAGAGGATAAGGCATTAACGAGATTTCCTCAAGCAGTTGCTCAGGCCTCAGGGGGCCAAAAAGCCAGAAAAAAAATTCTGAAGGGAGAGGCAACCGTTCATATATACCCTCATAATTGATTTTGTTTTTTCTTTTGCCTTGGTTAAGCTTCCAACGATTGTGGATATCTGTGTGGGGACCTTTTTTGCGACAAACCTTCCGTGACTCAAGTTTCAGCAAGCCGGAAAGAGCAGCCGACAAAATAATTATCAATTCATCGCATTGCATTGGAAAGGGTGAAGAAGAGGGAGAAAAGAGGGAGTCGTAACTGAGTCAGTGAGGAAAAGAGACGCAAGTACAGAACAGGCATAGAGTCCAAGTCACCTGAGGAGGTCTTGTTCTCTTCCACCGTCTTGACTCATTCCGGTTCTGGTGTGCTTCGAACCATCTCTGATGCCATGCTCCTCATCTTTCCCTGATTGTCCGTCTCTTATAGCATCATCGTTCGACTACCCCTTACTTGTGTGCTGGTCTTATTGATATCATTCCCTCAGAAAATGGCGTAACGGAAGGCGGTCGACGAGAAGGAATGACTGCTCAACGTCTCAAAAGATTCAACGGAAACAAAACTATGCTGTATAAGACAAACAGACGAACCGACTTTATGCTGCCTGCTGTCCGTCTAAAAATACTTTGTTGCTCGGCTCATCTAGTTGCTCACAAAGGCAAGCTATCAATTACACCAGTACCGCCTCAAGATTATTCTTAGTATATCATTTGCGCCGTCCAAAGTTTCGACAGGAATCAATCACGCGGAGTGGACTGTCAAGTCCTCGTTCTTCCTTGATTTGTATTCCTATATATAGTCCTACCTGCTGAAATCCAGCCTTGCCACACCATCAACGAAGAGCCTCAATTCAGCCTGGCTCTATTGTCCTGCGCCGCACTAAATCCACCAGTGATTTATTCACGAGATCGCCCTCGTGAAGCGCCGGCGTCTGACCTGTTCTTGAGCCACACAGACTTTACAATACCCCTGAAAAGATGGAGCAGTCACTGTCGCTCATTTCTGCTCAAGTCCAGTTCATGGTGAGCCTACTATGTCCTACATGCCTTAGATCACCTTACATCATGATTCCTGAATATGGCTTCTTCAGACAACTGCTGGACATTTCCAGTGATCCTTCGTTTCTTGAGGCTTAGCTTGCTAACAACAATGATGGTAATGCAGGATGATCGACTGGCCCTCGTCCATATTCCACTAGATCTCTACCCCTATTTTTTAAATCCAATCCTTCAGGTCCTTTTTCATGAGGTACCTCCAATTAGTGGAAATCATGCAGATTTCCAGAATGGTGGCCCCGACGGCGTCCACAAACGCGCCCAACCCGCGTTCTTGAACCTCTCCATTACACCTGTGGAATGTTCTATTATGTGTCCTAGGCAACTCGCCAATGACTATTTCGCCCCGTTGGTAGAACGGTTTGCGAAAGACAACGTATCTAACCCGTGCCGCTTGTCTATTAGTCGTGAGGATTTCATCGCCATGCAAGTTTACGGAGAAGGTCTCGAGGCGGGCCAACGAGTACTCGAACTCACCAGTCCATTAGCGATGGCGGGAATGTATGTCTCTTTTTCTTCTTTTCCAAATCGTAGGTTGTGCTAATGAGGATATTTGCAGCTCTATATTTTTTATTTCCACTTACTTCTCAGACTATATCATTGTTCCTCTGCGTAGCAAGACGCAGGTAATCCGAACTCTGGAAAAGCGTGGGTTTCAATTCGAGATGTCAACGGACGCATTCATCAACAACAATCAGTTCAACAGTTGCCTCAGTCCCGTGTCCTCTCGGTCCGCCAGCAGCCTGGGATCTCCCCCGCCCACTCCTCCACCATCGTCACTTGATGAATTACAGACTCGCACTTTCTCTTCTTTGCGAAAGAATAGCATCACTCCTTCGGTTGATAGATCTCTCCGCTTAGTTCATTGTGCGGTTCACCATCGTGACAACAGTGACGTCAGCTCTATATCTATACTACGCGATGCGCTGACAATCGCTCTTGTCGTCGACAAGCCACGCTTTCTGTCTCTTACCATGACGGCTGCCGATCCCGCAGCCTCACTCTTGTTGGAACAGCGGCTTTTGCCCCGATTCTCGAGTGACCCTACATTCCCTGCCGAGCCAGATGACGAAACCAGTCTCTTATTGGGCTCAAAAGAGGAGATCCTTGTCCCTATCATGCTAGATCTGCGCAAACTTCCATTAGAGGCTACTGGTATTGTTTGTGGCGTAGCTGGTAGGTTGGCAGACGCTACGCATGCTCGAGGCGATGACATCACGGACGGTTCTTCCACAATTATGTCTCATTCTTTCAATGGCTTTTCTTCTTTTGATGACACCATGAATCGTTTTTTCTCTTCGAGTGTCGGATCGGGCGGACCCGTGAAACCTCCAACCCCTGGTTCTGGACGCAAATTAGCCAACAGCAATCTGACCCACCACCTGCAGCCTGACTTGGACAGCTCCATAGAGGCTGTTGAGATCAGCTTCCTCAGCACTGCACGGGCGGGCACCATCCTTGTCGGTGAGCACGAGCTTCAGCGTGCTGTGGATGCTTTGGAAGCAGAGAGTCATGAGCCCGAGGACCTTGAAGAATTCGAGATATGATCATATTTGGCTTACTGCCTTCGATTATACTCCGGCTTCGACACCAAACGTATCACCGGCCTTCCGCAGAAGATGCCGAGGTTTACTTTCGAATTCTCTTATTTTTGAGAGCATCTGTGGTGACCTGAACTCTCTTCTTCTCATTTATGATTTACGCCCGGATCGCAAAATTTCGTTGATGCCTTTCATAATCAGCTATACTGGCGCCCAAAAGTTCTCATCTCATCATCTTGGACTACGACCCGATATGGATAACAGTACATTCTTCTTTTTTAACTTTTCTTTCACCCAAACTTGTATTGATAGTTAGCGAAGGTACCTATGTCTTGGTATGAGATACTGTGATTGATGTTCATGATTTTGATTGGAGGTTAGATATCTAAGTTTGGATTGTTATCGATATCCACGACGCTTTGACTACTGGCCATTTATCTTGTCCTTCGTATCCTTTGTTCTTAGAATGACGATTTTCGTTCAGACTGGGTTTTATCTCCACTAATGACAATTCCATAGTACTTCCATTACAAACCTATGTCAGCTGAGAAACCATAGCACTCGTAATTGCAGGAGCCTAAAAGCTTGAACCAGACCAATTTGAAACCCAGCCTCGTCCTATCGTAAAACCCTGCGAATAACCCTCACGACTCCAAAGTGGCAATCCATAAATTCCTGGGAAACCGAAGGAACTATTCAATAGATCGGTGTTTGTGACTCTGTCATGCGTTCGTGCTAGGGAAAGTATATCCCAGTTTTTGAAGTCTTAGTGGTGGCGCAGCCGAGGCACTATGGCTATCCGTGAACACTTGGTAAGTGGCTACGAGCTGTGGAGATTGAGATATGGCTTAAGTGGTTTGCCTTGTCTCAGGGAAGCGATCCGTGCCACGACGTTTTCCCTTTAGGGATTGCGATGCGTTCGCCTCTCTTGGGAGGTAGGCCTAACAAAGGCCTGTGAGCTGTAGTTGATGAAAATTGATATGTGCAACGTGACTAGTGCACGTGGCACCTTTACGTTAATTATTCATCGGTTGGCGGAGCCTGCTTTAGCCGTAGATTTTGACGCTGCCTATTTTTTGAGACGTCATGTTAGCACATTCCAAGACTCAATATGTGGGGGCAAATGCAGATCGAGAGATATCCCTCGACGCTCGCGAAATGATGCATGAAAATGAGGGATAGAGGTTAGAATAAGGGAAATACGTACCGTCGGAACATCCACCAGCCCAACATCCCCCCTTCTCATTCCACGCTACGCAACTGACAACCTTGACGCCCTCGCCGGCTGGGACACTAGCGACGAGTTCCCCGCTCACAACATCCCAAGCATATACGTACGCTTGGGCCGACCGATCTTCTTTATCCGTTTCGCTTCCACTGAGCACCATCGCATCCCCCTTGGCAAACGCAGACCTGATTCGCAGCTCGCTATTCCGGTACCCGGTCTTCCCGGGACCCTTGTCCCCGTTCCCAAACGCTTGGAGGAGTTTTCCATCAGTGCGATCAAGCATTCGAATGCGACTGTCTAATGTTGAAGCCAGGAGGGCATTCCCGTCCGTCGAACAGCGCACGCTCGTTACCGGGTGCGCAAGAACATCGACCGTTGTGCGACCCATGCGAACATCGTAGATACGGGCACGGCCGTCGTAGCTTCCACTCGCGATGGAATACGTAGGGGTGTGGACGTGGATGGATGAGACCGTGTCGCTGGCTTCGGTGAGGGTTTGGATTGGCTTTGTTGAGTTGGATCGTGTATCCCAGAGATTAATTGTCGTGTCGGCACTACCTGAAGTATAGAATTACGTTAGAATCACTTGATGTTATCATCGCGTAGGCTGCGATGGTGTTTCAAATTGGTGAAGCGTACCAGAAACGACCACTGAGTCGCCTTCGCCTGCAAACTGCACCGCTTCAACACGCGCCGCATGTCCACTCCATCGCTTTACAGTTATGCCTTGTTCAACATCCCAGAGGAAAACCTGTCGGTCTCCGCCAACGCTGGCAAAGCGGGAATTGTCACCCGCGACGGCGACATCAAGCACCGAGTACCCGTGCGCTTCGTATCTTTGGATCGGGGATGTCGTTTCCGTACCAGGTTTGTTGGGTATTGCGCGGGAGAGATGGACAGCACGATCAGAGGAACCGGTTAGAACGTATGCTCCAGGATAACTGGAGAATGTGACGGCGTTCACGGGCCCTAGGCGACGTCAGAGGGAAGAAGCTGAAGAAGGTGGAGGGAGCCTACCATTATGTGTCTTGAGAGTGTGGACTAGCTTTGTGGGAAATTGCTTCGTTGCTGGCATTGTACACGGTAATGCTAGCTATACGCCGCTGTCTAAAGTGTAGATCTGAGTCGCGCAAGAGTCGCAGTTTAAGTGGATGTGGAGAAAAGAGCTCTCGTTCTTGGCAATCAATAAAAATGGCGGCGGGAGCACTGAGGTAACTCTATTCTAGTAGCGTCCCGCGGCTCCCCCGCGGAGGTCGAATTATTTGTATATTTCCATGGACAACTCAAACAAATTAAATGTGTATTGACATGCCACGGAATACAAGTAGGTTATTATCAATGATGTAGAAAAACCATCGCTAGCTACCAGCAGGTAAAGAGAATAATAACAAGAAAACCCAGCGAAACTCAGGACAGGGCGTCTATGCCCTATGCAAATTGTCTCCCTCGAGTACACAAAGCCGAAAATAGGAAAGTTAAAGAAAATTTCAAGGGGTAGTCAAATGAACATGAATTAAAGTTGACGAATGCATAAGTCTGCTTTTCCCACTGTTGGTCGAAAGACCACAGTTGGCAGTGGTCCAAAAGTGCCTTAGCGACGTCCATGGCTCCGGGTGGATGAGCCCTGCAAAGATTCGATTTCCTGCTCCAGTGATTTGATCCTGTTTTCTTGTTAGTGTGATTATCATTTGAAGGTGAAAAATGGGGGGAACATACGCCGCATGCGTAGCCTCCAGATCCTTGTTGAGACGGTCTCTCTCGGCAATGAGCTTCTGCTCCCACTGTCGGAAACGCTGCTCCTCGACCTTGACTTGTTCGGTGAACCGCTTGCGAAGCGACTCCTCCTCTTCCTTGAACTTGGGGTTGTCCAACTTCCTGGGACGGGCTTCACCGAATTTCCGGGTCTCCATCTGTTGCGCACGGTAGGCCTCGTAGTGTTGCTCCTCAGTGGTGTGAATAAGGTCCAGCATGTGGGTGCGAATCAGGATCGAACGAAGCTTCTTAAAGTCGCAGTGGTCCTCATTCTCAACTTCCGCAACACCCCAAGCATATTGACGACCCTTTACAACCCGGTTGTCGCTAGTCTTCACGTCCTTCTCGGAACCGATCACAGCGAAAGGCATAGCGGCCATCAGGCTCCGCGCGTGGGTGGCGGCGTGCTCATCATCTTCTTCAATCGGGGGAGTGTAAATCTTGATGCCTTGGGCTTCAATGACAGCTTTAACCTATAAGAAAGCAATAGGTTAAGTAAAGACCTCACAAATGGAGAACGTAAGTCAATCTTACTCTCTGCTTGTATCGAGCCAGATCGGCGGGGCTGAGGGTGTCGGCCTTAGCAATGACGGGGATAAGATTGACGCGAGAGCTCAAGCGCTTCATGACCTCAATATCGAGGGGCTTCAGAGTGTGACCGGTGGGTCTGATAAAATACAGACAGGCATGCACACGCATATCGATCTTATCTGTGCGGCGGGGCTGTTGCTCTTGCAACATGTAGGACTCATGCTGATCGTCGAGGAACTCAATGATGGGTTGCCAGGAATCGCGGTTGTTGACGTAGTCTCCGAATCCGGGGGTATCGATGACGGTCAGGCGAACTGTAAAAATACATCCAGAGCGTCAGCTGTCGTCCAGCGAACGGGAAGTGCTATGGTGTACCTTTGAAGAACTTCTCCTCCAATTCGGCCTTAGTGATCTCGATCTCAACAGTTCGGTCAATCTGCTTCTGGTGACGACGCTTGTGGTCGGCATAGTTCTTGATGGTCGTCGAGAACAAGGTGTTGATAAACGTGGTCTTTCCCAAGCCAGACTCTCCAGCAACCTGGAAGACTATCAGTACTGATCTGGTTCTCATGTTGGGGTCCGATTAGACAAACCATAATAGTGAAAGCCGCACCCCGCTTAGCGACAATCTTGTGACTGTAAAGCTTCAGTTAGTCCCCTCCACCCCTTCTCCACCATAGCTAATCGAGAAACATACCGCTGGTTGGGAAGCTATTACAATAAACAATCAGCTATAGGTCCATTTTAGAGTATTTTGCGAATGCAATCCAGAACTTACGTTGGCAATGCCAATGGGGGAGGCAGTCTCAGTAGTGGAGGCCATTGTGATAAAGGGGTCGATCAACGAAAGATGGGAATTCAATCAAGACAAACAACAAAACGATGGTGGGAGGAGCGACGCCCTACTCTCGACGACAATTAGCCAACGGAAAACTAAAGTAGCAATAGGAAGGATTTCAATGGGTAGCAGTACCAGTCCGGAATCAATGGCCGTTGGGAATGTAAAGGAAGACAGGCAAACAAGAGGATGCGGCAGTTTGTCGTACCTTCTTTTGGTTTGGGTTGGGTTAAACTGCCCCTGAATCCCGTCTTGTCAGCAGTGGAGAAGCAAACAGAAGCAAACAGGAAAAAGGCATGACCAGGACCATGACCTGACCTCCAATTCTGGGGCTCACGCTATACCTCTTCCAGACTAGCTCATCGGTGTCGGATTAACATGCGGATCAGCTCTCTTATCGCCCGTTTGGGTGGAAAAGTCATTTTTTTTGGAGGTCCAGATTTAAAGGTGATTAATTGACTGACTGCACGCTGGGCTACACGGGCTGGCGACAATGAAGACGGATTTCAAGGTCAGTTATCCTTAGCTGTAGCTCCATTATTTTTTACCCGGTATCTCAAATCAAAGTGAATCCTTCTAACAATGCTTTAGTTTTCCAACCTGCTGGGTACGGTCTATCGCAAAGGAAATCTTCTTTTCACTCCAGATGGCACCTGTCTGCTTTCCCCGGTAGGAAACCGGGTTACGGTCTTCGACCTTGTTCAGTATGTACTTACACGCATCTCTATAAGTACCAATTGACAGTTCTCACTAATGCGACACCGCGCAAAGCAATACATCATACACTCTCCCCTTTGCGCACCGCACGAACATCGACCGTTTAGATCTAAACCCCCAAGGCAACCTCCTGCTATCCGTTGATGAAAATGGCCGCGCAATCTTGACGAACTTCAAGCGCAGGATTGTTATCCACCACTTCTCTTTTAAGGGCCGTGTCTCATCCCTCAAATTTTCCCCGTCCGGTCGATTCTTTGCTGTAGGAGTGGGGCGACGACTGCAGTTTTGGCATACCCCTTCAACGCCAGGTGCGGACAATAATGGAGAGCTCGAGTTTGCACCGTTCATCTTACACCGAGATCTTGCTGGTCATTTTGACGTCATCCAGCATTTGGAATGGTCTCACGATTCGCGTTTCATTCTCACTGCTTCCAAGGATTTAACAGCACGGGTATGGAGCTTGGATCCAGAGGAGGGCTTTGAACCCACCACATTGGCGGGGCATCGGCAAGGTGTGAAGGCGGCATTCTTTTCTGCTGATCAAGAATCTGTAGGTCTTCTCTATTGTGCGCCTATACGTTAGCTGACTTTCTTGTAGATCTACACCGTTAGTCAAGATGGAGCTTTATTCAGGTGGGAATATGTGACAAAGAAAGACCCCGATACCATGGAGGACGTCGACGAGGCACGCTGGAGGATTGTGAAAAAGGACTTCTTTATGCAAAATGATGCTAAGGTCAATTGCACTGCATTCCATGCCCCCACAAATCTTTTAGTGGTGGGCTTTTCGAACGGTCTTTTCGGGCTCTACGACTTGCCAGAGTTCAACATGATCCACCTTTTAAGGTATAATGGCTTCCTTCTAGACTAAATATTGTGCTTATTGCTAACTGAGAACAGCGTCTCCCAGAGCAACATCGACTATGTGACGGTAAACAAATCCGGCGAATGGCTGGCTTTTGGCTCCTCTAAGCATGGCCAATTGCTAGTATGGGAATGGCAGTCCGAGTCGTACATTTTGAAACAACAGGGTCATTTGGAGTCGATGGGCTCCCTAGTTTACTCCCCTGACGGCCAGAAGATCGTTACTACTTCCGACGATGGAAAGGTCAAGGTCTGGGATGTCAAGTCGGGCTTCTGCGTCGTGACATTTACGGAACACAGCAGCGCAGTTACTGCTTGCCAGTTTGCCAAGAAAGGAAGTGTCTTGTTCACAGCTTCGTTGGATGGTTCAGTAAGAGCGTGGGACCTCATCCGTTATCGCAATTTCCGAACCTTCACCGCGCCGTCTCGATTGTCATTTTCTTCGCTTGCTGTCGACCCGAGTGGCGAAGTGGTTTGTGCCGGATCTCCAGATTCATTCGACATTCATATATGGTCTGTTCAGACTGGACAACTGCTTGATCAACTCACTGGCCACGAAGGCCCCGTTTCCGCTCTTGCTTTTGCTGCAGACGGGAACCACCTCGTCAGTGGTAGTTGGGATCGTACAGTTCGCATATGGAGCATTTTCGGGCGAACACAGACCAGCGAGCCATTGCAACTCGTGTCTGATGTTCTCAGCGTTGCTTTTAGGCCAGATGGCAAACAGGTGGCTGCATCATCGCTAGATGGCCAGTTGACTTTCTGGTCTGTGGCCGATGCAATACAAGAAAGCGGAATTGATGGTCGTCGTGATGTCTCAGGAGGTCGCAAGATAACTGATCGCCAAACCGCTGCAAACGCCGCGGGAACCAAGTTCTTCAACTGTATTACATACAGCGCCGATGGAAGCTGTATCCTCGCTGGAGGCAATAGCAAGTACATTTGCCTGTACGACGTGAGGACGGGCTCGTTGGTAAAGAAGTACACAGTTTCCGTCAACACATCGCTTGATGGTACCCAGGAGATCTTGAACAGTCGCGATTTGACCGAAGCTGGTCCCCGAGGCCTGATCGATGAGACAGGCGAGGCATCGGATCACGAAGACCGTGTTGATCGCTCTCTCCCTGGCGCAAAGCGTGGCGATGCTGGAGCTCGTACCACTCGGCCGGAAGTACGTGTCACTTGCGTCAATTTCTCACCGACTGGGCGTGCATTTTGTGCGGCGTCTACGGAGGGTCTTCTCATCTATAGCCTGGATACAGAATATGTCTTTGATCCATTTGATCTTGACATTTCGATCACCCCGTCTAGCATTATGGAGACTCTTGAGAATGCCAAACAGGCATATACAACAGGCACAGGCGATAATGATGATAGTTTCCTGAAAGCGCTGGTTATGGCGTTCCGGTTGAACGAGTCGAAGTTTATCCGCCTTGTTCATGAAGCAGTCCCGCCGTCCGAAATCTCTCATGTCGTCCGAGCCCTGCCAACCGTCTACCTCCCTCGTCTGCTGCGCTATGTTGCTCACGCTGCTGAGGAAACCCCACACCTAGAGTTCAACTTGCTGTGGATTGAATCTCTCCTAAGCAGTCATGGCCGATATTTTAAGGAAAACTCCGGTACTTTTGCGCCAGAACTTCGTGCTGTTCAACGCGCCATTGACGACATCCGGGAGAACCTGAAGAGGATGACAGAGAAGAACTTGTACGATCTGAACTATCTGCTCTCTAAACCCGTACTTGCTGGCAAAAAGACCAGCAACACCCTAACTTTGGCGGATGTTGAACCCGATGATATGGCAGCAAATGGTGATGAGAACATGGCTGACACCGCAGGTGGGGAAGAGGAATGGATTGGACTTGAGTGATTGCGAGTCATCTTCCTTTGGTTACACACTTGTTCTTATCCAACATTCTTCTATCCTTCGCATTTGCGTCTGGCGTTCGATACTGGTATACCTGGAAGATAAAAGGGGACAGCAAAAGTTTGGGGGTACTTTGATGCTTGTATTTGGATAGCATGATGTACATACGTCTAGACACGTCTTTCTATGAATAATTGAAATCTTGCAAGACAACAAGAACAACCATGTTCTATCGTGATTCTTCATGTGCAGCTTGGTAACAACGAATCACTGCTAGCAAAATGACTACAAAAGCACTGGAAAGGGGCGTCTATAATACATATATCTTAGCATTATATGCTGGCAACGATTGAAGCTTATGGTGTCAGTGTCTTTGTGTAATGTAAAATTATACGCAAATACCCATAAATAGTCGTTTGTATTGATGCTTGCTGGAACGCAATGCTGTTGATTTTCACAACACCAATCCAATCGCCATGGCGCCTAGCATATTGACCTGCTCATTACTCCATCTGTCTGTTTCTCTTCTTTCATCTTCCTGTTTGACTCTGTTCATGAAAGGACAATCTTTTCTGTGCACTCCACACATCCACATCCATATCTCCAACATATTTTCGTTCATCTCAAAGCCCCTTAGTTAATCATAATGGATTACATGGATTATTTGAAAGAAATGGGACTTGCATGGCACTGGGTCCCTATCTTTGTGGGCCTCCTTGCCTTTTATTTTATCATGGAGCGCTCTACTGCAAACGCAAGCCGAACCAGCCTGCCTATCGTCAAGCACTTCAAGCTTCTGCCCCCATTTTTCAACCGTATCCTTTATGTCGTTAAGGCGCCTTTCCTGATCTACTATGGATACGAAAAGGTACGTTTCCATCTGCGCAGAAAGACTCGTCGGTGCTGATCATACTTTAGTACAAATCCAAACCCTTCCGGATTCTCAAGCTGGATGGAGATTTAGTCGTCCTACCTCAGAAATATCTTGAAGAAGTTGGAGGTCTTCATTCACGTCAGGCAAGCCTTGTCGGTGCTAAGTATAAGGTGAGCATATCCACCCATTTCTGGGCAGATAAGATGCATCCTGCTAACCAGGTGTCATCCAGAATATCCTGGGAGGATGTACCAACATACTCATAAACAGCGAGTTGCCGGCGCGCACTGTTTCGGAGAAGTTGAATCCAGTTTTGGGTATGTAGAAAGACCGCTGAAACACGTGCAGTTTACTACTACACCAAATATCTCATTATATGCTGTGCATCAGCGCTGACTTTCAGATCATAGACCGTCAAATCCCTCGACTGCTCTTTGAACTCCACCATGCCTTCTCGGCTGTAGTCCCTTATTGTGAAGGTCGGTATGTGCCCATCAATTTGTACCATATGATCCTCAAGCTCGTTACCCACTCAACATCCCGCATCATCATCGGCCAAAGGCTCTGCAGGAGCGAACAGTGGATCAACACTATCACCAAGTGTACATACGATGTGCGCATTGCCGTCAAGCAACTGCAGCTTGTTCCAAGGTTCCTCCGTCGCCTGGTAGCTCCTTTCCTTCCAAGTGTCCAGAGACTCGAAACGCAACTCCGGTGGATTGCAGAACAACTTATTCTGCCTATGATTCAACACCGCAGGAGACGTGAGCTCAATGACCCGTCCTACAAGAAACAAGAAGATTTCTTGCAGTGGATGATGGATCTAGCGGACAATGACTTGGACAGAGACCCCATGAACTTGGCATACGGACTGATGATTACCATGGCTTTGGCTGTCGTCCAGACCAGCACGATGCTCATCACTCATGCTATGTATGATCTGATGGTCCATCCCGAGTACCTTGAGCCTCTGAGAGAGGAAATACATGAGACCTTGACAAACGGCTGGATTAGGGCCTCGTTGAGCGACTTTGGCGCCCAGCGTCGATTGGATAGCTTTCTTCACGAGTCGCAGCGCCTTAACCCTCCTTCTGAAGGTATGTGCTGAAATTCTTAAATAAATATAGATACATTTGTTCAACTCTTCACTCCCCCGTGCTACTAACCATGATTTAATAACTAACGATGCCAGTCTCCGCCCAACGCGTCCTTGGACGTCCTCTGACCCTCTCTGATGGCGTCACTCTCCCCAAAGGAACTCATGTCTGCTTCCCATCCGGCCCTATGTCTCGCGATCCAACTGTCGTTCCAGACCCACTTACCTTCGACGGGTTCCGTTGGTGCAAAGACCTTAATGCCCCAGATGGAAGCCTTACTGATGTTAGCCCTGCCAATCTACACTTCGGATTCGGTGGACAGGCTTGCCACGGCCGGTTCTTTGGGGCGGTCATTGCGAAGGCCGTCATGAGTCGACTCCTGGCTGAGTATGATCTCAAGTTTGAGGAGGGTCAATCTGGAAGACCTGAGAACATCGTGAATGGAGAACAGATCATGCCTAGCATCAGTACTAAGGTTCTCATCAAGAAGAAAAACGTTGATATCTGATATGACGGCTAGGTACTATGTCGGAACCAGTTACTTAGGGCTCGATGCGATGCAATGTACTGCCTGGACAGGCACCATTCATTCACATTGATTGATATTGAATTCTTATTACTGTCCTTGGCTCTTACCAAGTTAGTCTGGAATTAGTCTGAATTCACACACTTGCAATGCAAAACCTCCACAACTCCCGAAAATAAATCCACCTTATATCTCAAAGAATAGCAACCGCATTAGGCGGACTCGCGACGCCCCCCGGAACCTAAAACATCCATTAGCACTTACCACCAAGAGACCTCTATGAAAGTTCAAATTCACTCACCTTAAGCGGCACGCTCGACAAAAAGAAGCTCCACCTCCCATTCACCCGACAGTACTCCGCAAGTTCCTCCAAATCAAAGTACTCCCCGATCGGCATCCCCCACCCTGCAAGACACCACTGGTGCAATGTCGTATTCGCCGGTGAATCCTCCCTAACGAGAGGTGAAGGCTCAAAGCTCGGTGAGTCACTAGCAATTGCGGCAAATTGGTTCTCCCACAGCCAGCGCAGCGTGGATTCACCGTTCTCGACGCCGGAGAAATCGGGACTGGGGCGCTGGGCCAGCGCGGCTTCTTCTTCGTTTGAGAGGTTGTTGTAAGCTTCTGTGAAGCCGGTGCGGACGAAGAGGATATCGCCGGGTCGGAATTTGATATTATTTTCTTGGACTATGTTTTTAAGGTGGGAGAGGGGGATGCTGCTGGTCTGGAAGGGGGTTAGGGGGATTGCATTCTTTTTCGCCCAGGTTGCATAGTCGAGGAGGACTCCTCGGCCTACGATGCCGCCGTTGTTTACCCATGCTTTATTATTATGTTAGCTTGATCTACACTTGAAGGGGGTTTTTGATTGGGAACAGATGAGCTTACAATCAATGCCGATAACAGGTGAATCCTGCAACTCTTCTAACGTATGTCCCTTGTAGTAACATGCCAATTCCTGGTGTCCTATATATATTATTCTCCATTAACCCTTACCCCAAGCAACCCCACCACACCAGAAACACTCCAAAGCGACCACAGACAAACATACCATAATGCCGAAACCCATCCCACTGACTACTCGTCTGCGTATTAAACATCAAAATATCGTCATTCACAATTCTCGGTGCCTTATTCACCATTTCCCGGGTGAATGGCTTGCGTCCATAACTCGGGTGGTTGAGCCGGTCTAATGCCAGATCGAGCGAAATTCGGACACCCGTGCGAATTTCCTCGCTCGCTGCTTGTCGTATGTTCTCAGGCGTGAGTAGGTTGAGCATGCCGATGTCATTTCTTGGGAACAGGCCCCATGCGTTTCCTACGGGACCCTTGGGGTCTAGGGTTAGGCTGTCGAAGTCGGGGACTGAGGCCATGACTGGTCCTGTTTTAATGAGGGGTTTTGTGGTTGGTACTAGGATCTGGTGGGTTGTGTTGACTATCATAGGGGTTGGTATTTATTTATCAAGGATGGATTACGACTAGTAAGTACTACTCGGATATTTATCCATCTCCGCACTTCTTCATCAAGCTCAAGGAAGATGATGCCCTTATGCGGGGAAGGTCACTAGTCATCTTTAGGTCTAGTCTCTTGCAACCTCGGGTAAGCTCCTTCCAGTCCATGATACCCCAGGACATGTAGTAAATGGTAGGCTATGGTACAGTATATACATGTTCATTTCCATGCTTGTATACTCCGTAGATTTCCACGCCTCTATTCGCCTCTAGGACGAAAAGCAAACTCAATGCATCTCCCCACAAAACTTCATCCAGATCAGCTTAACTTCAGATGATTTAATACCAAGAGGCGACATTCACACACACACGACTAGGTATCAAGTGGAGGACAATCAAGCCTGATTATTCCCTGCAGTAGCACCTCTGCCGCGATGGCTCCCTCGAGGGTTTCCTCGGCCACCACGTCCGCCACGGTTGTTCAAGTTCTTGGGTGGGGGGACTTGTGAGTAATTATGTGCCTGGAAGTTGGGGTTGTGCTTCACTACACCCGCATCCGGATTGGGATCCACAGCGACGTATCCTCCTCGAGTACGGGGCATGCCACCGCGGCCTCTCCCTCTACCTCCGCGATGTGGCCCATCAGTTTGCTGTTCTCCACCGTTAAAATGTGGTCGGAAGGGTAGGGTTGTCTGCGGCCCAACACCGTTAGAGGCGCCCCGCCCGCCACGACCACCCCGGCCTCTTTGAGAGAAACCATTGCCGCGACCGTTGCCCATACCTGCTACAGCACCTCGGTAGGAGCCACTGAGAGGTGGAGGGGCTGAAGCTTCTTTCAGCTGCCCCTGTCCACCGGGCCCAGAAGGAGCGCCATAGCCCGCAACAGTCAAAGGCGATTGTTGACTTTGCTGGCTGCTGGCTGCTCGGGTTGTGGCGAGTAACTGTCGGTATGAAACATTAAGGACAGAAGATGACAGGACTGTTTGTCCCCGGAATGGAGAGCATCGGTCACCCAGGGTCGTTCCGCTCATGAACGAAACGTCGAAAACAACATCCAGGAGAAGGGCCCGCGACGTCCGGGTGAGACCAACGACCGTTCCGCGAGTGGCTATGGGCACTTTTCCGGAGTCCTGGGCATAGACAACGCGGTCACCAAGTCTGAACGTTTGGTTCCCGAGTCTCTGCTCTACATCAGATGGCCTGAGAAGGGCACTTCGTGGAACACCCCCTACTTTCTTTGCTTGCATCGCGGGCTGGTTTTGAATTAATTGATCCGCATCCTGCTCGATCAACTTGACAATATCGGAATCGAGCTGTTCAGCATCTAGAGGAACTCTCTCGAAATTCTTGGCCTCGATAGATTTGAGCCACTCACGAATCTCCTTGACTTTTAGAAGGGCGGTCTCTTCAGGATAGAAATCCGTTGGCTTATAGCGATCGCCCTGAGGGTTACGCTGGATACCAGCGATGAATTCAGGGAATTTGATCATGTATTGCTGGAGCAATTCAACTGCCTTGGGACTAAACTCCCAGCCGGAGTCTCCACGACGTGAATAACCCAGAACCTTCTGTTTCCTCGCCTCGAACTTCAGGTTGAGACCCAGATTAACACGCTGACCCTCTACATCCACAGAGAAGGCGGAAGTGATTTTCGCCAATACTAAGGGATTCAACTGCAGGCTGCGAGCAATCGCGTAAGAGGGCATGTAAGGACAAAACCTCTCGGCATCCCTAGCACGCTCCTTTCCAAACTCGGGTTCTCGGCCCTTAACTGCAGCGATTAATCCGTTCACTTTGCCATTGCTATGCCCTGTGATATGCATGGGTCTGCCGTAATTGAAGTCTCCCAGGAAAAATGCACGAGAGCCCTCGGGGAATTCTTCTTCGATAGGTAGAGCATCACGTTCAATGAAACGTTCATCGGGATTGATCACTTCACCAACGACGAGCTGGAGAGCGTAATCGGTTTCTTGTCCCGGGATGTCTGCGAACTCTTTCACTGTAGCACCTTCATCGGTCTTGAGCAACCCCTTCAGTAGCTGAACGTGTACCATCGCCTCAACAGGGCCAATAATCGTGCCAAGCCGCCTACTATATGTTCCTTCGATCTTGTCGGCTTTCTTCTTCCATTGCTCGATTTGAGCCTCAGTATGGGGAATGTTTACAACATGCTCCTCCCCTTCCGGCTTTATGTAATCGAAAAGCTCATCGGAAACACGGACAACGTATGCTTCTTGTAGGAATGGATAACCCACAAAAACACGCTGTCCGAGCTTCTGCTTAGCCAACAAGCTACTTGACCTGCTTCCAGGATCAAGTACAGTGATGACCATGCTTTCGTTGCGGCTCTCTTGCTGGAAGACGCACACCCCATGGAAGCCTAGTTGGCCAACGTGAGGTAAAGTCTTCAAACTGGGGAAACCTGCTAATGCTGATGCTCCGAGTTGAGCCCCATCAACCAAACCAATGTAGGGCTCAAGACCATCCATAGTAGGCAAGTCGAAGATATTCTCGATGCAATGGCAATTAGGGATATCTGGAAAAACACCAGGGAGTGATGATGGGTAGATAAACTGTACATCGGGCGAGTACGTGAACTTAAGGCTAGCACCGAAGCCATTCCGTGCCTTTTCTTCTGGGGTTAATAGATGCTCTTTCGTTTTTAGAGCATCCAACAAACGTTTCTCCTCGATGAATGGGATTTTGACAACTGCCTCCCACTCCATCTTCTTCCCATTCATATCCAACTCAAAATCACGAGGGTAGAAATCGACAATAGGAGATTCTGGTGAAGTCATCAAGTCTCGGTAGGCAGCAGGGACGATTTTTTTGCTTCGATCGGGTAAAACACCCATAAGCTGATCGTAAGGTCTGAAGGGTTGACCAAGCTGGAAATTCGTATCTGCCTTCAGGCCTTTTTTAACATCTAGAGCAAGTTAGTGAGAATATTTTGAAGAGCGATAGGGAAACCAACCAGAAATCATTGGGGCATAGTGATACTGGAAGAACCAAGGCCAGGACGCTATGCCTCTGTAATAATAGTACAAAACCCACTGGAGGCCTTGCACATAATTCTCCGTTAATTTCCTCATTTCTTCATGATTGTCCAAACCCCATTCAAACTTTCCTGTATAATACTTGCTTTTCCATTCTTGAAACTTTTCCTCATATTTCTTCTCAGCAGCTTTCTGGGCATCTTCAGCGGAGAGCTCTTGAACTTTTGCATTCTCATACTTTCGGATGATACGTTGAACAGCCATAGATGCCTCTTCGTCTTCCTCATCGTCGCTATCGTCGTTTTGTTTTGCTGGAAGCTTAAACCTAATAAATCGTTCCCCATGTTCGTCTGGCTCAGTAGTCCACGGCAGTCGAAGGTCATCTGCAAGTTGTTCCAAGAACTTGCGATCTCGAGCAGGCAGTGTGGGAGGGAAGTCAAGAGGTTGCGGGTCTGCCGCCTTTTCAGGTCGGTTAAGCACATATTTCTTGACCTCTTTCAGAAGATTCTTCTGTGCCGGGGTAATTGTAAAACTTTTAGGTCTTTCTTGGGATTCGGAGTTGTTTTCTCCACCATTTTTCTTGGCCTGGATCCATCGCTCGCCTGAGTATTCAGCTTCAAAAAAGCGGAATTCAACATCGCTCAGGCCGTCAAGAAGCATACCCAAACGCTCCATGTTAATAACGCCCTGTTCGTTGATATACCCGCCCATCTTTGGCAAGATCTCTTTGTAGACTTTAAACAAGAACGCCAATGCACCTTCGTTGATATGCAGATTAGGCAGGTTAGGTAGAAAGTCGTTTCCAACAAAGAACGCCATCAAAATGAAGTCGTCAATAACCCGTTCCATGTCAAAAGAAAAGCTCAAAACGTCTGTCCGTTCCAACTCCTGAAACTCCAATTCTAAGTACTCTCTAACCATGCACAAATGCAAAAGGTAAAAGTTCTGATGTTCGAGTTCTTTAGGCTTTTTCTGGACTTGACGCCCAAAGGTCACTTCCTCACGAAGAAGACAGAAGTGAGGGTCATGACTGAGAAGTCCCAACATGATCAAATCAGCGTCGAGACCATAAAGACAGTGACGAACATTGGGGTCATAGCCTGGCTGTGCTTTCGCATGCCGGATGTATTCCATGATCTTATGTTCACCTTCTCCTGGTACTTCATGACCTGACAGTACGATTTCGACTCCTTGCCAATCTTTATCTTCCGATATCTTCTTGTTGATAAAGTATTTTAATTGTTCTGTCAATTTAGCCATGAATTCCGTGCCCGGGGTAATGCAATTGCTGTCAAAAGCATCCTCCTTGGGCATCTCAATTCCTTGACTGATGGCTTTCTCCTTCGCAACCTCAGCATCCAAAGCTGTCCTGAATCGTCGTGCGCGCTGTTGGTTCATCTTGGCCCGAGGGGCAACACCATCAATCGCCATAAAGAAGAGCTTCTTTGGTTTGATTTTGCCGTACAGATGCTCGATATAATTAAATATGGCGATAAACATCTTATCTTCGGTCATGCGAAAAGTAGGGGAGTCGCTATCTTTGTGCGTACAATTATGAATAATACCATTCATGTCGAGGTATAGGTTGTCGAATTCAGGTATCCGATTCTCTGCGATCAGCATTGAGATCGCAGGATACCGCTCGCTCAGCCAGCGGAAGAACTTAGGAACACCCATGGTGAATCAATACAATGAAATCCCTCGAGACTATATTGTAGAGATAAGAAAATGCGAAGGTCTCTAGTCTGTCGTGGTGGTCGTCGTAGTCGTCAAAAGCGAAGAAGTATTCGAATTCGGAGGCAAATCATTCAATAAATGGGAAATGCGGTCGTATAGACAGGAATAGCTGACTCCGAATTCTCAGAGAACGTGGGGCTCCAAACTAAAACGAAATAAAACGACGTTCCAAACGGAAAGAAACATTAAAAGGAGGCGAGAGCGCCTCTAAGAATCGTAAAGGTCAGCAGCGAGGTTTGGTGACTCTGCCGAGTCAGCGGTCGTAAGGTTGAGGATGGAGATGATGGCGCCAAGCCGTGATTTCCGAAAACGGTTTAGCTCTCCTGGGCGCCCATTAACGCGGTGTCAACGGCAAGGTCGCGTTTCTCCAAGCGGGAGAGAGCTCAGTCCGCAGCTCAAAGCTCTGTCACCGTTGGCCTTACACAGCTCTCATTCACATAACAACATTAATTCTCCCTCTTGCAGTGCAATTTGTACAGTTACTTAATCATTATCCCCCGACACACTATTTTGTTCTCTGTCCTAGAGTGATATCCTACGATTATCATGGAGCCCTACGACGACGGTGCGCTTTCTGTCCCATTTCAATTTGCGCAAACGAATCTAACCCCTCTTTGCTTTAGGATTTATTGAGGAGCAGGAAGAGCAGGAAGAAGAGCGTACTGAGGAGAAAGTCATTAATGAAGGTGAATGAGCTTTGTTCCTCAGGATTTGGTTAGAAGACTAAAGGCTTAAATCAGAATACAAAACCTGGAAGAAGAATGCGCCTTTCTTATACGACATGATTCTTAGTACGGCATTAGAATGGCCTACTCTTACAACACAATGGCTACCTGACAAGCAAGAGTATGCACCTGTCCCACTGTTAGCTATGATACCTGAAGTCTAATTTTCCTAGGGTCCCTGACAAGCCGTATTCAACTCATCGACTGCTGCTTGGTACACACACCTCAAGTGATGCGCAAAACTATCTACAGATTGCTCATGTGCAACTTCCCAACCCTTCGGCTCCTAATCCGGACGACTACGATGAGGAGCGTGGGGAAATTGGTGGCTATGGCGGTAGCTCCAAAAAGGCCCCGATGGAAATCAAGTTCAACATTGTCCAGAAGATTGATCATAAAGGCGAAGTAAACAAGGCGCGGTATCAACCTCAAAACCCCAATGTGATTGCCACCATGTGTACAGATGGAAGGGTGATGATTTGGGATCGCTCGAAACACCCCAGTCTACCTACGGGCACAGTGAACCCTCAAATGGAGCTTCTAGGTCACACGAAGGAAGGATTTGGTCTTAGTTGGAGCCCGCACACCGCAGGCCACCTCGTCACTGGTAGTGAAGACAAGACTGTTCGACTCTGGTAATTGCACCGTTCTCCAGTCGCTGTGTCCACCTTCTGATAATTAACTCTTTTTGCAGGGACTTAACGACGTACACGAAAGGCAACAAGGCATTGAAGCCAAGTCGTACATACACCCATCATTCATCGATTGTTAACGATGTTCAGTATCACCCACTCCATTCTTCTCTCATTGGCACAGTGTCCGACGATATCACCCTTCAAATCCTTGACATCCGTGAAGCAGAAACAACCCGTGCGGCAGCTTCTGCGGAAGGCCAACATCGTGATGCAATCAACGCAATTGCGTTCAATCCTGCTGCAGAAACCGTTCTCGCGACAGGCTCAGCCGATAAATCCATTGGCCTCTGGGATCTGCGTAATCTCAAGACTAAATTGCACACACTCGAGTGCCATACCGACTCCGTAACTTCCTTGTCTTGGCACCCATTTGAGGAATCCGTCTTGGCTAGTGCAAGCTATGATCGTAAAATTATGTTCTGGGATCTTAGCCGGAGCGGCGAGGAGCAAACCCCTGATGATGCACAGGATGGACCCCCTGAGCTGTACGTTACTCTGATAGTGCTTTTCACTTTACGAACCTTGGTTGCTAATTTAGCCTTCCTACAGCCTCTTCATGCACGGTGGCCACACCAACCGTATCTCTGATTTCAGTTGGAACCTTAACGACCCATGGGTTCTGTGTTCTGCCGCTGAAGACAATCTGCTACAGGTGTGGAAGGTTGCTGATGCCATTGTTGGTAAGGACTTGGAGGATGTGCCAACCGAGGAATTAGAGGCCTAATTAACTTCATGTCAATATCCGATTCCCTTGGATTCCATCACCTGATGCGGCAATATTCTAAGATCTTGCTCAAGTGCTGCAGATAGGACGAAGATATCAATGAGAAAGAGATATGTGAGCTTGTGTTAAAACGGAAGTTTCGCTTTCGCTGTATTGATAGTCATTACCAGAAGAACAATATTACAGTCTGACCGGACTTCTTGAACCCTCTCGCGCAACCAATATATTTTCTACAAGAAATTAATCAAATACCCTTCGCGGGGTAGTAACTGGGCAGAAGGTTGGTTCGTTGGACTGCAAGGTTGATGAATATAGCGTCACCATCGATACTAAGACTCATGGGCAGTGAGTCCTATACGCTATTTCCTTACTATATTACTGAATGATTGGACCCTGGTGCGCTATATACAATGAGAACAGATCATCGTGGAGATAAGACCACCCAGCTACAGTAACCTATTCAAGCCGAGTGATCGATAGATAGTATCAATACCTCACCACTGTTTACTAGATTCAATTATTTAGAGTATATACTATGCTTTCCCGAGCTCGAGCAGCTTTGCAAGACGCTATGTATCGGGTATTTTAGGGTGCCTTCACAAAGGTCGTGGGTATTCCCGCTAATCTTGCCATTGTTTATGAGTTCCTGAAGGTTCAGCCGTTTTCCATCTAGAACAACGACTTGAGACAATTCGACTTAGTCATCCGATAAAGAGGATATTATGAAGCGGAGTTCCAATGCGCCGGAGATACAATGGCGGTAGCACATGACAGATCAGTGATCTGTGACTACTCGGGATGAAGCGCAACCCATTGAGTCCGCGGAGTTTCAAGGAACGAATCAGCTCCATATTTTCCCGATCATTTTAGAGGAAACTTAGATTGGATGATACAGCCTGTAAGAGTATAAGTTTCCCGAATCGGAGATACAGTAAGATCAGAGATTAGTCCTAAGGGTATTGGTCCCCGATTAACAAATTTTCGAAGGAAGCTGAGAGTGCGCAAAATTCTGGGAAGAAACGTACTGAGTCATATCATCGAGCCGAATTACTAGTAGAGCCGTGGGAGAAGCTTAAGTTCCGCTGCACCCCGTAGGATGATGTACAGCATGTACATACATACAGAGTACATACTGTACATGTTTACTTACGAGGAGTACTTGTACAACTAAGACAATGGAAGAAAGTAAGTATTAAATCTACATAGGATTGGCAAGATTAAGTAAGCAATTTCAGAAGAGGTGTAGTTCAATAATTTATAACAATTTACATAGGGCAAGTAAACAGTCATATTAATGGGATTGGAGGAATGTGATTATGGATTATCGTTGATGTTAATATATAGTAAGTGGTAATGATAATACAATACAGGGACTGAGGCATGTCCACTTTTTAGGTCAGCCGATAGCAATAACGGCCTCTCATGACTGGCCGATCCCGCAGGCGGTGAGCAGATGAAATCAGATCGGCGCGGGAGAAGGTCCAATCGTCCATAGGCCCCGTCAAGAATGTCGCCATTGAAAAACGGCGTCCCCTCCTTAGCTTTTTTTTTTTTTTCTGCCCCTCCTTGAACCTATCATAAATATGTCTCATCATTGCATGGCAGAATAATCTTACGACCACTGCAACTGTTATGATCCAAGGATTTTAAATTGTCATCTGTTCCTCCATCATCTGTATACTAAAACGTGCTGGCTGGCCACCTCATCGGCGGACTTATTTCCCCCTCCACATAACTACCTAACCAATCAATTACTCATCTGTTTCTACCTTCCTCCACCTCCATCATGAGTTCTGGATCTCCTCAAGGCCCGAAGCCTAAGTCCGCTGTTCCACCTCGTCTGTTGAACGGGAGCTCTTCGCTCAATTCCAACATGAACTCTCGTGGTGCTCGCGAAAGGGAGAGTCTCAACTCATCTATTCGCTCCTCATTCGCCCCCCGTATCCCGGCAGAGTTCAATTTGCCAGAGACGGTCGCACACTCTGTCGACGAGTCTACCCATGTCACTAACGAATCGAATACTGACTCAGGCGCGGTAAAGTATGTTGCTTGTACACCCTGACATATAGCTCGTGACTAATTGAGTTTCTAGGCCATCTTTGAATGACCCGCCCCGTGATCCAAGAGATGACGCCCGGGCTTTGACCCCACCGTCGACAGCTAGCCGCCCGGCAAGTCCATACACGCTATATCCTCCTATCGATTTTGACGGACTGAGCTGGCCCTGTAAGTGACACGGCTGGCATTACAATGAACATATCGTCTAACTATATTTGCCCGATAGGCCCCGGCACAAGGGCGCGGTTGGAGTCTTCGCCCGAGGAAACGGAGGAACGAGTTCAAAAATTGGCAGGTGCAGTGAGAACCATTCTGGAGTGCATTGGAGAGGATCCAGAAAGAGAAGGTTTGCGGGAGACCCCAGAGAGATATGCGAAAGCCATGCTCTACTTCACCAAAGGCTACGAGGAGAATGTCAGGGATCTAGTCAATGGCGCAGTCTTCCACGAGGACCACGATGAGTTAGTTATTGTCAAGGACATCGAGGTCTTCTCTCTATGTGAACACCACATGGTTCCCTTTATGGGAAAGGTATGGAACATGTCTTGGATTTGACATACAACCTTGCTGATCAACTGTCTTCACCACAGATGCATATCGGCTATATCCCTAATCGCCGTGTTCTTGGTCTTTCGAAATTGGCGCGCCTGGCGGAAATGTTCTCTCGGCGGCTACAGGTGCAGGAGCGCCTTACAAAACAAGTTGCGCTCGCCATATCGGAGGTCTTGAAGCCATTAGGTGTCGGTGTCGTCATGGAGTCCTCGCACCTCTGTATGGTGATGCGCGGTGTGCAAAAAACGAGCAGCACCACCACAACGAGCTGCATGTTGGGATGCATGCGATCTAGCGCAAAGACCAGAGAGGAATTTTTGACTCTTTTGCACCGGAGATAATGTCTTCTACGTTGTCTGTGACACGTACTTGTTACCCCCCTTTTTAACAGTGGATGGTATTCATGATTTCAACGGAGTTCGGGGCGGTTTACCTCTCAACAGGTTATTTGGGTCCGGTTGTTCTGATTTTTACCGCGCCACACGGCTGGCAGATCTTATATTATTTTCGTCTATACTCTTCTTATCCTACAAACACTACTTGTATACATCTTGAATTTCTTTATCTCGCTACAGCAGATCCTGCAGATACTTGTCATATTATTCGGGTCGCTTTTGCGGAATACATACAGAACCAATTGAGGCGCACGAACTGATGAAAGGAAAGGTGGAGAACAATCCTCATGGTAGGGCTTAGCTCAACTCAGCTATTGGCATATGATCTTATTACATTATGAGACGATACTCAATGCTAATTCAACACTATTTGTTTGATGCTAAGAATTTTCTGAAAATATTTGTTGTTATTGAGCTTTCACATCTATAGCAACCGGAATATGCCGCAGTGGAGACTGATGACATAGCCCAGCTTCAGAAATTCACTTCCTTAAGGTGAGCAAGGAATATTTAATATAGTGATTCACTCTCTGAACTACTGCCGCATTATTGTTTTCTAGACTTGCGTCATCATAGTGGTGTCCTGTTGTTAATTAGAATGCCAAGTCCGCGCTCACCGTCTGAAGACTGACACAGAAGCCGTTATCTACAGTTAGATTCACTGGATGCCATGTTTTGAGCTATTTTATATGACATACATATTCACTCCAGGGGTACGAATATCGAAATTAGTTTAAATTCAGTCTTAGAAGAGAGCTGAGCCAGCCTTTAATAACTTTCAATCCTGGGACAAGCGCTACATATTCCCAATTACTCTGCAAATATCAATAGTAACCGTCCCTCATCAGGTTTCAAGGGTTTGTGTTCCCCATTGTACTGACACTCGCGAAGCTATACCTCCACCAGATCGCTGACCATACTATCTATAAAAGGCTCACTATTGACGCACGTCGTGACGAAAAGACCGAACAAGATGGAGGCGCTAGATGATAAAGATATTGAAGCTGCCCAGACTTTGATTATGCTCTCGGCTCCTTCAAGAGAACAAGGACCTCGCCGTGGACAGCGCACTACTTCGATCGAACCTAGGAGTAGCCATCCAGAGGGCTCGACGCAAAGCAACACTCCACATGTTAGGCAGGGAGATTATCCGACTACCACCAATTCCGTGCATTCGTCTACATCGAACCCAGCTCAGCCAACCAGACAATCCAGCTCTGGCTCACATACCATCCCAGCTCTGATCTCGACAGACACAATGACAGCCTCAGACAGGGCTCTGCAGGCCTACTTGATCCGGCAGCAGCTACTGGCAGGAATTGCGCCTGAGAATATGATACCCATGAGGCCTCCCACAACTGGCCAGACCCAGGGCGGGAACCAGGGCATCGTGAACAGGCCGAATAATCCTTCTTTGGTGCAGATCACGAACAACGGTATTTCAATCCCCCATGTACCGCCTGCGAGGTTCATTGGCGTACTTCATCCACTCCCTGTTCAGCCAACTAGGAATTCCCGCGGTCCGCTATCTCCTCAGAGACAGCCAATCTTCAGGTGCGGTAGCAATCCTGACGCGGGTTTGAGAATGCAACCGATAGCTGGGGTTCGATCCGAAACTTCTCAAAGCAGGAATACCGTCTCTCACGAAGGATCGGGTGCTTTGAGTGGACTTCAGTCTGAGCCTCATGCTAGTGAAAGACCCCGTCAGCCCTCCGAAGGGGATCGAGTCCGCAGAGCAGAGACTCGGCGTCCCTCGCAACGAGATAGCCGTCTTGCCGTGTCTCATCAGCAGGACAGACCACAGCCTCGACTTCAACTTTTCCCTACCTTATCTCGCGGCTCGATCAGCCCTCTGCCCGCGAATAATAATACTATGGCTCATGATACCGGTAACAAGAGCTCCAACACCACAGACCTCCCACACAATGGCTTCGACATTCTTCTGGTTTTCACATATCATCAAGGTCTAGCTTTAGAGCTCACAATGTATCTCAACGGTGAAGACTTGATCAAATTAATCGCAACCTCCAAGCCTTTCAATCAGTTTGTGAAGAGGAATTATTCAGATATCATTAAACGCCAGGCGACGCGGGACGCTCCCCAATCGTCACAAATATTTCCATTCAGATGTTATCCGAGGCTGTGCATCGATGACACAAATGCCAGGCGGCAACTTATTCCTCCTCGCGACACTGCAGGCGAAAACGACCTTGCACCGTCCTTTTGCTGGTTGCAAATGATCATCTACCGCGAGCAAACAGTCAAGAAAATCATGGAAAAGATGCTCGTTGCGGGCCATGGGTTGCCGAAGCCATGTGAGCCAGCCATTAAGAAGCTCTGGTTTCTCATGGATATCCCAGATAACAGACGTCGTGAATGGACAATAATGAACCGGAACTTGTGGCAAGATATCGAACTTTTCTTCGCAATGCTCTTCATTGCTCAGCTCGATGCGTTGTTGAGGAAGAAACGTTCGAATATCACGGGCCGTTTGTACCACCTATTGATGGCTCAGCCTACTATGACCGTTGTTTGGGATGTCTTGAGGGATGTTGCTCTTCGAAACGAGTTCGATATTCTCAAGTCCTTTGTCCGTTGGAAGTATACTCCTTTGCCACATGAGACTGATCTGTACGTTTATGGAGTTCCTCCTCATGAGGTTGGAGCACTGCAATATGAAGGATACGGCCGACATGAAAGAGTCACAAAAATTGTCCAACCAGATGAGCTCATTTTGAGAGAAATGGCCAGGAGACAGCTTAACCTTGGTGATATGTACAAGGATATCTTCTTGATGGGTAACGGGGCCCGTTACTATTCTCGGTCCGCTCAAGCCGCAACTTCATGGGTTGGAGAAATGAAGCGTGAGGCGGATGCGCAAGGTGTTGACTGGCAAAATGTTGTGAAATTGAACTAGTCAGGTCCTGACTAGAACGTCAACGACGTCTAGCCAAGACCCGTGCTTTGGCCTTGCTTATTTTGATGTGAGATGTGGGGTGGTGGTTTGTATAGGAAGTAGGGAAATTGTGATGGGACCTTGTTTGCAGTACAGACTATGCTCCCTTGTTTTTTTTTTTTTTTTTTTTTTTTTCCTTTTCCTTTGACAGTACGTGGGGGAAATGTTTCAATTCACTGTTCTGATGGACCATGAACACTTTAACCCAATTTCACCTAGACATGGCAAAAGTTTGTACTAACAACAAGATAATCTGGTTCTCTGTGTACCCTAAAACACTCGGCGCTCAGAAGACTCAATCCCAGCTTTGTTAAGCAACAATGCAAACTCGATATTGATTTAAATGGTACTCTTTGGACTGCCTGAAATGAACTAAGTTAAACAGCAAGCTTTACATATACAGTTTTTAAGATCTTTTAGATAACTGAGCTGTATGAGTGATGGTGCATTGGTGCATAGCTCATTCATAACACTTTAATGCCTGAGGCATTACAGAGGTGGATTCCTCCGGCCCGCCGGATCACGTGGATCGCACTCAGTACTTCAAGTCCAAGCTTACAGTAACCTCGACCTTCCACCAAATTCGCCTAAGCATCGTATGCCATGAGCTTGCATACTCTGGGCCCCCACACTTAACTGTGGTATTCTATCCGGCTTCATGATCGACCGAATAGGATTGTATGGCTTGCCTAGGAATGCCTAGACCCTACCAGGGTTGCTCGATACCGCGATGCCCAGTTTGTTGGGTTGGTCCCGACCTACTCACTAATTCCGCATCCCCACCGCCCATTTACACGTCATGAGCCAACACTTCGCGCCCATATACGTCTCGATTAGGCAAGAAAGCTAGACAAATTCAAGGGCAAGAGACTTTATAAAGATAGTTTTTTTCTACAATATACCTTTGCTTGTTTCTCTTCTCCTCTCTTTGACACAACTACTAATCGGCGCTCTGGGGAACCTGTTATTCTGGGAAACAAGTGCCGGGACCTTGCCGGTCTTTTCGCAAGCTCCGCGAAGTTCCTAACGAGGTTCCATCAGGTATGCATCCCCACGGGTTCTTGACTCTAAACGCTTTAGGTCGTGGATGAGTGTGAATGGTCCGCAAATAATGCTTGGCTGCTCCTCAGTTCGACGAGGCGTACCTTGCCATATTGGTAGATCTTACAAGTGTTGTCGTCTTACAACAAGCCTTACTGCTGCCCATTGAAGTGGACCATGACTGGGAGTGCCTCAAATTTGTGATTATTTTCAAGTAAACACACAGATGACCTCGTCGTCATCTTTCTTTTGGGCGAGACAGAATTATATCTTTGTTAACTGAAGCACCGAAAGAAAGTGCTACAGTGCCCTTTCAGCGTCTACGTGCTACGCATTATTGTTGGGGGTCTGTTGTATCTCGTTGTTTGTCACCTGTTTACCCTGAATGCGCGACGCGGTGAGGGACTGTTGGGTGTCTTGAATGGCATTCAGCAATCACTCCACCACTGCATACTAACAATCTCAGGATGCCACCTTATGAATTTTGAAGCCCAATGGCGCAATCTTACAGTGGCAGATTTACCTGCCTATCTGTCCTTGTTTCATTGTTGACTTATTGCATTCCGTAGATAGGTCTGTGTGTTACGAAGTGAAGAGATATTCACTTCTTTCCATGGTTGGAGACAACCTTTACGAAGGCGAGAAGCTTGGAGACTTAGGGTGGGAGAGATGACCAGAGAAGGATCAAGCCGAGGACTCATACGTCAATGAAGACTAACATATACAGGCTTCTCGAAAGGAGGAGGAAGAAGAATTAAGAAAAGGGAAGAACAGGATCATTCGAGTGAAATCCTGAGGGCAAAGAATAGCTCTCTCTGATCGACACATCGACATTAGTCGTGAAAGCCAAGACCACAACAGTCTGAGGGAAGGCCAGACTGTGGTAATGGCTATTCTGTGCGTTTTACTTTGCCTCGGGCTGAAGGCATCCGAGCATTTCTGATGACTACAGCTCTGTCCTGTTACCGGTTGCGCGACCGTTGGCCATTATCGTAGTAAACCCGCACTGCAGGCGAAGGAACCGGAGAATGAGGAGACCAGCATGGGAATGACCTTTGGGCTGGATTGACGAGCCGCCCGTCAGTCGCCCACCTGATTCCCCTCCCGCCAGGACCACCACTTAAAATATGCCCGTCAAGAAAGTAGATTGCCGTCACCACAACCTTGATTTATTCGTATGCACCCAATAAAAAAAGACGAAAGAGAAGAAAGGAGAAGTGAAGAGAAAACAAGCCCACACCCAAACAGCGAGGTGCGTCTTCCCCTTAGAGAAAAGAAGAGAGGAAAAGAAGTCAACCCCTCTTACCTACTAAACGTTTTTGATTTTTGAAAGTTCTTGAGGTTTGACGTTCTGTTCTTTCTCAGATACAGGGCTCTTCTCTTTCCACCCCGGAAAAACCAGTCTTCCGCACCACCCAATCCCCCGACAGGAAAGCATTCAGTGAACGCGGCCGACACACGCCCGGCAAACTAGACGAACGATAGGCTCCACCGGAATCTCCTGCGCTTATTATCTATATGCGAATCCTGCTATCTTTCAGTGGGCCAGACCATCTGATTCTGACTGCCTCCCTACCTTCATTTATTTAAACCAGATGCAGTTGAAGAAGTTTACATGGCTGGGTCCCGTAGGAGTCCGGTGCTGAGTGACCAGTGGAGAGCGTCCAGCAACACTACAGACCAACGAGATCGGGAAAGGCACAGATCTCGAGGATCGCACCGCGATAGGGGGAGGGAGAGATATCGTGAACGACAACGTCGTCGCCGACCCAAAGGGGGCAGACCCGATCATCCAGGACGGTCGCCGCCACCGCGTTCTTTCGCGCAAGCGGATAACGAAGAACACCGTTCACACCGTGAATTTTCCCCTGGTACTGCGTCGGCTCGTGTCTCCCCTGGACCTCCCCCATCAGACTTCCAACCGAACCAGAACTTCGGTCGTCACTCATCGCCCAAACCGACTGAATACCCCGACCTAGATTCACACCATACTCTGGAGGTTGCCAGGCCGATCGAGCGGGACTACCGCAGAGATCAATCACCCTCCGCACCCCCTCCATCAAAACGCAAAAGAACACGAAGTCCTTCACCTGGGCCGTATCCCCGCCATTCTATTCAAGAACCTCCTCGCCACCCGTATAGTAAGCCGGGTGACGACTCTGAGCGAGGTTTTCCACATAAACGGGGCCGAGGACGTTTCCCAGGTCGCGGTAGATCAGGCCGAAGGTCACCGCGACGAGGGAGAGACCGCCGGAAGGACGAGGGTGGTCGACGAAATTCTTCCCGTCAAAGACACTCGAAATCTCCCATTCGTGGTGCGAAATCTTACAACCACCCCCGTCGTCGGTTACACAGCCCCCATCCTGAAGACGATATTGGACGCGAGCCGCGGCACCGATCTGTGTCTCGCCATTCAGCAGAGTCCGTGGGTTCAAGGTTATCTATTGTCTCCCGGCGGGAATCCATAACTATGACCTCGACTAGACCAATTCAGTCTGCAGATAACCCTCTCAGATCCCCGTCCCCACCTCAGCCGATTCCAAGCTTTGATGTTGATACTACTAGTGCTTTGGTAGATGGGGATGTCCCACGTGAGTCCGTTTCGATGCATGGGATGCGGGCATCTGATGCACGGGACACCAAGAGCTCAAACCCCCGTTCACATCTTGATACGAGACAATGTTCGACGTCGCCGCAATATGTGACCCCGTCCAATTCCTACCATGGTTCCCCACAGTCTACCTCTCCATATTCGGGTGGACGGGGCGGTAGGAATGGGCAGCAGCCTCCGCACACTGGGTAAATGTTCCTTCTTTCTTCTTTTTCTTCTTCCCCCTGTCCTACAGAGAAACTCTTCCAACAGTGCTGACCTGGGCGCAATATCTAGTCGTTCTCCTCCGTACAGACAGCCACCCACTGGTCCACAGAGCCAGTTTTATCAAGGGCAAAGCCAATTTCATCCCTCTGCGAACCATATTCCCACAGGCCCTCGTGGAGGCCATTCAGGTTATCGCGGAAATTATCAGAACCAAGGAGGCGGCCGTAGATTCTCTGCTTCAGGTTCCCAAAACTACAGCAATGCACCCTCCCCACGTGGCCGGGGTAGTTTTACTAGTTTTCAATGGAGTGGTCCCGGATCACGGAATCGAGGGCCTCATAGCCCACATACATCACATGGGCAGACGTCACAAACTCCCCCACCTCCAACAACTTCAGAAAATCAAGCACCTATGGGTCTTGACCAGGGTGATATCACTATCAGACCTAGCGGCCAAGATCGCCCGATGGGTGAGGAAAAGCCAGAGTCGGAGATCGACGATGCCCAGAAAATGCCACCTACGAATATAGGGCAGCCTGATACCTCTGCGACTCCAAATAAGGGTGGCAAAATCAGTTTTGCATTCAAAGCGAAGACAACTCCAGCCCCTGCTCCGAAACCCGTTCCCGATCTGGCACAAAGAATGCTGGCCCGAGAACCACCTCCCCGGGTTGCCGAGCCTCCTCGTAATAGGATGGCGAATGGTCCGCCTCCCAAATTCAAGCCTGAACCACGCTTTGATCGTCGTGATCGCGACCGTGAGAGAGAAAGAGACCGCCATCGTGAAAGGGATCGCGACAGGGGGCGGAATGATCGGCGCGATTTCCGGGACCCCCGCGGGTTCCGTGATCCTAGGGATAGGCGCGAAGGTCGGAGGGATGATCATCGCTTTGATCATCGACATGACAGGAGAAGAGGTGACCGACGACAGGATTTCCGTCCTGAACGCCGCCGGGATCGCTCTCCAGAACCCAAGAAACAACCTAAAGTTCTGGTACGACCGAAACCACGTCCCACCATCCCTGAAGAATTCGCTAAATCGGACTCTGTTTATTACCGAAAACCTGGAAATGAATCTGTCATTGGAGCTGGCACATATGGAAAGGTCTTCAAAGCAATCCACGTGTATACCCAGAGAAAGGTGGCATTGAAGAAGATACGAATGGAGGGCGAGAAAGATGGGTTCCCTGTCACAGCTGTGCGCGAGATCAAGTTGCTGCAACACCTCCGCAACGATAATGTTGTGAGCTTGCTGGAAGTCATGGTAGAGAGGAATGAGTGCTTTATGGTGTTTGAATATCTCTCCCATGACCTTACCGGTCTCATCAATCACCCGACTTTCACACTTACGGCAGCCCATAAAAAGGACCTGGCAAAGCAGATGTTCGAAGGATTGAGCTACCTTCACCATCGTGGAGTGCTGCATCGCGACATCAAGGCCGCCAATATCCTTATAAGCAACCGTGGACAGCTAAAATACGCCGACTTCGGTTTGGCCAGATTCTTTTCAAAGAGTCGACAACTTGATTACACAAATCGTGTTATCACCATATGGTACCGACCGCCGGAGCTTCTCCTGGGTGAAACCAGGTACGGACCAGCAGTTGACGTTTGGAGTGCGGCTTGCGTGTACGTTGAGATGTTCACAAAGAAAGCCGTTTTCCCCGGCGAGGGGGGCGAGATCAGCCAAATGGAGAAGCTCTACAATTGCCTTGGGACCCCGACACGAGCAGAGTGGCCAGACATTGTTGAGATGCCTTGGTTTGAGTTGATGCGGCCGACTGAGCGAAAGAGAAGGGTCTTTGAGGAGGTGTATGGGCAAATATTAACCCCAGCAGCTCTAGACTTGGTTTCTCAAATATTCCGTTACGACCCGACTGCACGGCCAAATGCTGAGGAGATACTTGCACATCCGTACTTTGCGGAGGAGGAGCCTAGGCCTCAACAAGCCATTGAGTAAGTGTTCAAGTGTTATGGTATTTTTTTTTTTTTTCTAGTGTGATATCTAACAGATTACTAGGCTGGAGAACATTGAGGGTGATTGGCATGAATTTGAATCCAAAGCCCTCCGCAAAGAGAAGGATAGGGAAGCTCGCCGCGCTGAGTATCAGAGAGACAAAGAGAAACGGAAAGCTGGTACTTCAGCTCCCCCCAGCGAGAGAGAAACGAAACGTACCAAGCAAGACGCCGAGGACTCGCAATCTTCAGCACAGCCCACAGAACAATAGGTCAAAAACGCCTACATGCGTCGCATCACTGGGATGCAAGATTTGCGTGGTAACTTTTTGCTTAGAAGTTTCCACGATAAGAATTATGGTCACGCGTTCTGACAGCAGATATCCAATGCTTATTGTTTTTTAAGACAGGAGCTATTATAGTGTAGCGAATGTATAGAATTTCTCCCATTCGAGATGCACTGGTTTTGAATTTTCGTAGCCATCTGTTGTTTCTCTACAAATTAGGCACCTAAACAAAGGGGGCAATACAATCAGTCTACTATTTGCTGGTCAGTATTCAATGACCAACACATGTCAGAACGGCTGGGGCATGTGCCATTGAAAACAAGTGCAACAGATCAGACTTTGCCTTTTAAACCTCACACTCAACCAGCTTAGCCGAAAATGGCAGTGTAGAAAAGCGGTTGAGCACCTCGGCTTACCAGAGAATGATTTTTTCCTCATGAACTGGTGTTTCAAGAGCACGGCGGCCGACGATTGGCAGGAAAGAAATAAACGCACCAGTTGTGTGATGGCTACCACTTAGGTCACGCAGTGACAGTGGTGGTAAATTGTCGTTGTGCTTTTATATGGAAGAATAGTATCTAATTATCAAGAAGGTATGTCCCGTCATACAGGTCATCACCGCATCATGGAAGCCGAAAAGCCCTCGTGATGATGGTTTTAGAAGCGGGTTTGAATGGTTGTTCTCGACACACTCATCGGAGTCGCCAGTGCAGTGGAGTAGAAAAAACGTTGCAGCTGGCGATGATTTGAGTTGGTGGTCTTGGGTTATGGTAAGAAAGAAGAAAGGAAGGGGAACGAAGAAGGGAATTTAAAGAAAAAGAAGGAAAAACTACGGTGCGAGCGGCAGAGAGCGGGGCCCGACGGTGATTGGACGAGAGCGGAGCTTGAAGAAATGGACGAAACGCGAAGGGCAATAATTATCCATTTCTTCCAATCGAGCGGACAGTGACTTGAGTTCTTCCAGTTCAATCTTGCAATCCGCATTCTTCCCCCCCCACCTCTGCTTAACGTTCACGATCACGATCACGATTTTTACTCCCTTTCTTTAGCTTCCGTTGTTCTTGCTCAACATCTTGTTTTAATTAGTATATTAGTCGCTTTTATTCTTTCGCCGCTTTTTCTCGAATTGCCACCAATCTACCTTTCGTCTCCATTGAACATTTTAGCGCTTTCCAGGTATACGGTATCATTCGGTTTTTACCCTACGCAGTTAAGCCGCCAATTTCTCCGTTTTATTGCCTGATGACCGCTCGTTTTCTGAGCCGTCTCATTAGGTAGCTATCATGGATAACGCAAATCTTTGGACTCGCCGCTCCAAGTATGTATCGGTCTTTTTCTATTCTTTTACTTTTTATACGTTCTTCGTTCATTTCTCGTTTTCTACATTGGTAATCTTTTGAGGGGTCATCGCTGATCGTTCCACCCCGTTCCAGCTCCTCTAAGTTGTCTCTGTCTATGACGGGAACAGACGGCAAAGACGGTGCCAGAGTCGAACTTCCCCGCACGAAGCGTTTTGGTCCTGATAGCTCCCATGGTCGATCGAATCCCTTCAACGCTCTATCTCCGCTCTCGGGCGGTGTGTCCTCCCCGTCAACGAACGCTTCCTCTGCATTCGGCCTGGGATCCGGCGCCTTTGCATCTTTCGGTGCCCCCAAAACCCCCGGCGGCTCCGACCTTAAGACGCCCCTCGAGAAACGAGACAACCCGACAGAACACGACTCGGCGGAGAGCGCGAAGACGAAGGCCGCTAATACCGCCATCAAAGAACACCCGCTGAAGTCCACCTGGGTCATTTGGTACCGTCCACCCACCCCTAAATACTCCGATTACGAAAAGTCAACCGTCCCCCTTGCATCTATATCCTCGGTCGAGAGTTTCTGGTCGATATATTCGCACTTGAAGCGGCCTTCTCTTCTACCCACTGTTTCCGACTATCATATCTTTAAGAAGGGTATTCGCCCTGTTTGGGAAGATGATGCCAACAAGAAGGGTGGGAAGTGGGTGGTGAGATTGAAGAAGGGTGTCGCTGATCGGTACTGGGAGGATCTTCTCTTAGCTATGGTTGGGGACCAGTTCGCGGAGGCTGGTGATGAAGTTTGCGGTGCTGTCCTCAGTGTACGGAGTGGCGAAGATGTGTTGAGTGTCTGGACCAGGATTGACGGTGGGCGCAATATCAAGATCAGGTAAGCTTCATTGTTGGATTGTCTGTTTCGGGGCTCGTCTTGAAACCTTCTCGTTCTGTTTTCTAATGCAGCGCAGGGAGACGATCAAGCGTCTACTAGGCTTCCCCATCGACACCAACATTGTCTGGAAGAGCCATGACGACAGCATTGCTCAACGCTCTGCCATTGACCAAGCTCGTCAGGAGAAGGCCACCGGAAACAACGGTCATCACCATCATCATCACCACCACCACCACCACCATCACCACAACAATAACAACAACAACAACAACAACAACCAACATCACAATCTAGGTGCAGATCGACGAAGAGTTACGGCGAATGATGACTCTACGGGGGATAAAGGAAAGGATGTGGCGTCGTGACATGATTATCTGAGCCTGATTTATGGTCCTGTATAGTAAAGAAAGCAGAAAATAATTGGGACGATTTGGGATCGGGGCATTGGGGCGAATAGTGCGTCTATTTTGGACTTGGGCTTGATTTCATTTCCCGTCATTGTTCTATTTTACGCCAGATGCTATGCAAGTTCAAGGGAACTTTTTAGGGGACGCCTGGTACGTGAAGCGCAATCACTGCCAGGTGATATACATTCGGACTGAAATGTATCTATTTTAAGTTATAGTCCTTTTGATCTTAGTGTGAAGCGCACAGTGTAAGAGTAGTATACCTAAGGATCTGGAATCCAAGGCTCGAACCGTTTGTAGTGTTTGTCGATACCTTGTTACAATTATTGGTTATTTTTGCTTTTTCCTAAACTCTACATCATTGATGGCTGCAAATTAAATTCCCGCATGAACAGACAGTGGGCAGAAAGAGTTCCCACCGCCTTTTTTCTTCCGTCATGATGCTTTCTTTCTTTTCAATTACGTTTCCCCTCTGTGCGCACGGAAATAGAATATATGCGGAACAGTTCTAGTAATGCAATGATCTTTGGTGTGAATATATGTTTGGAAGGATTTCAGAATTCTTGTCCAACTGGATCCCCACTGAACCCACGGAACCTCGACCAACCACAGTCAGCCATTTCCCATTTGATGCGACCTCCGACCAAGTGCGACGGACACAGACGTCCGGTGAGAGGACTGGATCTCTGCCTGTAGGGTCTTCTGTTGACACATTTATTCACTCCCCAGATGTAGGTGGCTTTTTTCCATATAATATCTAGCACGACGGGTCTACAAGGCCGTCTTCGATCATTCATATCGAACTCCGTCGGGGGCGGGACTATACTTATGCACGGGCTAAATTTATTTGCTTTTTTTTTAGATTCAATCAGCCTATAGCTATGCCGAAAGACCCCAACGTTCTGAATCTGTACGTTTACAACTACGCCAGACCATTACTCGACCGGGCGTAGGGATGCGTCGTCTGTAAATATGACCTCGCAGCGCAAAAGCGATTCCGAGTATGCTGATACATTGGGTGGTAGACTTGGAGAGGACAAATCGACGCGGATCCAGAAACGCCTACCTACTCAAAACGACGAAGAGAGATTATTGCCCGGTAGTACCATACGGTACGTTTTGCGATTATCATATCCGATTCTAGTGGCGTAGTGAACGAGGAGCTTACAGGTGGTTGTTTTTCCAGGTCAGACCCTGCCGCGATAAGGATTATACCTGGACGAGCGGGGCAAAAGTATGGTCGCAAGAATAAACCGGTATGCGATCGGATTCCGAGCTATTGTCCGTCTTTCTCCTGACTCTATGGCCATAGAATATTCCATCGTTGAAACCTCACGATACAATATCACAACGTGCTCGAGAAAGCGGACCAGTTCATGCGCAGGGGAAAGCAGATCGGAGCAGCAACAGTCAAAGAAGTACTAGAGTTATCGTCACCCGTCCAGAAAATGGTGCCGTACACGACGATCAGGAGCGGCCGTCGAAACGTCGGCGCAGAGAGAGCCAGGACACGTCCGGAGGGATCATAAGCATTCTCGACGATGATATCATGGAGCAAATCCCCCCGGATAACTCATATTCTGCTGGACACTCGACACGGTTGTCGCCTTCACTCAGTCAACATTCAGAAAGAACGAAGCTATGGGATCCGAGTTTCAAACGCAATAGAGTTGACGAGTATCGTGACGTGGAGAGGGGCATCAAACCCCCTCGAACTCCCAAGCGAGGCTCTATAAAATACTCTCAATTATCTTCGGATGGATACTATGAAGAGCGATTTACTGAGGACGCAGCCAGAGAGAGGCGCGGGACGGCGTCAAAAGTGGAACCGGAGTCAACCAAAATTGCGTGGCCAGATCGAGTGGGGAAGCATGAAGCCATCGAGAGTGTCGAAGTACATCCGCGTCTCTCGGAACATCAAGAGGGTCCAAATCTCCGTAGTCCTTCCGTTGGGACGGATCAGAATCATCCAGACAATCCGAGGGACAGTCCTGATGAACTGCAAGGAGGCGCAACCGTCCAACCAGCTCCCAACACACTGAAAAGAGACCGTGAAAAAGAGACCACCATTGCTATGTCTGAAGCCAAAGAACATCCAGGCATAGTCGGTCGGCTGGCGTCTCCATCTGATATACAGCCTACGGTATTTACGGGCTCCTCCCAAAACCATCGGAAATCCGACAAGCGGAGAAAGGCTCCGGCAACGCCTGTCAAATTAGCCGTTAAATGCTTCTATGCCACCTTCGTTCGATTTGGGCCGCATGAACACCGGTCAAGTCAAGCATTTGAAATAGGTGTGGAAACTACAGAGTCTACAAAGACTACAGAAACTAGTATAACATTTCCTTGGAACGGTCAAAGAACTTCTCTTGAGAGACTTGACAAGGTCGTACAGGGGGAGCCGCCTAGTCGGAGAGTTCGTCTACAGTTTTCCAGAAAAGGGGGGCTTGATAACGAGATGGACATGGAATTCTGCACGTCCGAGGAGCAGGAAACTTTGTGTAATTTGTTAGAGAGATGGCTGCACGGGCAACATGTTCGGTGGCTATACAGGCAGGAGTATGTCTTATCTACCACCCCATGTTTTGACTCCTTGCACAGAGGCTTATACGATCACAGTGGTTGGTTGAAAGATTCATTCATGAAACGGGCCGAAGATCTGGCGGAACAGAAAGCGAATGGAGCCAAGCGCCTTGGTGAAGACAAGCAAAAGCCCATATTATACAGGGCGCCGGAAGTCGCTAAGAGGGTGAAATTGTCGGACTCTTTACAGGACAATATTGAAAATACTGCCGGACAAATACAGCCTTCGGATACCGCTTTGGTGGAATGTTCGAAGTCCTCAGCAACCAAAACTTCGGGAACCTTAAACGCCGAAAGCACACGAGAACTACCTTCAAATGAACAAGAAGCGGACAAAGCTCCTGTGAAGAAACTTTCCCCCAGATCATCATTTTCTAATCGGGCAACACGGTCAATGTCGCGTCGGGCACCAGCAACAACAGTCTGGTGAGTGACCCCTTGCCATGAACAAAGGTTCCCCAACTAACTTGAGCTGCAGTGATGATGAGGTTGAGGATGATGGCTCTCAGCAAAAGGCTGAAGAGACAGATAAGATATGGCGCAAGTATGTGCCTCCCCGTGCTCTATGCGTCCTTGTATTAATCGAAAGTTAGACCGCTTGTGTATCCCCGCTTTGGCAAGAAAAAGGCTGAGGTCGATGCCCAAGACCGTGAACGGCTGCGTGACAATGAGTTCTTGAATGATAACCTCATAGGCTTCTACATGCGTTTTCTCGAAGATCACTTAGAGCGGACTAACAAGGACGTAGCGAAGAGAGTCTATTTCTTCAACTCGTACTTCTTCGCAACCCTGACAAACGTTAAGGGCAGAAGAAATATTAATTATGAAGGTGTTCAAAAGTGGACTCGCGCCGTTGACATTTTCGGTTTCGATTACATCGTGGTCCCTATCAATGAAAACGCTCACTGGTACGTCGCTATCATTTGCAACCTACCCAACTTACCTGGCATTGCCGACAAAAGCACGGAGGACCGACCTTCAGAAAATGACAAAGACAATTCGGCTGCACCGGAGAGTGAAGGCCGCGAAATCCCTGAAACGCCTGAACCTATCGAGGAACTACCAGCTGTTAAAGAAACGAAAGTCAACAACAGTCGAAATTTGGAACCTGCGAAAGACGAAGCAACCCGGCGTTCACTTGAGTCAATGAGCTTGTTAGACAAAGAAGAATCCAAAGACGGTGCACCAGAGTTGCCCCCTACAGAGTGGCCGGAGCAAGAAGAGAACCTTGCCTTTTCTCCCGCCAAGTTCTCCAGCCCTGCAGCTATAGCAGAACCCACCCAAAAGGCTAGCCTGAGGGAAGCTCCTAGACTAGCAGCGTCTCCGCGTAAGGGCTCGAAGAAGGCAAAGCCCAGCGGAAAGCCTGGAGGTGCTAAATTCGATATTCGTCAAGCAACTATAATTACTTTTGACTCTTTGGATCTGTCTCGCTCACCCACCATCAGTAATCTCCGCGATTACCTTTACGAAGAGGCCAAATCTAAACGTGGCATTGAAATTGATAGAAGCCTAATCAGAGGCATGAGGGCTCGAGCGATCCCTTTGCAGTCCAACTATTCAGACTGCGGCCTATACCTTCTAGCATACTTAGAGAAGTTCGTTCAGAATCCGGACTTGTTTGTCAAGAAGCTTCTCAGAAAAGAAATGAAGACGCAAGACGATTGGCCGCTACTAAGGTCCGGTATTCTTCGACGTCGACTGCGTGACTTCCTGGACGATCTCTATGATGAGCAGGCGGATTTAGACACTGAAAAAGACAGTGAAAAGAGAATCATGGCAGATAGATATCCGATATCTTACCTTCTGGGGTCTTCTGCATCGACATCCGCCCAAAACGAAGAATGCAGTGGCTTTCAGGAACCACAGGTCAAGGTCTCCTCAAATTCTGAAATAGATCCACAAAAGTATCCGCCTGACAAACGGAGACCAGCCTCAACCCAATCGAGCCCCGCAGCTTACGACGGTGGCCGAGCTCTCAAAACGGAGAAAGACGGTGAGCATAAAATGGCACCCAGTCTTAAGGACCCAGGTGTGGAAATCGCCTCTCCAAATGCAACAGACAAAATAGAAGATGAAGGTGTCGAGGTCCAGGTCCCTGATAGTCAGGAGGTAATTGAGGAAATTAGCTCTCATTCAGCGAAGATACCCAAGGAGGAAGACGGATCTCCAAGCAATTTAGCAGCGATGAAGCCGGTGGACCACAAAATGCGCTCGGTCGACGATAAAAAAACAAAAAAGGCTGGACAGCCAGCGAAGCTTCCGACAGTCGAAGTGCAGATTATACCACCGTCTTATCAAGGCGACATGAAATATCAGCGCTCTGCCAGACAGAAACCCAAATAGAATTCGGTGAAACCAAGCTTTTACTATGGTTCACTCGTGTCAATCAACGAAACTGTCTCTTCCCCCTTCCTTTTACCCCCCCCCTTTTTTTTTTCTGTATCTTATTCTTCATTGTTTTTGTCTTTTCTGATAACCCATAGGAGTTGGCACTCGATTAGGCGTTCGGGCATATGATACATATGGGTTTACGTTCATGGAGCTTCCCTACGACACGCACACTGTCGGCACATGCATGTTTGATGTTTTAGCTGTTGGCGTCCTTAGAGATTGTACATAATTGCTCTAGACCTGCTTTCGATGGGAGAAATTATGCTGATTTGGGCCATCTAAAGAACAAAAAACATTTGGCCTTCTATGGAAATCTTTTCATATCTTCTGAAGGATATATTACCACTCACTTTCATCTGCCCCAACCCACCACGCCATTTTATCCCTCTTGAACGCTTCAAAATCCCACTCTCCATCCTCCAGCTTACTTTCCCCGGCAACATAAACATAGGTGACAGCCTCTACCTCCTCCCCTTCATCCGCAAACTCCGCCCCAGCAGCATCCAGAACATCCATCAAATGCCTATCCGTATCCTTTCCCTCCAGCTCCCCATCCTTGCCACCCAGCGATTCCCGCAAAATCCTAACCTTTACCTTACCCTTCTCATACTCTGTCCCCTCAAAAATATCTAACCGATGGATATCACCGTCCGTTAATCCCGAAACAACCGTCCCAAGCACGGCTGCCATGCCATTAGCATTCGAATCCGTGCCTGGCTCTCTAGTTGTTGGCTTGGCCGGCACGATACCAGGGTAGTCAGCTCCCCGCACCCGATGCCGTCGGTACCCGTGCAGAATGGCTGGCCTGAATGTGAGAAGGGCTTTTTGCCAGGGCTCTGGGTTCGGTGAGCCGTGGATTACCCGGTGGAGGATTTGGGGGGCCATTAAGGTTCCTTTTGGGAAGTTGTTAGTTTTGGGTTTGTTTGCTTGTGTGCTAGGTTGGTTTGGTGGTTTCGAAGGTGGGGTAGATTGGGGTTTGGAAGTGTTGGGAGACATGGGAATTAGGTATGGTGGGGTTGTATGAGGAGTACATGGTTGAAAGTAACGTTTGGGGTGTACCTATCGGAGCAATTGAGAGGGCTTACCGTAGAAGAAGAGGACGTGGTCGCCCATTGTGACTGCTTTGGGCGTAACTTCTCCTGAGCTGTCTGATATCGCGATCTAGTTGTACTGTAGAATTGTATTTCAGAGAAGAATAATGTAAAGACCGTGGACTGGGAGCTCCTTGTTGCCCAACAAGCTCAACCCTCAGAAAATTTGGGAGCTAAGGAGCGAAAAGACATGCAGAAAGAATGAATGGAAAATCAAGGCAGCTATGCTAGCTAGCTAGTTGCTCTTTATATATCTACCTTCTCCATGATAGCAAACCGCCCTTATCGATAAGCCTCGTGCTCCACTCACCGCCTGCGCGAAAAGGTCCATGTGGCTTCAACAAACATCATCTCGTAACTCCCTTGTCGCAACGCTATTCCACAGGGAGTTCGCCTCCCTTTTACTTCATAAAATATCAGAGGTTATTTGGCTTGTCTAATTAGTCTGGCAATACATATTCCCGGTCATAGCACCCTCAATTGTATCAAAGAGACAAAGAAATCACCCACTATGCACTCGTCTCTAAACCGAGCGCAGGCCGTCTTCGGCTTCTTTACAACCGTGGCCTTGTTCGTCGCCGGATTTGCCGCGTTGTCTGTCTTGTTATTTCCCACCGATGAGGCGAAAGCAGCAGTGTCATTGAAGGATGTCAAAGTGTACGTGCTATAGTTTTACACTATCTCCATGCTAGGTCCACTAACAAGGTTCGCGCAGAATCAAAGGACGACCACATTACTATTCAAACAAGAAAGAAGAATACGCACAAATGCGTTTCGATCTGGACGCCGGTATGTACCTATGGACCCCATCAATTGAAATCCCTCCGCAGGCAAGCAGCCAACTAACACCGATCTAGATCTCTCCTCCCTCTTCAACTGGAACACAAAACAACTCTTCGTCTACGTCTACGCCTCCTACTCCTCCTCTGACAAGGAATCCACTCTCCTCCCCCAGTCCGAGTCCATCATCTGGGATACCATCATCTCGGCCCCGGAATCGCCGTACTCCTTCAACACTCTCCGTGAGCGCTTCTTCCCGTCCAAGTCTTCTTCGAAACGGACCACCGGCGCCAAGAAGTCGACTAAGAAGGATAAGGCCGCGCCTGGTGTTCTCCGTCTGAGGAACCAGCGGGCTAAGTACCAAATCTCGGATATCACGGGGAAGATGGCGGAGCGGAGCAATGTGACGCTTTCTGTTGGGTGGAACGTGCAACCTTGGGTTGGAGCTTTGTGGTGGAGTCCTGGGTCTGGAGCTGTGCCGAGGACTGGCGGTGATTCGGGAAGGAGCAAGCCATTTGAGTTTCCGGCGTTGAAGACGAAGGCGAATACCAAGGCAGCGGAAGACCAAGGTCAGGCGAAGAAGGTGGAGGTCTAGGTTCTTCTTGTGTATTAGTTTATCCAGTTAATCATATGTTTTGGGTTCAATGGCTACTACGTGTAAGATGCGGTTCGCGGACTAAATATTGAATTGCAATTTAGACTGCGAATAATAGGAAAAAAAGTGCAATGGTAAGAATAGCACTCGCAATTATTGATATATAACCGAAAACTGAGCCTGCTTTTTACGCAAAGAATAACGAACAAACAAGTAGACCAGGGTTATCAGGCATAGGCTTTATAAGACAAGTGTACCGCATCCCTCGTAAGTCGTAACTGCAGCTTGAACTGACTAATTGTGAATGGTGCCATAGGTTGTTTCATGGTGACCACCACGCTGGATTCGCTCGGAGTATACACCAGGTGCGCGTCCCGTTACCCCATCGCGTTGACGGTAATACACGTATTCGAGATAGAAGGCGTGGATATGGCCCGGGAGATACCTATTCTGTGTTAGTTTTGCGATTAAAATAGACTTGGATGTATTCCGAGTGGACATGTGTATATAGATGGTGAAATAGTCATGCTAGTCATCGTGATATCAGAAGGGAAGACTAAGGGATGGTATAACCGGGAAACGTACCCAAGAATCGTCAGCAGAATATTAATGAAGAAATCAGCGCTGCAGCCGGAGATGAGGAAAACGCCAAGTGGAGGGACTAGTAGCACCACGTCAGTAAACCGTTCATAAGTATTTCCGTTGTTGAGAATTTGAAGATAGCAGGGCGCTAGATACGGACACGGAGACAAATACGAACAAAAGCCTGAGGCCATTGGACAGGGGGAAATAGGTACGTCTAGGCGGACAAACTTACTGAACAGTGTGATGAGGATCAGGCAAAGCATCGAGCAGGTTCCAGCCATTTTGATTGACTTAGATTGGTGTCTGATCGTTATTGAGTTTCGGGTGTTGGCTTCGCGGAGCGTGATTTGCTGGTGTCAAGGTACGTGCCCAGGAAACTGAGAATGAGAATGGTGAAGAGGAGACCGAATATGTAGACTGGGACGTTGTCGTCTTTGGGGGAATTGAGGCGCTTCATGTTGATTATGTACTTATTTATGATTCGTATTATGGGTGGGAAGATCGACGTCACGTCACACCAGGGCAAGATCCTTTTTTGGGAGAGAGCGAACGGATAAGGCTGAGTTTCTGGATTTTGGTTTGCATCCTTCTTACTAACACGTAGGCAACCTCTTTTTTCTCCTTCAGCTGCAATTTCTTTTGATTGGGAACTTGCGCGGAAGTACATTCCATCTGACGTCATTCCGATAGGAGCCGGATGGATCCCCCTGCGTTTCCTATTCGGGATTGGTTACGGCGCGAAACCTGGGGAAGTGGGTCTGTGGCTAATTTTAAGTCCTTCGCTAGTAGACACCAACAGGTTGTCTAGTCTTTTCATATTTCTCTATTTTATAGCTATGGTTATAGGTATAGGTATCATGTATATAACAGAAAGAATGTCCAGAGAAGCCACGGATTTCATCACACTGCGTCGATCGATGCCCTTGTGGTGACTTGCTCGTTCTTGTTGCCAAGCTTGGATATTTGCAGGAATGCATCCACGCCATACCCTTCCAAGCTATGCAATTCAAGACTGCCTGCCCAATATTCCGCATACACTCGGCTCATAGGAAGTCCCATGCCCAGGCGGAGGTTTGGTGGCCGTGAGGTAAGTGTGTCAAGCGAGCTCTCTCGGAATGTTTCCTTGTCAGCCCGCTTCCTTTCCTTCGGTACTGTCAGCTCCTGCATTGTGGCTGCCATTGCCGGAACCTGCTCCAGATTTTGAAGCCGTGCTTTACTGTGCGGACCTTTGTTAAAGGACCACAAGTACGGTAGAACCTCGCGAGGTATACCTCCTCCCTGGTCAGATATCCGCATGATAACATGCTGTGGTGCTTCGCATATGAGTACCTCAATAGGCGGTGGCTTCTCAGGCAAGCCATTATATTTTTCACTGACAGCCTGAATAGAGTTTCGTAGAAGCTCCCCAATGATATATTCCAGGTGGCTTAGCATGTACGGAAAAGTAGCGTCTAGGTGCCCCTGCACGGAAATTTCCGGAATTTTATCGGTTCCTGATGCCTGACGCATCATATCTTGCGCAAGTTTGCCACAGCGCTCGATAACCTCCTTTGCGTTGCACTTCAGGAAGACTTCCCCAACGTAGTCCGCATTAACATCCGTGCGATCCTGGGAGCCAGGAAAGTGCCAAGGGGAGTTGAAAGTTTCCGTTAACGCCAGGTGTTGCTCCGCTATGACTCGGCGGGAGATTCTCTGTTAGGCAACAGTTAGCAATTTCGAAGACATGCGGCGCGACTACCGGAAACTAGCCTACCGCGCGAAGCAAAGTGTTCATAAATTGATCCAGCACGTCCGCCGGTAGCAAAGCACGGCACTCCAAAACACCCATTGCCAACCTTGGAATGACCACGAGGTGTTCCTGCAGTGTCTTTCGTAGGATATCGCAAAACTTATCGTTGTCATCGAGTGTTTTAATCTCCGGAATCGTTCGAAATCGTTCAAAGGCTTTATAGTAGAGCTCATATACGAGAGACAGATGAGGGTTTGCTACGACAACGTATGGCAGTCTTTGAATATCTCGCAGGCGATGGGCAAGCCTATACGCCGAATGACACCAACCCTATTAGAAGGATGCGCAAGCAGCCATAAGAAGCGCACTAACCTAGTTGGAAGCTCCGTTCGCACATAATTAGCCGAACTGATAAGTCGAGATTCTGTTAAAGTCCGCCCAAAAAAGGTCAATTGCCGTAAACTTATAGGTCGGATGTCGCGTTCGACCCACCTGGAAGAGATCGTGTTAGCTGTATGTGGTCCTTAAGTTATATGTCTTTGAAGTCCATACTCATCCAAAGCAGAGACAGGTCTCCATGGTGGTGGATTATGGGGTTGAAGCTGATGGAGGCCCGAATAAGGGCGACATTTTGGAGCACACGCTTGTCGGAAGGCATGCCAGCGCCCAGCTGGATGACTCCGCAGCATATTGCTTAGCTGTGAACTGGATGGATCAAAGACGTCTCATGGATTGTAAGAAGAGCGACACGATGATATGGTCTCCGACCAGCAAAGTTCACCCAAGATCAGGTCCGGATAAACTTTTCCATACATGGCTCACCGGGTTGTGGAATATGGAGTCTTTACCAGTGGCATGACATGGTGGTTGTATTTCATGACTTGATTGCGGGCGCAATCAAAACGGCACTCCGCAGGCGGTGAGAGCTTTCAGTCCTGGCATGTGACGTCTCTTTCTTAAACTCTCTCATGGGCAGGCTCACGCGGTCTTCCGTCTGGGCATTTGATATGAATATCCAGGTTATTTTAACTCGGAACTCTCTAGTAGAACTCAATTATCACTGCTATTCTTCTAGAATACTATTATGGTGCCTGGCTCATGCCGGATAGATGCGTTGAACAAAAGGCATGATATGATGTCAAATTAAGCTGGAGTTTGCCTGTCTATCTATATAAATGTGATAGGTATATTAATACCGTTATACAACGAGCTTTCCCCCTCCCGTGTTATTATGTCGGGCGAAAAGGTAGATTTCCGCTTTACATTATAACTTGACTACATCAGATATTTCAATTTTAGTTCAATTTGCTCGTGCTTCACATTCTCTGAACTCTTCACGTCCAGTCCTTGATTAGTTTGAATTCGATCAATGGCAGAATCAAGTCAGAAGTGAGATGATATCATTGTGGACGATCGTTTGTTCAAGATATTCACTCATTGTCTGCAATTACCATACCATATCCAGAAAAAAAAAAAAAAAAGGGTATTGAAGGCGGGCATGAAAATAACTACTCAATTGAACAGGCATCCGGTCTGCAGCCTGAGGCTCGACATTCAATGTAGTCAAATTAAAAAAATCATGTGAAGAATTTTTTAAAGATCATTCGATAGATATAGAATCCAAAAGTATATACATGTATCGAATACTTTCAGTGCTGGATGTCGAGAGTTAGCCTAATCGTTTTCGCTGTTCATGCAGTAATTGAAAGAATCTTAATAATATTTGTCCCGCCGAGGCATAGCCGTTATTATTGGGTTCTGCGCGCTCCGCCACTACCTAGCTTCAACTCGTTCGGACTGGAACCTCTTCCTGAACCATCTGTGTCTCTGGCCACTCGGCGTCCCTACACGCTGTCAGTTTGACCTCACTCTCTTATATTTTTTTTTTTCCCTTGCCCCCTTCACTCTTTTCTGTATATTTGTCCCCATTCTCAACCTAGTACCGAAACGAGTGTGTCTCTAGATTTCAGTGCGTGGGCGCACTATTTTTTCCCTCTATGGATAACGTAAGTCTTTGTCCTCCACGCTTCATCGCCGCCTTCCTTTGTACCGAAAAGCAACGAAAATGCTTTCGCCTCGCTTCAATACTAGAAATACCCATCTGATTGTGGATTCCCTCCCTAGGTCCCAGATAATGAAATGCTCGTCGACGAATATGAGCAGTATCACAATGACAGGACGGATGATGTTGTTGTCTCTCGATCCGGATCGGAGGAGCCGGAGCCGGAGCCTCTTGCAAACGATTGTAAGGACTAGTTCTATATGATACCCATCTATTGAATTTGCCCCCCTTTAAGCTGGCCATGAAAGGTTATGCGTACCCCCGTCGCGGGGTCGGAGGTTCCATTCGAGGATATCTGATGACAGCATTTCCTCACCTGTTTGGGACGTCTTCTAACGCAAGCTTCCGGTACAGATGCAGCGATGATGGCACGAATCCTTCCTAAAGACCCAGAACTTGAAACCGAAGACGAGGCGTATCACACATGGCATATTAAAGACTGGCGCAAGTTGAAGAAGAAGGAACATGGACCGACATTCCACTGCGCAGGATTCCCATGGTGGGTGCACGACCTGGTCGCGATTTGGCGCTCGATCGTATGATTTTAATAATGGCGCATAGGCGGATTCTCTTCTTCCCATATGGTAACCACGTGGAGCACGCATCATTTTACTTGGAACATGCTTGGGACAACGAGCCACCTGAAAATTGGTACGCTTGTGTGCAGTTCGGCCTCGTCCTGTGGAACGTAAACGATCCATCCATCAAAATCTCTCATGGTACGCATGGCACCTATGTGTGAGATATGCTGTTTGCTGATTCGAACTAGTTGCTACTCATCGGTTCAATGCGGATGAGGGAGACTGGGGGTTTACCCGATTTTGTGAACTACGAAGGCTGTTCAACTTAGCATGGGAAGGCCGTGGAGTGCCTCCTGTACAAAACGATGAAGCTATGGTTACAGCCTATGTCCGTGTCGTCAAGGATCCAACGGGTGTCTTGTGGCACAGCTTCCAAAAGTATGCTATACAGAAAAGCTTTTGTCAGGAATGATACTGATCCCTTTTAGCTATGACTCGAAGAAAGAAACTGGCATGGTTGGATTAAAAAACCAGGGTGCCACCTGCTACCTCAACTCACTTCTACAGTCGCTATACTTCACTAATGCGTTCCGAAAGGTACGTGGCCGAGCACTTTACGCGTATTGAGTGTCTATCTGTTAACTTTCTTGAAGGCCACATATCAAATTCCGACCGAAGCGGAAGCCTCACGGGATAACAGTGCTTGGACATTGCAGAGGTTGTTCTATAATCTCCAAACGAGTGAAAACCCTGTTTCAACAGCTGAGCTTACTGCATCTTTTGGCTGGGAGTCGAGACAGATTTTTGAACAACAGGATGTTCAGGAACTGTCGCGCAAGCTGATGGAGAGACTCGAGGAGAAAATGAAGGGCACTCCAGCGGAGAAGGCATTGCCGGAGTTATTTGTCGGAAAGACGAAGACTTACATATCCTGCATCAATGTCGACTATGAATCCTCGCGTGTGGAAGACTTCTGGGATATTCAACTCAATGTAAGGAACAACAAGACTTTGGACGACAGCTTCAAGGATTATATTCAAGTGGAAACGCTCGAAGGTGAGAACAAGTACGACGCTGGGCCACCGTACGGTTTGCAAGACGCCAAGAAGGGTGTTATCTTTGAAAGTTTCCCCCCGGTCCTACATCTTCACTTGAAACGATTCGAATATGACATCAACCGCGACGCTATGATGAAAATTAACGATCGACATGCATTCCCTATGGAATTTGATGCCACGCCTTACCTCTCCAATGATGCTGATAAGTCAGAGCCGTGGGTCTACCAGTTACATGGCGTGCTGGTACACAGTGGCGATCTGAACGCAGGCCATTATTACGCTTTCTTAAAACCTACCAAAGACGGATACTGGTATCGGTTCGACGACGATAGGGTTACCCGAGCTACTGACAAGGAAGTCCTTGAAGAGAATTATGGTGGTGAATATGAGCTGGCCAACGGCGCGGCCGGCGTCAAGCAACCTTACACACGTGGTCTATCAACGAAGCGCTCCATGAACGCTTACATGTTAGTTTACATTCGGAAGTCAAGGTTGGACGATGTCCTTCTTCCCATAATGAAAGAAGACATCCCATCTCACATTGAGACGCGTCTGATCGAAGAGCGCGTGGAGCTGGCACGCAGGAAGAAGGAGAGAGAGGAAGCCCACTTGTACATCAATGTCGGAGTCCTGAATGAGGAGTCTTTCAAGTCTCACCACGGATTTGATCTGACGAGCCTTGACCTACCTGCTGGAGACCCAGCACTCCCGAAGCAATACCGGATACTTAAAGCTTTAAAGGTTGGCGAGTTTGCTGAGCAACTTGCACAAGAAAAGGGTATTGATGCCAACCGAGTCCGATTCTGGGTTATGGTAAATCGCCAGAACAAGACAACTCGACCAGATCAGGTTATCAAGGATCCAGATATGTCAGTGGAAGAGGCCTACAGCAGATTCGGCACTAAAGGGAATCCGTTCAGAGTGTGGATGGAGGTTGGACAGCCCTCCGCGGATGGAACAGTTTCTTGGCCAGACAACAACAACTCGGTGCTAGTCTTCCTGAAACACTTTGATGCCCCGTCGCAGACACTGTCGGGTGTTGGCCCCGTATACGTTCGCAAAAATCAAAAGGTAGCTGAGCTTGCCCCAACAATCCTCGAGAAGATGGAATGGCCTGCCGGTACAGAGTTCATGCTGTATGAGGAAATCAAACATAATATGATCGATGTCATGAAGCCGAAGCAGACCTTCCAACAATCTGAGATCCAAGATGGCGATATCATTACGTTTCAGAAATCGATCAAGGAAGCGGACCTACCTTCTACTGCCCTCTATCAGGATGCGAGACAGTACTATGACTACCTTTTAAACCGGATTAGCGTTACTTTCGCTCCGATAAAGGCTGGAGAAGGCGATGAGTTTACCTTGACTCTGAGTCGTAAGATGACTTATGACCAGTTCTCCAAGAAAGTTGGTGAACATTTGAATGTCGAGTCTACGCACTTGCGCTTCGCTCCTGTCATGGCAAGCACGGGGAAACCCAAGCAATTTATCAAACGCAACCCCAACCAAGCGAACCAGACGCTGTATCAAATTCTCAGTGGAACGATGACCGGTTACGGATATAGCATGCACCGTTCCGATGCACTGTATTATGAGGTTCTGGAGACAAGTCTGAGCGACTACGAGTCTAAAACTTCCCTAAAGGTGACCTGGCTTCCCGAGGGTATTACGAAAGAGGTAGGTCAACGAGGTTTTTGCCATATTGTAAATCAATGCTAACATTATATTAGCAAGTTGTGGAAGTCTTGGTACCCCGCGATGGCACCATTTCAGATCTTCTAAGCGGGTTGCAAAAGAAGGCAAACCTTGACGAAGATACAATCCGTGAAGTTAGGATCTATGAGACGCATGCCGGCAAGATCTACAGAGACTTTCCGGTGGATACTAAAATTGCCGGTATCAATGAGTTTGTGACACTTTATGCCGAGAGAATGCCCGAGGAAGAGGTTAATATGGGAGAGGGCGAGCGCACAATTAACGCCTATAACTTTGATCGTGATTTGAACAGGCCACATGGTGTGCCGTTCAAGTTCGTTCTTAAACCGGTTAGTGCACCTTATGAGTTAGGTTTGTGCTGCATACTAACGATCAGTAGGGTGAGGTCTTCAAAGAAACAAAGGAGAGACTCTCTAAGCGGACTGGCATCAAGGGTAAACAATTTGAAAAGATCAAGTTTGCCGCGGTTCCTCGTTCTCTATACTCGAGTCCACGATATCTCGAAGACGGTGGGTCTATCAATCATGTGTGCTGTACAGATGTAAGCTAACATTTTCATCCATCTAGATGATATCCTTTCCGACATTGTCGGCGATTCCGACGACCTCCTTGGTCTCGACCATGTAAATAAGAACCGCAGCTTTTGGAACAGAAGTGAATCGTTTTTCATCCGATAGAAGGAGAGTTCTGTGCTTGTGAGTGTATGAGATTAGTGCACAAATACCTTGCAATTAGCGGGAAATGCATATGGAAGTACGGTATGCTTGCACACGCAAACATGTTTACGAAGAGCTTTATAAAATCAAATGAATCTGTGGACACTCTGTTTATCTGGCTTCTACGTTTGTCTTTCCCATTGCTCTCTGTAGACGGGCGGATTTCAAATGTTATTATGATCATGGTTTATGAAGAGTTACTTCGAGGACACTAATTTGATGCATGACAATATGAACTGTTCCTTTAGATTCCTGTCATGAATCGAAAATAAAAACACAAATTGATAAAACAATGAGGCAACCTAACTTTAGTGCTCCTTATAGACCGCCTAGCTTTGATACTGTAAAGTGACATTCATACTCTGTATATCTCTAGACTGCTAAGATAGAAGCTAACCGCTTAGGGCTTGGGTCATAACTGTAATTTGCCAGTGCTACGTAGTTTGTTTGGTTTGGCATGTATCATGCAAACATGGCAAACACGGCGGAACACACAGCTGGCCAGAACTTCGACTCGCGCCTTGTGCTAAATCAAGACATCCCTGGAGAGAATCCCAGCTTGAGCTCCTGGCTCTCCACTACTTTACACAATGCGTTTCGCAGCTCTGGTGATAGGCCTTCTGGCCACTTTCGTTTCGACGGTGACGGCAACCGCTCTCACTTATAAACTCGAAGCCAACGAGAAAGCTTGTTTCTACAACTATGTTGACCAGAGGAACGCGAAGGTCGCCTTCTACTTCGCTGTGAGTGCCTCTTCACCATGCTGGTCTAAAGTATGAGGTAGGCAGCATGGATGTTAATGCTCTATGTCTCTCTAGGTCCAATCTGGCGGCTCTTTCGATGTGGATTATCAGGTGGTCGGCCCTGGTGAGAAAGTGGTCTTAGATGGAACCAAAGAACGACAGGGCGACTTCGTTTTCACGGCACAGAGCATCGGGGAATATAGATTCTGCTTCAATAATGAAATGTCGACTTTCGCCGAGAAATTGGTGGATTTTGAGATTGCGGTATGCTGGTGTTCTAGATTGCATCATTGTCTTTTTTTTCTACGTCATTGGAACAATATTGACTGGTTCTTCAACCAGGTCGAAAACGAAGAACGTGCGCAACTCCCTTCCCGACAGGGTGCCAGTCCCGAGCAGGCCTCCGCGATCGAGGAGTCCGTTTACAAGCTTTCCGCCCAGCTTTCGACCATTTCTCGAAACCAGAAATACTTCCGGACCCGAGAGAACCGTAACTTCAGCACTGTTCGTAGCACAGAACGTCGGATCTTTAACTTTAGCGTCATTGAGGGCTTGATGATGGTATCGATGGCTGGATTGCAGGTCTTTGTTGTCCGGTTCTTCTTCCAGGGTGCTAGGAAGGGTACGTATTAGGGTGCTGCTCAGTCGCTTTTACCCCCGGCCCCACACCCATGTTTCCTTTATTCAGGTTGGTTATTCAATGCTAACGGGCAAACAGGTTACGTGTGATGAGCATGAAATGTGTCTATGTTCTTTGATTGAGGTGTCGCCTATTGTATCTACATCTGATTTTAGGGTCTAGAATCTTTGCATATCTGTATAACTTGTTTCAATTTCTCTTAAAACGGTGGATCTAAGCATTGATGTAGCAAGGCCTGATAGTAATTAATTTGCGTCGATTGATGAACCGATTTGGCTTACTAGACGCTTGTAGTCGCGGTGGAGATAGCCCAGCCTGGTAGCCGGTTACTCCTCATAACACAGTGTAAGAGGCGTGGCTGCTCCTGATAGACCAACCTTTGACTTCTTGGAGCACGCTACTACAGAAAGTGGTCAATGCCATTCCGCGTCAAGGTTTGATCCGATGGTTAGCTTTTCATGTGTCTTCATGGAGTTGGTGGATTTGTACGTCATCCTCTGAGATATAACTTGCATATCTAGACATCAAAGGGCCTCACGGTAGTTACGTAAAGGCAGCTTTGAATTGATTATATTTCTATTTGCTGCAGGGCAGAGGAAAACAAGGACGTAGTAGGTATGACAAGAAGGGTAGTAAATACTCCAGCAAAATATCGTACCGACGTCACAGTAAATATATGATGTCTATTTTCACTCTGCAATCAATAATAATTGCCATGATTATCCTCCAGTGAGCATGGAGGCCAATCTCTTCCTCCTTGGCACATGAGAGCCAACCTCAGAAAATAGTAACGCGCCGAGGGAGGCAGGGGAGGGCCACATAAGCGAATGGAGCCCTAGTCTGCGTACATCATCCACCAGTTGTTTAGTAATACCCCTTAGGTTACCTAGGGACTAAGCCCAACTATACGGGTGCGTGAACAGCGTCGTGAATAAAAAGGAAGAATCATCCCCAGCCCTTGTATGACGTTAGAATGCAGGCCGCATAATGACAGTTGTTGGATGTTCAGAAAGCGTATGTCTCTTGAAGCCTCGCATTTTTGTTCATAGATTGATCCACCGGGTGGCAACATGTACGCTGATCGGGAAGTTTAGTCCGTCACTATTGGTTGGCGTGCAGGGGAGGACTAGTGTCTGATGCATTCGGGATGATAGACGATGTTATGAGAGAGACTGAAGTCTGCTTAGAGTTCACAAGCCCTGCACCATGCATTGAGCCTTCTCGAGGATGTGTCAGCCGAATTACCTAGGCGCTTTTCTGACAGATTCACCCCGTATGCAACCTCGAAGGGACGCGGTGGAGTATCCCAGATCATCGGAATAGGTTTCCATATGACTTGGCGATGGGTCTGGGAAGGTTTGACTTTTGAGTGAAGAGGGTTGTGGATCATGATGGAGCTTTCATTGCTTATCCCAATAAGGGGAGACCTTTGTCCAGCTGCATACCCATCGTGCATACAGAAGAGACTGGGCGATTGGATGTTGTAGCCCGCAGTATAGTATTCGAGACCAACCAGGTATTATTTTTGATTTTTCAAGAACCATCGACGCCCCTGACGTCACGGGCCCAACCTCAGGCACACTTTGTCCGCCATAACTACTTGCTCCTGAGGTTATCACACGAAAACATTCTTCTCTGGTGGAGTCTTTTTCATGGCTAGAACCCACTGGCTCCCTCCTACTGGCCTTTGCCTTCCAGCATCCAGAGACATGCATCATAAGCTCGGGCCTTTCGAGAAAAATTAAATCGTTTCACATACCATCTCGGTGACCACCACTGCCAGTTCCGTATACCCACAGTCCTGGGAACCGGTGCCGGGACTTTACATAGTAGTGGTGGCTGTTTCCATTTTTTACTTCCCCACCTTTCAGTTCTGAGCAAATAGTGTCGTCCTTCCGTCCCTTATGCCGATAATTACTATGATGAGCAGGGGCGACGCCTCGAAATTGGCAGACGGCTGATATCACACATGCCATAGTAGCTAATTCTAGACCCCGTCAATGGCATATCCAAAGTGCATAGCCATCCTGCCACTGTCATGATGCTCTGTTGTCGGGATAGCTGTTTCTGTCGTTTTGCGCTGTCATTGTTCATACGGCGCACATAGGTACCTACCTGCCTCTTTACGCTACTATTCCGGAGCACGCAAGAGACTCTCACGGAGACCGACTGGGTTACCCGTCACTGTCAGCACAGATCTGCAGGGGACTTTTTAGTAGTATTGACTTAGATCGACAAAGTCCACTGGGTTCTCCTGACCCAGTGATATTGTTCGGTGACTTCATCTTGCTTTGAGGATGGTGGACGGGATTGACCATCTGGAGCTGCACCGACCCATGAGTCTGTGGAGAACGGTTAATTCCGATCGATTTCGGAAGTTATGTGCCAGGTGGAAAAAGAAAAGAAAAAAATCATAAAATGAATCACTGGAGGGTCATGAAAGCGGGGGGGAGGTTTTACAAGACTCTCCGAGTACTACTAAAGGAGAAAGAAGGTCAAGTCGAAGAAGCTCCTCGGACCAATGACATCATGGCGCAAGTGGAAGTAAAATGGAGAAGTGCCTTTGTCGCCGTTGTGGATCGGTGCCATACGCCTGACTGACCAATGTGGCTTCGACTCTGATCTTCTGCTTGTTCGCTTGTGATCTCATATCGCACTTGCTCTCCATACTCATCCCTATTAATTTGCGCCGGTTGAACGGTTTCAAAAGGTTGGTCTTCTATATCGGATCTTCAACCCTTGTTTGTGGCACTTTTGCATCGAGACTATTCACACAGGCACTCTTCTCCATCCAACTTCCTGGCTATTGTCTTTTACTATCATCCTCGTGGTGAAGGTAAGTGGAAGACTGCCGTTTGAGCTCTTTATCTCGCAGGAAAGTCAGCCGTAACGAACGCCACTTCCGACCTGGATCTGCGATGTCGTTGGTGCCGCCTCCGAAACGACGATTTTTCCCGCCGTGGATGCTCGCTGCTATCCTACATTGTGATGATGCTGTAAACTAACTGTTCCTTCTGAGCTAGCAACCATGACAACTTCCATGCAGCAGCCCGAAGCCGTGCAGCCTATAGTTCCCCCCGATGGAGGAGGGACAAGCCCTCCTGGCGACAGTCATCTTCAAATGAATCGCACGGTCAACCCTCATACGTCTGTTGAGGATTATAGCCGCGTTATGCTGGAATACACACACAACCGGATGGCGTCCTTTGCCGATTTGGATGCCGACAACGGTTCCCCCGTCAGTCGCAGCAGCAGAAGCAGCGCAGGTAGCGGCGAGAGCGGCGACTCGGCGGGAGACATGCTTCGTCGAGGCCCTGCACCCACCTCTGCAGGTGTCTCCCACCATGACTTTGGTGAGAGAGGTGGACGCAAAGCTATCAGAGATGGCGAGAAAAAACCATCCATCTAGAGAGACCACTCCCCGAGGTGCAGGAGGGGGTAATTAAACGTGACACTGGTGTCTCGTTACCTTGACAAAAAGGCACTGCGTGCCTTGCTGACGAGTTGACGATATCATATACAAGATTTTGGCGATTTGGGGGAGACACTTCGGTGTCTCCCGGCGTTTGATTATAGCGAAAGCATTCCTGCTTCAAGCGATATACACAGAGCTATGACGTACTCGAGTCGAGCTTGGTGCCTGTCCTTCCTTTACGTTTGGCCGATTTTGATATTTGTGCTCCCTTTGGAGCTTACCCTCTTCAACTGATAGATATATGCAACGGCGTCAATTGGTTCCACAGTCGGCATGAACAAGTCCACGTCCAGTGCTGCTCGCCCTGATGCACTGGCACAAATGCCCACTGGGGACCCGTCTTTGTTTTGGTTTTTGACTTCAACGTCGTTCGTTTTGCAGTGCTGGTCATTGATTTATGGCCTAGAACTCTGCCAATTTTGCTTGTTTTCTTGGCTATAGCTGTTCATTGTGTCAGGCTACGGACAGCTAGGAATCAACATATTTCGTCTTTCCTTTAACACCTACATAATCCTCTTTGTCTAGCAGTTTCAGCGGTTTCCATGTCCTGTACACTATGTTTTCAAAAGTTCCTGTACACTACTTGGTTTGGGAAGTTGATGACGGCAGGTTTTCCGTTCAATATACTCCGGTCCATCCACTATCAGCTGCAACCCTGGCAGGACAGTCTTAAGGAGTACTTCCACTGCATTTCCTTCTATCTTTGCCTTCCGCTCATCGAAATAGTAGATTGAGATTCGCTTTATGCAGGTACAAAATAGAATACTCGTGTACAGGTTTTGACTTGCCTCGGAAATTATATTCTCGTCACCCCTTGCATAATCCTATACCCCGTTTGAATCCGTATGTTGGTCGCGACGCGAATTCCTTGACATCTACTGTTAAAAGTACACCAGCGTCAAACAGTACAAACTGGCCATTGCATCTTCATTCAAAATGCTTTACGACGCAGGCTATCTATCACCTGAAGAGAGATACCCTAACCAATATGTTCATTGTAGACAAGCTTAGCATTCCTTTTCAGTCTAAATTTGACATGCCCCTACATTCCATGCAGGGTTGGACTGTCTAACTTGCTTATAGGCAACCAGACACGCGGATGTCAACGCATGTCGCGCTTATTATCCCTTGTTTCCTAGCCCCAAACATACGCGATGCTATAGCCGCTAATTCTAACCTGTCGCATATGATCATAGGAATGAGCTTCATAATCACTTAAGCTTCCCTCTTTCCTCAGTGCTTACCATACTTTACTACCTATACGTCTATTCTTTACCAAACAGGCACTCAAATTCAGCGACTTTTGATCCTCCCCAAACCCCTATACGACCACAAAGCTAAGGGCAACGACTAACATCCACTCGGTCACAATGAATCCCAAAACGATACTACTCCTTTTAACCACAATAACCCTTTCAACCGCAATCCCCTTCTCTCAGCAGCAGACCCCAGCCTCAACCCCAACTAAACAATCCGCACACCCAGCGCTGAGCTCTATTGCTGCCTCTGCCTCTGTCTCACCAAAGGCAAACAATGGTATCTGTCCAGACACCCATCGGTCCAAACAATGTTGTCAGAGCATCGACTCCATCGCAGAGGGCATCACTAAGCCATTGGGCCAGCTTATTCCATTATTAGATGGGGCAACGGTAAAAAGTATCCTCTCGCTTGATTGTATGTACTTTTTTCTTTTATCTTTACGTGACTTCCCTTCAGTCTTTTTGTATATATTGCCGCGCAGCTGCTGATATGGTGCAACGATAGGTAAAGCGATGGCCGATACAGATCCAAACGAAAATTGTACAAAGGATGTCATGTGTTGTAATGGACAACCGGGGGACAAAGTATGGACTCTTCCTTTTTAACAAAAAGAGTAAGAAAAAGTAAAGTCTCAAAGCGAATGCTGACAAAGTTGAACAGGGAGCCGACCTATTCAAGGAATGTGAGTCCTACGATAAAGCAATGAAGGATAAACAGGAAGCTCTGGAAAAAAATAAGCAGCGGCCTCTTGAGATGGCAATGAGTTGGGCGGCTATGACTAGTTCGATGTTGGCGGCGTCGTCTGCTGCGGCGGCTTCTTCGTCTCCTGGGTTGGCTTCAAGCGGGGTGCATGCTGTGCCTACGGGTAATTAGGGAATATTTCTTGTATTTATAGTGGTTGGGCTGTGGGGGTAATCGACGTACAGGACTTGGTTTACCTGAGTTGGATTACAACTTTCGTCTCTATTCTAGTGCATCTGGTATTACTGAATGGATTCGTGTTATTCGTACATTGCAGATTAGATTCTTCTTCTCATGGGCTATCATCGTGCTAGCTTATTGTACATTCAAAATTACCTCCATCCACGACCAGGTGGGTAGCCATGCTGGTTCCAGCCTCTCCCGGAGTGAGGCGGAGGGAAGTGATAGGACCCGGGCGGCATTTGCTGCCCCTGTGGTACATGTACCGGGGGAAACTGCTGAGGAAACTGTCCACCTTGTGGTTGGAATGGGGGCGGAAAGTTCGAAGGGCCGTAGTTTGGCAAAGGTGGAGGCGGCGGTGGCCACGGACCCTGGTAATTGGGTGGAGGTGGAGGTGCTCCTGGCATCCCTTGGGGAAATGCAGGTGAGCCTTGTTGAAAATGCATCGGTGGTGGTTGTGAAGGAAAGCCTGGGGGAGCAGCATTATTGAACTGATTGTGGTGTTGCGCGGGTATGGACCGCGGTGGCGATGGTGAGCGAGGAGAATAGGATTTCTCGCGTGAACGCGAGCGCCGGGAACCACTTCGGGATTGAGATGCAGAACGTGAACGAGAGTCGTACCGGCCAAATCTGCGAGGTGGAGTACGACTCCGGGACCTCGATCTGCTCCGTCTGCTGTCGTCGCTATAGCTATCACTGTATCGCCTTCTCTTGCGAGGGCTTGGGCTGCGACTTCGAGAGCTGGATTTCGCATTCCTCTTCTTCATTTGTTGGCAAAACCCGCGAGACCACCCGTAGTATGTGTCGCCGCTGAGAATGTCTCCTGTATGCTTGTCGCGTATGACTGTCTGGCCCAGCTCGTCTATATCGACTACTTCATCTTCCTTGGGCTCTGGTTTCTCGATTCCGTATATTTGATCAACGTCTTTCAGGAACGCTTTCAAAGCGATCACCAACTTTTCATCCGCTGGTCCAGCCAGGAATTGCAGTGGTTTGATCGAATCTGGACGAAGAGGAACAGTCGAGTTAGGAATGATGTGAGGGACAAGGTTGCCTGCGGGGAGGTCATAGTAAGGAGTAGATGGGTCGCCATGGGTAGATGGCATGATGAACGGTACATCCTTGCTCGGAAGCCGGTGGGCAGAGTCCGTGTTACTCTCTTCGACGTCAATAGAGGTCTTGACAGGACCCGACAACGCCGAGTTCTTGACCACCTCCCGCAACTTGTTGACATAGTCGCTGCCGTAGTAGCCATGTTGCTCCCATATATCCAACAGTGTATCTAGTCGTCTATGGTGCTTGGGGTGCTTCTCTCGGTCGTAGGAAGCAGCGTAGCCCAGTAATTCCACAATGTACGGCTGTAATGAACCGGTCAAGGTGGAAAAGGCGGCAGTCGAATCCAAATGATACTTGGTATGATGAAACAGGTCATTCAGCAGGTATAGTATGTGCAACCTTTTCCTCTTCGTAGAAATGGGCCGGGTTTGCTGTGGCTTGGCTGGCGGTTGCTGCCTGTCTTCGCTGAACGAACCAGACAGCGCAACCAGGTATTTTGCCCAAACATTCACTCGATTTGACGATGAGACAACGTACTCGAGAAGCCATTCTTTGCAGGTCTAGCGGCCGCGCCGAGTCACAAATTTAGTATTGCAGTGTATATCGGTACTAAGGACTCGCAATCAAACCTGGATGTTTGCTGAGGAGCAATGCGATAGCGCCCTGTCGAATGAGGTATGGAATGTTGTGATCTCGTCGCGCGGGACGGACGTGGGATCTGGGCGTAAAAGCCCCGCAGAGAATGAGGCCTTCGCAATGGCAAGTTGATGAGAGGCCATTGCAGGCAGCAGTATCTCTTTTTGAGGGTGTTGTTGGGGTTCTTGATGTCAATTTGGCTACGGAGTTGGAAGCGGTTCGGGTTCCGCTTATCACACGTGATCACTTCTATTTCCGTACTATTCCCTTTCCATCTCCTACACATTAATCATACATGGAATCAAAATCTTTGTGCAGATTGACTTTGATGCATAACATCATGTAATGCAGGTCAGAGCATGGTTATCCTCGTTGCGTCATCTGTTTCCTTCTCCTTTCACCTCCTACACGTGGAAAAGAATACCTGACTAGGTATACAAACCCAGCAGCAGTCCCACAAAGCCAGGAGCTACTTAGATAGTTCCTGCGCCTACTTCTTCTCGGGATGCCTTTTCGATATCCACAACGCCTTATGTGGAGCGTACTTCTTGAGGGAAATCGCTATTGAGTAGGCGACATTGCAGATTTGATATTGTTGCATTGCGTTCGCCTCTCGAGCGGGTCTACAACAATAGCTTGACACGGCTCAGCATAAGAGGAAATCTCCGCTCTATTTTGCCTGTTGATCAATGTATCCCCAACGGGAAAGCGGGATTCTCGGCAGCCTATAGTAAACCCAACTATGAGCAGCTGCGAAATGTACTGTATTGCAGGGGGTCATTCTTCCAGCTAAGTGTCCAAAGTGACGTATACAGGAAATCTCTGTGAGCGTTGCGCTTGTGATCATAGGATATCAGCAAGGTAAAACGAACCAATTGCGGTAGTGCCGATTATGAATGATCACAGTGATGATCGGCAAATTGCAACTCCTTTAAAATCATATACCCTACGTGGTCTTGAAAGTGGATACTACTTGTAACCTTTAGCTTTGCCATGTGGCTCCCTCCTGAAGTGGGAGCTTATACACTGTATATGGCGGTTAAGCAAGAAATACCAGAAAGAGAATGTGACTTTCCAACTACCAAGGAGAGAATGTGAACAAGAGACTATCAGCTATGTTTTGGTTCATAGCGGATCCCATAATATGGCATTAATCTCTGTGAAACTCGCAAGGCTACGTTAAGTGTGCTAACAGCAGACTATCATTGGCACTGTGTCACTCGAAATGGGCAGGGGAGAGCATTGGAGTCTCCAGCTGTTAGATCTACATGACCATGCTGGGTGGCATCAGCATATTCAGGTCCCCAATTTTACTCCCGCTAAAATCCTGTGCTATTCGTTCTTGCGTGCAGTCGCGTTGAACTGATTGAAGATAATCCTAGGTTGAAACATGTGAAGATCAAGTATAGCCCTATATATCCCCTACGTATTTCCCTTTGAGGCTCCAACGGCTGGCTTCGGCTCTAATCCGACAGGAGCGGGTTATATTGGGGTTCATGGGCCGGTGGACATGGCTGTGCAAAAATTCTCAGCTACTAAAAGGATCTGGATAAGTTATGGGACAGGAGATACTAGTCGCACGGTCTAATGGCCCTATTGAACTAGTAACGTCTCACTAATAACGGGAAAAGCTTGGCACTTTAACCGCTCCACTGGACCCTGGCTATTGGGATTACCCTTTCCGTTATATCGCGAATCCTACAATGCATGTCTTGAATGTATACCTCTTGGCATACTCCTGTCCGTCTTCTTTAATTATAAAAAAATCTTTTTTGTGGCGGGTAGCGGAAACAAGTTGAGGAGATGATGGCATTCATACTGAACCGTTGATTGATTTGCCTGCTCAAACAAGAACGCATTCACATATATTACTGGCTACGCCTCCAACGCAGTGAGCCACGAGTTACTACTGAGTAGAGAGCTCGAATTGAGGCTGATCTCATCGGAAACTTCTCTCGGAAAAGACAAGAACGCACAGGGGTCGTTAGGAACACTACTATTCTGGCTACTTTAGCGTTGCCGCTTAGTCTCTGAACTACCTATGTAGTATGAACGGCCGAAGCATCCGTTGTCCTGAATCAAAAACATGCCAAGGATTAGTCCACACGCTATCGGAGAGAACCACTGAACAGTCATCACACCGTGTGAGCTACGGATAGGGGATCTGAGTAGAACTACATGAAAGGGGAAGATTTCTGTTTTGGGGAACTAGACGACGCTTAGCTCCTCTTATAGCTGCGAGTGCCTCTCGGGCATTATGTTCAGCACGCAAAGATTCATCTGTACAGCTGGTCCCAGCTATACTGATGCTGTTCCTGTCAGCTTGAGTATTGTAGCCATAACCGCCGCTGCGACGCTGATTTAAGACCGCCAGGATGACAAACTTTCTTCGTTTTTGGCTCTCTTTCAGCCTTTTGGTCACCCTTTCGCTTCAGCAAAGCGCGCCCTTGGTATTCCGCGATTTCGAATCACCTAAAATAGCTGGAAAGCAACTCCTAGTGAGAGGTGCACGATATCACAATGAGTCGCACCATGTTCATCTGGAACCTCAAAGGAAAGATTCTTTCCATTGGACTGGTAAGTTTATTTGTTCAGCGACCAAGATTAAAATAATTCAGGGGGTCTCTCAACTTCTAACCTCTACAACAGCTTCCCAAAACGGACAGCCCGCTTTCGCCGAATTTGCTGTAGAAACCGATGATGACACAAGCGTTGTGTCTATGGAAAGATTCAAATCTTTGCTGAAGTCAGTTCATTGTACCAATACTAGTATGGCTGTCAACTTCAAAAACCAGAAGTCATTCGAATACACCAAGCGTGCATGGAACTGGGTCAATGACATTGAACGAAACACCCTTATTGTGGTCGCCGGAACTGGTCAGTGTGGATGGAATACACATAGAGTACCCTTTGCCGTGTCAAAAATTGAGTTTGACGACCACACCAAAACTGCAAATTTGCAGGCTCGACGATCAGAATGGAAGGATGTTTTCCATTCCTTTGAGCTTTCAGTGGGCAGAGTGGCTAAAGAAGAAGTGCACGATGCATGTGTCGCGCCGCAGCACACAAAAAGAAAAGAGCACCAGAGAACCATGACCATGAGTTTTGATCATCCGTGGAATCTTCCTCAAAAGGACTTTTCTACTCCTGAAGACGCCTTCTCTTTAACTTTGTCGTGCGATCAGTGTGGCACCAAAGGAAGCTTCGAACTTGGTTTCTACCTTAGGAACGAAAACCATATACCCAAGGCCGCAACATTCACGCTTACACCTCACGGCGTGTCTGCAAGAATAGGGCCCAAATTGACATTAAGTGGAGACTTGACCGAAGAATACTCTCAGCAGTTCGACCTTGCGAAAATACCAATATACGGGTATTCGATCCCTGGTGTCTTAGATCTGGGGCCGGAAATTGTCTTTAGCTTTGGTATCAGCGTGGGTCCGGTCGCTGGTTCTGCGTCTGTTTCCTCGGGGATAGACATCAGCCTTCTGGACTCTGCAGAGCTCAAAATTGACCTTCTCTCACCTCATGTAGTGCACTCAGGGTGGACCCCCCAAGTTCGTACTGAACCGGTGAAGGTAGATGCTCAGATTGAAGCCGGCATCAATATCCATGCCAAAGCTGCGATCCAATTAGCCGCTGAGGCTCTTGGTATGTATAGCTGATATCATTCATCAAGATAAATACTGACCGAGATAGGCCATGGATTTGCAGCAGGAATCAACTTGAAGCCTGTTCTAGGGGCTACATTATCTCTCTCTCAGTGTGAGTCGTCGCCGTGTTTGATTCTCTTCACGTTGGCTGACAGATATAGCAACCGCTGGGGTCTGCGCGAAAGATAAAGAACACCATGTTTTTGGTGTCAATGTGGCTCCCTCGGCTGGAGTTAGTCTTAACGCGGAGATAACGAGAGCCAGTGACAAGGGGAATCCATTGGCAAAGCTCACGATTGCTGTAAGTTGTACACATGCACGAGGCATTGCTAAGATTGCTAACAATTAGTAGGATCTGAAGGAGGCCATACCAGACGCGTGTGTTGGTTTCGGTCCGATTGTTGCCAAAAGCAGCCTACCAGCCAAACGAGATTCAAGTGGGAGGGCGAGCAGCCAGTCCGATGCTGATTCCTTATCCACAGCATCTTCTTCTTCCCATGTTCGTCGCAGGCATCACAAGAGACATCATCATCACGGTAAATGGCATTGAATGCTTGCTTCGCATTGTGTCAATTATATCAGTGGAGACCAGAATCTTCTTCCTTTCTTTTCACACCTTCTTATCCTTCTCATATCTCGACTCTCGCTTTAATCCTATTTTCTTTTCGTGTACATATACCAATTTTTTTTGGAATAAGAATCACCACAAAGAACAAAAAAAAAAAAAAAAAAAAAAAAAAAAAAAAAAAAAAAACCTCCTGCCTTGTCACCGTGTCTATTGCGCAGTGGTACTTGTAATGACATTAGCTGTCTTTGATCGTCTCAGGCTGTCAGGCCCTTAAGCTTCCCCCTCGGCAAGGGTCCACTGGAGCTTGATTCCGTAGTGGTGTGATCGGTGGAGCACAGATCCATACTACGTAAGTGTACAGCAGCTCCCTGAAGTTCATGGCAGTTTGAGGGTGTCTGCTTTCTTCAACCCTGGTTCAGGTTTGCAACCTTTCTGGCTCACAGCGTCCGTTTTAACTTGACTCTAGTAGTTAGTTGAACAATTGAACCTGATGCGCCATCATAAAACCTCTGCCCTTTTTGTACAGCGTTTCTTTCTTTCTTCCCTCCCCCCCCCCCTCTTCAAGAATGATGACTTGAATATAGCTTTTCCCTGACATCTAGGTCGAGTCATAGATATGAGGTATAATATGGTCTATCCGCTGAGTTTTTGGATGTTTTCTCCATAGATATATATATATATATATATAGCTTCATGACAGATAGTATGGACTCCACGATAAGCACGTAGCATGGCGAGTTCTTCCGAAGGAGACAATTAAAGTAGTGGTCAAAGCGGAGCTCTACTTTTCACGATAATATTGATTTAAGGGGGGGGGGGGGCGAAGCGATACTATGCCCTACATTTCTTCTAGACCTTCGGCGGTCTACTATGTAAAGGTACCTGTGACTTTTTCCCGGAAACGGTCAAGCACATTTATGTATAACACTGTTGAAGGAATACTTCAAGTATTATACTCGGTTGCAGATTAATGAGCAGCTGAGGAAACAACTTCTGAACTATGAAGTTCTGCTCCTTGTGTTGATTGCCGCACGTGAAGAGTGAAATGCCTTAGAGGCTGCTTAACATTGGGAGTAGATCCACTACCTTAAGTTTTGCACTTAGCCCTTGAATCCAGCGGTTCGTTATCGGTTATCGTTGGTAAGCTCGAGGGTTAAAGGAGTTACATCTAGTGCTTTCCAGCATTGTGGGGCGAAGGGAAATCCCTACTGGTGAGGACCCTTTTGAAGCTACAGGGAGTTAGTTGAACGATCCAAACAATTAATCAGCTGGCTGACGAGTCATCCAATGTCTATTCCGTATACCGTACATCACGCCAGAACGAAGGCTTGGTCTAGCTTTCTCAGAATAGGGGTATGTTGGGCCTGAGAGATACCCAGCTTATCTTGGCATTGAAGCTTGGGAAACAATTTCAAGGTTAGTTGTTGACTCATTGATTGGGGAGTCATCAGGCAGACAAAAGGACTTCGGCGTCCGTAGAGCTGCGGCCTTCGGATGGGCAACTGCCGCCATCAGAGCACTTGATGACGAACCCGATGTCAGGTTCAACCGTTCAACATTTAGGCGCTGCAGGTATCGAATGATGAGACGGAAACGCAACTACCGCGATCACCGCCCGTGTTCCTGGACTCCATCGGCCCCGCAGTTGGATTTAATCGTCTGTCTTCGGAAGTGTCGCGACCATTTTTGCCCCTCCATGGCGTGAGTCTGCACATCACGGAATTCATTCACCGTTAGTTTACGTAGTGGCGGTAGCTTGTCCACCCCACTAGTTGAAGTCTCGAGAAAGAAATATTCTGGCTGCTTGTTATTATTTGGTGAGGGGTAAGGACTATGTCTCAGCCCTTTAGAGTGCAGTAGTATATATAGTGTACAATGTACATGTATACATACTTAATTAATACTCTGTAATTATTGTAAAGTGACTCTCGGGTTGCTCTTCCGACCCCCGATAAGACGCTGGGTATGGTAACATCCGTATCGTTGCCGTGTTCTGTTTCTTTCTTTACCCATGGCATCATTTCCTCGAGTGAAAGACCCCGCAGAAGAAAGTCCCCACTGGGTCGCAACAAATCGGCCCACTCGGCTCAGGTGCTCAAATCTATAGGGACTCAGTCAATACACCCATCATTGTATCACTCACCCTCTTATATAAGTAGTAGAAGAACCCCATCCCTTGTCCTTTCTCAGTCCTAATTAAAGTTGGATTTAAAATACTCGTGACCACTACCAAGACTGGTTTCTGTCTATCCCCCACTACCATCGAACATATCGGCGTTTGCTATTAGATCTAGAACTTCACAACTTCGCTACACCTATAACACACGACTAGTATACTAGTACCCTGCACTGCAAGATGGCTATCGCCGTTCGGTTCGTCCGCCCAACTATCCGCCATTTCTCTGTTCGCCGTCCGCAGCCAGACACTCGCACCTCTCGATTCGTCACCACTTCGTGTCTCTTCTCGGCGGTGGTGCTACCATTTGTTCCTCCAGCCCTGGAGAGCTCTCGCGCTAAAAATACAGACGGTCCCAATTGCAATAAGTATGTTCTCGACTTGCCCATACTCTGGTACACAGGAACTCGGTTGCTGATTGGCTGACCTTTTCTCCCTAGGCCACACCCGCCGCTCTGTTTCCATGCCCGTTAATATGTCGTCTCGGTTACCATCCCCGAAGGGGGAATCTGTCATCGGTACCTGACATGCATCGGGACATTTTCCGTATTATCACCAACCTTCTGATGTTACGACCTTTCTTTTTTCCCTTGGCTTTGTTATCACCATTCCGGGTGGACTTGCAATTGGTGGGCGTACTGGCGTTGATATTCATTACACCACAGTATGGAATCCGTTGTGTGAAGCGCATCTTCTGGGACGGAGTTTGCTGGCGTCGTGCTCTTTTTTACTTATCAGTATTACCCATTTCTAATTTTGTTCTCTTGGCGGGTCTGTATGATTGCGAACATCGGGGACCTGCATACCCTCTCTATCAGAGAAACGATGCATACATGCATCCTCACCACAGCGACCATGCCAACTCGATCGAAAACAAATAACCCATGCTCCCCTCTGGTAGGGCAGCGGAGTGATGGTGTTGCTGCAGTGCAGAAATGAACCATGACAGTTTTATGTACCTTACACAAGGGGCAATTTTGTCGAGTCTAATTCACTGGATGAATGTCCAAATGAAAACAACATTTTGATTCCCTAGCACAACCTGCAAAATATATACCACGAATCCCCGCAAACTTCGCAAGCTTTAAGAAGTCGAGCAGCTCGCAAAGTATATAATAGCACGATATGATACAAAGCCATAGCACACTCTCGACATGCGCATATGACGTTTTGCCATCTCTATTCTTCAGGGAAAAATTAATCCCCTCTACAAGCCCTTACGTATAAAAGTGAACGCGCTCAGCTGAATCGATTGCCTCGGGGAGGTCGGAACGGTTGAGCAGCCTCGTATTTTCCTTTCTCCAGCACCCGGTCTGCTTCGGATTCGGGCTCGTGACGAGTTGGGGCAGGATCGTGGCTGGCCTCTGCGCTTGGTGAGGCTACATCGTCTGCTGCGCTCTGGAACTGCGCCATGTTGGCCCGTTTCAAGCTAGGGGATTCGGACGGGGTCGGGACTTTCTCGTTGTAAGTCGACTGGCGTCGGTACTCGGCTTCCATCTGCGCGAGCTTCGATTTGCGCTTGTTCTCTGCTTCATATCGAGCAGCTCGGTCCGCATTAATCGATTTCTTAGCGAAATAATAGGCTCCGCCGCCAGCTGGTTATCGAAGTTAGTCGTGGAGTACTTGAGTGCAATTGCTTGTCGTGAGACATGGGGCGCTTGGGAGTCCTCTTACCGACGCAGAGAGTACCCCAGCCTACCCTGTGTGCCGACAGCAAGTCAGTAATCTACGTTCCATGTCGCCCGGAAATTGTGAAGCTTTGCAGGTGGTCTCCCGCTCACCAGGTAGATCGGATCTATAGATTTCCCAAAACACTGTCAGCAAGCCTTCGTGTCTCGTCTGTTTGCAGTTCTCATGGACCTACCGTATTCATTTTTTATTATATGTGCGGATACCGAGATTGGGCAAAAAACAATCCTCAATTGAAGAAAGTGAAGACGGAATGGAAACTACGTCAACACTCGGCCGAAGGTCGGCAAAGCTCGTTGCTGTGCCACCGACCAACCAGCCTCCACTTCCGCCTTCGCCACAGCTTTTTGCCTCAGGCTTTAACAACATCGGAGTAAAGTCATCGATCTCATCGGATTACATCTGATTTTCATCTCCTTCACCCTTCTCTTGCCCTACATCCCCTTCAGCCCCCTTATCGCTTCCGGCTTCTTTCAACTTTACATCAGCTGGAAGATACTGCTCGTATTACAAAAAAGGAACCTTTAGATTTGCTTGGAACTTTGCTGAGGCGCTGGTAGCCTCGGGGTATGCACACTCGTTTTGGCATAACATCGGCACAATAGACAATAGACATCGGTTTCAGGGGATTATAACACAATACAAAATAATGCCTATTAAGCGCAAGGCAACCGACAGTATGATTCCCACCCAGGGATCAGGTAGATGACAGGGCTGACCTTCGTTAGGCGGTCGGTCAAGTAGAGCTTCGAAGCGTGCGACCCCGGTACCTGACATCCAGGATGTCGATAGTAGCGATGAATTTTCCGAATACGACCCAAAGGAAGATAGCCTGAATGGTATTACAAGTGGACTTCTTGAAAAGTAACCACCTAGGTGCTGACTTACTTCAAGAGGTTGTCGACAAGTTCTCCCTCGAATCGTTCAGTAACAAGAAGAGCTCTGCCGTCCAGAAGCAAGATCCAAATTTCGGCTACAAGGACTTTTCGTCGCTCCCTCTGAAACCGGATCACGCAAACCGTCCGCTATGGATCGACCCTTTGAAAGGAACCATCACGTTGGAGAGCTTCTCGCCCTTGGCTCCTCAGGCGCAGGATTTCCTGACCACCATCGCCGAACCGCTGTCACGTCCGACCCATCTGCACGAATACAGGTTGACGGGAAACAGTTTGTATGCGGCTGTCTCGGTTGGTCTCCAGCCTCAGGATATCATCAACTTCCTTGACCGGTTGTCGAAGACGCCCCTCCCGGATACAATTAAATCCTTCATCATCGATTTTACGAAGTCATACGGAAAGATCAAGGTCGTGTTGAAACATAATCGCTTCTTCGTGGAAAGTACCGATCCATCCATGTTGCAGATGCTTCTGCAGGATGAAGTCATTGGGGCTCAGAGAGTTCAGGGCGGGTCGGCCGGTATCATCCAGCAAGCTGCTCCAAAGATGGGTGGACTTGTTATCCCTGGTACCAAGGATGCAGCAGGAGTGAAGCAGAGTACGGACCAGCAGCAACCGGCAGATGATAACCAAGGAGAGAAGCGCCAGGAGGATGATTTACTTTTGGCCATTCGCGATGAAGATGATGATGAAGAGCAAGCTCAGGTTCACAGCTTTGAAATTCCGAATGAAGCAGTGGAACCTGTTAAGGCCCGCTGCCAGGCAATGGGGTGTCCAGCATTAGAAGAGTATGACTTTCGGAACGACGAAATCAATCCCACTTTGGATATCGACTTGAAGCCGCAAGCTCGAATTCGAAGTTATCAGGAGAAGAGCTTGAGTAAGATGTTCGGTAACGGACGTGCTAAGAGTGGTATCATTGTCCTTCCTTGTGGTGCCGGAAAGACCCTAGTCGGTATCACGGCTGCTTGCACTATCAAGAAGGGCACAATAATTCTTTGTACTAGCTCCATGTCTGTGGTCCAATGGAGAAATGAGTTCCTGCGGTGGTCGAATATTGACCCAGGTGATATTGCTGTTTTCACCTCTGACAACAAGGAGAAGTTCCGCAGATCGACCGGTATCATTGTTTCGACATATTCAATGGTTTCCCAAACAAGAGCCCGGTCTCATGACGCACAGAAAATGATGGACTGGATTCAATCGCGTGAATGGGGTCTAATGATTCTTGATGAGGTGCACGTGGTGCCTGCATCTATGTTCCGTAAAGTTACATCGGCTATCGCGACCCAAAGCAAGCTCGGGTTGACTGCTACTCTCTTGCGTGAAGATGACAAGATTAAAGATTTGAACTTTTTGATTGGTCCGAAGTTATACGAAGCGAACTGGATGGAACTTGCGGAGCAAGGGCACATTGCCAAGGTCCAATGCGCTGAGGTGTGGTGTCCTATGACTACGGAATTTTACTCGGAGTATATGAGAGAAAAATCGAGAAAGGCAGCTTTACTCTACATCATGAATCCACGGAAGTTTCAAGCTTGCCAATTCCTCATTGACTACCATGAAAAGCGTGGAGACAAGGTTATTGTGTTCTCTGATAATGTCTATGCTCTTGAGCGTTACGCGCTTAAGTTGAATAAGGCGTACATTTATGGTGGCACTCCCCAGAATGAGCGTATGCGGATTTTGGAGAACTTTCAGCACAACGAGCAAGTCAACACCATCTTCCTGTCGAAGATCGGAGACACATCCTTGGATTTGCCTGAGGCAACCTGTCTGATTCAGATTTCATCACACTACGGTTCCCGTCGTCAAGAAGCTCAACGGCTGGGCCGAATTCTGCGAGCTAAGCGTCGTAACGACGAGGGCTTCAATGCATTCTTCTACTCTCTTGTTTCAAAAGATACGGACGAGATGTTCTATTCTTCCAAACGACAAGCTTTCCTTGTCGACCAAGGCTACGCTTTCAAAGTTATCACCCATCTTCAAGGCATTGAAAATCTGGAGGGACTCGCTTACGCAACCCCTAGTGAACGACGCGAGCTTTTACAGGAGGTCATGCTGCAAAATGAAACGTCTGCGGATGTTGAAGCCGTAACTGATGACTTGTTCTCTGAACGTTCTGGTGGTCCAAGGGCTAAGAAGGGAGCCGTCAAACGCAGTGCAGCTACCCTTAGCGGCTTGGCCGGTGGAGAGGACATGGCATATATTGAGTACAACAAGAGCAGGAACAAGCAGCTGAAGGACAAAGTGGGACACCATCCACTGTTCCGCAAGATAGAGCGGGAGCGTCAGAAGAGGAAGAAGGAAATGGAGGAATTTGGCATGCATTGATTGAGATGCCAGCGCAGTTCAGATGGAAGCCAGTTTCGTTCATCAGATTGGTACTTTTTCTCCTGGTAATAGGGTTGCATTGGTCATATATCTGTTTGGAAAAGCAGTTTGCATCAAGTTACGAAGTATACATAATAAACATACTATAATTTGACAAATACCTTCCATATCCATGTATATGATAAGTTCTTACAAATGGCACTCAGCTGAATAGTTGGCATCGAACAATATCCCATGGACAAGACCTACCTCAGTGACAGGCTCAACAAGATTGAATTTGACCGACCGCAGCACCTAGGACCAAGTATATACACCCTGGGAATCCCATTCAAATCGAACAGAAAAGCTACTTGGGAGGCTACCGAGACAGCTACGCCTGTCCTCCGTTCCGCCCTTTCTTTTCATCCATATCAAATATACCCCGCACGAAAGCTGACAACAGCGATGATTCCCTTGCACCAAGCCTGGTTTCTATAGCCGTTAGTTCGCCCTGGCTAGAATGTACTTCAAGGGTAGGTAGTATACCGACAGGTTTACAGCGGGACAATGGTGCCGACGGTGGGACTGGGAGTAGGAGTCACAGCGGCACTGGAACTGGCAGTGCTGGCACTAGGACTAGCACTGGCTTCAGCGCTGACTTTGCCGTGGGGTCTGTTGAAGATGTTGAGAATGCCTCCCATCCAGTCGGGGTTGATGGCGGCCGGGGCCGGAGCGGGGGCAGCGAGGGTGCTGGTTGCGAAGATGGTGATTGCGAGGGTGAAGAAGCGCATTGTTGCAGTATATTGAGGTTGAATGAGTGGATTGGGTGAAAGTTGTGAGTGAGTGTAGGGTTTTGGAAAGAAAAGGTTATAAAGAAAGAATGACTGGATAGCTTGTTGGCTACTAGTGTCTTCTTGTGGTAGGCCTTGAGTTCTTATATGCTCTATCTTAGTTTATTATTGAAAGGACTGTGCTAATCAATACTGGAGTAAGCAAAAAGGGCTCGCTGTCATTTAGGTCTATAAACAAGAAACACGATAGTAGATCATAGTAATAGTCTCTTCATGCTAAACATGCATATCCATCTTAGTCTTTCCCAGGTAGAATAGTTTCGTCATACTACATGCGTTATCCTCACTCCTCAGGAGGAATAGTAGCAGAATTAAGATGCATGCCAAAGCGAGCTTCTCGATCGAAAGCCTATAAACCGGACCCTTAGACCCACAGACCGTCGATAAATGAATCCTCCGATGTTTGAACAGAAGTCGAGCCAAGACACGTTGACGACAGCTAGCCTTCCGACCATCTTTATCATCTACCTGATACACTCGGCCGCAATAGTTTCTCACACACTAGTCTTCAAGTTTCAGTCGAAATCTCCCGAGGTTATTCAAGACATACACCGGTCTGAGGACCGGTATGCCCCTCTTGTCGGATGGTTTGGGGGTAAACTTCGGTGGTATTGTGTAGCTGGGTCGTAATCTTCATATTTGGCCGTTGAAATGGATCAAGGGTCCCACATTCTATCTTGGGGCAAATCCAAGCATTTTACCCCTGGTCTAGTGCTGCAGAGTCTTTAGCCTAATCGATGTGGGTTCTTTCATAATTACCTAACTATGGTCATTGAGCTGGAGACTCCAGGATTCGTTGGTCTTGGGAACGGGTCTTGGGTTAAAGGGACACGGTTGATAACTGATGGATACCATGATTGACATCTCTTTCTGCACCTTTTCCTGAAGGGTGAACTCTGTGACTAGAAGATCTTAGTACTTGCCTATTACTGTCCTCTGAGGCACAGTACCCACTATCCAGGAAAGGTCGTTATGACGGTGTCATCTTATGAACGAGTTCTTGGCTTGTTTGCGTTATTCTGACTACTCAAAGTCCAAATACACAGGGAAACCACCTCCCCTCTTAGAGCACATTTTCTTTTCTGGCTGATTTGTCCTCTCTACTAGATGAATTGAACTATGACAGGTTTCTGCCATTCGGAGAAGCGGGGCTTGCTAAAGGGCTACTGCTTAAGACTCTATATCCTTATCCCCTTACCCTCATCCCGGACTCAATGGTCAACTAGGATAACAATATGACCGAGTGGACAGTCCAAGGCCGGTGTCATTACAGTTCATACTACAGAGAGCTTGTTAGAGCTTCTTCTTTCCTTGCGTGGATCTCAATGGGGCGATAAAGTATAAATAACCTGGGAATTTTCCTAGTTACAATGACATATTCCCTCTGAGAATACAAATTCCCAGCTAAACCCTAAATAATACCTAAAGGTACCGATAACCGAGGGAGAAAGCTAGGGTGACCCGAGAATCAGCTGAAGCTCGTTAGATGACAACGTTTGCATTGGGAAGCTGAAGGGAATTAGAGACCGCCAAAGGGACCAACCTCAGTGTGTTCACAGAGTTCTTAGTAAGAAACACAGCGTCCTTCGGCCGGGTTTCTGTCTAGATAGCAATACAAGAAGGTACAGCACCGTTGGCATCCCTCCCAGGTGCAGCAGTAGCTATCGAGACCAATACATGTAGGGTGAACTTGTCTTGATTAGTTAGGGCTCAGTTGCTACAGAGCATGTCTACATACAAGGGTTGCCATACGGAAGGCCCATTCTTGATTGATAGACACTTATTGGGGCCCTCGGGGCTGCAAGGTATAGGGCGGGGAATTGGAGAAGTGCTAGATAGAGAAGCTTCATGATTGATGACTTTAAAGTTGGTATTGTTTGATTTAGGTGATAGTACTCGAAGTGGTAGACAGGTGAATGGAAGTTTTCTAGGAGAGAGAAAGAAGAGGGAAGAAAGTCAAAGGGGTCCGTTTATAATCGAAGCTCGTCAGCTTCGGGGGCGCCTCTGGATTGAAGTTGTTCGGCCACCGAGCTGGTCGTTGCTGGAAGATACATAAGGCTATCGAGCTCGTGAGCGAGGCGATCCTTGAAGTATCAGAGGAATCAACAGAGGAGAAATATGACTTGACTAGCTCAGGTGGTACGGATTTGCCCATTCTGTTATTATGCTGGGGAATTCCTGATAGAATGGTATTACAGGAGTATATTATAAGAACATTCATATGCGTACTAGGCTTGATATCAAAGAAAAGCGCTTCCAAGAGTCTTGATATTATCCGATTAGCTCCTAGTATGGCTAGTTGTCTTGATCAATAATTAAATGGAGCGCGTTAGAAAAGCGATTCACAACTACGAGACCACTTTGTACAGAACCTTTTGTGACCTTGAAATGTTCGAGACCGTTGGATTTGGTTGAAAGGTGAGAGCTGTTAATGTGTAAGCAGCCCGATCGAGAAGCGATCCAGACTCGGTTGTGATGTCCGGATTACTAAGTCCTTTTTCACTGCATGTTCAATGAGAAGCAACGAGACAAACAGCTAAAATACGAGAAATTGGTCAACCTTTCTTGAATGATTGGCCCTGGCCTGCATATGACGTCGCTCGGGCGTCGCGAAGCCCCGAAGCCCGACCTTGATCTGCACTTTAACTCACTAGGAGTAGTAGTACTGCCTGTCCCCGCATATTGGAACTAGGTATACTTAAATAAGCTTGCCATAAGACAAGGCTGCCTGGCCATCACTTCTGCCCAGCTTTCATGAATTTGCCGAGGAGGCTTCAAGCCATTCGTCCTCGGGGTTTCCGTTCTCAACGCTTAAGTTGCTATACTCCGGCTGTCCAACATTTGCGGCGCATCTCATTCTCGTCGCTATTCAGCACAATCGCTGCTAAATCTAACTATCGAGCAGCAGGGGTTCGCCTTGCCTCTTCCGAAACCACATACCGTGTCAACGCTCTACGAAATCCAATGGCCACGGCACGGAAGATTGAGCTGTCCACATCTGACTCCGGTGTCTACTCCGCTGGGGTTAGAGAGGACGCTGCTCGAGCTGCTAGCGAAGTCTTGCAGGAGAATCTAGAGAAGCACCATATTTACTTTAACGATTCCGGATTCCACAGTATGTTCGATTTGATACCTCATATTTATCAGTGGTGAAAGATCTCCATGCTAATGTAGCAGACCACATCGTCCACCATATTTTAACCATGTTTGCCCTCGGGGCTTCCCCGGATGAGATTAAGGCTGCGTTTGAAAGAAATAAGAGTTACCAGAGGCCTGCTTTACCGGCCAATGACAGTGTGGTTCAGTCCTTGTATGACCAGGCTCGATTCAAAGAATGCCTTGGCAAACGAAACAATTACCCCAATTTCTTGGAATATTTCCAACGTGAGATTGAAACGAAAGGTGTCGAGAACGTGGTTAACCAATACATTTTCGCCGGGGATGATCTCGCGGAAGATATGCTCGTAAGATTGTTTGGAGGTGAGTGCATGCATATCTCAGTCTAGTTGGCAGCATTCCGTATCTATAGGACTTACTTGTGTTGCAATGCTCTAGGTCTCATTCATCCACTCATCCACTTGGGGTTCGGGATTGAGTTCAATCAGCCTGCCATCGTAGCAGAGGCCCTTGCCCAAGCTGCTACTCATGAGGACTGGACTGGCCCAATGTTTCTCTTACCCGCCGAAAAAGCAGCGGGGGGCATTGGCAAACCTGGAAAGAAGACATTGCTGCAAATCCTGGAGGAAATCCGCAACAATGAGAAATTAGCGAATTCCGCGCATTGGGACGATGAGAATAGGATGAGGGACGGCGTCCTTGTACGAGCACCCGATGAAATGATCAAGCATGCTGCAGAATTCACCATCTCCGAGGATCAAATAGAAGAAAAGCTTGTCGAAATAGTCGACACGGTTGGTAAGTACTTACGAAGCCAGCGTCTACATTAGCGGGTACTGATTGTAACGACATTTCAGCCTACTTCACAGCTACTGCTCAACGACCATCCAAGCAGGTTAAGTTTGACTTCTTCTATATACATGGCATGAATGCGACGATATTTCTCACCAAGTTCATCTCACTTCCGTGGCTAGAGGTGCGCTCCAAGCTACGTCTCCTCGAATGGAAAGGACGATTGAACCTATTGCTATATGTATCTCGCAATACACCCGAGCTGTATCTCAGTGATGTGACTGAGTATCAGGCTTCGAGGACATGGGAGGATATTTTCGCATATGCCAACGCACATCCAAGAGATGATGGACATATTGGTAAATTGGTAAGAGCTGTAGCGAACGGAGAGAGAGTCTGCCGTCCATACGAGGCCAAAGCCAACGATTTGGGATTGACGATCACCGGCGATATGTGGCTGAAGATCGGGAATATGGGTGAGTCGAAGTTGAAACCCGTGCCTTGCAACCTTAGCTGACGACGGATATAGTGATGGATTCAACTTCCGATGAACATTCCGTGTGGGTCCGTTCAACCGGGTTCGATGGAGCGTGGGAGGAATTTGAAGACCGCTCCCGTCTGTGACCGTCTTTGACCGTATGTAGCTCTTGTATGTCTGTATGTGTCATGTCATGTCATGTAGTCAGTCCAACAATTAATGTATATTTCGGTGAGCGAACGTTGTACATACCGAGTACGGAGTAGCCGTCTCTTAAGTCAGCAGACCTACCCGCCCTTCGGCGTGTTGGTTTGCCTTACCTTAACGCCCATGTCAACACAAAATTTAAAGTTATTCAGATTTCTATACAATATCGCCTTGAGTATTTATTTAAAAAAGTAATCTAGAACCTTTTTTATCTATTTAACTAGTCTTTATACTAGACAGATTCTCTATATCTTTCTATTATAGTAATTTATTATATTCTAAAGTTCCCGCTTTTCTAATCTATTTAAGATTCTATAGTCTTTCTATCTCTATATAATTAATAATATAGCGTTTTATATTATATATAGTTAATAGTCTATTATACCAGACCCTTCTCTATAATTTCTATCTATTTTAAGACTTTTAATATCGAAGATATTATTATAGATTATTTTTAAGTTAAGCGACTAATTTAATAGTTTCTAGCAAGCTCTAGAATATATGGTTTAGACGTTGTATAAAGCTTTAATTAAATTCTAGATTACTATTAATAAAGCTTTAGGCTTTACTAATACTTCAACAAAAATCTTATATTATAGATAATAGTAATAAGCTTAAAAATAATAGTAATGGTATTATAATTATTTAAAGCTTTAAAGCTAATTCTAAAGCCTTATTTAAAGATTTAAAAACTAGCTCTAAATTTAAAAAATATATATTTTATTTTTTAAAAATATACTAGATTATATATTATTTAAAAGTCTCTATACAAATAGAATAAATCTATTTTAAGAAATTACTCTTATTATCTATCTTAGCGTTTTTTAAAATAAGCTTATTATTTCGTTTATAATAGAAGTATTTATAGACCTAGAAAGATTATTTATTAAAAGACTATACAAGATATATTATATAAAAAGAAAAATAATAAGATATAATATAATACTATCTATAAAACTAAAGAAATTTATAGATAAAATAAGACTTGTAGCTATTAAAAAGTAATAATTAAACCTTATTTTTAGAGATACAGCACTTTATATAATAGTAAAAGTATTAAATCTAGTCAAGACTAATTTTATTTAAAATATAGCTCTTAGAAGATAGAGTTATTTAATATTTATAAGAAATATCTATATTATACTATCTCTCTAGATAATATACACCTTTAAATATAAAATATAAAAAAAAAATAAAACTATTTACTATAATATACTCTATTACAGAGATTAATTCCCCTATTTTTTTTAAATAGATTTTCTTTTACAACTCGTATAGATATTATAGTTATAACTTTTTAAAACTTTTTCTATTTTAGTTAAAAACCGATTTTATTAAAATTATATATATTTTTAAAAGAAATCTATTTAATAATAGACTCTAGATAATTATACTAGTATTGAAGAATATTTATTTTCTCTATATTAAAGCAATTCTTATCTTTTAGTTTTTATTAAATAAGCTAAAACTCGCTTAAGAGACGTTTAATAAAATAATATATCTAGTTTTTATTAACTATATAAAGTGGCCCGTCGATTATATTTTATTATAGTATCTAGTTAGTACTCTACTTAATTATTCCAGCTATAGAAGAATAATATAGATTATTAAATTAATAAATCTAATAAATTAGCGCCTTTTCTTATATATTATTAAGGATTTTAATTAAGATAGAATATATACTTTAAGTCGCTCGGTCTTAAATATATACTTAGAGTTAATAATAAAAAATATTAAATTAACGCGCTAACGCAAAAATATTTAGTTTTTTTTAGCTTTAAATAGCTATACAGATATCTAAGATTTATTTCTCAATATTAGAATAGAAATCAGGTATTGTAGTAGTAGATAAAATCTTTAAATAACTTTAAATTTTATATTAATATAGGATTTTGCGTTGAGATAAGGCAGACCAACACGCCGAAGGGCGGGTGGGTCTGCTGACTTAAGAGACGGCTAGTAGTCGAGGGAAAAAGCATTTGCCATGTTTGCAGCCATCACGTGGTGATTGTGGATGAGCAGGTGGGGCGATAAATCCCCAACAGCTTCATCGATCACCACGCTAACGCTTATTTTAGTCTCATACATTCCCCCATCCTCTTTCTTCCCTTTCCATCTGAAATCTCATCCTGATCGAAATCAACTGGAACCATTTGACCTGTCTCTTGTTCTGATCAGATTGTCCCCCTTCCGAGACCCTTCTGCTGGGGAGGAACCAGCCATGGCAGGCGACGACAATTCAAACCGCAATAGAGATTCTTCCGCCCAGAGCTCTCAACTATGGCCCGATGATGACAACCCGTTCGTTGCTTTCCGTCGCTTTGCCGACGAACAGATTTCCTCCATGTTACAGTCAGTAACGGGGCTGCCGTCTATGGTCACGGCCCCGCCACCCGATCATTGGTCTATTTTCTCAGACGACAGATACTACAAAGACGCGTATACTCGCCAAAGACGAAGCGGTGACGGCAACGAAGGAGACCATTATGCAGGCTCAGAAACTGGCGCATCAGCCGAGTCGACTGATAATCCACCATCGAAGTCGCGCTGGCCAGGATCAGATGATCCTTGGCAGTCCCATCGTACCAGAAGACAGACTCTGCCTCACGACTCCTTCGATATCGACTTCTTTTTCGATTCCTTTTTCGACAGGTTCTGGTTCGATGATCGTGTTTCTTCCCGTTTCTTCCATCCGTACAATAGGCCCCTGTTCTCGAGCATGATAAACGATGAATCTCCGGCCTGGCCTGTTACCTACCTCATGTTCAGCCCTTACTCCCCTCTGCATTTGGAGCGTCAGGCACAATATCGGTCCAGTCGTGAGCGTGGAGTATTCTCGTCTCTCATGTCTACTCTGAACCTTTCTGCTGAAAATGATCCCACAGAGCCCCAGTGGCGGGAGGCTTTTGAGGATCTTTTGCGACTTGAAAACGGAAAACCTATGCTTGACAGGGACCCTGCAGACATCAGCAAGAGGGAATCGGGGAAGGACTGGCTGCAGGGGCTGGTCAAACGTGGTAGTCTTGGGGATCGTTTCAAGTACATCTCTGGAACAGAAGGCCGACCATGGTCGACTATTACGTTCGATAGTCCAAAGAGCACAGAAGATGGCCGCAGTCTGGCTGAGGAGGAAGCCTCGACTAATAGCACAAAGGCGGAAATTAGTTGGGGTGACGCTGAGACTGAGTCAGTAACAGAGCTAGATATGTACGACCGTTTCCTTGCGGACATTGAAGCTCGTGAGCGGGAGTTTTTCAAGGATGCACACGAAAGCCCTCTCCTGCGCCTTCTTCTTGAAGATAGATACAGAACCCCAGATAACAGAGTATCATCACGGAAAGCAAACTGGGTTGAAGATACAGAAAGCAGCCTAGACCAGGTGTCTGGCGAACACCAGAAGACTGTTTCAGAGACAGACTCAAAACCGTCCACCAATACCTCTCCTGTGGAGACCAACCACTCGGTGGCGGAGAACAAACACTACGTCATATCCACCAAAACTTCAACAGAGCGTATCCGGCTTCCTGATGGATCGATTCAGACAAAGACCCTAAAGACTCAGCAGTTCGCAGATGGCCGGGAAGAGAGCAATGAATCTATCGAGGTGGTCAATCCTCTGCAGGTCAATCGGGAACCCACTAATCCGGAGGGAGCTCCGTCTGATGAAAAACCGAGCGGCTGGTTCTGGAAGGGTGAATAGGTCGAGAGATCTTAGATTTTCATCATTCCTTTCCTCTGATTATGCTTTCTTTCACACTACTCTCCTTTACTCACCCGCCTTTTATTCCTTTTCTATGTCTTGTCTGCTTAGCGCTGCGTTTTCCCAGTTGGCGTCTTATGAACTGTTCCTATTCCAATTTCCCACATAACCTTTTTCAAAATAACTCCCCTAGCAAACATTATGCTAGTCTCATATATTCAACTCTTATGCCGTGTACTGGTTACCTGGCTATGCTAAGTGGTCTTTTCAAGGGGCAATATCTTCCAGATCTTACACATCTCAACTAATGTTCCATGGCATGTATCTCTTAGTATTTATTCCTTAAAAACACACATGACCGCGTTCAGATTACTGGTAGCTAAGCTAAATCCATCTAGTCTGCCTTGACGTTCTTCTTCTGTGCTTTTCCAGCAGTCCACCCTTTTGATTCCCAGTACTTGACACTGTCTTCCATCTTCTTGTATGCCCATGTAAAAGAGGGGTCTAGTGGCGCATTAGCAGGCTTTAGAAATTGTCAACTCAACTGCCCAAGACTACTTACACAAGAACTGTCGGAGGTCATGCCTGTTATCATCAGGAGAGTACTGTTCCGCATGATAACTAGGGGTAAGTACGGTCATCTTATGACGGTTAATGGCATAATTGTAGAAGAAATGACGGGTTTTCTCATATATCTCGCGCGGGCTGTACTCATTACCCCACACATGGAGCAATCTTTCGTACATGGACCAAGGTCCTAGTTTCGCGATCTTACGCAGGTAGCCGAAAGTGGACAACTCAGCGTACGTTACACCCATGTCCGCTTCGTCTGACTGGACGTACGTGGATGTTATCGGTTCCAGCTCGGCAGTTGGGGTGGCATTCAGGAATTCGTGAAGAATAGGCAATTCAAACGAATCCCGAGACCAGGCGATGAATTTCTTCAAGTCGACTTTGCTGATAGAGCCAATTGGGTTCAACTAGTTTAGGTTTTACTGTTAGCATCAAATTGCCCCGTATGAAGAGCGCCAGGCAAGAGAAAGGGCTAAGGCATACATCTGCGCTACTGGCATCGTATTTAGTTAAATAGCCACGCAAACTGTGTATTCCGGTCAGTATTGAACAAATCCTATACATGAGTACTTGGGGCTAAAGGGGTGAAGTTGTATATACCATTCTGCTGACAGTTAGCGAAATCCAGTATGTTTAGGAGAGACCACTTACCATCTACATTTGATGATGCCAGGACAAGCAGTCCGCCTCCACCTGGTCGCTGCCGGACTGTAGGAAGCAAGGATGCAAACAAGTACGAAAGCACCATTCTTAAGCGGGCTTGAACGTTCTGTAGCGCTTGATTTTCTGCCCGACTACCACCATGAACCTTGAACTTAGGCTGGAAGTTGGTAACCATCGTGAACAAATTCGTCAAGGAAGTCACAACTGTATCAAAGTTGAAGTCGACATGATAAGATCCAATGTCGGTTGAAAGCCTCTTTGACCGGTCCCTTGTCTCCTTACTGGAATTTTGGGTGCCCATATAGCTGGTGTGGAAGATGCGGCTAAGAGAGAATTAGCATGCTTGGTTAGAGGCTAGAAGTTCGGCAAGTCCAGTCTTACTTGCACACTTCTTGACTCGTAGTAGGAAGCCAGGTGGAATCCGCAGGCTCAGCGCACAGCCTGCGGACATCTTTGATAACCTGCTCATTTCCTTCTGACACTGCCTTGATGACTTCTCTACACATCGAATGTACAATAATGGCAGTAGCACAACTGTCAATACCACCACTGAGCGGAAGGAAGAATCCAGCGGCACCACTCCTTCGGAGGTAATCCCAAAGCCAACAAGCTGGACCGAGTGCAACTTCTTCTTCAGGAGCGTGGTAGCGGGGCGCAATGGCCTCAGATGGGGCAAGGCCGGGATCAGCTTCTTCGTTTTGACGAGAGAGCCTCATATCGAGGTCAAGACGAACAAATGGTGTTTGTTTGCTGGCTTGCATACCACGACTAGCACTAGAACGATACGTCCGGACCTATACGAAGTTAGCTTTTGGCTACAAGAGCCAGAACTTTGGGGACCGGACTTCTTCTATATCGACTGTAGCCGTAACAACCTCGACATCATTCAAGGAAAATTGAGACCCCTGGGCCACAATATTGCCATTGACGACGATCATTGCGCAGCCATCGTAATACAGTCTATCACCATCGCAGCCTTGCTGGTTCGCATATAGATAAATGCCTCCACTCTAAAAGGCCGTCAGCCTACGGAATTAATACTATCTTTGTGGGTAACTTCACCAGTTTCGTAGCCTGCGTAACCAAGTTGATACGGGTGTCAAGCTTCCTTAACTCGTGATGGCTTCCTGACGAATTGGAAATGATCTCCACACCTATCGGAGAGGTCAGTGGTCTCTACCAGAATAGAGCTACATCTTGCAATGATGGCCATACCGGCAAGACCATAAGGAATATGAGGCCTACATATATGTTAGCATGATAGTCACAATTACGTAGTTGAAGTGCGTACCCATTAGGAGTGAATAGCTCTTCGCATGTCTCTAAACCTAGACAAGTATCTCTTGTGCTGATGACTGCGTCTCCGAAAGGAACTTTATACTGGCCTGTTATTTTACCAACGATTGATTCAAGATAGTAATCTTCAATCTCTTGGGGGCGCTGCCATGGAGTAAAATACCGCATTTCTCTATAGTTTCCATCTGATTAACTCACAAACGTTAGCAAAGAACAAGACGAACTGTGTTGGGATAAGGTATGAACAAACCATTCGCAAGCCACATCTTCGGGCGAATCAGAATGATCTTGCGGTTATAAAAGATCACGCTTGGAAATATTAGCAAGACCCTGTTTACAAGTTGAAAATCACCCACCGGCAATTGTATCGCACATTCCTATGCCGAACAGGCATACCTACGTCCACCACAATGTCTTGACAGTCAGCGTGGTCAATGATACGAGCCAGCATCTCCCACGAATGGAGGAACGTATCGCCCTCGAGGAATCCATCAAGAACACCATATCCTAAATAAACGTATCAATGAATCGAACTTTGTAGTCATGGTCAATATTCATGTTACCGGTGATTTCTAGTTCAGGACCGACGCGTAGAGTAGCTCCAGCTTTCTTAGCCTGACGGATACTCTCAATAATTCGTTCGCAGTTGCCTTCAAAATCAAGGGCCCATTGGTTAAGGGAGCTGACAGGTAAGACAAATTAGCGCAACCTTGTAAGTAGATGGCGCAAGGAATTGCTCGAATGTAGTACCTACCATGTTGCAAGAGTGACAAGGTGGCCCATGTTGAATGAATGGGGACAATCTCAATTAGTGACCAATTTCCGATCTCTAGATCCCGAACCCGTATCTTGTCAGCAAATCGTTCAAAGCGCACACAAGAGACAAGTTCATGCGCGCTTTCCCGGCGATAAGAATTGAATTGGAGATGGACGACAATGATGCAGGTCACGTGTGTGGGGAGCTTCCCCCTCGTACCCCGCTGTGGTTTTTGTATTACCGGAGCATTCATAGTAAAGATCTCTGAAATGCATGCGGTGATAGTATCCGGAATACGTCATTTGCCGGCGTGTTGATCCTCGGATAAGTTATGAGAAGCAGCTGATTAATCACTGGTTATCAGGGCGTCTACATTTGCGCTTGCGATTTCTACTCTGCTTGCCCCCTCTTTTGGCATTCTACATAGTTACCGGTATAGATTTTTCACCCCAATCCGCTCACTGATCTGATTCGTGCATAAGATTCATTATGACCAGTCACCCCCAGATTCCAACTCCTGCCCATACGCAAGCTGAGTCAATGCTCTCTCGACAATTTGGGAGAGAAACCGTAAATTACTTCTCCAGTAGGCCACCGGCTCTGACTAAACAGTCCGTTTCGATACTAATATTACTAGGCTCGCCTCTAAATCGGCTCTCGTTCCTACGGACCGAGCATGCTTTCCTTTCGGCAGCTATCAAACATCCTTCCACCCGCTTCGTACTTCTGAAGGACCTTGCACCCCTTACAAAGTCTCCTTCGGAATTGTATTATGCTCACTATACTGAAGTCGAAAAGCTTGTTCCTGAGACGATTTATGATAAGACAGAAGAGGAGACAATCAAGGAATATGACTCACGGAAAACCACCGCGCAGCTAATCTTCCTTGGACTGGACGAGAGCCGTAAGCAAGATGGGCTCGCTTGGAAGATCTATACCGGTGCACCTTTCTTTGCTCTTGACGTAACCCCAAAGGGGGATGAAGAGCAACAGACCAATTCCAAAGCTGTGATTAGCGCCATGGAGGAAAAGGGGTTGAGCTTCTTCCAGTCGAGAGTGGTCATGACCTTTTCAGCTGACGAAGGTAAGCTTTGCTGAAATCTAGAGAGCAGACTTCGTTTACTCACCGCATCCAAGCTGCCATTTATGCCCAGTCCCGCGCTCTCATGGATTGGAATAACCGTAATAGCTTCTGTGGCACTTGCGGCCATCCGACGCTCTCTGTAAATTCCGGTACCAAGCGTGCCTGTCCACCTACAGACGTTGCCCGTGTCGCGGAGGGAAAACCAGCCGAACGACCTGCCTGCAACACGCGCACTACTCTTTCCAATCTCTCCTTTCCACGTACCGATCCAACAATCATTGTGGCCGTTCTTTCAACCGATGCCAAGCGGGTTCTGCTTGGTCGCTCAAAACGCTATCCGCCCAACTGGTATTCAACCCTTGCCGGTTTCATTGAACCAGCAGAGTCGGTTGAAGACGCTGTCCGGAGGGAGGTGTGGGAAGAGGCGGGTGTCACTCTTTCCCGTGTCATTATTCACTCATCTCAACCTTGGCCCTACCCAGCAAATCTCATGATTGGAGCAATCGCACAGGTTAGTGATCCTGCTCATGAAACGATCAACCTAAGCCACGATCCTGAGCTGGAAGATGCGAAATGGTTTGACGTCGAGGAAGTCGAGGAGGCTTTGAGAATAGGTGTAAGTGCGCTGGGTGATAAGGCTGGTCCGGAGTACAAAGAGGGAGGGTTGAGACTTCCGCCGCCAACTGCTATCGCGAATCAACTGATCAGAGCAGCTATCAACATGGATCTCTTGGCAGGAGACAAGACTTCAAAAATGTAGACGTTAAGTTCTTTAAGCTTCCGCAGCCTGTCTGGTTTGCGTTTTGAATATCATAGACTACAGCATAGAGAGACTTGCTTCAAATGTGATGATTGGTGAGTACCATCTTCTTGGGGCCATGCAAAGATCGTAGACAAAAATTGTGTCGTTCATTTTTCAGTCCAAGACCTAGACTGGTGAACTCGTCATGAAGGCTTATATACAAAAATCAAAAATAAAGAGTCAAACAACCCATCGAGTGTGAAGGATCTAATCTGGTACCCAAGTTTTCCTCACAAATTGGCATAAACGGTTCCGTCTCGCAGTTCGTGTATACTCTCTTTTCCAGACGGTGAGCCAACCTCGGTGTATCTCCTTCCATCTCTCAACTCATGAATTGTTATTCTCCGATGGGACTTTTTGCCCCGCCGCGAGCCCCGACTCGAGAAAGACGATTCTCCGCGTGCGTCGCGCAGTGTCGACTCGATGCTCCCTGAATCGCTAAGTGCAGCGCTGCTAGTGGGTGTCCCTTCTCTACTTTCCCTGTTTATGGAGGCTTGTAGCTGGTTATCTGCCACCATGGCCATACCAGTCTCTTGGTACCATTGGCGCAGATCAGTGGCGCAGGCTTCCTCTTCGCTCCCGTATTCAATTGGGGGGTCATGAGTCAGTGCTTTATCATCTAAGCCTTTGAAAACAGCCCAGGCACTGGTGTCAAGGCTGATAAGCATTATGGAGCGATTGAAACTCTTGACTCTGAAGTTGCGTAACAAGACAGCGTTCCCCTCTTCCACTGAGGGAAGTGCTACTTTGGAAGGTCGGAAAATCTGCGCATAGAGAGTGGTTCCAGCCATAGATTGATCAGTGAGTTGAAGGGTTAAGATAAAATCCTTCTTTCCTGATGCCGCTCGGAACACAGGTTGGACTTCCGACACAACAGATATGGTATCTACCAATGCATTGTAGTGATCGACAAGAGTGGCCAACGGAGCAAGATAGGAGAGTTGGCTGTGCAGGCCGGGATAATGGCGGTCTATTCCAATGAGGTGGACTTCGTCTAGATCTCCAACGGATTCATCATCTGAATAAAGCTCATCTGCTTGGGCTGGGTCTCCACTGAAAGACGCTGGCGTTCCCACATCTCCATCCGCAGAAAATTCCTCGAGTTCATGCTCTCCCTCCCGCTGGGGAGGGACGAGACGTGCTTCATGCTCAACGTCTTCAGCGACATTGAGATGTCGTTCCGCTGGCGCAATTGTCCCAATTTGAATCGCTGGTGGCATTTGGCCTTGGGATTGTACAGTTGTTTTTCTTTGTACGTGTTCAGATGTAGGAAGTATCCCAGTAGTAGTGAAATCCACAGAGGGTTGATCAACTTCTGCGAGTTGAGTATCCATTGGTATCAAATGCTGCAATTGCGGAGACTTTTCTGAAACAGCCTCACGGGAATCGTGCGATGCTTGTGAAGATGAAGTACCGTCAAGAAACAAACCTTGATCAATATCTTGAACAACCTCAGGTATCTTTGCGGGAACCTCAGGCCTAGGCTCAGCATAAATATAATCTGAACGATGCTCTTCTTCCACGTCTTTGTTTGCTTGTTCTTCAGCAAGGCCAATGTTTTGCAACTCCGGGTCGATCACTGTCTCAAATTCGTGTAAAGTAGTTCTAGAGTCGGAATGAGGATCTTGAGCGGATGCCATGGTACATGCGTGATAATCAAGATTTCTCTGCTCAGAATCATGAAATGGGGCCCTAATTGTATGTCCCAATTGGTAATGCTGAGGCGTTGGTTCATCAGTATCGGAACCCGCATCCCTAATATCCATGGGCTGTGATACTGACACCTGGCCCCTTTTGGTTTCGGGTTGTTCTTTCATTACTTCGTTGTCAGCTTGGTATTCCTCATGTGCATCAACCGAGTCCTCATCCACCTGCTCGCTCCTCGTACTTCCATTGTCAGAGAGCTCGTCTACAGCATGCCCGGCTCTTTGCTGTTCGCCATTCGCTCGTCCACGTTCATCCTCCATCATCTCTCCTCCAGTCTCATCTAACAGCTGCTCATCTTCCGAGTTTTCATCAGACCAATTTTCGTCCTCTTCATCCTCTGAGCTTTCTGAGTTATCTGAACGTCTTGATCTTAGGGAGCCCTCTTCGGAAGCAGATGTTTCAGGTTCGGATGACTCAATCTCCTGTGTACTGGCTTCATCTCTTGACGTGGTCATGGGGTAAGCCTGGGAAGCAGGCGTGGCTTCATCTTCGCTGTCACTGTCTAGAACGATGACTTCCGGGTGCACATTCTTCATGGCAGGTGGCTGGGTAGGCGTATCAATACTCATTTGGTCCGATACGATCTCAGATTCAGCACCATCACCGTATTCATCTTCGTACATATCCTCGGCTTCTTCGCCTTCTTCCTGTTCTCCGTCTTCCTCTTCTTCTTTTTCTTCTTCTTCTTCTTCTTCTTCTTCCTCCTCCTCCTCCTCTTCTTCGTACCATCCCTCTTCATCATCCCATTCAGCTTCTAAGTCGTCCCTTTCCATCTCCTCGTTGTCTGCATCTCCTTCCCTGTCTGTTTCTTTAATCCCTTGAGCTTGTTCTTCCTCCAGTTCTTCTTCCTCTTCTAGCTCTTCTTTAGATTCACCTTCACTTTCTTTCCTTTCCCATTTATTCTCTCCTTCATGAGCAACTCCCGTTGGATGCTCACGATCCGTTTCTGGGGTGTAGGTCTCGCTTTGAGTCGCCAAGTCATGATAGTGCCCCGATCTTTCCAGTGCCTCTGTATCCTCTTCTCCGCTTCCATCGGTGCCATATTCAACCACCTTGGCTACACCACTTGCCCGTGTGTCCCCAGGAACAAGACTTTTACTGGTACGTGTAAATCTATGGCCATTATCTTCCAGATTGTCCTCCTTAACCACTTCTTGCTCCTGATGGGTTTCTCCTTTGTCTTTTTCGGATTCAGCCTTCATCTGAGCTTCAATGCACGTCTCGTCAAGCTCAAATTCATTTCCTACTCTGTTAGGACTTCTCAACTGATCAGTATCTCCCAGATGTCCATCAAGTCTCCCCGTATCCTTCTCAGATATGTGCGGGGTAAATTGGTGGACTTGGGCAGGTTCAGCGGCTGCTTTCGAGTCTTCGTCAGGTAATAGCCCTTCTAACCCAGTATTAGCCATCGTATGTGGCTGGCTTGTAGCTTTGAGGGTAATCTTCGTGGAATTTGACTCCGATGTGAATTCGGGAACACCAATTGCGCGATCTTCTGTTCCTGAAGTAATGACTGTCTCTTTACATTCCGGTGTCTGCGAAGTATCCGGCTGCGCACCAGGTATTTCATTCTCTAAATCTGTCACCTCCCGGGATAAGGTTGTGGGTATCTGGCTGGTGTGAGAATGCGCCGTGGCTGCGGCTGGTGTGAAATATCCCTGTGGACTGTTTGACATAGTAACGAGCGGCGAAGGAACGGGGAGTCCGGGGGAGGGAATAGGGTGTAGCCGAGGAGTCTCTATCGGAAGGTGGCCAGAACAATTTAGAACACCCCGTTTGCGCGAGAACTCGGCTATTCCAGAAATACCATGTGGAGGAAGCCTTATCCCGTCTGCGGTCTGAGCGATATGTCGTTCCGGACTGGTCCTAGAAGATGCCAGCGAAGCATTTTCCATCGCAACATCAGCCTCCGAAGCTGGAACAGTAAGGGATACCTCCTCCGAGTCTATTCCAGTGTTTTTAATTTTAGTGGCATCCGGTGGCCTCTCCTCTGTTTCGGAGAGGCCGTCCGGGCCAGGCTCTGGTTCACTTCCCCAATCTTCATCGAAAATATGAGTCCAGTCCGGGACTTCGCCCCTTTCACCCGGGCTTTCGGGTTCGTCGATTACTCGCCACTCGCTGCTTCGCATGCTAAACCTAGGGCGTTTTCTTCCTTTTCCGGGAACAAACCCATCCTCCTCGGCGAATTGGTCCAACACTGAATCGGCCAGGCCTCCTAAGGCTGTGCGCGATCGCCCTAGAAAGGCTGGTGACTGCCATGAGCTCAACCCATCAATCAAAAGATTTCTATCAGAACGATCGTAGCCCTTGGCAATGGGGGTGGCCGGTGGCGCATCTGTAGTATCATTCGGTGAGGGGGTAGGAGGGTCAACTTTCACAGTCGACAAATGATTCAATGAGCGCCATATCTGGATATCTAGTCAGTGAGATCACCACATTTTCTTGAGAACTTCTCAGTCGCAGTACCTCGAGAAACACACGATCATCGAAGTGCATATCCCATGCCACGCTTCTGCCAGGGGTTCCAGGCGCTGTCACATTATCCGACAACCTTGCTCCATTCAGACTTAAATAAACAGAATCGCCGATTCCAATATGAGATTGAGCCACACTTTCTGCGATGTGCCCGTGGAAAACTGCCTTTACTTGTCCATTTGAGTGACGCAGGCGAAAGTCTGGCTCTGCTAATAAGAGACTGAGGGATTTTGTCGATGATGAATAAGGCCACAAAAGAGTAACGGATGCATGGATAGAGCTCTCGGAGAAGTGTTCAAGTGATGGAGAAAGCTGCGCGATAGGGATGCGACTCGCACGTAAGGGCTCGGAGGTTGGAAACTGCTCGTTAGCATCCATCACTGCAGCTGCTAATGGATTTACACCTTTGGTATAGCATCACTGATGACTACTGCATTGCCTGCAACCAATGCTAAGTGACCTGACAGATGTGTGTTCGCAGTAAAGATAGAGGTAGTTTTGTTTAGCGATAGCTTGTGTTCAAAAGGCGGCAGGAGCAAAGCACGGGTGACTTCACCTGACAATCTGGAGCTTGCGGAACAGTATTGGAGCTGTAATATTACGTAGGGCGTTCATGGCCGCGGTAGTCATAGGAAGAGAAGTTTGTGTAATTCATGTAACCGCATGAACATAGTTACACAACTCAATAAGTCTTTGATTTTATGAAAAAAAAAAAAAAAAAAAAAAAAAAAAAAAAAAAAAAAAAAAAAAAAAAAAAAAATTTCTAAGCCGATCAATAAAAGTTTATGAATCATTGTGAAGAAATCTTATTTCCTTCCATTCCAAACCCTGGTTTATACCAAAGTTTACGATGTTATCCGAGGCCCCATGCTGTACAGTAACCTAAGGTGGTAAATGTTACTAGTAGTAGATCACGACATTGCCCGGCGGGGTGATTTAACTCCATAACAGAAAACAGATCATCTGATCACCAACTGAGCTACATCGAGTAACTAAAATCCTGACGCCAAACTTCATTGCTGTTAATGGACGTTCGGCATGACGATCTCAAAGCAAATCCGCCGGGTGGCTGTTATCGGTGCAGGGCCGTCAGGCCTATCTGCTGTGAAGTATGAAGCAAATCTTGAGTGCCATACTCACCCTGAGACTGTCTCACTCACGATTCATCAGGTATCTTCTTGCAGAGAAGGCTTTCACCAAGATTGATGTTTTTGAGAAGAGAAGTGCTGTCGGTGGGGTATGGAATTATACTCCACCAGCTCTCAAACAGAGCACATTGGTGCCTGTGCCGCAACTTGACCCGAACGAACCTGGCGATGAACCGATATGGCATCCCACAGCAGACATCCAGGGGCCACTAGAGCCAGCTTTTATATCGCCCATTTATAGTACATTAGATACCAACATTCCAAAGGAATTAATGGCCTACGGGGACAAGCCATTTCCCCCTGACGCCCAAGTATTGCCGAAGTACTCTACAGTGAAGGAGTATCTGGACGAGTACGCAGAAAATGTGCAAGACTATATTCACCTTGACACCCAAGTTGTGAATATCAAGTCTGGTGATTCCGGGGCAGATGCTTGGGCTGTAACAACGAAGAATTTGCGAACCGGGGTCGGCAGGACCGATACATATGATGCTGTGGTTGTGGCTAGTGGGCATTATGATGTTCCGTACACTCCAGATATACCGGGTATCAAAATCTGGAATGAGACTTATCCGGGCATTATTTCCCACGCCAAGTTGTATGACTCACCTGAACCTTTCCGCGGAAAGAAGGTGATCATTGTAGGAGGTTCTGCATCAGGAATCGATATTGGCAGCCAAATAAACAGACTGAGCCAGGGCGAAGTGCTCGCGTCCCAGCGAACAGAGTCATACTTGATGCCGTCCAACGCCACAGACAAGGATTATGTCCCAGAAATTGTGGAGTTCTTACCACCAACCGAATACAAAAGGGCGGTTCGCTTCGCTGATGGTAGGATTGAGAATGACATTGATGCAATTGTGTTCTGCACTGGCTACCTGTACTCTTTCCCCTTTCTATCGTCACTGGACCCTCCTGTTATTACGGATGGCCGGAGGGTGCTGAACACCTACCAACATCTGTTCTATATCCACAACCCCACGCTCGTTTTCCCTGTTCTGCCCCAGAGGGTAATACCTTTGCCCTTGTCCGAGAATCAGGCTGCTGTCTTCGCTCGTGTCTGGTCTGGACGACTTACTCTACCAGACGCAGCTGAAATGAAGGCCTGGGAGGATGACACTGTCATTAAAAAGGGGAATGGAACAGCATTCCACCTTCTACATTTTCCATTGGACGCGGACTATATGAATCTACTATACAAATGGGCAGGCAGTGCTGAACCGCGCCAAGGGTTGCCCGACAACGGAAACGGTAAACAAGGCAACTACTGGGGGGAGAGGGAGAGATGGATGCGACAGCTGTTTCCTGAGATAAGAAGAACGTTTATTGGAAAAGGAGATGAGCGACACAAATTCAAAAGCATCGAGCAGCTGGGCTACGATTTTGAGAAATTTAGAAAAGAGCAGGCACATCTCTGAAGTATAGACATTAGATACTAGATACACATTGGTTTTACATACACTGTATTTGTCGACAAAAGTCTGATACCAGGGGTGTCGCAGTCTACCTCCAGGGCATCATTAGAAATAGATGATGAATTTAAGGGCCATATCGAACTCATCTGCGTGATATAGTTAGATTGAGTATTCGGTACCGAGGAAAGAGTGAGCATCCGTCATAGTGGAGTTGGGCACTGATAAGATATCACGTGTCGGCGATCATCCGCGCAGCTATCCCCCGTCGTCCGAGTTCAGACCGAATTTCATACTCCCATTCACTTCTCCGGTTTCTTCATTGTTGCGCTTTGTGTCAGTTACGGCTCACCTCCACAAGCGTTTTATTTCCCAAATAGTCCCCACTTATATCTCTCTTTACTGCGCGCTTACTACATCATCTTCCCACCATGGATTGCTTTACTTCGGCGATGCTCTCGGGACGCGCATAATGTGGCGCAAGCGCAAGATCTCCTCTGCTGTATCAACACATTCATCAGATAAATATAGGAAAAAGAGGTACAAAAATACGCACCCCGTCATAACAAGTGACGAAGAAAACGACAACGAAAGTTCTGCTTTAGCCGAAGACGAATGGTATATCAACTGTATTCTTGACGAAACAGAATCTCAGTATCTTATTGATTGGGAGGGGCCTTGGTCACCTAGTTGGGTAAGCTGAGCACAGTCTAATACACCACCTCATATAGTTATAGGGGACTTCCTGGAAGGGGGTGTCATCTAACAGGCATCCAATAATCAGGAGCCAAAGGAACACGCCAACGACGCTGCAATTCAGGTCTGGGAGGAGAAAAGGAGACACCGCCAGTCCCAGGCCGATAGTCATCTTACTGAAATCTCAGAAACACAGCCAGCTATCCAATTCTCTCAAGGTTATAGTGTAGAGTCCATCGACTCTTCTGACCAGCGTTTGGAACAACGTGAGAGCTCACCATTATTTGTACCTTTCGATTCTGTATCTGAGCTATGCCCATCTCTGGAAGCCAATCGATGGACTGAAGTTCCAGAGTCAAAGCAAGTAACGCCTATCACAGCCCCTACACACCGGCACGGTGACTTGACTCTACCGATTGCCTCAGCAGCTGCATTGTCTGACGCTGCGTGTGTGTTTGAGTATAGCCCGAGTACTGCTATCCCGCTGGAGTATTTGCTTCCTGGTGAGGTCCAAGGTTATCTTGCAACACAGACTACACACAGCCCCAGAGGAACTTCAGCTATTGCTAGTGAAAGTGAAGTACTAAGATCTGGCAACCTATTGACGCCTGAGGCTTCCCAAGGATCTCAACAATCCAAGTCAATCGCATCGCCCAGCATCGAAGAACCATCCGGCATACCAGCCTGTGGCCTGCGCGGGGAAGTGGACGGAATTATAGAGACTCCGTCCGTTACGTTGGCCCTTTCAGAAAGCCAGAAATCGTTCCAGTATCCTTTGTCAAGACCTTCCGATTCACAACACATCCCCTCATCAGAAAGCTGTCGATCCGGGCTTAGTTCTTTGATATCCCAGATACTACTATCTGGGAACTGCCTCTCGAAAGGCCACATTAAAGCTGGTCGATTGAGGTCTACTGTGCCAGAATCACACCCGAGTACGTCACAGGAATCAATAAATCCTTCCATTCAACTCCTGAACCAAAGCCCGTCATCTGCACGGCAAAGCAATAAAGCATACAGGATGTCTACTGGAAATATGGAAAGCCACAACCAAAAGAAGGAAGTGCCATCATTGGCTGAAACCATGGAGAAGTATAGTCAGTATGAAGGAGCAACTCCGAGGGAGAAAATGAAGAATGCGTACGCCCAGTTGAGCGCAAAAGCGAATTCTCTACAGGCTATCGATATGAGTGTGACTCCGTCATCTGTGGAAGATATTGAGCCCGTGGCGCCTGTATCCGTCCCCGAGACAACCGCACCTCTAAGTGTTAGAGTTGACAAGGAACCCACTGTTCATCACACTGAGCCAGAAATGAACCCAGCTTCATCGGAACCTCTTGAAGAAATGTCACATCAAGAACAAAGTATACAGACTATTCAGCCAAGTGCCTTGACAGTCACCCATACCGAAGAAGTCCCTCCCGGATCAGTACATCTCGGTCCGTCTGAATTCGCTGTACCACTTCCAATGGACTCTAGAGTTAAAGATGACTACGAGCGAGTCTTGGTGGATGAAACCCAGGGTATTCGGAATTTTCTTAGAGGATCCAGCTCTTCAGGGATGTCCAACGGACATGATGAACGCCTTGTGTTAAAGATGCGCGAGATATTAGGAAGTCTAAGCAACGTTGCGACACATCCCGATCTCAATATCGCGGAGCACATCAAAGATTCGGATTCAGATCTAGGAAAGGAGGCAGCTTGGGCTGAGTATTCCAGCGCAAAATTCTTATTCTTAGGCTACCTTGTGGAAATTGCAAGTAACCGGGATATCCATTTGGTGATTATGGTACAGGGAGAGAAAACGCAAAAAGTGGTTGAGCGATACCTGATAGGCAAAGGTCTCATATATACTCGACCTCGTGAGGAAATGGGGTCTGGCACCAATCTGGAGGTTTCTCTGGTAAAAGGTTCCTTGAGTTTGGGGATCCAATCTACACTCAGTGAGGGGATCACTGAGACATACAAATCGCCCTCTGCAATCATTGCCCTGGACTCGTCTTTAAATGTGAAGAGCCCTTCAGTTGAACATATGCGAACCACATTTGCTCGTCATGGTAACCTACTTCCCATCATTCGACTCATTGTCTCAAACTCCAGTGAGCACATCGAACTCTGTTTCCCGGATCCTCCAGAGCTCCAACGTCTTCAGTTGATCGTCCAATACACTGTCCGTCTCCGCAATATAGTAGGTGATCTGCAGGACGATGCCCTTGGTGTGCGTGAAGACGTGGAAGAGATATTGCCTTGGCTTTATTCAGATCACTTCAGCATTAGCTGGCCTCTGACTCCCATTGAACCTTTACACGTCGTGAGCTCCGATAAGCTGTTATCTGTTCAACTTGAAGCTCAACCCCAAACAACTGTTGCTGGTACACCAAACCACAACACACAAGCTCAAAAGCGTCTATTTGTGGAAGATTCAAGCGAGCATACGTCTAAAAGACTACGGGTGGAATCGTCACAGGATAACACTCAACTTACAGAGTCAACAAAATTTCCAAGTCAAACCTTGGATAGCGGTCTGCATGCCTTAGAGAAGAATCTCGTGCAGATGAGAACTACGCATGCCGCTGAGCTTGAGAAGTTCCAGAATGCATTAACTGACATGCAAACCCGCTTACAGGAGAGAGAGAAACTACTCGAATCGCTCCAGCATCGCTATGAAACTCGAACTAAAGACCTCCACAAGATCCGGCGGGAGCGGGATCGCTTGGCTGAGTATAAAGCCACGTCAGAGCAGAAAATTGAAAAACAAAGAGAAGATATTAGCAAGCTAAAGGATGAGCGCACCCAGCTAAGGCAGGATCTCGAGCAGGCAAGGGCGGAGATCAAAACTGGAGGAGGTGCTGTAGCAGAGCTGGAGACGGCTCGGGAAGATATTCGACGCCTGACACAAGAAAATGCTGGCCTGGAACGGAAGGCAGAATACGAGGCCAAGCAAGCCGAGTACACTCGCGAGCAGTACCAAACTGCGTCTAATATGGCGGCTCAAACTGGGAACGAGGTCCGCCAACTTCGAGAAGAGAACGAGTTATTAAAGCGTAAGGTTGCTGGGAATGCTAGTCGTCTACGAGAGATCAATAAAGAGAACGACGGGGCACGACATCTATCTCGTATCTCTGAACTGGAAGCTTCTCTTGCATCCCGCGAAGACCTGTTACGCCGAAAAGAGGATGAGCTGCGGGAAATTCGCAAGAACCGACCCTCCACCCGCTCGACCAGTACTCAACCTCGCAGCCCGAGACTGACCGCTGGAAGTCGTCCAACGAGCCCAGGAATCAATAATCATAACGGACGTGGCAGCGCGTTAAGGTTCAGCTCTGAGATGCCCAGTTAAGGGTCTTACCTGTTTTGCATAACTTCACCAGTTTAAGTGGAATTTCTATCATGTTGCAGCGACTCCACCGATTTCATTCTTGCGACTATGACGTTTACATAGAGGAGGGCGTGCATTTGATGTTTTTTTTTTCATATCAATGACTTTGCATTGTCTGGGCGTTTTGTATGCCTGCACCCTTTTTCTCATTTTATTATCTCATTTTGTGTGTGGATCCTGCGCCCCTTCTCAAGTTTTCTACGTTAGATTTTGAATTGGATGCCATAACCAGTGTACGTCATCCTTATGACTACATTGCTCAATCTGTTTGCAAATTTTTCTACTGTTCTACTGCCCGAGGACTTCGTTTTCCACATCCAATATTAGCGATGTTTCAATATGTAGGCTGTTTTCGTATTGATTATGCTACGTGACAATATCTCCTTGTTCAAATGTATAATTGATTAATTACGTACAATTAGTGCAAGCCGTTACTTACTGAATGATAGTGCTGTAATCCCTGGTTATTCAAAACATGAGATCAACGACATGAACAAGCCATATGAACGATAGGGAAAATAAGTGCAATATAATGATAGAAAATAACATAATAAGCTTCATCAGTCTTTAAGCCATGGCGTTAGCCATAAATGTAGACAACTCTTTCGCTTTTTCGCCCTTCGTCATCGTAAAATGATTAGCATCTTCCATTACTGTGATTCCACCAATATTCTCAGGTCCAACCAATGTATCCCACTTGTTAGGTCCCAGATCGGTCCGGTCATTAAGAAGCCAGACCATCTCCTTGGGATCCTTGGAACCGTCTGTCGGGGGATCAGGCCGGGGATCTCCCGGCTTACCGCAAACACCGTCCTTGGCCCAGATGATATAAGTCTTGGGCAGTTTCTTGGCCCATTTCTCGTCTTTGAATGGAAGGGGCGCGGCCTTGTATGCGTCGAGAGCGTCGATAAAGGCTAGGAAGTGGGGTAGGAGCCAGGAGGGTGGTGCCGTTTTACCTTCACCGAAGAGACCGATAGAGTTGAAGAAGCCGTACAATCTCTGCGGCAGCTTCTCGAGGCCGATGGGGAAGGGGGTATCAAGGAGAAGCAAGCGGTCGACTTGTTCACCTTCCTCAAACATTAGATGGCGTGCCGCATCATATGCACAGATCCCTCCTGCTGACCAGCCACCGAAGCTGTAAGGACCCTTGGGTTGCCGACGACGAATCTCTGCTACATAGGGCGCAGTGAGTTCATCTAGGCTGCATTTGAGCTTCTCAGGTGTCTTCATATATGGGCAATTCAACCCGTAAACGCAGACGTCAGGAGAGAGTCCGGGGATGGTAGCGTAAGATGTAGCTGAGCCAGAGCCGTCAGGAAACAAGAATAACGTCTTTGTTGCTGTCCTGGGGTTTCCTTGTAACAGGATGGATGTGGCCTTGGGATGTTGAGCAAGCTTTGGCTGGAGGTCGTGGATAGCTTCAGGGAATTTCACTGGCTCTGGCATAGGAATTGGAGCAGAGGTAGTCTTGGGTTTTAGGTCCAAAGCCACCTCTATATCATTGAGGGTCTGGTTTTCGATGAAGAACTCTCCTGGCAGGTCCATGTCCAAAGTCTCCCGTATTCTTCCAAGAACAGTAAGGGAGAGAAGCGAGTCCATACCCATCTCTCCCAAGTTCTCGTCAGGGTCGATCTCTTCTGCGGGTACACCGATCTCCTCCGCCATGATGTTACGGATTTCCTTCATGGTGCCGTTTTGCTCGACTTGAGCTACCTTCTCATTCGGCGGTGACGTTATGTCAGGTGTGCTTGCGCTTGAGGACTCGCCACCGTTGAAAGAGAAATTCGACTCTTGTTCACTGGAGGAACCATCATGGCTCTCTGAAGGACTCACTTGGGCGATGAGCCGCTTGAAGTCGTTGACAGTTGGATGATCGGTAAACACAGAGGAGTCCAAATCGAGGTTCAACTCTTCACGATACCTGCCAGTAACTGTAAGGGAGAGGAGTGAGTCTACACCGTAGTCCGCAAACACCATGTCGTCTGAGATTTCAGACTCTGCCAGGCCAACTTCTGAGGCCAGAATGCTGAGTGCGCGTACGACAACACTCGGCCCAGAAGATTTGGTGAACGACTTGGAAGGAACAGGTGCTTTAGGACGGGTCTTGGCGCCGGTGTTGGCCTTCTGAGTGCGAGCTGGAGGTGGTGATTTCGCTGTAATTGGTGCCTTTGAACCGCCAACAGGGGGAAGAACAGTGTCAAGTATCTTGCGTGCCAGTGCTTGGAACTAATTATCATGTCAGTAAGCAGGAACCAAAATCAGTAGTGAGGTACCCACCTTCACACCTCCGAAGACAGCAATAATATCGTCGCCCTCAAAGATATAAACATCTCCAGCCCAAATGTTGTTTTGCCATGGCTGCATCCTCACATAAGTGCGATAAGTGACATCAGGCGAGAACTTCTTCAGGCAACGCATCGAATCCCATCCATGGTTAACAAATACTTGGTTCTTAGAGTCGGTCGCGTCGCTCGCATTCATAATGAATCCGGACAAGTGACCGAAACTGTCAATCCAGAATGGGTTTCGGTGGAAATTTCCTGGCGGTGCTTGGAATTTGACACGAGCGGTGGCCTCATTATTGTCGCTGTCCAGGATAACCTCGCGAATCGACTTGAAATTTTCATCATAATCGACCAACGCGCTGAAAAGTTTATAGACCATTCCTCGCTGGATACGGTGAGCCTCCCCTGTCTCCGCATTCTGGTGAAGACTGTCGATGCTTCTCTTGACCAGGTACGAGATTCTCTTCCACTCGAGCTCGGAGGCATTGGTATCAAAGAACTTCACCGTACAATACGCATGATCCACGGTCTTTTTGCCGTCAGCATTAACGGCGTATACTTGAACTGAAGCCTTCTTCTCAGCCCAATTAGCAATAGCAGAGACTCTAAAGAGCTGCTCTCCTCCCTTCGCGATGAGTGGCTTCGGTACGACCATGTCACACACATCGAGACCAAGATCTTTGAACTCGGGTTTGTATTTCTCAATAAGATACTCTCCAAGTGTCTGGGCAATATCTGCGTAGAGTGACTAGGCAATACGTAAGTAGCCGAATTATAACACAAGATAGTCTGGCAATGCATGCAATACTTACCGATGGGCAAAGTGCGGCTCCATTGACCTTGTGACCTTGGATAACACGGTTCAACTCAGGATCAGCGATGTCATTTTGCACCACGACAGTCGCTGTTGTACCGTCGTCGCGACTCTCAACAACCTTTTGCGCAGCAGTGGTCAGGAATGTAGTTTGTGGTGCAGCTTGAATTGCAGTTTGGGGAGCACCCTTCGTAAGGCAGAAATTGTTAGTGTAGGGTATCCAGTAGTTCTTGAGATCCCACTTGTAAGAAGGAAGTGGGAGCACCTGGTGGCTGGAGCTGAAGTCTTGATGATATTCTTTCCAATTAATATCAATGCCAGCCAAATGAAGGGCCGATAGACTATTGGAGAGGACCTTCCATGCATTCTCCTCTCGGCGAAGAGATGCCACAGTGGTAACCTGGGGACCGAATGTTGCTTTGATCATACCAGAGCAAATGGTATGGGCACCAACTTCCAGCCAGACAGTCTTATCAGTCATCAATTTCGCATATCTGGTGGCCTCAAGAGCACCAAGGAAGTTCACCGACTTCCGGCACTGCTTCACCATATATTGAGCTCCCAGGACATCGTAATTAGATTCGGTGATGACTTCCCCAAGGAGTGAGGAAACAAACGGTAACGACGGCTTACGGAACGTGACACCCTGGGCCTCTTCTTGAAACCGTTCAAGAATTGGAGTAACTTGGGCAGAATGGAAAGCGAACGGTACCCTTAGTTTAGTGGACTTCCAACCTTCAGTGGAACACCTTTGAGCCAAGTCATCAATATCAGCGGTGAGGCCACTGACGACTGTCTCACTGGGTGAGTTGACACAGGCAACTTCATCCACACCTTCTTTCAGTAACTGCTTGACCTGGGGGTAGGAAGCCTTGACAGCCAGCATGGCGTGTGTCCCAACCTGGCAGTATTCTGTAAGGAGGGTAGCCCGACGGCCACAAAGGTAGATGGTATCGGAAGTCGATAATACTCCTGCGGTATTCAAAGCAGCAAACTCCCCGAGACTATGCCCAAGAACGAACGCAGGTTTTATACCTAGTGAACCCCAATAGTTGACCAAAGCCATCTGAAGACATGTGGTGCCGAGCTGTGTCACGATAGGGCCCAGCTCCTCCACGGGCACGCTTCCGTCAACCAAGGGAAGGATCGAAGGAAACCCTTGGTTTTGACTAATGCAATCGAAGTGCTGCATTGTTGCCCGGAATTGAGAGCATTTTTCGTATAGTTGCCTTCCCATTCCGGTGTGCTGAGCTCCTTGGCCAGCGAACACGAACCCTACGCCAGGGGCCGTCGCAGGGACAGGGGTAAAGCTTTCCAGACGAGAGCTGTTGTTAAGTGAGTCACGCAGCTCCTGCAAACTAGACCCGATAGCTGTGACACGGAATGGGTGATGGATACGCCGTGCTGTGGTGGTGTATGCCAAGCTTGGGATAAAGTCTGCCTCGTTCACATTGAATGACCTTCCTTGTTCGTCGATGTATTTTACGAGAGAGTTGATGTTGTTTTTGAGCGCACTCTGGGATCGTGCCGATACAGACACAACGTGAACAGGTCGAGTGTCCTGCCCCTTAACCTCAGCGATTGGAGCGTCTTCCATCAAAAGAGCGGTATTTCCACCAGCCGCCGAAAAGTTGTTAATGAAGCACTGCCGCTTTCCGGAAGCCGGTCTGTTCCAAGGGGTAGGTTGAAAGGCAATGTGGACATTTCGTTGCGCGAGATCCGTGGGGAAGTTGTGGTTGATCTTAGTCTTTATACCACAATGAGGGGGTATGGTATTCTTCTTCATCATTAGCAGCACTTTCACAAGTGCAGTTACACCAGATGCTGACTCTCCATGCCCAACATTTGCTTTGGCGGAACCAAGATGGAGAGACTGTCCTGGTCCACGGCGGTAGTCGGGAGCAAACGTATCCAAGACCGATTGCATTTCCACCGCATCCCCAGCTTGAGTACCAGTTCCATGCATTTCAACGTAGCTGACGTCCTTAGGGTCGATATTGGCATCGTTCAATAGCTTATTAAAGATAAACGCTTGTGCGCCAACATGAGGGCGGGTAATCGAGACTGCTTCTGCCGAATGATTGGTATAGGCTCCATTGATCACACCGAGGATTGGATCGTTGTCCGCCTGAGCGTCTTCCAGCCGCTTGAGAATGATTGTACCCACTCCATCTGCTCTACAGTAGCCATCAGCACCATCGTCAAATGTGTTGCAATTCCCGGTTCTGGACAGGAAATGGCCACGGTCAAGACCGGCATGGTTATCAGGGTTTGTCAATATATTGACACCTCCAGCAATAGCAGCATCGCAATCATTTCTCCAGATCGAATTGCAAGCCATATGAATAGCCGCAAGACTTGAAGAACAAGCTGTATCAACGCTGACGCTGGGCCCACTGAACTTGAAATAGTAGTTTATCCGGCCAGGTGTGAAAGCACGATTCCCACCAGGGATAAAGTAAGTATCAATATCTTGACCACTATTTATCTCCCGATAGTCATCGCTAGTCATTCCATAGAAGAGGCCGACTCGATCCCTCTGTGTAGAAGGGGTGCTGTCGGGGATAAAGCCGGCCATTTCAAGAGCTTCATAGGCCGTGAGCAATGCAAGTCTTTGAGCGGGATCTGCCTGGAGGGCTTCGCGTGGCGACATATTGAAGAAGCGGGGGTCAAATAACCCCGGTTCGTTTATCCAGCATCCGTATGGAACCTTGCTGGTGTTCCGTTTTGTTCCGGTAGGATCAACGTGGGCATCAACATCCCAACGCTCTGCAGGCACCTTCCGGTGTACATCGAGGCCATTATACAGAAGGTCCCAGAAACTCTCTGTGCCATCAGCTTCTGGGAATCGTCCAGACATGCCAATGATAGCTATCTTGGAGCAGTCCGCCCTGCCGCTGATGTTAAGGTTGTCCTTCGGGTTCGTGGGAACATCTCCGAGCCCATTTTCCACTTCGATGTCGGTTATCCCGGCTTTCGTAAGAGCTGTAAACAAGCTTTGTGTCGCAGTGCTTGAAATTGGGAACAACTTGCATGGTTGATGACGAGCAGTTTTTAATATGGAATAGCAGGCATCGGTCACTTTCTCCCAGCATAGTTGACGTAGTAGAATCTCTTCAAGGGCGGCCTTAAGTAGATCTTTCATGTGTTTGGCCTCTATCGGCTGTCCCGTAGTACTTGATAGTACGGGGATACGGGGTGTGTAGTTTGAAACGACCTCATTATGGCAGCTTTCGATGATCCTGTCGACATCTCGGCCATAGTACAGATGTGCTGCATGGTAAGGACCATGGATTTGCGCCCTCACCGGCTTATGGCTCTTAGACAGCCTAGAATCAATTAAATCATCAAGGACCTTAGGCGGTGCGCTGATGGTTATACTGTTATATCCCACCGCACTGATATACGGTTTGGATGAAGGAGGAATTGCCTTTATCCAGTGGTTAGAACATTCTGTCCTGCAAACTATTTCAGATCAATTGACTTACCCGTTCAGCAGTGAATTCTCCTATAAGCTGCGAGGCATCTTTCTCGCTAATCCCTGAAATCAAGACTGACCAGCTTGTTGACGACGCTTGGTCAGAGCTCACCAGCTCTCGAACTTTAAGGACGCATAGACCAAGTCGGAGAGCTACCACCACCGCTTCAACCGCAGCGGGGAGCAATTCTCCAACATTGTTCGAACAGCTTACAGCTGCAGAACTAAGAAGACCCGCGCACAGGCCAACTATATGGCAGTCTGAAGCAGATGGGTACACGTTTCCAAGGTCTCCGTAGTAGCTATCTCAGGTTAGGCTCGTTCAAACGGGTCAGGATCTGCAGTTACACGTACTTTATAAAGCATCCCAATTGATAGATACAGGTCAACGCACTCTCCAGAGCCGGATTAGGGTCTGACTCCCGGTGACGCGCCAGTAGATCCACTATGCTCGTAAACCGGGGGAAGATCTTCCGTTCAGATGGTGAAAGCCTCGCGATCTCTTGGCGCAAAGCGTGAAAGCATCTCTGGAAGAACGATGCAACAATTGTGTTATTCTTTACTTGTAGGAGGCGACGTAAGCCGGCGTCGAAATCACTTGTCTGGTCTCCGAAGAGATAGACGCCGCGTGGCCCCTCCATGTTGGGTCAAGAAAGTGCCAGTCAAGAGTCGCAGAGATGCTGATCAAATTGTTTTCCCAAAGCGATTGGCTAGATATTAAGTATGATTTATACCAAGATAGAGTTACTACCACATGCGACAGTGGAGACTATGTCTCAATTACGGCATGCAAAGAACTTGGACGAGCATTCCACCGATCACTCAAAGGGCAATCACAAGCTCGTTTCCAGCCAAATGAATGAGGTCACATTGTCAAAATCTTCTAGAGTCTTTTAATATTATTGGGAAGCCAAGACCATATCATGCGAGCGATAACGATCGTCTCCATTGGGAGTTGTGTGCTCAATCGCCAATATGGTCTGAGAATCGATCTGGCGAATCCTACCGTTACGCTCTTGAGACCGCTGACATCCACCTTGAATCATATTGACACTGTATATATACAATTCTAGACTCAAGAATTTGCCTCCCTGAGAGACAATCTGCGGTACACGTCAGGTCAGCCACGTCGCTACCGTAAGGAGGTGGGTGTTCCAAACTCAGTTTCCGAAGCTCCTGGCACATACAGCCGGCAAGCAAGCTTTGCATATGCGTGCAGACCACCGAATAATGACATAGATGATTGGCCTTGATTCAATTGCATTGGGAGAGACGAACTGTAGCAAAGTCTGTTCTCGTCGTTGCAACGTTAACGGGAGTCGTCGCCGCATTCGGCAATAGTGAAGATGGCCGTCGTGGTCACGTGTCGTTCCCATGCCCCCTTCCATGCCCCAAAGGAAAACAACAAGCATTCCCTGCTTTCATTTGAAATCCTCTGTAAATATGCTGGTGGCTGGGGCTTAGCTCAGCTTTTTCATAACTGTCGATTGCCACAAAGGGGGCCGGTGCATTCAGTTTACTTTTTCCACGCAGTATGCCTGTAAATTCGCTAGCTACTACTAGTCTACTAGTAGGAACAGGACTGCTTAGTTGCCACATAAGATGTGCTGTTTCGACTTCAACTCATCATTTTGCATTAAATAAGTATAACATAAGTTGACTGGAAGTCTAGCTCTAGGAAAGTCCGTATGTATTCGCCAATCTCGCTGCCTCAATGACACCAGCATACTACGGAACTAGATACTACCATGCTATCAGTAGACACATTATCTCATATCAGGTTGCATGTAACATCGGAGCAACGGCAAAAATTTAACAACAGAAAACATGGTGGAATCATCTATCATTTAGGGGAAAGAAAAGAAAGAGGGTCTTGTAGAACTTACTTTCCTACGTTACATCTACTTACTATCCGAACGATAAACCATGGCTATCAAAAGAGCGGTTCCGCTAAAACTCTATCGATCATGATGATTTATTTCTTAATAATATGAGCCTCGAACAATTGGATATTAAGTCGAATTACGTATTATATACAGAGATGCAAAGCCCGAGAAGGATTAGTCATAGATACCAAGGCCTCGATCGGAGAGGAAAAGAGATCAAAGAGCATATTCCGGTGGAACCTCCGGCCATTCGTCGACGCCATCAAGTAAAGCAACCCCCATACCATTGGCTAGATGTGTTTCAATATGGCAATGGATGAGGAAAGGACCTGGGTTAACTACTTGGTACCGAATGACCATCCATCTGGGACCAAGAAGACCCAGTACCATAAAAGTATCCCGCAATCGCGGTCGCTCAAATTCGAAGAGCTCCGGTCTTTCCGTGGCTGCTTCGGCGACACTCGTCCAGTTGAAGAACCCATCGCCTTCCCCGACGATGAAGGCTTTGTTTGAGTGCTTGTGAATGATATGGGGCGCCTGAATAGGTGGGGTGTTCGGCATTATACCCACCTGAAGTAAAACATCAACCCAAGTTCCATTCTGGGTTTGAACGGTAACCTTATCGCCCAAGTTCTCCTTCGCAGTCAGGTTGTAGAGGATCGGATCGTCGTAGTTGGCCATCACGTCATACAACTGCTTCCCTTCAAGTGTCCACTGATACGCCGACTCCCGCCGACCAAAGGTGAGGTTGATCAGCTGGTCGGCAGCTGTCGGAAGCTGGATGCTTGGGTACGGTACCAAAATACTCTCGTTCAAGGCGATCACGTCAGCGGTTGTGTTTAATCCGCCATAATCAACATAGGGCTCGGATTCCCCAGTTTGATCACTGCCTTTGTATCTCATAGTTGCAAAGCCCGCGATGATCTGATCAGCGTTTGTGTCGGGAATTCTAATTGTATAGTCTTTCGGTGTCTTGTCGAGTTTGATCATTGCAGAATAGCGCTCGCCATTGTACATCACCATAGTGTGTGCGAGTTGAGGCTCAATATAATGGCCGTCAACTTCGTAGATCCACATCGGGTGCTCGTCGATCGATGCGATAACAGCTTTAAGCCACGCGGCACTGATGAATTTCATACTGACCCATCCGTCCTCCGGGTCAACTTCAATTATTTCATGAGTCCCAGCTGTGGCGACGCAGCCTGACTCTAGTCCAGGTGGAACCTTTGAGTCGTTTCGGGGGAAGCTTCCTTGGGTCTTGTAGATTTTAGGATAACATCTTCCAATTGTCCATTAGCGGGATATCGGCTTTTTTTTTAGGGGAGAGAAACATACCCTTTATCTGTTAGCGGCAGGTTATCAATTGAGGCTTTCAAATAGTCCGTTTGAAGGCTGTTGATAAAATCGGCTCCAGGACAATGTACGCGCCCTCGTCCATTAATCAGAATACTGTCAACGCAGCTGATGGACTATTGTCAGTAATATGACCTATTTGCTCTAGTAACGGAAATCCATACAAAAGATCTACCCCACTCTCCTCCATGATTTTTTGGTATTCCTCCGAAGTATAGTGTGACCAGTCCGATAAAATGACGAGCTTAGGGTCACTCTCTGCTTTTTGCATGGCTTCAATATCCTTTTCATCATCGGATATCAAGTGGAAAGGCTGTGGGATCTCGGGAGCGGGGCTTGTCATGTCAGTCTTTGCACAAAATAGAGGGCCATCTCGGTACACACTTGATCCAAATAGCTCCGTAGAGCCCGTCCGCCATCAGGGAACGGGCGTGAGCATGGTACCAATACGTGCCATATTCTGTGGCGGTCCATCGATAGGTAAAGGTCCCTCCTGGTAAAATAGGCTTCTGCGTCAAGCCAGGAACGCCATCCGACCATGGGGTGTTGAGTTGTCTGTACAAAGTTAGAGGCACGTCATTGATAAATAGACTTTTGGCTGAGCGCCAAAAGAAAGTGGCCACAATGCGGTACATACACTATCCCATGAAAATGAACGGTAGCATTGAAAGGCATATGATTATTCACCGTGAACTATGGAAGATTAGTAAATTGAAACATGTGGTGAACAAATGACAAAAGGAGATATATATATATATATATACATGTGCTCAAAGGCGTACCTCAACATCATCATATTGGTTCAGTGTCAACTGAGGGGCGGGGAATTGATCATTCACAAAGATCATATCTCGAAGGTTGCCGTCTGGAGAGCCTTTCGCCCAAGTCAGATCCACCTCGAATTTAACAAGCTCTGCCAATACCGAAGTAAGCACATTGGCACTAAGCAAGGCCACGAGGGTTTTTAAAGGCGCCATTCTGTGCAGCGCACTCTAGTAAGGCATATGTTGTTTGATTAATAGATAAAAAGACGCCTTGAGAAACAAATTGTTCCATTTGAAATACTTTTCCGAGCATCTTATATAGACACGTCTCATATTGGCCAAGAATCAAGTATGTACATGAATTGTTATGTTGGCCGGAAGCGTAGAAAATATTATTAACCGCCTGAGAACGAGCATTCTTAGAGTTGAACTAGTCTGGAATTGAGTTGCGGGACCCTTGCGGATAATACGAGATTTAATATCAATAAAATGCAAGAATGATAATCTGTCCTCTTACTTATTTTTTTTTTCTTTTTTTCTTTTTTTCTTTTATCTCCCAATCGTCGTAGTATTTTTGTGATTGCGGAAAGCTTATGGTGATTTAATTGATCAAATCCAAGCACGTGCCGATTGCCAAATTGATTACCTAAATAAATGCACCCCAACCCCCGTGGACGGAAAAAAAGAGATGTCAAGACTGCCGAATTCCGGCATCGTGGCCGATTGCATTACTACTAGTAGTACCTGCATTGTATTGCAGAATGCACCGTCTGTTCAGGGGAATTGCTCCGTTCACAATACATGTGTCAAACTATTTGAAGCAGCTGAGCCACATACACATAGTTGTCCCCTATAGGAAGACGCATTGGTGTACCCATTACTGTTTTTGGTTCAGCAAAGCAAGGGAGGAAGACTCATAGGTTCAAGGGATGATGATTGGAATGTTAAGGAACCCGAGACCATCGTCTCCGTATGGAAAAGTAGAGACCAGCCACATATCAGGGCTTTTCTTTGTTTCTCTTTCCCTCGTTGTCGATCGCTTTGGATTATATCTTGTTGTCTGTAATAGACACAATCTTCTCGGATTGGCCCGTAGCTAGTGGGGCGTGAAGCTACACGAGTCGACTAAGAATACTACTTTCTTGGTTGGAATCCAGCATTGTCCAAATCGAGGGCAAGGATTGTGGAAACTTTGGGTCAAGGGGTAGAGAGGAAATACATCCCCAGTGTCTCACAATCATATTGCAAATGAATTTAAAGATTCACCCTTGCAACAGAACGCTTTTGAGATCCTTGTGTGCTTTCTCGTTGCTGTCTCATATGTAAAGATCATATCTTTGTTACTACAGATTTTCATGCACATACAGATCAAAATAGAATATGATTGGGAATCCAACAGCATGCTGTCCATGGGTTGCTGTGCGGGTAGTGGAGAGGATAAACCATGGATCGTCTGAAGAGAAGGGGCCCTTCAGGGTCTTCACATCCTAGATTTGGTAGACACGAAGATACGCTAGATATCCTACCAACAAGTTTGCATATAGTGCAATGATCAAACAAAAATAAGACGGTCTCCCTTGCATTGGTCAAGAGTGAGCACTTCTACAATAGTTGAAGTAGGTGAAATAGTAAAAAAGCAGCATGTTGGAAAAGACTTTAGTATGATCAAGGATCTTGATTGATCACGGGGGACAGTGCGCATTAAGCTTATCGATAAGCCCGGCGACTAGTCCCAAACGGGCGCCCACGTAAACACCAAAACATTCGGGCCTCACCGTGACTTTCAGCTCTCTCTCCCTCTCTCTGTCACTCCTCCCTTGCACCGCTTGCTGCTTCTTTTCTCTTTCGCGTCGGACATTTAGTTCTGTCTTCCATGTGAACTGATATGGACAGGTAATGATTGCCTCTTTTTAATCTTATCAGTTTTCTTCTCCCCATTATTGTCTCTCTTATCGTTTCTATTCTCATTCCTATCATGTTCCTGTTCCCTCCGTTGCACGGGTCCTAGTCCTTTCATAACTGCCTTTCATTTGACAGCGCTGCGCCACCGGGGAGCTTCCTTATACCCTATCCCAAAGTTGGTTCAACAACCTTGGCGCACTCTTTTGATTGATTGCGCAACTCATTGTTCCTAACACTTAGTGAATACGGTGCTTTATCTCCGACTAACGCCACCTTCTCTCCCCTCGCTCATACTCACCCGCGATGACCCCAAGCGCACCTCAGTTGCCCTCTCGGTTCCCATGCTGGTGTCGAGCTGTCTATTCGTGGGGCGGAGAAACCAAACGAGATCTGGGGTTTGTGGAGGGGGATCTGATCGAATGCCTCAATGCCGGAGATGGTCAGTGGTGGATGGGTCGGTTACGACGAGATAGACGCATGGTGGGACTGTTTCCATCCAACTTCGTCGAGGTTCTGGGGGAGGATTTCGTTCCAGTCAGTCGGACAACAACAGGTCCTATGGTTCAGGCAGCTCAATCGCCGATCACAAATCCTACTTCAGCTCCTAAAAAACAAAAAACGGTGTTTAGAAAGCCTTTCCAAGCACATAAAGAAGCGCTTGCGCCCTCAGGAGAGCTCTCCAGAAATGGGACTTCGACGTCCCTTGTCAAGAGTTCAATCCCTCAAACGCCACCTCGTGATGGCAGTCATCCCCGGAAAGTCAAGCCTCTGCGCACCCCCGCAAGCTCGGTGAGGCAATCGACTCCTACTGCTAGACCTTCGCGATCCCGGCCACCTTCACGTGCGATATCGCCTCGTCCCCCACAAGAACCTGATCTTCCGTCGATTTCCACTCCCACCACCTCAAACCAAACAGTCTCCCGACCTAGGCCTCCCTCACGAGCAGTCTCCCCCCGCCCCCCGGAAGCCGATCCATCACTGGACCCTACAATCCCCACTGGGCAGGACCTCGTGGTTTATAGGCCTCCCTCTCGTGTAGCATCTCCTCGGCCTCTAGACCAGTCTGATATAGCGCCACCTGCGGTACCTAGGCACAGCGTATCTTTGTCCCGGCCAACATCCCGCGAGATATCTCCGCTGCAGCTTCAGGAACGTGAAGAGTCGCCGCCACCGCCACCTCCTCCCCCACACAGAGTCGCTGTCAATCGTCAGCCGTCCATAGATGTTCCGGCTCGCTACGACATGAACGACCGTTATGTGACGATGCCGAGGACTCCCTCTCCAGCAGCACATTCAGATGTAAATGGACATACACCCTCTCCCCTGCGAGACGCAATGGAAGATGTCATGACATCTTTAGAGGATATGGGCATGTCCCGCGAGACTCATTCGCCATCTCCTCGACCGATGTTTGATGACCCATGGTCACCGGATGCTTATGACAGTCTGCGGGACAGTCGATCTTTGCAGGTCATGAATCGCCCATTAACCTCATTGGGATTTGATGGTGAAAAGGAGTATCAGTATCATGGTGGCCAGCCGCATAGGGGCAGCGTATACGCGCAGGATCACTTCCTCGACGGACCTCCACAGTTGAACAACTACGTACAAAGGATGGAAAGCCGGCTTCGTCAGATGCAGGAGCAAAGCCGAAGAGGATCTGAAGATGTAGAAATGCCAGAGGATGATGAGGAACCTCCTCCGCCACCACCCCGAAATGTTCCTTACCACGGAAGACACAATTCCATTCCGGCCCAGTACCCCTATTTGAAGAACCGCCGTTCTGGACAGGACATGAGAGCGGAAATGCTCAACCGGAGCTACACTAACAAGTCGAGTACTACAAATTCTTCGAGTGGCGTGCAGAGTAACGGGACCAACATAACAACGAGCACCGAAAGAACCAGTCAGAGCCTAATGAGTGGTCCATCAGCTGGCGGCTTTAGTGCCACCAGTGCAGGGAGTTATGCCCGGAGAGGGATTGGAGCAAATGAGCGGCCCAATACCGCACTGGACACTTTCCGCACAAGAGGGTTCAGTGATGTATCAAGAGTCTCGCGGCCCGAAACCCCCCTAACCGGAGTATCATACCACTCGAGTCATAATACCTCTCGACAGGGCGCTTCATCAGCCGTTCCCTGGTCACCTTCGGGCACTGGACCCGAAGAGTCTGCCGGAGTATTCGGAGGCCTTTCCACCCCCAAAGCCAAGAAACAAGGGTTTTTCAAAAAGATTTTTGAATCTGCAAAGACCGGTGCCGCTAATGCCAGAAGTAGCATCGCAGTTGGGCAAAATGGCGGGTCCTATTCACCTACCAAGGGTAGAGCGACTTCTCCAATACGCTCTTCACACTCTCACCGTGATACTGCTCGGGAGATGGGACTCGGCAGTAATGGCATTGATTGGGTCCAAGTGCGGCGCGATGTGAACCGAGCAAGCTCTCCCAGCCGAAACGAAAGGATGGAGAGAGTTGAGCGATGCCACATGATGGATTATCCAGTTATTTACGCGGTGGAAGAGCTCTATGAAACCGCCGAAGGTGATGAAAGCATTGATGGTCTACCAATCAGTGAACCAACCAACTTTGGCTCCGTCAATTTATCCCTTGTTGACAAGAGTGCTCGATTCGTTAACAGCCTTCCCCCCATGACCAACCCTATGAGTCTCGCACAAGGGTATGTCTGCCGGCCTTACAAGAGTGATGTTCAAAGGCTTCGCGCCATCTTTACTTGGGTCAGTGAGAAGATTGCCTGGGATGAGCCTGTTGAAGAAGTTGGGATGGACCTCAGGCGGGTACTGCAGACAAAAAGGGGAAGTCCTCAGGAAGTTGCGTTCCTCGTTAAAGAAATGTGTGCCGCGGTTGGCATGCACGCCGACGCAATTAAAGGGTATCTCAAGTCTCCTGGCGAATTATTTGACTTGGACAGCCTATCCCGAGCCAATCATTGGTGGAATGCTGTACTAGTTGATGGTGAATGGCGCATCATGGACTGTTCGTTAGCAAGCCCAACCAACCCGCGGAGGAGCCAGTTCGTTACCAACAACCCTTCCTCGGCAGAAAGTTGGTATTTCCTTACCCGTCCTCTCGAGATCTGTTATACACATGTACCTCTTTCTCATGAAGAACAACATATTTGCCCTCCTATTTCCCCCGACGTGCTTCTTGCTCTGCCTACGACTTGTCCAACGTATTTCAAGATGGGCCTGCAGTTTCCTGATTACGATACCAGTGTTGTTCGAATTGAGGGTCTGGAGGTCTTACAAATCCGTCTATTCGTACCTCCAGATGTAGAATGTGCCGCCGAAATCGAAGCTCCCGCCTTCGCCCGCGACGCAGATGGTGACTTCTTCGAAAGTGGAGAGGTGATACGCAAGCGTGCCCTAGTGCAGCCCGACTGGGTCAACGGTCAAAAGCGAATCACTGTCAAAGCCATCTTACCAGGCGACGAAGGACAGGGCACGCTCAAGGTGTATGCGGGAAAGAAAGGGCTAATGCACTCCAGTCGAGACATTCCGCATCCTCTAGCCCTCACGCTCCCAATCATTCATGCTGGGGAGAACCCACCATATGATTTCGTGCTTCGTCATCCAACCCCTCATGCCCAGCGTCATGATTTGTATATCATGCAGCCCCAGTGCGCAAGACTTGCAGTCAACAATACCTTCGTCTTCGCCGTACGGCAACATCCTTCCTCGCCGTCATCTTCGTCGATGAGCAGTGAAGCAGGTGTCAGTGGGCGAATCTCTCCATCTGTGTTCTCTCGACCCGCCAGTGCACTTAGCATGGTCTCCAGCTCTGCCGGTGGGTCCTCTGTGTCCACCGTCTCCAATGAATTTTCCGCGTCGACGTCAGCTATCTCATCAGGTCGGTCAGCATCCGGGCGGGAGAAACCGGCCAAATTAGCGATACAATCGCCGTCAGGCAAGATCCTGCGATTGACTCGGAAAGCCGACCACATGATCAGTTCTAACTCCAATGCCGAATCAGGGACCGATGCTACAGCTGACGGTAGTGTCTGGGAAACGGTCATTAAAATCGGAGAACGGGGTACCTGGAGAGGCTTGGTCCTCGCGGATCGTGTCGCCCGGTGGTGTGTCTTCTGTGAATGGGAATGTTTTTAGAATCTGGAGCATTCTCGACTAAACCTCGTTTATCAGGCATGTTCAGAAAATGCTCATGATATCTTGGTCTTGCTTCTCCCAAACGCAATGTTTTTCTCCAGATGATCCTCGACGATAGCGAGCAAACTGGTCCAATTTCCTTTAATATGTTCTTTTTCTTTTCTCATTGTGCTCCTTGCTTAACGGTTGCATGCATTGCATTATCTGAGTCGGGGTTGGGATCCTGCATAGTTGCATCAGGAAATGTTCATTTGATATGGTCAAGCTTACCCTAGAGGGGCAGCATCATGGATTCAGGTTACGACATATATGGAGTTGTCGGGTTTATTCTCAATTCTATGGAGACGGTGTTGAACGTTCGATTATCTATCTCTTCACTTCCTTTTTTCTGTTTTCCTTTTACACATTATCTTGGTCAATGGGGCATGTTGGATTGTTGACAATAGGCTTAGCGATTATAGTTGGACGCTGTTTACCTAGACTTGGAGAGGCGTCAGTGCGAGCGTCTTCTCAGTTTATTCCGTGAAATAGATGTATTTTTAACGCTGGTAGGTCCAATGAGAAAGAATGATAATGTACTTCTCACGATTAGATGTCTATCCGATTAGTCTCTATTTCAAAGAGGTCACAGCTTCCCGCATCATCGGGGCAACCTGCTTCCTGCTCTTCGTAATATCCGTTGCTGTCCAGATATGCCTCCACTTGTGGGCACCGTCGCTATTAAGAAGGTCCTTAATAGCCATCCCGTCACCATCGAGAGAAGACCACTCCTTAAGACCCAACTGCGAGTTGGACTGCTTAACGAAATTCTCCAGCGCATCAACTGCAAGGCCCTCGTCAAGCGCACACACAAACAATTCTCTATGAAACTTGTCATCACTCGAACTGAAAGCCGCCATGACAACGACAATGCCCAATTCCCGTTTAGAGGCAAACTCGTACACTGCATCCAGGAACTCTTGCGGGGACCCTGCCTTGCGAACAACCCACGGAATCGACCTGACCATAGAGCAGAAGCCGATGTTAAGGGGTGTCCCTGGTTCGCGGGGAGACGTCTCGGTCCACTGCTTGTAGTCGCGATCCAGGATCTCATCGACAGTCAGAAGGTCTAGGCTGTTCTGCTTTGCCTCGAGGACTTGCGCATAGAGCTTGTCTTTGTCCGTTGCGCCCTTGTTGAATTTGGGGGTCAGGAAATCCACAGCCTGGATGTCGAATTGGGTTACTTTGTCTTTCGCTGTGAGGTTGGCGGTATCAATAAGAACGGGGGTTATGGCAAGCGAGGCTACTTGCTCCTCGGCTGCCATTCGTCGGGTGTGGGAATCTTCTGCTCTTCCCTCCGACCATATTCCCCGCTTGTTCAGCGTGTGTATAACAAGCGATGTGCATGACCCGCTCTTCTCAATGACTTTCGGTTGGATACCGGGACGAAGGAATCCATCGTCTTGGTGATGGTCAACGCAGCCTATCACGTTGAATTCAACCGTCGGCAGCCCGTCTAAACTACCCTTTCCTTTCTGTCCGTCCGGGGTGTCGTTTGGCAGTGCATTCCAGTCTACAAGAACCGCATCGGCGCTTATCTGATATTTTTCGTTAACCTTTCCTTTCTCCTCCATGTGTGCGTTGAAATCTGCCACGGTGAGGATATGGTCGTGGAGGATCGCCCCGGCCGATTCGGGTGTCTCCTCCCATGGTTGCTCACCTCGCGCCGGGGGGTGAGTTGACAACCATAAAGCTTTGACGAACTCCGGTCGCAACCGGTGCAGCTCAGAGCCCGATGGAACGTTCGGTAGGTTTATCAGGGGAACATGGTGCCGGTCAGTGTTGTTGGCGAAGTATGAGTAGGTTATCGCGGAGATGATAGAGTCGAGGTCCGCGGAGGGATTGCCGATGACGTAGACGGGTGCTTCTGCGCGTGTCAATGCGCCAGAGAGAAACCGGTGGTGTGTCTGCAGAGCAGCTTTTAAGAACCGGAAAAGAGTGTGCTCGGAATTATTGGCCATTGTGTGGGTTTGTGTGGTGTTGTTCCCCGCGTTGTTGACGGTGGCGTTGGTGATGGTGATAAGCGATGAGAAAAATATATAAATATATCTATGGACGGAAAATCATCGCACTTCGTACCGACTACATAGCATCAGCTAATCATTCGCTACAGCAATCTATAAAATTGATCGAAAATGGAGCTTAAAAAAAAAAGTAGAAGAGAAAAACAGTGCCAGCCACTCCATTAATGCATAGACAAGGTTAAAAACCACGCAAAAAGACATGGTCCCAGAGAGGCTCGAACTCTCGACTTCTGAGTTATTAGCTCAGCACTCTAACCGACTGAGTTATGGGACCCAGCTGTTGATACTGGCCTTGAACTCTAGGTTTATATAGCATATTCTGATTCGGTGCACGATATATACTTCTCCCATTACATCACTGCTCTCCAAATCAACAAACCAACTCACCCATCAACATGTCCTTCTCTCTCCCAGAAACCTTCGCAAAGCTCCCCAGATACCCTCTTCTATATCCCTACCCCTCTCCCATTCATCCTCTCCCAGCACTAACCAGACACCTCAATCACAACCCCAGATCCGCCCCCGCAGTCTCCCTCTTCGCAAAGCGCGAAGACCACTCCTCCCCACTCGCCTGTGCAGGCAACAAGTACCGCAAACTCGAGTATATTGTCCCTGACATCCTGTCTAATTCAAGTTTGCATGGACCCGGAGAAAGATCAGAAGCAAAGGCTACCACCACCCTGGTGACCGAGGGTGCTATCCAAAGCAATCATACAGTGCAAGTCGCCTCGGTAGCGCGACGACTCGGACTCGAAGCAATTGTTATTCTCCATAAAGCTACAGGAGGCGGTTTAACTGCCAGTTCAGATAAGGATGTTTTTCTACGCACGGGTAACGTGCAAATTGCCCGGCTTCTAGGAGCGGAGGTGCGGATGCTCGAGGATAGTTCGACGGTGGATAACAGTGACCCGATTACGCCTATTCTGGAGGGATTGCGTGCTCAGGGGAAGGTGCCCTACTGGATTCCTTCGGGGGCTAGTTTGCATCCCTTGGGTGGGCTGGGGTATGCGCGGTGCGCATTTGAAATTGCGGCGCAGGAAAAGGAGCAACTGGGAGAAAATGGCCGGTTCGATTATGTATTTGTTGCGTGTGGGAGTGGAAGTACCGTGGGAGGCTTGATTGCGGGGTTCAAATTACTGCAGAAAATCGAGGCACAGCGACAGGATGAAAATGCAGAGAGGGTTATTGGTCGTAAGGTCATCGGGATCTTGAATTCCCCTACCAAGCCGCGAGAATATCATGAAGGTCGAGTGCTCAACTTTGCCCGGCGTGCGGCATATCTCATTGGACTGGACCCTGAGCGGGACGTCACACCGGAAGATGTCCAGTTAGACGATCGGTTTGCTGGCACAGCCTACGGAGAACTGGACCAGACATCCAAGAAGACCCTGGCATTTCTAGCGCAGGAAGAAGGGGTCATCGTTGATCCTGTGTACACAGTCAAGGTTATGAGAGGCGTAATGCACTGGGTACAGGTGGGCGAACTCATCAGAGACTGGTCACGCCGCCTTGAGAGCTCGCCCAGCGAAGGTCGAGTAAATGCACTATTTATCCACACCGGTGGGCAGTCGGCCCTAAGTGCGTATGCAGACATCGAGTGACGTGGCAAAGGCGAGAATGTCAGTTTGAGCGAACTAATGTCTATTCATTAAAGGTACAGAAAATCGGTAGTCTGACTAGTATTACACGGAGCACAGGGCCAAACAAAGCAAAGACGAGAGGAATCCAGTAGACATGAGCATACCACTCAATGATACCAGCGTACAGAGACGGGCTTGCTTGGCCTTATAGAGGCATGGGTGGTGAAATCAGATAACAGGTCATGGGCTATCACTTCAGGTTCACCCTTGTAGATATAGAACGACGTAAATATCAATCGAAGCAAAGAAAAGAGATAAAATAAAAAGATAAAAAGAAACAAAAGAAAGAAAGGAAAAAACAGACCACGCGCGCGTTGAGAAATTGCCAGCTCCCAGGACACCCCACATTTTTTTGATACACCCGGTCCATGTAAGCAGACGAAATGCATGGCGAAGAAAGAGAGAGGAAGAGAGGAAGAAGGAACAGACCGCTGAGTCGCAACAAATAAAATGATTGTCAAAGCCAGCTGACAAGGAAAGCACGTACTAATCGATTGCGTCCCGGGAATATCAATACCATAATAACTTTACATCAAGAACACAAGAGTAAGCCTCCCTGGAGACTTGTGAAGGCAGCGCCTTGGAATATCGGATCATGCGGAAAACAATGCATCGAACGCACTCTTTCAATCGAACTCATTTTGTAGATATCGTTATACTCGCATCGTTGTCATGAATGCGCAAGGCAAGAATCTGGAGAACCCATGAAGCGCCAATTTGTTGATAGGGATTATACTTTAAAACAGCGTTACAAATCCTCTGTACTGCGATCGGCCTCAACTGCGCCATTGACTTCCGCACTGGACTTATCGTCCTGTGGCTCCTCGTCCTGCGGAGTTTCAGAACGATCCCCATTGCTCGCATCAAGTACTTCCAGAGCCTCATTAGCATGTGTGTTCTCCATGAGCTCTGGCTCTTGCCCTGGTTCCGGCTCGGGCTCTGCATCTTGATTTGTCAAATCTGCAAAGACATCGTCAAGATTCTGCCGAGGACTGCTGTCAAAGGGGTTTTCATTATCAACATCGACCCCTGGTGGTCCGTCGTCAGGGTCCCTATTGAACCGTGGAGAGCTAAAGAGAGATGCATCAAGTCCTTCATGACTTGGAGATGGGGAGCGTGCAGGGAATGAAGGGGAGTGAGCGGCAACATGTGGCAGGAAAGCAGAAGAGCTAGGAGCAAATGCCGGTGTAGAATCGCTTGCAGGAAGCGAATAATTGGCAGAGAAAGGATAAGGCGGGTTTTGGGCATCAGTCATAGGGGCCAATGTAGGTTCACCACGATTTGAATCGGAATTTGAGCCATCGCCCGAAGTCTGTGATTCAGGAAGCAGGGAAGACTTGCCCGATTGTAAATCAATAGATTTACGGCTGGGGTGTTTTGTACGCAAATGAGGAGGGAGATCCTCAGGGCGGTCAACGCCGAGCTGTGCCATAATCTTTTGCTGTTTTGTTGGACGTGGCTTGCGAGTCGACAGAGACTGTTCCAGGATCGGAGGCGGTTCTGGTGCTACCGGAGCCCATTTATGGATCTCTTGTCGGAAGAAGTTGGTTTCGTACGCCAACAAGACCTCCGCGCCTTCTATCTTTCGGAGATAGAATATCAATGTGGGAACCTCCTCAGTCGTGGTGCATGCGGCGTTGGTGAAGCCATGGAGGAAGTCTCGGAAACCAACTGCTTGATTGATGATGTTGTCCAAGGTTTGTTCCTCATCAGGTTGGAAAGGCAAGCCTGCGACTTCGGCCTGCCAGTCTAGAAGATCTTCTAGCTTTGGACGAGCCGCATCTCGGGGTATTTTTTGGCGCCAATCGCAGATAGGACAGGTATACTTGTCGAATTCTTTGACTTTGCCCCTCGCAATCTTTAGGCACTTGCCGTGATACCTGTTATTAAGGGTTAGCCAGTGCCTATAGCGTTAACTAACCAGAATGGAGGAGCAAGGGAGACTGACCACTCGTGGCAGACTTCGCACTCGATCATCATTCCAGCTTCAGAGTGTCTGCAAATACAGAAGACGTCTCGCTTCCGTGATTTCCCACCGCCCCACATGCTAGGTGTGATATTATTATTGTCTAACAAACCATCGGGGGTGTTATCTCGCGATGAAGGTTCGACCGGGGGTCGACAGCGGTCTTCCAAATCAAAACAATACGAGTTCCTCTTTTCAACATATTCCATATGCGACTTCAAGATATGTAGCGGGGCATTTGCCTTTCCGAATAATTTCTTGCCTTTTCTCATCCAATCCTCATGGCGCTTCTGCTCACGTTCCAGGTCAATGGCTCCAGTTGGCCGGCTGTTCAGCTCCTCAAGGGACTCCATGAGTTCGCGGACTTCCTTGTACTTGGGGCGGTTCCTGAATTCCGGATCCTTGCTTCTCTCATACAGAGACTGGATTTTTTTCTGCGCTTCACGCTGTTTTGTCAATATGGCATCTACTGCAGAAAGCGTCTCAGGGGAGACAGGGAAACGAGAAGCCTGGGCAGATAAGGCTTCTAGTTGCTGGTAGTGAACAGCTTCTACAGACATCAATTCTTTGGCTTTAGCTTCCCAGGCCTCACCATGGCGGCATAGATCCTTAAAGTAGACCAGATGATCGTTGGTATCCGACAAACCCAGCTGCTCACCAGCCAGAATTAGTTCTTGACAGTCCTTGAGTGTCAGGTATTGATCGCGCTTCCGACGCGCTTCCTCGTTCCATTTCATTTGCCGGAGAATATGTTCCAGTCCTTCAACCTCGGGGATATCCACGTTGAAATTACGTGCGGACTCCACCAGATCTTCAACTTCCTGGACCGATCGAATGTGGGGGTTCATGAGGGCAACGTTAACGTCCTGGCGGAATTTCTCGATCTCGCGGGTCTTCTCTTCCAGAGAAGCCATCTGTGGACAGTCGAACGACAGTTTATCAGCCTCTGCAAGAAGGGCGTAGATATTTTCTACTCTGCGAACTTCACGATCACGTTCTTCCAGCTGCGCGGCTTTAGAACTGCTTCTTCGCCAAGCCTTCTCATTTTTCCTCCGGTTTTGCTGCTTCCGGGTAATATAGTTGGTTGCTTCTTCAACCCACTTATCGCAGCGCTGGACGAAGGCCGCAAGATCTTGGAGACCAGGCAAATGGTATGGGATTTTCTCACCTTCACTCAATAGGTTATGAAGGACCTTCAACTGTGGCCTAGGCTCATCTTCCAATGTCTTGTCGAGCTTCTCACCCCATGCTTCCGGGATCCTGGCACGGTCCTGAACTTTTTGCACCAAGGCCTTCAGAGCCTCATCACTAAATCGGTACCGTAATGTGTGATCTGGCCCAAGTAGCTTTTGTTTTAGTGGCTCTCCACAACAAACATTCATATCGATATGTGACAAACAAACGGTTTTCCCGGTTTTATGGCAGCGAAATTGTGTCAGATAAGCATAAGCTTTGCACCACTGGCACTGGTAATCTTCTTCAGGTAGGTCCTCATCTTCGACTACGAACTTCAGCTGGCAACCACCAATGTCCATGGCATCTTCAGAACCAAGCGTGCAATGGTGCGGAGCAACTTCCCGATGTCGAGAGAAAAATGAAGCTCGCTCAGAAAGTTCCCGTGTGCAGGTCCGCTGAAGGGCCGGAGACAACCATTTAGCAGTTGTAATGGATGCATCACGAGCTGCCGCTGTTAAAAGTAATTCGTCATGCGAAAAACAAGGATGTCGCCGGAAATCCTGTAGACGCTCCACACCCATTGCACCCCAAGGTTCCCAGTCTGCAGGTGCAAAGTTGACAGCCTCATTAAAATTAAAGCCATGATTGAATCCTGCGTGGTACGCTTGGGGGAAGGTGATGACGAATTGCCCAGCTCGTTGATCAAGCGCATACACATTAACACCAGCCTTTCTGAGCTGATCTGGCGGCATTAAGGTTACTAGTTGGAAGAGAAGATCAGGCTGACCCTCGAAAAGCTCCGGGACTGCCTGCCGCATCGCTTCCTCAAACGCTTCTGCGTCAGCCCCAGGAATGCCGTACCAAGTTTTTGTGGCACCAAAGTGTTGATAGTTGGCTGAGTACGCATAATGGTCTTCATTATGCCAGCAGAATGTTGAGAAACACATGCCGACATAAACCCAGGGGACTGTCATGCCAGAGATGTCCGACTTGATATGGCGGAATAATGAGTCACCGTGGAAAGGAAGAACATTCAGGTTCCAAGGGTCAACTGAATAAGGATCAAGAGGATTCCGTTCAATAGTAGGAAATCCACTACCGTGAGTAGTCGAATGTATGTCAGCACCATACTCTACTTCAACGGTCTCTGTCAGGCTCTCCACTAATCTCCAGAACTCGCGTTCCACGTCGTCCTCAGACTCCCGTCTATGACTGTTGAGGACAGGATCAAAGGGCATCTTTGAGGCGAAATAACTCTTTTTGAAGTTATTTGCCTTTTCTTGAAACTGTTTAAGCGAGTAGACTCCTCCTTCCTCGAAGCCAAACTCCCCTGTGCCTACCAGGCATTTTGGGCAGTGCCAATCGTATTCGGGGATGGTAGTCAGAGGGGGGTCAAGACAGTACTTGTGATATCCTTGCTCGCAACTATCGCACACCAGGATCGAGGAGATGTCTTCGGATTTGCCACAATTCTCACATTTCTAGGTATAGTTAGCACAGTATAATCACGATCGGCAACGTGATATCAGCTTACATCACCCGTCTTTCGGCCGTCACTCTTCCGTGCCCGGGGCGGGGCGGGCCGAAGAAGACTCATATGTGAACCGGCAATTGTAGGTAAAGGCGCATCTACGAAATCATTAGGTTTCGCATAGAATGATGGATGACAACAATGTTTACACACCTTTGCGAAGACGCTTACTACGCCGACCGTTCGGGTCATCTCCATTTTCAGTTTGAGAACCACTTTCGTGGCTAATCGCGCGCTTTGTGTGATGGCCATGGCCATTAGAGACAGGAGTCGAGATTGAAGGATGCTCGGCGACACTTTTCGGTGTCAAAGAGCCATTCTCAATTTCACGCTTTATGGTCGGATTGTTGTTTACTGCTACAAAAGATGGCGACCGGTTGACAGCAGTAAATCCCGAACTAGCATTCACGGGTGTGAACCCAGAAGCTATTGGCCGAGAAGGCGTCGGCTCAATTGGAGGTGTTGGTTTATCTGGGGTTGCTTCAACCTCCCTAGGAGTGCTCTGCGGAGCTGACGGCGGGACACTCATTGTTCCCTTGGGTAGCATGTGTGACGTGCCATTGTCAAGTGGCATGGGCTTTTTAGCCATAGGCGACTGATGAGGTGATGGTGTGTAAGGGCCACCATGTTCTAGCTCCAATTGTTGCTGCACCCCGGGCTTAGCCACGCGGAGGTACTCTTCGTATGGTTGGAGCCATCGCTGATAGGAATTCTTCAGCGATGTTGAAAGTGAAGACATGATTTTGCCACTGTAGCCAAGATCGCGGCCAATCTCTGCCCATTTCTTCATCTTGCACACTTGGTCAAAACCACCCCTAACCTCGACAGCCTTTTTCAACTTGTACAAATCCAGAGGGCGTTTATCGACGCTCGGAAAACGGTTGAGATTGGTCCCATGTTGTTTGTGGAATTTGGCCAGCTGATCGAGATAGTTTAGATTTGCTCGGGTTCCTGGGTCCGGGTCAGAACTGGGCTGCGGAGCACCACCGGCGGCAGACGTGGCTGAACGCGGGGGCATACCTCCTTCAACCGAGTTGAGCTCCTGTCGGCGGGTTTTGAAGTGGAATCGCTGTAAGACGGTTTGTCAGCCTCCATACCTCACTTGTATTATTGTGAATTGGCAGAAGGGGGGAAAGGGATTCCCATCCGAGCTGATAGACAGCCATGGAGATGTATCCTGACAAGCCAACAAATCATCACAAGTATGTACATACCTCTGTGTCAATGGCAAACGGCGGTTGCCAGCCTTCTGGTGGAATGATCCTACAGATTCCATATTTCTTGCCTTCGGGCGCTATCTTACGGATATATTTTTCCGGATCCTTGAATTCCTCCTCAGTCGGCCGAAACGTAGGTGCCTCTTGTAAACCGTGAGGTCGGATACGTTTACTTGGCTCTCGAGGGGCATTGGGCTGTCCACGTCGCTCAACCGTGGACAAGTCGAGAGGTGTAGACCGTCGAGCACTTAAGGGTACATTGTGAGAATGCGACGGGTGGGTGCTAGAGGATCGGGTGGGTTGACGGCTCGCCGGAGGCTGTCCGCCAGTCGAGTTGCCTCCCGTCGAGGCCGGAGCCACCATTTCTTAAATGCGACGATCTGATCGTGAGCGGAAGAAAATTGCGCGTGTCTTATCGCGGATGGAAGGGGGCAGTCATCCGAGGCGAAAGGCACATGAGAAAGGACAACCGTTGAGGAGTGGTCGAATACGGAGGGTAAAGCAAGTGAGCCGACCGATTGAGGGAAGTAGTCAGGGCAGCGGCTCTAAGTGAGGCACGCCGGGGGAGCAGGTTGATGATGGAGAGGATAAAGTAGATGTCCTAGGCAAGGCCGAGATGAACCCGGGAGGACAAAGAGTGTGGAGAATCTCGGAAGAGGATCAAGAACCGGTAGGGTGTGCCACCAGGTCAAGGGCAGGTCAGCGCAGGAAAATAATCCTAGGTAGCAATTCGGTCGTTGATGGAGAGGAGGAGCTATGCGTGTAATTGTGAGTTAGCAACCCGTAACGATTGGAGGAATGATCGTAGATCGATGGGTTAGTGGTGAATTGGGTGTGTAAAGTAAAGTAGGGCAGGTGGTTGGTTAGGTAAGTAATCCGACTAGTCACTCATGTCAAGTTAGTCGTACCTCAGGTTAGGTTCGGTAAGGTACAGTACTTACGGACGGGAATTTATTAGATAGGGTCCAGCGTATGGGTAGGATGAGATACGCACCTAGGTGGTAGTAGTAGTACTAAACTGCTGGTTCAGGTCAGCACCTCCGTCGACTAGTACTACGGAGAGAGTAATGTAGGTAGATTGACCTTTAGAAGGAAATTTTTTGTTTTCAGAAGATGGGGGAAAGCACCATCGAAAGGGAAGCCAAGCTAATGGAAGGGGGGTTGGAAAGGGTGTAAAAAAAAAGAAAGAAAGAAAAATAGAAAAGGTTATACGGAGTACCTAGGCTTCGATCCATGATTTGTATTGCAATTGCTTCACTACTACTCTTACTTCTGGGGCTGGTAGCGAAAACCCTCGAGCCGTAATATCAGGTCCTCCGTATTACGGTATTGAAAGATATTTGCTGGCCGCAAACGGTGAGATGTGACGAGATATTTCCAAAATTGGAGATTGCACATAGCTTCAGCTCCGTCACGGGCTATATGAAAAACAGTTATTGCATTCCCTACGCTAGTTACAGTAGATGAAGAGCGAACACAGATTTCTTTCAGCTGAAATAGCTCTACCAAGCATCTTCACAGGTCCATCTGAGTAGAGATTCGCACCATAGGAGGGGGAAATAAACTGCCCACATCGGCTCTCTCTCTCCATTGGTGCTGTGCTGTACCGCAGGGGCGTATGGAGTTGGTAATTATTACCGCAGGCTATGGTGCCGGCTGTCCACTACTTAGTTTCAACCGCAAGTCGGACTCGACTAATATCACTAATAGCTCGTGCCATGAGATGATTAACCTATCTTTCCACAAACACCACAAACAAATTTATGAGAGATACGATGACTTCTCCGTAGACCCGAGCCAACCCCAGGTGAAAAGGATTTTCCCGGTAGGTCCCTGAGCCCTAGGTAGTAGTGTTGTACGGCGGACATGAAACGCAGTCAATTATGACACGTCAACCAAGGTCCAGGTTCGACCACAATAGCAATGATCCCTAATTGATAATGAGACATATTCTGACTTCAAATGCTTCTGACGGACACCCAGAGCTTGTCTAGCGGATTTGTGCCCTGACAAGCGTCTTTTTTCACTGGTTCATGGAGGTGGTCGTCATGCAGGGTACTCTATTTTTCATATCACATGAGCCCGTAATTTTACGGGTGGATTACTTCCGGACTAGATCGGGTTTCCGGTCCATAGCAAAGCCACCGCGTCGGCTTTGTGTTTGTCTATTATCTTAGAACGGAGTAGTGAGGTATGCGAGTGATTTTCCACGGGGAGAACCCACGCTTATCGAGAATGGACGTACTATTTTCCAATAAATAATAGGCCGTCCTATTGAACCCAAGACTGCGCCGAACCTGTATATGTACTCCATATATATGTACATATAGAATGTTTATTTCACTCTTAAAGCTCTTCACAAATCTACAGTTTATATAATGAATCTTTCTCATTATTGATTTTTTGTAATGGTCGCCTGGATAGACTACCAAAACCTTGACCCCTTGTTCTGTTGCGCTGACATTGCGGATCATGCAATACCCCCTTCCGTTCTTATTCCTGAGGAGGCTGAAGTGGAAATTCACTAACCCAAGCTGTTGCTTGGTGAGATCATATGATTCCAGTAGAATTGATGCCTGAGGCATACTATCAATTCCCTGCTTTGACACAAGTGCAGATTTCCATGGTTCAGTTGCCTCGATGTGGGACGTGGGGTTGGTGTAATGTTACATCGCATAAATACAGGAGGGAATCTTTCTCACAAAAAAGAGACAACATCGAAAACAATATTCGAACAACCAGGAATGTGTGCTGCTGATGACATCTGTATCATGTGACTAGGATATATATCAGTGCGACGACATTGACAATAACAACAACTAATGCAGCTTTACCATAGGATTGCCACCATCTTTACAATACACTCAATCAAAGAGGCAAGCATTCACTGACGCGAACTAATAATTTTGAATAAAATCAACCTGTGGTACAAGACTTTATCACGTCTGAGTCCTCTAAATGCCATGGCCAATGTAGACGACGTTCATACAAAACCGATCCCGGCCTTTTATTGCTGTTATCTTCTCCGATCAACCGTTCGGCAAACTTCTCTATACATCGGCTCTACTCCTCACCCATCTAGACGGCTTGCGCAGCACAATGGTGTCTCAAGAGGCGGAGCACGTAAAACTGCAAATGACAAGAGACCTTGGGAAATGGTGCTCATTGTAGAAGGCTTCATGAGTCGGACTGCTGCCTTACAGTTTGAGTATGTGTACTCCCCTCCTTCTTTACTGCTCCAGGCACTTAATTCTTGAGTCAGTACCATATATACGACGTAGTTTCTCATCTTTAGCCTGGACTCGATATCTAACGACTTTACAGGTGGGCATGGCAGAAACCAGGCAAATCTCGCCATCTTGGTGATGACGATAATACGGAATCTGCTCGAGAGAAGGGTAAAACCCGGCCTCGTGGCCCCGCGAGGTCCTTGAAAGGGCACTTGGAGAATTTGCACGCTTTGCTACGGTCGACATACTTCTCTGGTCTGCCCCTCAGAGTACGATTCTTTGCTGACGACGTTCATCAACTGTGGAGGGTCTGGAGTGATCGCATCGATGGTTTCATTCCAGAGCACATCAAAGTTATCCCAGATGGTAGCTGTTTCGAGAATAGGCAGCCTGGTATCGAGTACCTGAGAGTAGGTAGCGTCGAACACATTCAGGTTGACTATAGTAAAATACATAGTTACCTGGAGAAGACAACATTTCAACTGGACGACCCAGAAGACTTGCAGTGCAAAGTTTGCCAGGCACCAGTTGTCCCAAAGGAAGAGCTGGTACTCGTCTGCCCTCAGACGCGCTGTTACTGCGTAAGTCATTTATTATGTCTATCGGCTAGGTTCTTAGATTCTACCAAAGACCGGGGAAGACTCATTCCCATATCGGGCAAATGCCCTGGATGCCACAAAACTATTCAATGGTCCCTGATGATGCAGGAATTGAGTTTCCGGACCCGAGGAGCAAAGGAATTGCAGGCTATTTTGAGGAAGAAGAAACGAGGGGACTGCAGGGTAAAAGACGTTCCGGAAAAGGACACTGATGATGTGGGGACAGTTACTGCAGAATGCTGTGACTTTCCTGAGTCAGTTGGTGGATCAATAGAAGGGCCAGGCGATGCCTCCGATGAAAGTACCCACGACGACGTCCGTCTAGATGATGACTGGTATGAGTCGCTGGGCATCGAATCAGACCATGAGATCGCTGATTGGTCGGAAAGCCATCCTGCAATGCCCACACGAGTCGAAATAGTCATTGAGGATAGCGATTGTGATAATACAGGATAGAAGCTCCCGAGAATTCGCCTTCAGCCAATTGAGTCCGAATCAAGCTGCAACCATGTCAAACTTTCGCAAAGGCCCAATAATCTCAACGCGTGCTATACAGTCAGTTGCTTTGCCTCGAATCTCTTCTGATACTTCTTGGAATGATCTTCCTGCATTCACAACGTGGATGTCGCCGTTGGGTTGCAGGTCAAATAAAGTCTGGAAGAGCTCGCGCACACGGCTCTGCATGGTTTCATTTTCATACCGCTCCACGCCAAATCCGCCCCGCTTTGCGGCTTCTGTAGGGGAGATACGAAGGAAAAGGCACATATCTGGTCGGGGCAATCCGACTTCTGGCTGCCATGCCCAACCAAGAGATAATGTTGGAATTCCTTTTGCGGCAGAGTATACGGCACCAGAGTATGAATAACGGTCCACAATCACAGTGATCCCTTTGGCTATGTCTTCTTCAATAACCTTGGCAATCTCCCAACGGTTGGCAGAGAAGAGGAGGTGAATTGAGTGGTCGTCCAACTGTGACTGGCCACGTAAGTAGCTATCAATTAGTTTGCCAATGGCCGTGGTGCGGTCTGAAAAACTAAATTAGAGTGTTGTCCGCATGACCGATTAGATCTTGCTGTGAGAGATACCTGGAAACCGAACATATTTTACTGAGTGGCCTGACTCTTGCAGGTAGTCGCGCAGGTTCTCGCACTGGCTTGACTTTCCAGCTCGATCCAAGCCCTCGACGACAATGAGAGCCCCACGCGTTCCTCCGCTGATTGTATTTTCTGACATGGTGTATGGGCGATAAGAATAGTTGTTATAGTTGAATATGAAAGTAACCTTTGGAGTTGGAGAAGATTTAAAGTATCCCTTCAAAAAAATAAAATACAATCTTCCTGTCCGATCATATGCAACGAGACGGTAAGAGGAAGAACTGACAATGCGGAGTGTGAACGGCGGAGACACGATTTATTTCATTTATCCGTCTGTATTTTCAGGCATCCAACTTCCCTCTTTTGGTCAAATTAATTTCTCTTTTCGCCGACAATTAAACCAGCAGATCAGCACTGCGCCAGTCTCGAATCTCTCCGGTAACCGCCATGGGTTCTGATGCTTCACAACGGCCTCCGAATGATATGGTCAATTTTGGTCTTTTAAATTCCGCTACTGCGTCAACATTAGCCCCGCGATTGGGCAAGCTGGCAATCGCGGGCAGGAATGCTATCCTTACGCCGCACTACATCCCATTGACGTCGCGGGGAACTGTACCACATATCGCGCACGATGTCATGCGCGAGCAGACTGCAATTAGCGGTTTGTATTTTGGTCTAGAAGATTGTATGCATTTGACCACGCCCCCCAACTTATCGATATCCTGAAAATCATGAAGCACGCAAGGCGCTGACAGTTAAAGATCAGTCATAGAAAAGCTGCAGAAGAAAGGATGCCCACCGGTCTACAAGACGCCAGCTGCACCGAATGAGTCGCCCCTGCGCAACTTTGTTTGCCTCCCCGAAGATCCTGTACTGGTTTTGGGCCCACGTCGCGTGCCTCCGCTCGCCTGTCCCGCATCGAATACGCCAAACTCGATTGCTGTGCTCACCACCGTTGGATTCGCACAACTGGAGACTGGTCAATATGTCGAAGCCGTGCAGAAAATGCGTCCAGATATTGCGGTGGGTTTGGCCGATTTGGTCTTGACCCATCGGCCTGGGACGAAGAGACAAGGGAAGATGGTGGATAGGACTCATGCGTTCACTACGTATTCTACGGAGCAGCTTTATGGGGATGCGGTCTCAGAGGAGAATCGCTCGAAGACAGCTTACTTTGCTCCCATACTACCATTGGACAATGCGCAGCAGACACTGTATTTGGAAGACCTGGAAGACGAACTCCGAAGGTACATTTCCGGTCTTGCGTTGTATGAGTCGGCATCGCTGTCTGTCGTTCCCGAATCTTTAGGAGATCTTCCCCGGTTGCTCTTCAGTGAACCAGCTACTCCACATGACATCTTGCGCGAAGTCTCCCTTGGCGCTGACCTTCTAACAATTCCGTTCTTGGGTGACACCTCGGATGCTGGCATGGCCTTGGACTTTGTCTTTCCGCCACCATCTGATGCCCCTGCCACAGAACCCAAACCGTTGGCGATTGATCTATGGGCGCCTACTTTCACAACAGACACAGCGCCGCTCCAAGAAGCATGCCAGTGCTACACGTGCCGAAATCATCATCGCGCATATATTCACCATCTTCTGTCGGCGAAGGAAATGCTGGCTTGGTCTCTCCTCCATCTCCACAATCTCCACACGATGGATAGTTTCTTCGCGAAGATCAGAGAAAGTATCGAACAGGGTACTTTCGAGTCGGATGTTCAAAGATTCCAGCGCACCTATGCCCCTCAGCTACCTGAAAAAACAGGCGAGGGCCCAAGGTAAGCGAGCTCTTCGTTTCTCTTCCTACACGTTTAACATAAAATACCACTAACACGATTTTTCCAGAGTCCGTGGCTACCAGGCCCCAAGCAGGGGACCAAATGAACCTCGCCGCAACCCTCGCGCATATGGTCGCTTGGACATCATAGAAAAGTTTGCCGAATCGCAATCCTCCGTCGCTACCCCGGACACGGGGGCCGAGGGGCTTGAGGAACATGGGTTTGCCAAGAAGCTGTCTTCCTAAAATTGGTTTCTTTAGTATATATGAATTTTATACCTGACGCTACTGACACGAATTTGGTGCTGAGGCGTATGTAGTGTTCACCTTCGGTTTTGTTTCTGCTGCTCATAGTCTTGATTCTTGGGGATCGATACTGTTTGAAGCGAGCAAATGTGCCCCGCAATAATGCATTCCAGCTAGATATAAGATCTCTAGAGCCTAGATTCCTTGTTCAATAGCTACAACGTGATTATGATGGATCATAAGATCATGATGCAATGAAGCAAATATGAACATGGGAACGATGGTACTCATGGTTCTTTGAAGCGTTTTTATACTTTTCAGTACTTGGGACTAAGAAAAGCCAGCGCGGCTTATTTTTTTGCGTTCAATAGCACCCTCCACATAAATTTCTTCTCATCCTCCTCTTCCTCCGATCCCATCTCGGTGCCCGCTCCAAAGTCCTGCCCGACAACGCAGACGAGCCAAACATCGTCCTTGATATCATTGAGGAAGCGTTCGGTTGCGGAGTTACGGGGGTAGATGCGGCGCCATTCATCCCATATCCGAAACGCCTCGTCACCCCAAGCGCGGAAACTGACCTCTTCAATGATAGTGGGAGTGACGATTTCTTTTCCACGAAAGACACCCCATGTCACGCAGTTGACGTTGTTCGGGTTCATTTCGATGGGATCAGCATCGGAGGTTTGGGCCGGCAGAGACGATTCGAAGTCACCCTTAACGTTGGCGGCGAACCAGGCAAGTTTCTCATGACCGTGCTTCTGAAGTAGTGGCTTGAGTATTGAGTGGTAGTCTTTGCTGGGACAGAAAAACTCAACGAATGGTTTCTGGAAAACAAATCCTTCGCGAGGGGGACCCCAGCCGTAGATAGGGTCATCGCTACGAACGCCGTTCACAGCTGGCTGAGATGCCAAAGTCCACCAGCCATTACCATCAATGAGTTGCAGAAGCTCCGGGCGAATGACTTCTGTTTCTGCGTTCAAGCCAGAGCTACCTTCTTCAGCACCGCCTTCTGACCATGGAACCATATGCAGTTCACCCGAGACGTGGCGGTGGAAGAGAGCGCTGATGTCCTCATGCGACACAGGGAAACCCCAGATCCTGTGAGCAACTGCAGGAGGAACGTGTAATGATGGGCCATAGCCATCAATCTCACCGAATGCCGGCGAACGAGCGTCACCCCAGCGACCGTTGGGGAAGTCGTCCCACGTAGCTTCCCTACCAAGTGCACCTAGGCCTTCGGAAATCTGAAGAGTTGTACTGCGATCTGGTGGCATCGCAGGCATTCCAGCACTAGTAGCAGGGGCCTCATGAGAAACGGAGGCTTTTGATGACACTTCAGATGCATGTAGTTTGTCTACAATGACCCGATTATGGGGAAGGGAATTAATAGACGAAGCCCTTCTCCTGGTTAAAGAGCGTAGATGAGCCCCGTCCATCGCAGAGATATCACCTCCCTCTTCGATTGCATCGAAATCTTCAGAATAAGGAGGGATAAGGTCACAGCGTTCAAGGATAAAAGACACCGTCTTTTCAAGGTTCAGTGTATAGAAATGGAACCCTCGGAGTCCAGGACAGGGGATATCCCTCATGCCATCCACAAGACTGCTGATTATATCCACACCAATGCGTTTCACAGAATCATCGTCGTGTTTAACTTCTTCTAGCTTCGAGAGGATCTGAGGCGGAATTTGGACATGGCTGAGTTTTGTCACCCTCGTCAAGATCTTGTAGCTATGGATTGGCATCAAGCCAGGAATGATAGGAATGGTCTTGAATGCGCCCGATTCATGGTTCCGTAGCATATTCTCAAACCTGGTGTATGCCTCAATATCATACGTCAACTGAGTCATTATGAAGTCTGCACCCGCCTGAGTCTTCTCTACTAGATATGGAAGGTCTGTCTTGGGATCCTGGACGTCTTGGAAGGAATCGACTGGGTGACCTTCTGGGTAGGCAGCCACACCTAGACAAAAGTAATCACCATGCTTTTGACGAATGTACCGTACTAGATCTACGGCAAACGTAAAGTCCCTGTTGCTGTCGTCTTCTCCATGCATGTTGTATTCCTCACTGCGCGGCGGATCACCACGAAGAGCCAGAATATTGCGAATTCCCAATACTTTGGCCTCCTCTAGTGCCTCATCTACCAAGGCCCGACTCATGTTGGTGCATGTAAGATGTAAACATGTTGTCAATTGCAACTGGCGCTGGCAGATTTCCGCCAGCTCCAGAGATCTTTGTGCAGTGCTACCTCCAGCGCCCCAGGTGACAGTGACAAACAATGGTCGCAAAGCTTGTGCCATGCGTTCCAGGCGGGCTTGAAGGTTGGCGAAACCCTACGAGAACCAGACTTGGTTAGCAGTCAATCTCGATACCTTCAGGTGCGGGGAGGAGGGGTACCCCACCATCTGAGTCTTTGGAGGGAAGAACTCCAAAGAGAAGTAGTTTGCGTCCGGCGGCAAAGCCGCTATCTTGTCCGTGATCTTCTCCATCTTGATCCCAGAATCTGTTCCGGCGAAGTTACGGGAAAGGTGGTAGTTGAAGAGGGATGACTGGGGCGATATCCATCGGGGAGGGAAAGGTTTGGGCCGGAGTTTAACGGGCCCTCCGATTAACGGAAAGGGAAACATGCCCATGACATCTCCATAAAGTAGGATTACATGACATGGTCGAGAGCGACTAAGATCGGTACTTTTGTGATCTCATTTGGCTCTGACCTTGAAATAGTCGCATGCCATCAGCGTAAGCAACCCAAATGATGGGCCCATTCTCGAACAAACTTACTGTCAGAGATTCAAAGCGCCGTGTTGCAAACATAGCAAACATCAACTATCCCGTTGTCGCGGATCAGCGCAGTATACGATCATGGATAAAATGCAGATACTCTGACAGCAAATACTTTCTTGGTTCTACATTCGAGCGACAATCCTGGATCACGGCGCAAGATGTCCCTGTTTCGACGCCAATCAGCGCTCTTTCACCAAAACCGCCTTTCCTCATATCTGAAGTACTTGTCCCGCCGCCAATTCTATTCATCTCCTGCCTCTTCCACTCCAAAGGACTCTACATCTCGTCTCCGCAAGCTGAATGATCGCCTCCCGTCCTTCCTTCGCGCTTATACAACCCCGTTACTGGGGGCCCCGGGAACACATATTACCTCCTTTTTGATCCTACATGAAATCACCGCCATTGTGCCCCTATTCGGACTTGTGACGGCTTTTCACTACGGAAACTGGCTACCAGACTTAACTTCTAGTAGCGCCTTTGAAGAAGGAACCCGGCGATTCGGGCGATGGTTGCGGAAGAAAGGCTGGGTAGAAGATGTTGATATGGACGCCATTGAGGTAGTCGGAAGTGTAAACAGCTATGACCCTGTTAGAAATGATCAGATGGCGGAGAGTGATAGGAAAGGTGTACGCCTGGTGCTGGAATTTGCGACGGCCTATGCGGTCACCAAGGCATTACTGCCGCTCCGGATTGCCGCAAGTGTCTGGGCGACGCCTTGGTTTGCCCGAGTCATACTGGTACCGACTGGAAAAGGGTTAAAGAAGCTGTTGGGGAGAAAGTAGAGTTTGACGGTCCCTGGTATCACTACAAATTCCGGACTGATGATGATAATGCACCAAAACCGGGAAGTACACAAGAGTGTTTTGTACAGTACAGAGTGCTTGGGCTCGTAGATATTGTATGATTTCTATTTCTCAGGACGTCTTTTCTGGTTTATATCATTTGCTGCCCTTACGGTTTAAGCCGTATCAGGGAGCAGATTTTCAGATTTTCAGATCGAACAGAGAAATTTAGGCCTTCTCGTAGATCCAGTCAAACTGGCTGTGCTTGTACTTCTGGAGCTCCTCAGGCTTGAACCAGAGGGCAATCTCCTTCTTGGCGTTCTCGACGCTGTCGGAGCCGTGGCAAACGTTGCGGCCAACATCCTATACAAGAGTAAGAGTCATGCACAGAGTGCTACCATTCACAGAAGGGGAAGTGTCTTACAATGGCGAAGTCACCACGGATGGTGCCAGGGGCGGAGGCAAGAGGGTTGGTGGCACCGAGGATGGCTAACAATGATTTTAGCGTTTGGTCTTCAATGGTCATAGCGAACGGAGAACTTACTGCGGCCGGTCTTGACGACCTCACGGCCCTCCCAGACCATGGCGACGATGGGGCCGCTCAGCATGTCTAGATGTAAATGTCAGTATCTCCGTACAAGATTTTGGCAACGTTCATGGCAAGGTGCTTACAGGAGACGAGGCCGGGGAAGAAAGGCTTGGAGCTGAGGTCAGCATAGTGCTGCTCGAGGTGCTCCTTGGAGGGGGAGCAGAGCTTCAGGGCAGCAAGCTTGAAGCTATGATTCATTAGTACAAATTTTGTATGTACATTATTGGGATTGGGAGAATACGAACCCACGGTTCTCAAAGCGAGAGATGATGGGGCCAACGAGTCCGCGCTGGTTGACATGGTTAGTATTTATACCACCCCGAACGAGCCGTATCCGTAAGGATCATGACAGATATCGGGTGATTCGAGATCCATACCTGGACACCGTCGGGCTTGATGGCAATGAAGCTACACCAATTGGTTAGTTTGAGTAGAGGATGAGGGGCAGCAGGTCGATGCAAAAAAGAAGAAAAAATTTCAAGGCAAAGGAATAAGGGATGGAAGGGATTAGGTGAAGGTCTGGGGCGACTTACGTCTGCTCGTCGGACATTTTGAAAGATTTATGATGTCAAAGGTGACAATTGAATTAAAGAGACAGGATTGAGAGGGAGAGGAAAAGGAAAGCAGAGGTGCTGGTGTGAGTTGGCCGAAAATATACCAACGGAGGGACCGCAACGGTGGGGCACGAGGGGCTGTCGTTGGCTGATACCGGCCAGAGCTATGCCTGATTGCCTTACAGCCTGAGGTTTTCGACCCCAGCCGCCTCAATAGGGATAGCGCCCGCCCTAACCCAATCTGGAGCTTCCCCATCTTCGCCGGCCATCTGGCCAGCCTGGAACTAACGGTCATTGTAAGTACTATTATCAACGATCTAACAAACGTGACAGCTTCGTGTGTCGGACCTCCAGCTCAGGTAGATGCAGGCCAGCACATAGTGGCCGACAATTATTGTACTTTCAGAGGTTGAGTGTCTCTGATTGCATCTATTAGCTCAAAGATGGCCGGGAGGCGGCTGTTGTCCACTCGCTGGACCCTATTGCTTTCCTTGGTCATCCTACTCGGATGTCTTGTCATACCCGGAGGTAAGCTTTGTTTACACACATGGCCCACAAGCTGTAATGATGCTAACGGCTAAACCTAGTCGCTGTAAAGCATGAGAATTTCAAAAAATGCTCTCAATCCGGTTTCTGTAAACGAAACAGGGCATATGCCGACGACGTCGCCGCCAAGGGTTCAGCTTGGAGCTCTCCATATGAACTTGACTCTTCATCCATTCAGTTCAAGGACGGTCAATTGCACGGAACAATTTTGAAATCGGTATCCGCTGAGGAAAAGGTCAAGTTGCCTCTCACCGTGTCCTTCCTCGAGTCTGGAGTTGCCCGAGTCGTTATTGATGAAGAAAAACGCTTGAACAAGGAAATCGAGCTTCGCCATGACAGTCAGGCTCGCAAGGAAAGATACAATGAAGCGGAAAAATGGGTCCTGGTTGGTGGTCTGGAATTAAGCAAATCTGCGACCCTCGATTCCGAATCGGAGACAGGAGTTACCAGAGTTCTATACGGACCAGAGAATAACTTCCAAGCAATTATCCGTCACTCTCCGTTCGACATAGAGTTTCAAAGGGATGGACAGACTCATGTTCATCTGAATAATAAAGGATACCTGAACATGGAGCATTGGCGACGGAAGGTGGATACTTCCGAAGGTGACGGTGAGCAAAACTCCGAATCACAGGAAGATGAGAGCACCTGGTGGGAAGAAACTTTCGGTGGAAACACAGACACAAAACCCAAAGGCCCTGAGAGCGTGGGATTGGATATCACATTCCCTGGCTACGGCCATGTTTATGGTATCCCAGAGCATGCCGATTCCTTATCTTTAAGGGAGACCAGGTAAAATCTGCCAAATCTTCTAAATCCTTCCGTGACGTAAGCTAATGATTTGGTAGAGGTGGTTCCGGAAACCATGAAGAGCCTTACCGCATGTACAATTCCGACGTGTTTGAATACGAGCTCAACAGTCCTATGACCCTATACGGTGCCATTCCACTTATGCAAGCGCACAGACCGGGCTCTACTGTCGGGGTGTTTTGGCTTAATGCTGCTGAGACATGGGTGGACATTGTAAAGTCGACATCCTCTGCCAACCCACTTTCTCTAGGGGTGAACTCAAAAACCGATACTCAAAGCCATTGGTTCTCCGAGTCTGGACAAATCGACGTGTTTGTCTTTCTAGGGCCTACGCCACAGGATATCAGCAAGAAGTATGGTGAGCTCACTGGTTATACTCAGCTGCCTCAGCACTTTGCCATCGCGTACCATCAGTGTCGCTGGAATTATGTCACCGATGAAGATGTAAAAGATGTCGATCGCAATTTCGACAAGTACCAGATCCCATATGATGTTATTTGGCTCGACATCGAGTATCTTGATGACAGGAAATATTTCACCTGGGATCCGCTGACCTTTCCCAACCCGATTGGTATGGAGGAACAACTTGATGAATCGGAACGCAAGCTTGTGGTCATCATTGATCCTCATATCAAGAATAAGGAGAAATACACCATCTCGGAGGAGCTTAAGAGTAAGAACCTGGCCACTCGGAACAAGGACGGTGAAATTTACGAGGGCTGGTGTTGGCCAGGGTCATCGCATTGGGTGGATTGCTTCAATCCGGAGGCTATCAAGTGGTGGATAGGCCTGTTTAAGTATGATAAGTTCAAGGGCACCCTTCCGAATGTCTTCATTTGGAATGATATGAACGAGCCATCCGTGTTCAACGGCCCGGAAACCACTATGCCCAAAGATAACCTTCATTATGGCAACTGGGAGCACCGTGACATTCACAATGTCAATGGTATCACGTTTGTGAATGCGACATATAATGCGATGTTAGAACGGAAGAAAGGCGAGCTTCGTCGGCCGTTCATTTTGACACGGTCGTATTATGCTGGAGCCCAACGGATGTCTGCCATGTGGACTGGCGACAATCAGGCAACTTGGGAACATCTGGCCATCTCTCTGCCGATGGTTCTGAACAATGGTATTTCCGGGTTCCCCTTCGCAGGAGCTGATGTTGGTGGTTTCTTCCATAACCCGAGCAAGGACCTCCTCACCCGATGGTATCAAACTGGCATTTGGTATCCTTTCTTCCGTGCGCACGCACATATAGATACTCGTCGGCGTGAACCGTATTTGATTAGCGAGCCCCACAGGTCTATCATCGCACAGGCCATTCGTTTGAGATACCAGCTCTTACCTGCCTGGTACACTGCCTTCCACGAAGCTTCGGTGAATGGAACGCCGATCGTGAGACCCCAGTTCTATGTTCATCCTTCGGACGAAGCAGGCTTTGTCATCGATGACCAACTCTACCTGGGCTCTACTGGTATCCTTACGAAGCCAGTAGTCACCGAGGGAACAACTACTGTAGACATTTATCTCGCCGATGATGAGAAGTACTACGATTATTTCGATTACACGGTCTACCAGGGGGCGGGTAAGAGACACGAGGTGCCTGCACCTCTTGAGAAAGTGCCTGTTTTAATGCAGGGCGGCCATGTGATTCCTCGCAAGGACCGACCACGGCGCAGTAGTGGGTTGATGAAATGGGATCCGTACACTCTTGTTGTTGTCTTAGACAAGAACGGAGAGGCAGACGGCACGCTGTATGTGGATGACGGCGAGACGTTTGATTATGAGCGAGGAGCGTATATTCATCGTCGTTTCCACTTCCATGACTCCACTCTGTCGTCGGAAGACATTGGGACCAAGGGCCCCAAGACAGCCGAGTACCTCAAGGCCATGGCAAGCGTCCGAGTTGAAAGGGTGGTGGTTATTGATCCACCGAAAGGATGGCAGGAGAAGTCCACAGTAACTGTCATAGAGGATGGTGCCAAGACTGCGTCCACAGCGGCCATGGAGTACCATGCCCAGCCGAACGGAAAGGCCCCATACGCCGTGGTGAAGAACCCTACCGTCAGCATTGGAAAGACCTGGAGGATCGAGTTCTGAGCTTTCGATAAGGCAGCAATGGGAGCGCGTGTAGACGCGCTTGTTTATTTATTATCGAGATAAATAAAGTATCGATAGCAATTTATGATTCGTAGAATGTCTTGGAAAATCCTTACAGTTCACGACAATTCATTGTTTGAAAATCAAGCAAAATTAAGGTCTTCAGTGGACCCGCTGAGTCAGCCTCAGGGACAGGGAACAAAAGACGCATGCGGCCGGTCGCGAAAATGTTTCCACTAGAAAGATTGGCTACGGGGTTATCGAACGATCTCTAGCTTGCTTGGCTCGATTGACTACAATCTATTCTTGCTCCATCAAAATCCATCATCGCAGCCCGAGCAATTTTTGCTAACCCTGGTTTATATTGAGCCCGCCCCTGACCAGCAGTCACCTCCGGGGAGATCCACAAACTCCGTCCGTCCACGGGATAAGACCGCATACTTACAGCGACAACTGGGATCTGTTCTTTTTCCTTACTCGAGGTTCTGATATCGCGGTTTGACAACGGACTGACTACACAATGTATCTCGTCTCTCTCGCTCTCGAATATGGAGCGCCGTTCTTGTGGGTTAAATATTTTCTCCCCAATCATCCGCACTTTGGGACAACAGCCCTTAGAAAGCTGACCGTGGATTCTCATGCTCTAGTCTTATCACCTCCCCCGTAACCTCCTATGCGGATCAAATTCTCAGTATTCATCGGAGTAGGAGCTCTGCTGGCTTCTCGTTGGATATACCTCTGATCATGCTGGTCGCGTCAATCTTGAAGTAAGACTATACTGTCCGCTTTGCACTGCGCTGAACGGCTTGGAATTGACGCCTGGAATTAGAGTATTTTTCTGGTTTGGCGACAACTATTCTTTTACGCTGCTGGTGCAAGCCGTCATCATGATTGGGGTCCAAATGGTTACGCTCAAGGTTGCGCTGGATAATCGGCCGGCTCCCGGTGTGAAAAACAGCCTCGAGCACGTTCCGTTCAGCAGTGTCAGTAATGGCGGCAGACTTACTCGACCCTATGACTTTTGGCAGTGGAAGAGTGCAAAGCCGTATGTACTCCTAGTGCCGTTTGAATATCAATATGTGTGGGAACTTACTTTGCCGGTGATACTAGATATTGGATGTTTTTGGCTTATTTCATTGCTGCGCTCTCATTTATTCAGATCTGCCTACCTCCAATTGCTCAGTCCGAGTTCTACATTAACTGCCTCGGATATATCGGTTTAGCTGTGGAGGCCACCCTGCCTCTGCCTCAAATCATTGCTAACCATCAGTCACGCTCATGCAAAGGATTCCGCTTGTCGGTTGTAGCCGCATGGATTCTTGGTGATCTGATGAAACTGAGTTACTTCTTCTGCAGTCAGGAGGTAATTCCCTGGGCTTTCCGCCTATGCGCATTGTTCCAGTGCGTCTGTGATTTGTACCTCGGGGTACAATTTTGGATGTATTCCAAAGCCTCATTTAGTGCTGCTGGCAGCCCTAGGGAGCCCAGTGGAAACTGGACTGTTGAGGAGAAAGACATCCGGATGACTTGAATGCATAACGGCCGCTTGCTGTTCCCTGGTGCTTGATGCATTGTAAATACTGGGAACCGAGGTTTTTCCTTTTCTCTTTTCTTTTTTCTTTAGAGATTTCATTTAGACTAATAGCTAGATTAGTGTGAATATTGCTTTCAGTTACTGTTCGGGCTATGATCGGTTGGGATAGAGATGGGAATAATGATATAGATCTGTAAAACTGCCCATTTGATGTCATTTTAAAATATTGATATTAGGTCGCTGACGTGATGCCCCGCGTTCTCCACCCACTTATGATCAAAGTCCCTCTGCTTTTTACCCCTCCAATAAACCCCAATATTGAGGAAAATCTCATTGCCCCATATCCAATATATTGCTTGGGGAATCAAGTTCTTCCATACCCTAAATACAAACATCATGGCTTCAGACACAGAAACCATCCGAATTGGATATGTACCAGGTAAGTTCTGCTTTCCTTTCCCACGATACCACTCCAGGAGCTTGAATAGAAGATCGATAGTTCTATACAAATAATTTCCTGTAATGTACGTACATCATTAACGCTATGGATCATAGAACATTACCTCACTCCCCTCCACCTTGCCCTCCGCTCTCCCGCTGTCGCATCCCTTCCGTTTAAGATCTCTATTGTTCCGTTCCCATCCGGGACGGGACATATGATCACCTCCCTGCGCGAGAAAGAAATTGACATTGCAATTGGGTTGACTGAAGGCTGGGTTGCTGGTCTGGCGGGAAAACAGCAAGCGCAGAAGGATGCAGTCTTGGGCGGATATAAAGTCGTCGGGGAATGGGTTGCTACACCATTACGGTGGGCTATTGTCACTGGAAGAGAGAGAGCGGATCTCCAAGGTGTTGCCGACCTAAAGGACAAGCGGGTTGGTGTTAGTAGATTGGGAAGGTATGCATGATTGTCGTTTTCAGTGTACTTTGGGACGAACATCGAAAGGGGACAAACGAATGTGCTAATAGATCTCCAGTGGTTCTCACATCATGTCATTCGTCCTTGCCCAGAATCACGGCTGGAAATCCGACTCCTTGACTAGCGTCCCATTGGGACCATTCCAGGCCCTGCGCAACGGAGTAACGGGGTACGACCCTTCGCACCCGGAGCAGCAGCCTGAACCTACTGCTGAGTTTTTCATGTGGGAACATTTCACAACGAAGCCGTACTTCCACCCGACAGCTGAGAAGCCCCATCCGCCACTCAAGAAGATCGGAGAGATCTACACACCGTGGCCGTCTTGGATGATCGTGGCGTCAACAGCTGTATTCCCAGACCCTGAGATTGATGGCAAGCTGCAGCAACTGTTCAAGCTCTTGAACCAAGGTATCAAGGATTTCGAGGCCGATACAGCGCAGGCTGTGAAGCTACTTGGTACCGGAGAGCTGGGATGTAGTTATGTAGAGGAGGATGCTACGGAATGGCTGAAGGATGTCAAGTTCGTCCAGGGCACAAGAGGTGTAAACAGGAAGACCATCGAGGGTGTAGTGGATGTTCTCAAGGTGGCAGGGGTGATTGACAGCGCAATGAGCAATGATGAGGCTGTTACACGAGTCGTAGGAGTTCAGCGGTAGGCTTGGCCTGAAATACAGCGTTGAAAAGTCACACACATCTTATGTGTCAGTCTGGACCCAGTCCTCCGAGCGAACGGTTGAACTTTTCAGTATATCGAGTCACATCTTTGTCTCTAGAGGTGAAATACCTGGTCTTCAAGGTACATTCAAAGTTCCCAATCTCCAACTGGTCTAGGAAATGCTGCCCAGAGCACATACTACTCCAATATAAAGTTCACCCTTTCCTCCCAACACGAGTTGCGCTCAACCTTGCTATTTGTCAGATGGGATATTAACTGCTTAGTTTGCGTATATATATCCCCGAACAGACGTTTACTTCTTTGGAAACGTAACATCAAAGGGATAATCGTCAGTGAGAGGCCGTTGGTCGCGTGCTTCACACATCTCATCGTCAGGGCGACATTCACTAGCATTCCTCGGCTCGGTCAATGTCTTGCTAGAAAGACACTTGTCATTTCCTAATACGGAGCTCAAGTGCATTAACCGGCTCATTTGATTGCGTGTATCTTACTGGCACCAATGCATCCGACTGACAGCGGGATGCATACGTGGTCAACGGCCTGACACGCTACAGTCCCCACTGGACGTGTTCACCTGACACTTCCCAGCAGTAGGCCTGCATTAAGAAAAGTTTGTTCTGTCTTATCATGCGGGTTTGGCTGTTGTACCTGAAACGATATTGTTCCTTCATTTCCAGGTACAATGGCGCCTACATGGGGTCGTATTAATTATAGGTAAGCATGACTCGCATGACGCAAGGGTTCATGACCTATGATTTTGAATTTGAAGTCAAAGTTGTCCAACGACTATCTTGGCCGAGGTAGTCAAACAACAACCATACATAATAGCTCAGCTTGTTTTGATGAAAGAAATAGCTAACTTTTTCAGTACTGCTCGGGCTATGTAGGAGCTACCGTTGTGTGGGCCATCATGAGCGTGTACTCCCAAAAGGAGAGGAAACATTCCGCAACCCGGAATCCCTAGATGCCTGACAACAACTAAGAAATGCACACAAGCAAACTGGGGTAACTGGACAGATGGCATCTATAGACATACAGAGAATCATTACCTTATACGCGAAGGACATTCAATATTGTAGAAACTCCGGTCAAAGCATGGCAGTCTTTTGGAATGCTCATAGTCTCCATTTGCAGCAATGCTAGTCATTCTTTCACAGCCATAACACGGGGCATGGGACTTAAAGCAAGCTACCGTGCACTATGAGTTCGTTTCTTTCTTGATCTGTGAGCTATCTGACAATTAGTGGCGCCAGAGAGTCAGTGTGCTCGGTCACTCTGCGGTTGCTGGGAGGATTGGAACAGTCACTCACTTTCAATACTTCAACGTCCATTGTTGGGAACACCAGAATCAAACGCGAGACTATGTACTTCACCAAGAGCCTTCTCGCCTTAGCGATGGCTGCAGCCTCTTTAGGAGGTGCATATGCGAAACTCGACCTTTCTTCCACTTCTAATGTCGTTGTATACTGGGGTATGTTTAACAAAACAACACTGAGGTGGATAATACTGACGCCGCCTTGTGTTTTAGGTCAGAATTCATTTAAGGGAAAGGGGGAACTGGCACAACAGTCACTAGGTTACTACTGTAATGGTGAGACCGGCGCATGGTGATTCCATTAATGCAGAAACTAACTAGTTCTAGACGAGAACATTGACGTGAGAATCCCCGCTACCAGAGAACTAGATGGATGTCGCTCACCTACTGTCAGGTCATCGTGCTGGCATTCCTTATGACGATTAATGGTCCAGGGGGTGCACCAGAGATAGACTTTTCCAATGCAAATGATAATTGCACCACCTTTGATGGCACAAACCTCCTGAAATGCCCCCAGATAGGGTGCGTACAACATCATCAGTGCTCCATTTAGTGTGAGACAAAGCTAACCACACCAGTGCGGATATCAACACCTGCCAAAAGAAAGGAAAGACCATCCTTCTGTCTATCGGCGGCGCGACTTATAGCGAGGGAGGTTTTCAATCCGAATCCGCGGCTAAGGCTGGCGCAGACCTCCTCTGGAAGACGTTTGGTCCTCCCACAACCCAGGGCCCTTTTTTGAATGCCACTTCTCATAATGGAACATCTCGCTATCATAACAGTCGTTTCAACCGTCTGAACCGTGTCAACAGCACTAATATTCACGCAGTCCGAGCTAACTCCACAACGGTCCGTCGACCATTCGGTGACGCGATCATTGATGGATTCGACTTCGATTTCGAGGCACCTGTGAAGAATATGGCACAATTCGCCAACCGGCTTCGCGAATTGTCGGACGCGGACAAATCGAAGCAATACTTTCTAACTGCTGCACCACAATGTCCGTATCCAGATGCAGCGGATAAGGATATACTCAACGGGCCTGTATCCATTGACGCAGTATTCGTTCAATTCTACAACAACTGGTGCGGAGTAAACTCTTTCTCAGCGGGCCAACAAAAGCAGAGCAGCTTCAACTTCGAGCAATGGGACAACTGGGCGAAAACCGTTTCCCAGAATAAGAAAGCTAAGGTCTTGCTTGGTGTCCCAGCAAACACGAGCGCCGCGAGTACGGGCTATATCCCAGCGTCGGAGCTGGAACCGGTGATCGCATATAGCAAGTCGTTTGAGAGTTTTGGAGGTGTTATGATGTGGGATGTTAGCCAGGCCTATGGTAATAAGGGTTTCTTGGATAGCGTGAAAGGCGCTCTCAGAAACTCCACAGCACACCTTTTACGCCATGGATTTCGTCTTCCGTCAATTTATCCTGTGATAGGACGGTAGATTATAATGGCTCGCATTATTTATCTTTATGTTGCACATTTTTACATTGCGCTAGGAGTTCGATGTTTATATTTTTGTGTCTGTTAGTCTGCTTGGCGGACGGAAAGGTGTATATAAGAAGTGAGGGCATTAATCCTCTGTTGTCTCAGGCTGATACTTCCTACAATTTAATCAATTCATCCCTTAACAAGTTACAAGAGTTAGGGCAAACTCCGGGCACGTGGTGTGATATCGAGGCCCTTCAGCTCATGCAACAAATTTCTCCTCCATCACATCCTCCGCCCTGGACGACGCCAATTGATTACTCCTGCACGTAACAATCCAATAATTCGTTTCATGCCGAGGGTGCTTTCAGCCCAGGGCAAGAGCCAAAACAATCCAAGGAATCCAAATCCCAATTCTTCGAAGGATGCAGAAATTAGCGCACCAGGATCCGCCCTAATGCATGAACTATTGATTCTCCGTCCTGCCGATCCTCCTTGCTCTCGATCCGATTCAGCTCACCTCAACTAACTCTCCACTCGTAGATATCTTGACTAAAAAGATTCTCAGTTTACATTCTCTAGATTAAAGGGTCGTCGCGAACTATTCCACATCCTCCACTAGCTGTGCTGCCCAAACCACCAAAAGCCCTCGACATGCAGAAACAGCAAATCCTGCATATGCACGACCCCTCCCTTCAATCTATTCCAAGGAATACCGAGCAATCCAGTGTCTTCCGAGATGCATGGACATGCAATACGGTGATCCCATGTCGTATTACCAGGGATTTAGCCATACAGTGGGTTGCCTGCTCTTGGCAGCATGCAATGCTTGATGATCTTTCTCAGCTGGCCAGTGGGCATGCGCTGCTGAATCCTGCTCAGATGCTATGCTTTGACAATATTTAAACCATTCATGAATCCCCTCCCTTGTCTCTGCCGTCTTTCATTCCTCATCGGGTGTTGATCGCTCAAAATGGCTCCTAAGTCTCTTTTCTACACTCTTTTCTCCTCCCTCACCGTTGCCCTCGCGGCATCCGTCCCTCAAACCGACTATGAAGTGATCGTCGTGGGAGGCGGTCCCGCTGGTCTCACTGCGCTTAGCGGTTTATCCCGTGTAAGACGCAAGACGGCTCTCTTCGACTCCCATGAGTATCGCAACGCTGCTACGCGGAACATGCACGATGTGATCGGCAATGATGGTATGGACAGACCCACCCCCCCCCCAAATCAAACCTCTCCGGGAAGAATTCACAGGGGCTGGACTAACATATTGTGAACAAAAGGCACCGTACCCAGTGAATTCCGCGGTCTGGCCCGCGAGCAGATCTCCCGGTACGACACCGCAACCTTCATCGACAAGAGAGTCAACACAATTGAGACTGTCTCTGATGAGGCCACGAACACCTCATACTTCCGGGCCCAAGACGCCGATGGCAAGGCGTACACCGCCCGCAAAGTCGTCCTGGGCACGGGTCTCGTAGACATTCTCCCCGACGTACCGGGTCTGCAGGAAGCCTGGGGCAAGGGCGTGTACTGGTGCCCGTGGTGCGATGGATATGAGCACCGGGACCAGCCATTCGGTATCCTGGGTGCGCTCCCGGATGTCGTCGGCAGCGTGTTGGAAGTATACACCCTGAACACGGATATCATTGCTTTCGTGAACGGTACGCAGACGCCGGACCAGGAGGCCGAATTGGCGAAGAAATACCCCAACTGGGAGGCCCAGCTGGAGGCGTACAATGTGCGCCTGGAGAACGAAACAATTGCGTCCTTCGAGCGCATCCAGGATGGCAGCTGGGTGAAGGACAGGAACGGTACCAGACAGATTGATATTTTCCGTGTTCATTTCACCAATGGCTCGTCGGTTGATCGTAATGCCTTCATTACCAACTACCCCAGTGAGCAGCGGTCGGATCTTCCCAAACAGCTGGGTCTGGCGATGCTCGGTAACAAGATTGATGCCACTACGAACCCTGGTATGAGGACTAGCCTGCCTGGTGTCTGGGCTATTGGCGACTGCAACAGCGATAATAGCACCAATGTGCCTCACGCTATGTTCAGTGGCAAGAAGGCTGCTGTATTTGCTCATGGTATGTTATGATTCCTTTCATTTATTGTTATACCATATTGTTTGATGCTGACCTGTGTGCCATAGTCGAAATGGCTAAGGAGGAGTCTAACACGGCCATTGACAAGCGTGATGACTTTGTGAAGGAGGTTGAAAAGCGTATGGGCAATGATATGGAGAAGATCTATAATCGGTCTAGAGGCCTGTGATCGATCTGTGTGATCGATGACCACCGACAGTTGTTATCGCTGGTATACGAGTGGCCTCGTATCTACTCTTTCATCCTGTCATATATATTCCCCAATAATTCGATTTTAATTTGATCTAGAGGACATTGAAAGGTACGACGTAGAGCCCTTTCAAAATTTTGGGGCAGTACATGGATATATTCAATTAAATTACAACATCTTTAATTCATGGAACTATCAGTGATTAACAAAGGTTAATTATCTGTAAATTTTGGAAAATCTTCATCCATACAGCTTCTCCACCGCTATAATTATGTTGCATATCACAATTACTTGAGGCTTGCAGAATGACGCAAGTCACACCAAGGAGGTTATATTACTCAACTTCCTCTTCCTCCTTGGGAGCAGCCAAGTAAAATCGAGCTGGCGGCTGTCCAGGTCTCTCATACTCAACGGTCAAGCGAGCAAGATGACCAAGCAGATTTTCAATTTTGAGGTCACCCTTGTCGCGCTTCTCTCGACCCAGGTCATCAAGCCATTTGAACTTATTGAGCATGAAATATACCAATGCGATAACAATAGTCACGCCCAGAGAGTAACCCCAGATTCGGACCACCGTGACAATATCAGTCCAGCCGTTAGTTGTTTCAACGAATTTGTCGGCAGGCTTGGTGGGCATATCTTGGTTAGTGAACCAACCAAACAAGCAGAAAATGGTTGCCAAAACGTCCACACCCAGAATGGCGGTAACTAGATGGATTGAAGGCCATGTGTCGGCACCACGCGTAATAAAGATAAGCCAGTTTTCTGTGAGAGCGACTTCGAGGAAGATCACTTCTTGAATTGAGCCCCAGTTCTGGATAATACCACCTGACGGGAGGAACATGGAACCGCGAACTACCCAAGTTCCCATGGCAAGCAAAAGGCCTAGCAGACATGAAATGAACCAGATCTTCGGAAGTTGCCATTGCACAGGCCGCAGCTCAAACGATGCATTATCATAAGCAACCGCAACAGTGGCAAGATCAGCGAATAAAGCAAGGAAGACTACCAACTCGACACGGATGCTCTCGTTGATGATTATCATCGACGTGACCAGGTAGATCTCTAAATGCAAGCAGAGAGCAATACGATATTGGATATATGCTTTCATGCGATGGAAAATTTGCCGAGCAACTTTAATCGAATCAATGATCGTTGACAGGCCTGGTTCCAAGAAGACAATGTCCGAAGCAGATTGTGCTGCCTCCGTAGCTCCTTCTACTGCAATACCACAGTCGGATTTCTTCAATGAAGGCGCATCATTAACACCGTCACCAGTCATTGCGGTGAGATGACCTCGGTCCTGAAGCATCTGAACAACTTGATATTTGTGTTCAGGGAACACCTCTGCAAAACCGTCTGCTTTTTCCACTAAGTCTCCTGCCATTGCACCACTAAGCCCTCCATGAATGAGCTTGTCTGAATTATATACCTTGGTTCCGAGGGCGAGCATCTTGCAAGTCTCTTTAGCGATGGCTAATGCGTCACCTGTAAGCATTTTGACGCTGATGCCCAAATTCTGTGCCTCGTGGATCGTTTGCGCCGTGTCCTCTCGGGGCGGATCAAACATCGGCAGCATACCGAGGAGGGTCCATTCCTCTCCTTCTTTCTGGACTGCAACTCCCAGAGATCGGAAGCCTCTGTGTGCAAATTCCTGCGCTTTGGCTTTGTACAAATCGGCAGTCTGTTTAGAACAGTTTGTCAACTGAAGCACAGCCTTGGGTGCGCCCTTGGTGCAGGTATATCTGATTCCATCACAACTGGCGATTGTAACGATACGCTTGGAAACCGGGTCAAATGGTTGAAATTTTTCTGTCTTCCACCCTCTACGCAGAATCTCCCGTGCCTTGGGGTATTGCCTAAGGGTCAAAATAGTGACCTTGTCGATCGGGTCTAGCGAATCGATGTTGTGAGACGACGCCAAAACTGCCACGGCAAACATCCAGTCGACGTCTACACCTTCAGCCACATATGGGTTTCGAATGCTCAGCTTGTTTGCTGTGAGAGTGCCGGTTTTATCAGAACACAAGACATTAACACCCTGACGAGTTATTAGCATTTTCATCCAGGCAGAAGATATCGCTCACAACCTACCGCAAGCGACTCGATTGCAGTAAGCTTCTGCACTATAGCCTTTTTCTTCGCAAGGTATGCTGCTCCTACAGCCATGGTAGTGGTTGTAACGACGGGGAGACCGACAGGGACGCCGACAATCAACAAAGCCAGGGTGTAGTGGAGAAGCGTTTGCTGGCGAGGGGAAGCAATCGGGATATGCCGGAAGAAACCGCCAATCCATGCAGCCAGGATCCATGCCATGACGAGGATGAGAAGCGAGGTACCGATGTTATCCATGACCTTTTCGAAATGACCTGCTCCTTGGGCCGCCTGCACCATCGTCGCTGTTCTACCCACGAACGAGAGCTTTGCAGAAGTCTGAACAACGGCATATGCTTTGCCACGCTTACACCCTGTCGTGTAATAGATCATTTCGCCCATATAACGATCGACTGCCAGAGACTCTCCGGTAATAGCTGAATGATCACAAGCCAGGATAGGATAACCGCGCTTCTTGGGCTTCTGTGACTTTTCATCATCACCTTCTTTGTTCTTTTCCTTTTCACCTTCAGCCTCTTCAATGTCGGATTCGGATGTGCTGCTCAGGTCGCCCTGATTCTGCATTGTCTTGAATTCTTCCCATCCGTTTGGATCTTTCACATCGCAGATTATCCGTGCATCGGCGGGGACAACTTGGCCGTCACCGATTATGATCTACCATTTATGTCAGTATCCCAGCGCAAGCTTCAGAGTGGTCAGTTTGAAATTGCCAAGCATACCACATCACCGGGTACGAGCTCGCGGGCCAGAATCTCCTGTTCCTGGCCATCACGGACGACTGTTGTCCTCATTGCAATATCTCCCTTGAGGCTGGCGACAACATCGGCAGCTTGTTTCTCCTGGTACCAACCGACAGCTGCATTCAGACACAGGATACCAATGATGACACCGAAATCGATCCAGTCATCTAGACCTGCTGCAAGAAGAACGGCCAGCTCCATAACTGCGACGGGTCAGTGGCACTAATCAATGAAATAGAACGCACTTAGTGTAATCCAACATGACTTACCATACAAAATAGGACCTCTAAAGTATGATAGGATCTTAGCAATGGGATTCTCCTTCTCAGAAACCAGCTCGTTCCATCCCGCTCTGCGACGCCTATTTGAAGCCTCATTGCTGGACAGACCTTGATGGATGTCGGTGAGTAGCCAGTCTTCCGGGAACTGGCCCTCATCTTGGTTCACATGTCGAACAAGGACCTTGCGTTTCTTCCAGGGAGCATACCAGACTCGTCTCACCTCTTCCTCTCCCTGTGTTTCATCACCTCGGCCGCCCTCGCGGTAGGTCGATGCGTACTTGACCAGCTTGCCATATTCGTCAAGATTGGCCCAATCTTCCTTGTAAGACACTCGGGAGATACGCCTAGATGCGTGTCCCTCAGAGGTAGAAAGTCGACCCTGAGATCCCGGTGCTTGAGCTACACGTTCCACGTCATTCGAGGCACCGCCTTGCTCGGCCATCTTGTTCTCGGTTACTTGCCAGGGGCAGCAGGGCTTCTCCTAATGTGCCCAACGCTTATTCAAACCAAAAGGGAGCGAATTGGGTTACGAAAACGAGTGCTCCCACAGAATGATTGAGCATACAGCGAACGAAAAGGATCTCCCCTTAGGCACGGTTAAGAACAAGAACGCGCAAGAGTTTTTCGCTTTTCCCTTCCGCGAGCGCATAGGGGGCTACGATAACCGCCAACTCCATATACAGGGCCAACCCTTAGACGGATTGGGACAGCCACACTACATGCAGACTATCATGCTGACGTAGTAGATCCTAGGAAGCTTCCGGCTAGTCAAGTTGTGATAGAGGCTAAATAAGGTAGAGGCCAAGCCCATACTGTTCTTTGACCAGACAAAGCAGCGTGCACCGGTCGAGCGCAAAAGTCAATTTGTGATATGAATTAGGAACATGGTGGGTTGATTCGACGACTCCTCGATGGTCTTGACGTATGAGACGGTGGTGACCTATCCGTAATAACCCGGTTAAAGTATATGAACGAGGGGCCAGGGATACAGCGGAGCCCATTCGCTCCAGCATTTCTATGCCAGACATTCAGATACACGACGCAAAGAATTGACTCTAGAAGAACCGCATGACGCGATGAGGATATCCAGGGTTCTAGACCTGAAATGCCAGCGGAAAGAGAGCCGGGACCCACGGGAAAACCTGACCAGGAGACCTCCTATAAGACGACGACAGATGGTGGGGTAAGCATGGGACAAAGTCAGTCGAAACCTTTAAAATCACTCTTGCTTCGCTTATAATCGAGTGTAACAACCACCACGAAAGCCTATGAGCCAATGATGAGAAGGTAGAGAGACCAATCGAGGGGGATACGGAGTATGTTGCGGGCAAGAGTGGAACTTTTGGATGGAGACGACCTTAAATCTAGTGATCGGCGCTAACGGGAATTAGGACTAGTGCCTTTGTGAGGTGTTGACTGTTTGACACTTTCCCAAGTGAGCGTCCGTATAAAATGTAACCTTGACCGGCAAATAAATTTTAAACCCAACATCAGCGCCAACGTTTCCGGACAGTGATCTCACGACGTAATCCTCTCATCATCCACTTACCTTCCGTGGCTACGTTCTTTCCCCCTAGTTTTTATTCTGATACAACCTAATCAATCCGACGGTTGTCTGATATCGTGCCATCATCACTAAACAATGCGACTTACCCCCAAGTAGAACTGGCACACTAGTACTCGACTTACTGCTTCTCCTCCTGTTGTCTTTGGGTGCGATGAAGTTTATTTGTCCGATTTAACTTCCGTGGCTGCTACACCCAGATTACGACGTACAACCATACTGTGACCATTTCAGACTGGTATGCGTAATGGACTTTTTATTTCAAAACGTCTTCTAGCATATCTTCGTGACTCATACTATGAGCGAGCCCAACTGAGACTGGACACTTATTTACCTCCGGTCTTTCCCGTGGGGATGTAGAACAAAACAGCCGGCTGGCCCGGTGCATAAGCCTTGTCCACACGGTAAAATCCCTTACGCTCAAACTGGATGATGTCGCCCTCCTTCAGCTCGGCCACATTGCAGTCGGCAGTAGCATCTTCCCTGAACTCAGTGTTCCTGTTCAGGACGTCCTCAAGAGCATCGTCCTCCTGCAAGGTGTCCTTGTTGAGAAGGTAGTCAAAGTCGACCAATTCCACTGGGACCAGGTTCTGGTCAGTAGACAACCAAGTGACCTTCTTCTCGGTCTTCTTGAAATCACCTTCCAAGTGCAGATCCAACTCAAGCTCCTTAACAACACCGGAGCTTGGGTCAGTCACGATCTGGCGCACAATCGCGTTGCCCCAGTTCATCAAGGTGATCTCCTCATCCTGCTTGAAGCTCTTGGCATCCTCCTGGTCAAATAGGATGGAGCCACTGTAAACAACCTTCTTCGTACCAACTGAAGGGTTCTTAACATGCTTGGGCTTCTCTTCAGTGTAGGGTGCGGGAGCTCCCTTAATAGTTGCCTTGACAACGTCCTTCTTAAGGAGGGCGGTGTGGCGGGGTGCAACCGGGTCAATATACTTCTTGTTGGTCGCCCAGATGAGGGTCCAGTCAAGGTTTGTGATGTTCTTGCTAGGGCCTTGTCTGAGAATGAACTCCCTCAAGGCAGGGATGGTCATGCCCCGTCTTCTGATACCACGGATGGTAGGGAACCTAGGGTCATCCCAGCCCCAGACAACGCCCTCGTTAACAAGCTTAGTAAGCTTGCGCTTGGACAGAAGGGTTCGGATGAAGTTCATACGAGCAAAGTCCCAGATCTGCACCGAGCGGAGTTTGAGGGCGTCCAGCATCCATTGGTACTGAGGGTTTCGATCACGGTACTCAATGGTTCTAAGAGCATGAGTAACACCTTCAATAGAGTCGACAATGGGACATGCAAAGTCATAAGTGGGGTAGATCTTCCACTTGGTGCCCGTGCGGTGGTGTGGGTCAGGGTTGGAGCGGTAGATAACAGGATCTCTAAGAGCCTTGTTCTTGTCGTCGACAGAGATCTAAAGACCGATGTGAGAAATTTTTTCTGTAGTGAAGATATGAACCTTAAATACCTTGGCACGAATACACCAGCCAAGACCCTCAGGAGAGCCCTTTTTCATTTCCTCGAATCGAGCAAGGTTCTCCTCAACAGTAGCATCACGACGCTTACTAGGCAGACCGTCCATTCTCTGAGCCGCCATAGTCTCCTTGTCTGTATCGTCGGCGTATGCTTTTCCATCCTTAATGATCTGCACACCATACTCGTAGAGCTGGTCAAAGTAGTCACTAGTATAGCTCATCTTGTCGGGCTTGATACCCATGAGAGCAAGATCTTCAACGATAGCATCCTGGAACTCGGAGTTTTCCTTGGTCGGGTTGGCTTGACAGATGTGAGAAAGTCTTCAACGACAATGTAAGGTGGAGGTGAACTCACTGTCATCGAAGCGGACAAGCAATGTGCCATTGTACTTCTCGTGGGCGAAATAATCGTTGAGAAGAGCTGCTTTGGCGTGACCAATGTGGAGATATCCTGAAGGCTCAGGGGGGAACCGGGTCACAACGCCCTTATCAGTGTTCAGAAGCGCAACGTCGTAGTTAGCACCGCCTTGCTTGCCCTTGGTGGTCTTTTTGTCCTTTGCTGCGGCATTCAGCGCCTCAAGGGCAGATGTTGCCCACGGACAGAGGTCTTCCAAGAAGGTAAACCAACGAGTCAAGTTGACAAGAGCCCCCTTTCTGATAGCAGAGATACCGACACGGTTTCCGCGGAGAGCACCCCACAAGGCAATGTCAGCTGTGGAAAGCGAGTATCCGACGATGAAGGACCGGAGAAGGAGGTGGGTATTAAGGCGCTGGAGCAAAGGATCGAGGGCCTTGAAATCGACGGTAGTAAAAGTATCAAGCTGAGCAAGCCACTCGTTCTCCTAGTAGCATTATTAGACGAGTTGTCCCAAGCCGTGGAAGGGCAGCAGCCATAGACTCTGGTTGTAGAGATATGTAACGTACCAGCTTCTGATCCTTCGAGTTGAGGAATGGGAAGTCCTTGAGCAACTCTTGGATAGCGTTCACAGTTCCGAAAACAGGAGTTCCGCTAACACCAGTGAACTGAACTACAGCCTTGTCGCCCTGTTCAAGAACAGCCTTATCCTCGTAGGTGATGTTAATCACCGGGGATGGTCGTGCTTCATTAATAGAGGTCGCGACAAGAAGAACAGGAAGCAAAGAAGCCTGGCTGGCCTTTGTGGCCAAGGTCAACTGCATGTTAGACATGATGCCTCCGAATCCACTGGTAAAAATCCGAATGAATCCTTCTAGACCTTCTATGGTGGGGAGAAGAGCACCGTGAAATACTTGGAGGGGCATTTGACTCAATCGGGGCTCCGCCGGCGTCACATTTCTCCGCCCGCCACCCGCAACGGAGAGCTCTCGGGCAGAAAACATTCCCTTTCCGCAAGAACACCGAGAAGCCACATCTTATAGTCAACGCAATGGCTTCCTACAGCTCACTCATGCCCACTGCGGCAAGGAGTCTCTTATCGTCATGCCGCTCTCCGCTTCGCCAGGGGTCAATGGCCCCTCTCCTCTCCAGCTTTCAGCAGGTTCGAGGAGCCAAGAACAACCCTCAAGCACAAGGTAAAAAGAACAAGGAAAAGAGTAAGAAGACGAAGAAGGGTCCTCGGGAGTTCAAACAAAGGGATCTGAAGGATATGGATCAATTCGCGCTTTGCGATGCTATGAGGTACGTATAACGTGTCTTGCCATGTGCGCACCTCGCCTTTTTGCTGACGCGGAATCTGTTCTGCTCTCAAGGTATCTTCGTGCATTCGAAGTCGGCCGTGAACCAGCTACCTCCAAATACGAAGTCCACATCCGGTTGAAGACGATGAAAGACGGTCCAGTGATTCGCAACATGCTCCGGTTTCCTCATTCAGTCCAAACAGAATCACGCATTTGTGTCGTCTGCCCTGCTGGATCTAGGCATGAGAAGGAGGCTCGTGCGGCTGGGGCCGTCCTGGTCGGAGAACAAGAGGTTTTTGATAATGTGAAGAAGGGCATCATTGAGTTCGATCGTCTGATTTGTCACCCGGATAGCTTGGAGGCTCTGAACAGGGCCGGACTGGGCAGGGTCCTCGGCCCCCGGGGACTGATGCCCAGCGCAAAGACGGGCACCGTTGTTGAGGACGTCGCTTCGAGAGTTGAAATGCTGCGTGGTGGTACGGTATACAGGGAGCGAGATGCTGTCATTCGACTTCCAATTGGGCAGCTGGCATTCACCCCTGAGCAGTTGCGAGACAATCTGCGCGCCACTCTCGAGCAGATCAAGAAGGATGCGGCTGGCCTCAACGACCGCATAAACAAGGAGATCTACGAAGTGGTAGGCTAGCCTCTGCTCTGAAGCCACATGTATCAACTTAGCTGACTATTATTAGGTGCTGAGCTCGACCAATGGCCCTGGTTTCAGTCTGAACGGAGAGTTCAAGTCCGACAATTCCCCCGATACTGCATCTTTGAGCGGTCTGTAAAATAGCTTCAAGTCTTCGCTTTTTTTGGATGTACAGATTATGTTATATTAGGAAGGACACGGTGTATAATGGTATTGTTTCATATATTCCAGGAGAACCCAACACCCCAAACGCCAACGCTGTGCAAAAGCCTGGTTCATGTACCAGACGGGCTCTATATTTTTAGATTCTTCAGTGCAGATACTGCACTGGTGTCCTCCCCCATGAGTTTGTAGAGACGCAATACGGCCAGCGTTTTTGTATCCCGTTTCTCGCCCGCGATCTTCGCTTGTTCGAGCGCAGTTTTAAGGTCCAAGAGTACTGCAGATCTTATTTTCGACAGTCGCGACTGTTGACTGACTAAGAACGGATGATCATCACCTATCCGCGACGACAATCTTGTCAAATAGACATATTTCTGGATGTGATGCTCGAGCCTCTTCAGTGATACCAGGGGGGTGGCTGATACGCCGTTGGGTATCTCTTCATCTTCGCTTCCCTCGCTTTCACTGTCCAGTAGATCGGAATCCGTATCGAGGTCCTTAACAGCGTCGCCTTGGCGGGCAGGCGTAGTGTCCCCAATCATCAGTTTCCTTTCCAGTTCGTCAACTCGATCCGCGTAATCCAACAAGGCCCTCCCCACATTTGCATTCTTCCGTAGGCGCTTCTTCTCTTCCACCAGTTGCTCTACCTCTCGATACCGGGCGTCAACCTTATCGCGGACGGACTGGACATCCCGTTGAAATGCCAACAGTCCAACTCGGACTTGCTCTACCTTCTCTTCCCCTCCTTGCAGTGCAATCCCAAGCGACAAGAAATCCTGGTAGTTCTCATTCACGAGATCCAGTAACTCCCGACTAAGCAGTTGGTCCAAGTCGCGTAATTCCTGCCGTAGGTCTTCAAGGCTCTGGTGTCGGTTTGTCAGGGAGGATAGGTACTTTGCGGGGTCAAAGTCGGGGGCGAGAAAGGAGGAACGGGACAATGGTTCAGGAAAGGGAAGTCCGGAGGTATCGTCGTCGAGATCGGAGGCAGACTCGTCCGAGTCGCCAAACTGTCGCATTACGGTTAATCACAAAACAAAGAGTCAATAGCGGGGACCAACGACGATCCAAACGGGGTTTTGCATACGCGAAACTTATTCATTGCGATCTTTACGCGTGCAAGTGGAGCGATGAAAGAAAGTTTGAAAATGCGCGAAGATCGACCGGGAGTTCGTCAATATCAGTTGAAAAAGAATCTTTGTTGTGGAGTAGTTGTAGAAGGCAGTTTTTCGGGTTCTGGGGTAAGTTAGTTAGTAGGAGTAGTAGTGGTCGTTGTCGTTGGCCGGAACCTTTGGAACGCTTTCCCTTTACGGTCTGGGTTCCACCGATTCAACAATGTAACGGATCTATGGAGACTATACTTCTGAATGTGGGCATCTTGGGACCAAAAGCGTAGGAGAAAGCAGTACATTGATGCTCTAGAAAGGCGCATCTCATAACTGGAAAGTCACTTTTCAACATTAATACTTCAATAAACCCGAAGCCCTAGCTCTAAGCCCTAGTGATAGTGAAGATATAAACTAATTATTAGAAGAAAATCAAAAAGCCAAAATGATGCAATTTAAATGTATCTACAAAGTAGCTGTATTAACTCAAGCAAGGCGTTGTATTTCAGTTCCGGATTTGGTTTCACCGGCTAAACTATCAAACTTATTATTCGACCAGCACATGAACTGCATCTTCCCGTCAACCACAGTCAATCAGCGTACTATCCGAGAGCTCCCGTTCTGCAACAAGTGCGATCATGCTCCCTTAATGTATGCCACCATTACATTCTTTGTGTGTTTCATTTGCAGCCCTGTCTCCAGGTAATGCATGGGGGTGTGTATACGTGGCTCAGAGACCCAACTATTAGCATTGTCTGATAGGTAGACACTGGCGTTCAACGACTTGTCGAGAACTGGTGTGAGAGTGGGTTCGTGACAAGGCACTGCTGGTGAAGGTGCTTGCATTATTCCCTCTGCGATCTCCTGCGTCACTTAGTGAGCTCTGTACATACAGACGAACACTGCATCGACGACAAGTGGTTGTGAATAACCTTGTCCGTACAATGGATTATAAGTCGGGCAGAAGACTGTTCCCCCACCCTGATGAAATCCATTCGTCCTTGTCACGTCAGAGATGGCCTCGGTTTCCTCTTGCTCACTCCCACCCAGTCGTGGAGACTGCCGGCCCATCTCAGCAAGCAAACTCTTATCGCTACGAGTCAGCTGTAGACGACTCTGCCCGGGCGTATCGCACGACTGCTTTGCGTCACTTGAGTGAAAATTCCAGGCCCCTCGCGTGGAATCACGGACAAGTAACTCAAACTGGCGGTGGCCACCCAACCTCACCCTCGCAGCCCGTCTTGGTTCGGGCCTATTCCGGTGGCCCTGGGGATAGTGCGAAAACGTCAAAGATGTCTCTACGGCGGTCGTTCCCATTCACCAGCCGCGCCGAAACCCCAAGGCGAGGTCCGGAACTTCCTTCGGACGAGGACTTCAGCATCGATGGCATTCTACGGGCTATTGAGCCTAATATTCGCCATACCTTGGACTCAATTGGGGAGATCTGTGGACGGAGTAAGCTCAGTTTAGCCAACGAATATGGTAGCCATATAGCGCCCCTTGGCGAAATCCGCGCGCCTCCTAGCGGCCTGATGCCCGTGGACGAAGCTAGCTCGGAACATGAAAGACAGGCCAACGATAATGTGGTTATTTACGATGATGACCATAGCGTTATGGATGGGAGGGATCACCGTTCACCCATGCAATTTGGATTTATGGAGAATGCTCGGCAGAGTACAGTATCTCGTAACGCTGGATTTCAATCAATGCCACCGTATTACGGTGCAGACGGATCGTCTGTCCAAGTACACCCCGACACTCCACGATCCATGGGCTTTAATACTACCGTGGATTCGGCTTCTGCGCTGGGGCCACTCCCTGCAACGCGAGAAATTGCATCCAGGTCAAAGTCATGCGGCCGGGTATTGTTGGCAACGAATGCTGAATCGAGCACAGACGACCGAAGACGATTGATTCAAACACCGGCTCTTGTGTCTGAGGTTCTCTTAGATGCTCACGCCAATGGACACCCTTTGGGAACGGAACCCACTATTATGCAAAGCCAGGCCCTCTTCGGAAGCAACTCAGACTCTGATGTAGTGCGAAGAAGCTGGGGTCAGCCGGCAGTAGGACTATCTGTGCTGGCGGATGTTTTCGGCTGGCTAAAATATGCTGTGCGCGACGGGTCAGACTCTGGTCAAACTCTGCCAACAGCTGAGATGAGACTGCGCGCGATGCTTGAGCGACAGCGGGACCTGGACTCTTCCAGAGTATTTGCAAATGATGATTAACGACTCTTCTCTGTGGGTGTAGATGTATCTGCTTTTATTGATCACAATTGATGATGCACATGATGAAGGATAAGTACTGTAATTGATGGTCTTTACAATTACGACTATGACGAGATGTGTGATAAATATTATATGAATTCTTCCAGCTTCTGCTGTCTTGCGCCTAGTGTTGTTCGAAGAAAATAGCGAGACAGTGAATCACACACAGCAGTGCCTAAGAAGCGATATAAACTCCAGTCTCATATGCAAAGGTGGTATAATAAACATGAGAACAAGCCCTCTAAACAACGAACCCAGACCACCAAAAAAAAAAAAAAAAAAAAAAAAAAAAAAACTAATACGCCACGCCACCCTCTATCTCAGATAGCAGTGTATCTGCAAATCCCTCAAACCGGGAATATGACCAACAATCTTTATATCTTTCCACCAGCGGCCGCTCATCCACCACCTCATCCTGCTTCTGCTCTCGTTTCTGTTCCGGCTGCGCACCATCCTCAGACTCATCGTCACTCTCGTCAACCACCTTCCCCTCCACTAACTCCCCAAACTGGATATCCACCGGCACAGCACCCAAAAACTTCACTCCCGTCTCCTGGGCCATCACTTGCCCCCCACCACTAGAAAACAAATTCGTCACCTCCCCACAGCACGGACACGTATATCCCGACATATTCTCAATAACGCCCAGCATAGGAATCTGCGTCTTCACACAGAAATTCACCTCCTTCCGGACATCAGACGTCGCAACCGCCTGGGGCGTGGTAACTAAAACCGCACCCGCTAGTCTCGGCATAGTCGACGACCCAGCAGCCGGATTCGTGGTGGCCGGTCTAAGCAACTGTTCCGCTAAAGCAATATGCTCATCACTCGTGCCAGGGGGCGTATCGACAAGTAGGTAGTCCGTCTCCCCCCAATAAACATCAGACAGAAACTGTCGGATCATGGCTGTTTTCTTCGGTCCGCGCCAGATGACCGCGTCGCCGCGATCGCGGAGCAGGAATCCCAGTGACATGCAGCGAAGAGAACCTCGTTGTGCGCCATCGTTTGTGGACGCCGGATGCACTGTTACGGGGACCCAGCCCCCGGGCGCTTGGGTAATCTTTGCATCTTCAAGCCCCACAAGTCGGGGGATTGAGGGGCCTGTTAAGTCAATGTCGAGTATACCAACTGATTTTCCCTGTAAGGTGAGGGCAAGCGCAAGTTGGAGGGTGACGGAGGATTTGCCGACACCTCCTTTGCCGGATAGAACCTATAATTTTCATTTATGTTAGTTCCATGTTATTTAATATAGGTTGTTTAGTTCTATTTGGGCCAGTGTGCCCGCTCTACAGCCAGACATCGCTTTGTTCTGCATGAGAGGGATCCAGAGATGATCGTTATCGATAAGCGATGAGGGGCACATTTGTTCTTTACTGTTTTGGTTCCTAAATGAATTGAGTAAGACTCACCAGCACGATATTTTTGACACCGTCTAGAGGCATTTTGCCGGTAGCAATTGTTAGTCTCGAGCGTGGTAGGAGGGATATCAGATTCCATGCATGGCTGGTCGAGTTGCTGATAAGATGGCAAAAGTCGATTTCGCCGCGGGATTTCTGCGTCACTCTGCGGAGTGGATTTTGCTTATCAATCACTGATTGACTTGGAATCATTCCCATTGGTCTGTTCGCCATTTCTTCTACTGTAGAATACCTATAACGTTGTGTATCTACTCAGGAAGTTCTACAAGGCAGGATTCAAACAGATAAAGGTTCTGAAATCATTCAACTTCTAAGGTACTGGCATCAGTCATGGTCATTACTCAACATGGATCTTGGATCTTTCATTTTTCATTAGTGCTCTCGGGAGACAAGTCAATGGTCTAAATTGCTTGCTATCATGAATCATCCAACCATTTCGAGTCTCGTAGAAAACTGTAAAAGTTCTCAACCCTTGGCTTCAGACTTTTGAAAACAATCGAGCCCATCCTACCCAACCTGTGTAGTCTATAATGGTGGACCATGTGTTAACTCTTCATTGCCATTTCTGTACCACAACGCCTCCTCGCTTGAACTCGGCCAGATCTCCAAGGGCAGCCGCTTTGTCAGTAAGCTCTTTACTTGGGAATGTGGTCATCAGCACCCAGGGACGGCTCTGGCTATCCGAACTGGCAGCAGAGACAAATTGATAGACATCACCAATCGTATGCGTGGTGTTGAATCGGGACGTCAGGCGTGTTCCGTCACCAAGACGGACCTGAAGGGTGATGATCGGCTGCGATTCATCCACATTAGGCTTGGCAGGTTCTGAGTTGATCTGGCCGGCAGCAGGGGCAGTCGGAGGTGTTGGCGTTCTCACACCCGGCGTCGGGCTGCCGAGGCGCTGTCCAGGACCAGCAAAAGGCTTGTATTTCGGCTTTGGTTTCACGTATTTTTCTTCATGCTGTTTGATCTCCACATCGACCTCCTGACCCGGCTGCACATTCATGATGGAAAGCGGAGCGCGACCCTGGCGAATACCATCAAGAATTTCCGCGTTTCGGGGGTCGTCAGAGTGGTAAAGATCACCGTCGTCCACGGAGAACCCATCAGCCCAGAAGTGTAGTGTCCGCTGAACACGCTGTGGTAGTCGCGCGGCAGGTTCGTTTGGAACATCAATGACCCGACTGGGGGTGTCATCGCCACCGAGAGTACGAGCGGGACCTGTGAAGAAAGACCGTCGGGGTTCGGAGCTATCAGATGCTGGGACCTGAGACCTAAGAGATATTTAGCATTTACGACCGCAAAATTCTGCTTTACAGAAGCGCCCTGACTAACCGTTTTGCTTTTTCGATGATCTTCTTCTTGATATCATCGGGGTTTTGTACAGCTAATCCAGACTTTTCACCTCCAGCAAACAAATCCTGGTTGACTGCGTCATCTTCCTCCTCCGAGTCATCGCCACCGCCGGAGGAAAAATCACCCAGTGTCGCGAACTTCTTTTTCGGGGCGGATTTGCGTGATGTGGAAGATGGTTGCGGGGTAAACGATGGTGACTGAGAGGAGCTGCCACCTAGGGACCGGCCTGCGGACGGCGCAGTTTCGCTTCCTCCAAGAGTCTGGCCAGCGCCCGTGTTTCCCTCCTGTAAAGCTTCGTCTTGTTCGGCAAAGAATTCAGTCACGGCGGCCTCAAGATCCCCTCCATTAGCTGCGAGGTACTCCTGTGCCTTTGAAACAGGGGAGTTAGCGGGAGATATATGCATGCGCGAAGAGGAAGGGGACTTACATGTTCAGGACGTACTCCAGTCATGGCACAAAACTGAGAGACGTCCTCATCTTGAATGGTGGGACTACGCTCCATGCTGACGGTATATTAAAACCCCAATAGCTTGTAGCGTTATCAAGCTAGTTTATGTGAAAGCGCGGAAGTATTTGTGATGAGGCCAGAATACTTGAAGGAGGGACTAAATAAGGGAATCCGAGGGAATGGAGTGCAAGATATGCGAGATGATGCTTAGTTCATCTCCGAGAAAGCTGAAGAACAACAATTGAGGGACCAATGAGGTACGTCACTGTTACCTGATTGGTCATCGGAAGAGGGGATCTTCCATTGATGCCTCAGGAATCAGTGGGGGATACTTGCCTTCCATCATGGAGAATGAAGTTCGTTCTTGGTTGGAAGATATATGGACAGTATATCTATTTCTATCCAGTAAACATAAACAGCACTAGGATGTACGACTTAGTGCTCTGCACTTGTTGCGATACACAGAACTACAGGTGGCATCTCAACCAGTCCTTCCAGTGCCCAATCATCGCCGTTTGCTCCATTGGGTCCCATCGTCGTAACTAAACCGATTGGAGAGTATTATAATTACTCAACTTTTAGCATAACAGTAGTACTAAAGTGACGCAACAAATCATGCAATGTGGCCTGGTCGATGAGGCGTCAATGATACCTTGAGTAAAAGTATGACATTCTTACCTCTAAAGAAGAGTACCATATCTGATTAGTAGCTTTGGTGTTTCGTTGAAGCGGCATGTAGTTCCTGATTACATAACCGGTCAGGTGTATCCAAGCATCAACATATACGACGAGCAAGGTACTATTAGATGCAATTCTAGCCAGACCCAGCAAATCCAGGACGCCTGTTATTTGCACACCGAAAAAAGGTTTAGAACCTGAACTCGTCTCTTTGGAATATCCTTCCGAGCCAAATCACTACCACCTCCCGTTGATATTCCCCCTACGACCAATCTCCGATCGCACTCCGTTGGTTGACGGCGCGTTCTTCCCTTACCCCCGCATCATGGCTTCGGGTGACCACACAAGCTCGAGCGTGGAGCTCTACGAATCCGGCTTGACCGTTCGTTCAGACTCGGAGAATTATTCGGCCAACAATGAGTTATCCGAGTCGACGTCGAGTTCCCCTCTGATCCTCTACAAACCCCCTACAATCTGGAGTATCTTGCGAGGCGCCGCCATCAACCTGGTTCTTCCCTTCGTGAATGGACTCATGCTGGGCTTTGGTGAACTATTTGCACATGAAGCAGCCTTCCGCCTAGGATGGTCTGGCACGAAGGTACGGTTACCTGATCGGTTTCTGCTGTGCACCCCTGCCTGCAAACGGGGTCTCCGCATAGTATCAACGGACCATGCTAATACTGTAATCTTGCCGCTAGATTTTCCCTACCTATCGGAGATCAGTCGGTCCTGGTGTGGAGGTTCGAGAAGTTCCATCACGGAGGAATAACAGTTTGCGAGACACGGCGTCTTTGGAGTAAGACAGATGCTGGGAGCTAGCTCACTATAAGACTCTGCGACCGCGCTCACACTGAAAAGCACAACAACACAAACAGAATTATTAGCAAGATTCTTTGATTATCTTTTACTACAGCATGGGACGTATACGTGGGAATTACAAATGTACATAGATCCTAAGGCATGAGTAGTACTTGTACTGTCTGGCTGGATGGCGTCTGGCGAAGCACCTCGAGTTTGGCATGAGAGCGATGACTTAGCTGCAGCTGTATAGCCTTCTGATTTAGCGACAGCTAGTCTACCATCATCATCATTATCATTACTATCTTGGCCGATATATTATACCATTTATATAAACAAGCCGGTAAAAGCCTGGGGTTCTCCGGCCGCCCGGCAGAAAAACGGGCTTGGCGCAAAAAGTCCGATCAATCGGCCGTTGTCGCGCTTCTTCCCTTCAGGAACGTTATCCCCAGTTCATAATTCGACTTTCGCCTCTCCGTTGGCTCTAACTGCAAAGATGCTGGGAGGAGCTGGCCTGAAAGGGCGTGGCGCTATGCCTGTCATTGCCCGGCAGCGATTGACTGCCTTCTCACGCTCCAGTCGATCGGTTCGTTTATCGGGATGCGTTTCTCCCCCGTCGGCGAATACTAAACACTGACAGATGTCTTCATTCCGTCCCCATGCTTCGGGATTCCCTGTACGATACGGGAGGTTGAACCAGTCGCTTGCAGGAAACTTGTCGTGGAGGCCTGCCTCCTCCATTCATCATGCGTCGGCCGCACGATTCAATTCCACCGCTTCCGCTGCCTCTGCTTCGACAGCCACTGCTGCAACCGCTGTAGAAACCGCCGCACCTGAACAAGCATCCGATCTTTCTGACTTTGACATCACCGCCATTCCTGAGAAGATTGGATATCTGAAAGACCTAGGACTCGACTACGGCTGGGGCCCTTCGTCCATGATTGAATACTTCATCGAGCATTTCCACATCTGGGCTGGTTTGCCATGGTGGGCTAGTATTGTTGGGACGGGTCTTTTGGTCCGTTTGGCTCTGCTGAAACCAATGCTTAGCGCAGCGGATGTCTCCACCAAAATACACAATCTGAAAGACGTTGTTGCACCCCTCCGGGCCAAGATGGCGCAGGCTGCAAACGAGAAGAGGCATGCGGACATGATGCAAACGAGGGCGGAGTTGCAGCAACTCCACAGTGATCATGGTATCAAATTCTACAAGACAATGATACCATTTATTCAGCTTCCTTTGGGTTTTGGCTGTTATCGAGTTGTCAAGGGAATGACTTCTTTGCCAGTACCCGGATTGGCTGCAGAGTCTGTTGGCTGGATCAAGGATCTCACGGTTGCGGATCCGTATTTTTTGCTTCCAGCTGCTACAGCATTTGCTATGTATATGTCTTTCAAGGTATGACCGGGTATGCCTCTATACCCCGAAAGGCAAAGCTAACTATTATCACAGAAAGGTGGAGAGAACGGTATGAACCAAATGGCGAACTCACCCGTCGGCAGGGCTGTTCTATACGGAATGCCTGCCTTTTCTTTCGCGTTTATGTCCTTTTTCCCTAGTGCTCTTCAGCTTTACTTCCTATCCACCGGTTTGTTTGCTTTGGGGCAGGCATACATGCTCTCGTCTAACAGCTTCCGGCAATTTGCCAACATTGCCATTCCTAAAAAGCCGGTAGAAGCTACCGGAATGTCACCCGAGGAGCATGGCCGAGCGATCCGCATGATCCTCGACACCCAGAAAGCGGATAAACCCATGGAAGTGCCAGCAGTAGAGGAGGGCCAAAAGCTTAGCTTCGTCGACCGTACGCTCAATAGCGTCAAAAAGAATTACGATAATCTTACAACTGATGTGAAGGGAAAGTTAGACTCGGCAATGGGGAATGAGCCCAAGAAGAACGCAGACGGGTCGCTGGCGGAACCCGCTCGGCTCAGCGAGAAGGACCGCAAATTAGCGGCAGACTACGAGCAGAGGAGGAAAGAAGAAGAAGACTGGAAACGGGAGGAGAGAAACCATGCGCGACGAGAGGCCCACCTCAGAGCTCTGGAGCTTGAAAGGGAGAAGGCCCGTTCCGCATTCAAACACTCCAAGCAAAGGTGAGCACGAGGTTATGCCACACACGCGGCCATCTGCATATCGAGACTCTATTTCATTGTATAATATGGCGTGTACCATTCAACTCTCTGTTTTATGTGTTATTTAGAATGAACTCGGACTAAATAGAACATCCGGCTGTTTCTCAGTTTCGGAGGCTACTTGTTAACAGGTCGAATATTGGAACAAACGCTTGATACACTATCCTTTTTAGCGGCAACAATACCATCGTCCAGTACATTATACTGCACAAAAAAATATCAAAATGCAAGCCTTCCTCAGAAAAGTGATGAACGCGTTGTTGCATGACGAAGAACACACTGGAAGATGCCTGATCTCGGACGACTACTTGGTTGAGAACACGTCAGGGGAGCTGAGTCTAAGACTCAAAGTGGTCCACCGAGGACACCATTTCCATGCCCAGTTCTTTGACCCAGAGAGCCGTTGTAGGACTGGCAAGCTTCCTCTAGGTAATGTTAATGTACGGATCTTTCTTCGGATTAGATCCTTGGTCGTACCGCGACGAGATCTTTTAGATGTGGGTAAAATTCTTCAACCTTCAGCTCAGCGCAAACCTGTCGCCGATCAGGATCCATTCCAAGTCAGCATGCAGAAACCGCCTTACGTACCTTGACAAGGCCATCCGTGAAATTGGCATGTGGATAGAGAGCAAGTTCTGCGCCGGCAAAAGCGTCTTCGCGTTTGAGGAAATCCTCCATTTGCGCCACTCTCTCCGAGAATGATTTAGTCTCGAACATAAAGCGTCTCATCAACGTGGCAGAGGACACGTCAAGGCTGATAGTAAGACCGTAGCCACAGATCTAATGACGCGGTTAGGAGAATCTCAGCACTTAGGGCTGACTCACGCTGGTGAGATCCATGAACTGCGCATATGACCTGGGAAAGGCCTCGATCAGAAACACACGCTGGTGTGCGTTTAGATGCTTAGATATTTCTATCTTCAAGAGAAGGCTGAGTAGATCGTCAGGAACAGCTCCGTTCTCGTCCACGGTGCTTTTCACTGCAAGCCACTCGTCCCCGGAGCCGATGATCTCTAGACGACTAACGATCTCGTCGGGATTAAGATGGATGAGGCCCAGGTCCGCAGCAAGCCTGGTTGCAATAGTACTCTTTCCCGATCCCGGACCTCCTGTGCATTGATCAGATGAGACCGTTTGTCCTAGGGGCACACTTTCAGCTTACCAATTATGAAGATCACTGTCGCGACCTTCGAATTATTCTCTGGGCCTGATACGGGGTTTCCCTTAAGCGGGATCGTGGCCCTGTCTTGATGACACGCCGATTTATCGTAGGTCCGGCTGCAAGCCTCCCAGAGCCCAGAAAAAGGCAGGGCCGACCAGAAGCGTCGGGCGACACTCTTCGTATTGACTGGGTAATTGAATAGATTGAACAGCAGCTGAGGAAACATGGCTATGGAAGACCGCAAGAGACAACAAAGGAGCGTGTTTGCCATTATGTGAATGATGGATACTGGAGCACGCGCTATATAAGAAATTTATGGTGAGGTCCTTGTTTACTGTGATGCGTTTCACATCTCGTTTACACATAGTCGCTGACTCGTTGCTTAGTCGCCTTGACGATGATGGTGATGATGAAAAAAGTGCTGAGAATAGAATCCTTTCATTAACATTTTCTTGTCAGCATCTTTCTATCTCACTCTCATCGATGAGGACACTCAGGTACTACCTCTTAGTGAACAGCTGCTCTGATATCGTTCTCTTCGGTGAGTATACAAACCCTGAACTGGGTTTCTCAACAAAGGACTGACTGACAGGGTACAGGAATAAAGACTTCGGCGATAACCAGTGATCTGTAAGACAACGAGGCCTGATAAATGGCTAAACTTTCCCCTTATCCTATCCAGCTCATGTCTATTGCGCGGACGGATCTAATGCTTATCTAGGATGGACTTTGAGGGCAGATACAACGGTTATTTGGTGCAGTGGCTCGAATTGCTCGTCTCCATCATCATCATAATCATCCTTGTCGTGGAGGTTATCCGTAGGGGACTTATTCGTCTCGACGACCAACGTCCGCGGCGCCATAGGCTACAGGATGCCAGGGAGCCCATCACGTTTAGAATCATCCATCTTGAATGAGTGTGGCGCTACTCCTGATCGACGTTCCGTTGCGAACCGCCCTGGTTGATCTCGTCATGTTCAGTATGGTAGGTTTTCAGTATACTACCGCTTTTTGTCTAGGTGTTGAGGCTGATCCGTTTCGCAGATAGGGCTGACACTTTTCTATCTTATGGAGGCGGTATTGTTGTGCCTGATATGGCTTCATGAGTTTGAATCGGGTCGCGATAACTCCATGGTTTGAAAATCTCTGTACTATGAATTGACCATGGGGATCTTGAAGAATAGTACAGGATGATCGGGACGTCGGCAAACCAGGCCACTAAGCTTTCGGGGCTTTTCTCCCAAAAATAAACATCTCATGGACAGAAGCAATCCTTCGGAATGGAAATGCAAGGTGATTGGATCTTACGCAGTCAAGCCTTGAGCGGAAACAAGACCATTGTAATTACCAATACTGACGCGAATGAAGATCTTCCACTCTCTTACTGGAATTGGCAAAAGCTTCATGCACGTCCATTCAAGCGTCAGCTCAGCAATCGCTAAGCGCCTTCAGTCATCCCTTTCAGATAATCTGACACTAGAATAAATTTGACAGACAAACCCCCCCCAACACACCTCGACTGGGGTACCGACTCTGCCCTTCATGGTTTCCCCATAAACAACCCATTATAATACCTCCCTAGTATAAAAACCCGCCATGAATCTTCCTCCACCGTTATATCTCCTCTTCTTTCTCTTAATCCAATCAGTATACAGCGTCCAGACATGCTACTGGCCCGATGGCACGCCCGCAACAGAGGACGTCCCCTGCTCCGATGAGAAATACGCATCCTGCTGCCGCTCCGGGAATCTCTGTCTCTCGAATAACTTGTGTCTAAACGTCGCCATCCAACCGTACGTCTTGTCCCGGGGCGCCTGTACAGATCCGAACTGGGACTCGGATAATTGTCCGCAGTATTGTAGTATGTCTTACTTTACCCGGTCTCATTTCCATTCAAGTACATGATATTTCTCGTCGAATGTCATCATATCTCCATACCATCATGTCATATCAGAAGACCCAAAAATATCCAATGTAAACTAACAAAACACCCAAATAGCGAACGTCTCCCGCAGCTCAGGCTCCTCTCTCTTCCCACTGGGTCTAAACAGCAACGGACTAGCCGAATACTGCTGCAACGATCCCGTAAGCAACGGCTCCGAGGTGACCTGTAATTCTGCATCGGGGAGTCCCTTCTTCGTGCCGGACGCGACCCTTGTTGCTGGGTATGCGGCCCTTGCGAACGTCTCGTCGCTGAGTGCGTCAACTAGCGCGTCGAATAGCACGTCGTCTTCGTCGTCTTCGAGCTCGAACTCGAGGGATGTCGCGATTGGCGCTGGCGTCGGTGTGCCCTTGGGTGTTATTGCTCTGGGAGCGATAGCTTGGGCGCTTTGGGAGAGGAGGGCTAGGACGAAGGGTCTTGCTGCTGCTGCTGCTGCTGCCGCCAGTGGTGGTGGTAGCGTTAGGGCTGGTAGTTGGGCTGGGGGATATGGCGCTGTTGCTACGTCTGTGGCTGGGAGTAATTCACAGTATGGGATTCAACAGTATGAGACGGGGCAGTGGAAAAATGCTGCTCGTCCTGCGGAATTGACTACGTCGGCTAGGACGCATGAGCTGGCATCCTGATGCGTTGCAAGGGGTGTGCATTCTTAATGTCCTGTCGTGGTTATCTCATGCCACGAGAGAGGCTCTTTCCTCAGTAGATGAATTAAACGCTATATTATGTCATTAAAAATCTAATATGTACTATTATGTTGAGGCTCTGGATTGGACGCGAGGAAATGCCGGAAGCACAGCGTATTCCCTTATGCAGAACTCAGTTGAGGGGCCTCAGTATGGCCTTGTTGCGCTCATCGGGAGCTTGTAAATGCGGGTTAGGGACGCGATGTTATCTCTGGTATACCAGGAGCGGGTCGGCTGCTTCCACTGTCAATATGTATACTTCGTCGCAGGGGAGTCCCAGAACGATTGAGCAGCAGAGCATCACAAGGAGGCGCCGTGGGCGAGTGTTTCTTTCCGAAAGGGAAAGATAGTAGGTGCTCGAGTTCCAGACGCTGAGTCGAAACACGACCATAAGTTCATTTCAGAATCCAAATGATTTGCGCCCTTCGTCACGTCATAAGGATATGTAGATCGAGAAAGCATTGCTCCTTTAGCGGAAAATGCGTCGTCCGCCAACACTGCCTGCTCCCCATGTCACCGATCCGCGAACTCCCAGATTTCCCATACTCAGTCCGGAGAACCCGACACCGCCTCCCTCGCCATCCCGCTTCCAGCGTCGTAAAGCCTCTCGCAAATGCGACGGAAGTAGTTGTCCCCGGTGAGGATTAGGAGGCATCTTGAAAACCCTCTCCCTTGTAGGTTGTACAGTGCCGTTTACCGACTGCTGCGAACTTGCTACACCGGATGGAACCGGTGTCCCGGGGGTACGTGTCACAGGGAAAGACGAGGGATTCGAGGATTCTTGTTTCACCTGAGGCTGTCCGCCGGGCCCCGGCGTACCGGGGCCTGGAGTGCCAGGAGCCGATGCATTCGCAGCGCGCGCCATTGTCGCGGCTTCCTCAGCCTCAAAAGCAGCTATCGCAGCCTGATCGTGCGCCTCCGCCCATTCAGCCTGCACCGTCCGAGCCTTTTCAATGATCTCTCCTGCAAAGACCTTCGTAAATCCGTTTATCGTAGTAACCACACTTGCCGGCACGGACTGTGACAGCGCATGATTCACAATACGTCGCAAGGTCTCTTTCCTCAGCTTCGCTCGTTTGAACAGATCGTACCGCTCGGACTGTAAAGGATTAAAAGCATCGACCAGCAATCTATAGCAACCAATTAGTATCTTCACTTTGGGACACAGAAAACACCCCGAGAAGCAATTTAAATAGAAAATGAAAAAAGGATGGAAGACATACGCAAGATTTTTCTTCTCAGCCTCCGTATCAGTAGCCCCTTCCTCTCTTCCCAACAGTTCCCCTTCATCCTCGAAATCCTCGTCATCATCCCCATCATCTCCGCCTCCACCACCCGTTGCACCTGCTCTCACAGACCCCTCCGCATCAACAGACGACCGCATCTCCCCTCTCGCCACATCCTCCCTCTCGCGCTCCTTCTCCGCCTTGCTCTTGCGCCCGCGTTTCTTGTTCCGAAATACACCGTCCGCACTTGTACCTCCCAGACTCCCAGTGAAACTGCCCGTCACACTGCCTGCATCGCTAGCAGCGCCGTATGCGCGCGAATCCGCGTCGATAGTCGTCGGGAAGGAAGTCTGGCGGAGCGGGTGCATGCGTGGTCGTTTAGGGTTGGTGCCGAGAGGTTGGGAGGCGGAGGATGAGATGGAGGGACGTTTTAGGGGGTTTGTTGGCGGTGGTGAGGACATGGTGAGTTATTCTCTGTCTATCTGGGGTATATATCGATTTCGGGGGTGGTGTGTTGGATCTTATGGAGATCGCTCACTTGGTGTTGTTGATTTAAAAGTTGAGGTATGTATCGAAGGTTCACTATCAAAGGTCCGATAACTGATTTGACGCCTGGGCACGCTAGTCCGCTTAGGGTAGGTACCCATGCCTGGGGTATCCAGTACATACTTTAAATCAATACTCTATATTCATTCGTTTCCTAGTGGAATAGCTGTGCAATTCATGATGTGAATCCTTCTATTTCAGGTAATAGGTAAGATGCAGTCTGTTAGAGAAAATAGCAGAAATATCTTGGGGCCGAAATCTCACTATTAGCCCTAATTCCATCAGTCAACGTCAAAGTCCCCCTACTCTACCATGCTCGCTTCATGAAGCATCGACATGTATGTGAATAGAGACAAAAGCCATCCGCCAACGGAGAGAACGTACGGGAAGAGAGACGACAAGGTGGGATGGCTACTTCTAAAATCATCGTAATGGAACTAACATGAATACGAAAAGCATTGGAAGTGATTAAAGCTGCTACGGAAAAGAACCCCTGTTCTGGTCATGTTGCCGACATACCAAGTAAATTGATTAACCGAAAAACCATCCAGGCCATGATACTCAATGAACGTCCGAACAGTAGCTTAAAACAGCAAAAGCTCAACAAAACCGGCTCAGTAATAATCCAACGAAGCAATAAACAGACACGATAGGGAGAGAAGACAGTAATGACAAAGCAATTTCAAATCCGATGAATCAGCAGATCACACGAGGGATGGATTGACGCCCCTTAGATGCGCTCTTCTCCGAGCCGAGGAGCCCCCCCTTTCCAGTCAAGCCGCTCATAGTAGCGGAAGACAAGATCATAACCATCCAAATCGTGAACGATGCGATCCACACGACGATATCCTTCGATGTGCTCCACCTGGGACTTCCGACGGGCCGCCTGCCGTTCGATGTACTTGGCCTCGCCGATGCCGCTGAGCTCGGCATCACTGGGCTTGTTCTCAAACAGAGTCACGGTGAAGCGACCCGGCTTGAAGATGTTCACCACCTGCTTCACAATACCCGCAGTGGTCTGGCCGTTCTGCGAATGCGGCACATTGGTCTCAAAGGACGCATAGGAGCAGTGAGGCTCGGGCGTCACATGCACCGTGAAGTAGTGGGTGTTGGCCTTCGGGTCCGGAGTCGGGATGACGCCGTTAGCAGAAAAGCCGCAGGGAGTAAACAGGTAGGCATCAATGCGCGAATCGGGGAACTTTTCCTTGGAATAGACATCCGAAAGACCACAAGACTCGGAAACAACAGTTCCCAAGGCGTGACCCTCCGTAGTCAGTTCCGGTGGCAGAATGCGGGTACCATCCGTGTCCTCCAAATCCATGTCTGAGTTGTTACTGAACACGTCGACATGGTCGCTGTTATCCTTGTCGAAGTTGCGGTAGCGCTTCTCAGCAACAGCGGTGGCATTTTCCAGATAGAACTGCTTGGCATTCTCTTCATCCAAGTCGGTCATCAGCACCTCAAGCGTCTCATCATTGGCATCATCTCCCTGCGGCAAACCACCTTCCGGAATCTGAAGGAACTTGGTCTCCGTGACCTCCTCATCACCCTTAGGGCTGGCCGGAGGCGTGAGTAAGGTGTTGGGTTCGGTCAGGTAGAGGTACCAATGCTCGCCGTTCATCTTGCCAATCATGTAGGCGCTGCCGTTCAAGAAGAGCCTGTCCATAGTTCGCACTTCGTCCCTCCAGCTGCGGTGGGGACCGCGCTGGCGGTCCGGGAACAGGAAGTTCTTACGGCTGTAGAACACACGGTACGGGGCAGCTGCAATGCCAACCCCACCGGAAGGAGCCGCGGACTTAGGAAAACCGGCGAACAGAGCAGCAATCTCGAGAATGCGGGGCAGCCCCGAGAGCAAGGTGGTGGTGCCACATGTCTTCAGAATAAGCTTGTGAGGCCAGACGAACATGCTGGACTCTGACAGAAGGTAGGCATCCACGTCCTCGGACGAGACAATGGAAAGCACCTGGCAATTGACGAGATCCAGCATGTCCTTCCAGACCTCCTCCGGCACAGCCTTTAGGCCGGTAGGTTGAGACGAGCCCAATTCATTGGCGGACGGGGCAAACCAGACCTCCAGAAGCTTCTCGGGTCCTGTTTCTCATTAGAATTTGCACTGCATGGCCGGATCATGATTGTGCACGACGTACCTTCGAAGGCGTTGGTAGAATCAAGATCCTGCGTCACCTCATGGTTGATGGTAAGAGAGGGGGTCGCCATAAACGAAGATGGCGACTGCGTATAGTTCTTGGGGATCCCGATGTAAACCATCTTGACTGATTAACAGGTTAAGAGGCGAGCTGGTGGCAATGATATGAATTTGAGATGTGCAGTGAAGCGACGCGCTCGATTCGTGGACCGTAGACAAGAAAGCCTAGGAAGCACTATCTGCTGCCCAGACGAACAGGGGGGGATGTCCGCCTGAGAGAGAAGGCCCTGAACGAGTCGGGTGAAAGTGGCACACAGCCAAAAAAGGTAGGGTCCAGCAAAAGCCTTGAAGGGCTGCTAGGGAGGGCGGAAAGAGAGGGAAAGGAGGAAAATGCCTCTGGCGAAAGGAATGGTGACTATCAGTCGCAAACCCTCGTACTGGAAGATACCGATACCGGTAAAAGTATCGGGTCTAGCAGACGAGGATATCTGCTTTTCTAATTGGAATAAGGGAAGTTGGAGAAGAGTGGGAAGGCGTGAGTCGCGTTATCGGGGCCTGAAGGGCAGTGGGGATTAGCATTGCATCCACCACCAAGACCGTCACCACCAGGGACAACCTACTTCGCAGGCTTGGACAGGTATCGCAGTAGATCCTTCGGGCTCATAGAAGGCTAAAATGCAATCGAGCTCAAAGTAGCAAATTGTCGCGAGACGCTACGAGTCTGGACATCTGCAAGCGCTCACGGAGGAATTGCCAGAAATCGAGACTGGTATATCAATTGCTCCAGCGAAGAGGAGAGAAGGAGGTGCAGAGCACGGTGGAATCGAAAAGCAGAAATTTATGTTGACGTGGGGTTAAGAAGCGTGCAGGTGAATCCTGATATTTATTGCCCTCTTTCTTAATTGCTGTTCGGTGTGTGGGCCCGAGAAAAAGTCGTGGGGCGCAAAGCGACGGGAGTGGTTGACGCTTTTCGGTTTAGTTCCAGGTTGGGTTGGGCTCGTTCGCAGAATCTGAGAGAATGGAACGAGACCTGAAGAGAAGATAATAATGTTGATCTTTTATTCGAGACACTTGGCGTACCGTCTGAACTACAAATATGATATATGAAGCCTTTCAGCTCTCGTCAGTCGGGGGAAGTGGAGGAAGAAAAAAAAGATGATCGATCGATGCCTGATCTTGAAGAGTGGAGGAAGACGAATTCCTAATGGTCGTGCGACACTCCTTGTCTCTTTCGTCCTTTTTTTTTTTTTTTTTTCCTTGTGGTTTTTTATCCCTTTTTCTGACCAACCCGGCTTAGACTCCCAAACGGTGGGCGGTGAACAGGGCGGGCTGAGTCAGCCGGAAAGTGACGTCGGTCAGGAACGCGGAGAGTCGAAAATTCAGATCGAAGCAAGTCAAAATGTATCCAAAAGTGGCGGACGTGCATACTCTGAGTATGCGCCTGCAAGGTTCACTGCACCCAACCCCTTCAATTAAATGACTCATTATAATACTAAAAATCCAATGAGGCATTTTCTCTCCCTCCAAAAAAGAAAAAAAAAATAATTTTTAAAGTCAAAAATGCTATATGGTATGTGTATTGAACATCGGTAACATCGCTTCCCCCAACGCCGAAACATCAAATAACCTATCCGTCCCACCGCCAATATTATGTGCTAAAAAAAGTAACCCTGAAGGAAGGGAAAAACAAAAAACAAAAAAAAAAAAAAAACAATGATAATAATGACGGGCCAAAAGCAAGACGATCCAGCACAAGAGGGGGCCTAAGATCTACACTTCCAGGATCGCATGCACCATATCAACCTCCCCCGCTTCGCTGATCTTGGCTGCGAGAAATTCTCCCACTTTACCATTCAGGCGCCCACGTAAATCCTCCGTGACGACGCCATTATGCCCATTGGCAAGTGCCGTGCGTCCCTCACGCAAAGTGCCGAGGACCCCAAATAACACAGTGAGCACTTTCTCTGCTTCGGGCCGTCGCGGATTCTCTTCCGCCATACCGTCTTTCAGTAGGGCTCCGTAGGTTGGTAAGTTAGGCAGGATCAGGACCCGCACGGCCTCCGCTCCCCCAACAGCCTGGAGACCAATAATGGCTCCATAGTGCGCCCCGAACGGCTTCGACGGGTCCAGGAACGTTTTCAGGCACGACCGAGCTAACCGGGGCTTGAGCGTGTGGGAGGAGTGTGAGTACTTTTTGGCAATGAGACCCAGAAGAGATGCGGCCAGCTCACGGAGGGCAAACTGTTCGGATAGGTCCGCATTGCCTCCAAGCTGTCGACCAATTAGACTGGTTAGGATGGGAGGAACCAGAGATGCAACCTAAGGCGTCCACGCGTTAGAAAGCCCGTCCACACGGGAAAATCGGAGGCAAACTCACATAAGGATCTACGTAGAGTGATTTATTCTGCACCAGAGCCTCCGCCATGCGCATCACTTGGGTCAGGACGAAGATGTCTTTCAGGCCATGCGTGACTTTTTCGGAGATAAATTGTACAAAATACGGCACTAGTTGGTGAAGTCCTGGGTCTTCCCTCAAGCTCGAATAGGCCGACGTTCTGTACTCCTCACTAGACTCATCCAAGAAGGCGTTGCAGACCTTTTCGAAGTATAATTGTAGTTCCTTGGATAGCACATGCTTGACCAAGGGCTTCACGGCAACATTCCCACTGCCACTCATTGCCGCCAGTGTAGAGTTTGCATTGGGACCCTTGGACATCAATTCAAGGTTTCTCGAGTCCGCTGAGGTAGGATTCTGAGGGATCGATGGCTGTACACCCTCAACGGCCAACCAGTGTGCTAATGAGAAGTCAGTGAAACATCAACACATCTTAGCGAAAAATTCCAATACCAGTGAAAGAGATCTCTCTGGGCACCTTCGGCAACGGTGCATTAATCAGCTTCTCAAAATCCACCTCCTCATCCTCCACATAGAATAACGGTTGCCCTGGTCCCAACGACGCCTCCCCGAACCGCAGCGGCCTTGTAGACTCATATCCATATAGCGGCTCCACATCAAGCACGCGCAGAGCCTGCGCTATGTCCTGTGTAGTGAGGAGAGTGCGCCGGCTGTGGCGCATGAACTTGAGGGCTTCTTCAAGCACCTGAGCGATACGATATTCAACGTCGCGGGCGAGGTTCTCGGTTACATCGTTGTTGAGGTTGACGATGCCGACGGACTCGGCCACGTCGCGGATATTATCGGGATTCCACACGGACATGTTGAGGTGTTTGGAGTTGCTGGTTTGACGGGTTGATGGTAGTCGCGTGAGTGACGATGTCTGACTCTAATCAATGGGATAGAGAGTAATCAGATTATCGCAAAAAAAAGAGAGGATTCGAGGAGGGTGAGGGGCATTCTGGTTGCAATTACCAGAAGTACGACTGCTGTGTACAGCACGGAGCGGTGATCAGCTTGTGGTCCCTGGCACCTTAGATAAATGAGCTTCGGAGGTATGAAAGAAAGCAAGCGGAATTATGGGTCTCGGTGTTACAATATTCCCCCCACCGCCTTCTCTTTACTCCGTACCAGGTACTGGTGGTATACTTCATAACAAAAACAATGACATGCGTTGCTCCTGGGCTATTATTAAAAATTACTATTCTAATTAAGTGGTTCAGAATAAACAGGCTCTTGTGAACATAAACACAAACTTTCCGAGGTATCAAAATTTCAGACACAAATCAAGCATCGCAAACCATTCTACGCATTCTTCTCCGCCAATTTGGAACCCTACCATTACCATCAAAACCAGCTGGCTCGGCCAGAGCATCAAAGGACAAAGTCGTTGCATCTATTTGGCTTCAGCGGGAGCCACTGTCTCCTGAGTCGTAACGGCCGTGTCAGTCTTGGCCGGCTCTTCGACAGCTGGCTGCTTGGGTTCCTCCTTCGGAGCCTCCACCAGGGCTTCCTTGATTGCTTCCTCCTTTGGGGCCTCCGGGGCCGGTTCCTGCTTGGGTGCTTCTTGCTCCGGTTTGGCCTCCTCGGTAGGTTCCGCGGGGGCAGCGGGGGCGGGAGCTGGCTCGTTGTCCTCCTCAAGGGCGACCGTACGAGCGCCCTCATGAAGATCAGGAGCGCTTCCACCGTAGACCTTGGGGAACTGTTCCTTGACGGCAGGTGGGAACTCCCTTGCCAGATTGGCGCCGTTGGAGATAGGGTGGAACTTGCGGGTGGTGTTCTTGCTCAGGAAGACCTTGATCGCCGCGAACATCCAACCCATGATAGAGGGGACATTGACGAAGAACTTTTCCCGAAGCAGCTCTGGATAGGCGGTGGCGAACACGTCAATGGTCTTCTTAGTAGCGGCCTTGACGCTGGGGTTCATGCGTAGGAAGCTGACGTTCAGATAGTCATGAACCTGGATCATCTGATAAGGATCCTCGCCTTCGTAGTCGATAACCGACGTAGCTTGGTCCATCTTTAAGTCTTTGACGGCAAGTTCCATGAGTGCAACACGCCAGTTGATGAACCTACACGCTGTCAGATATGATATACCCGGTTTCACTGGGAGACGTTGACTTACTCATCCACATTTCCAAACGTAGTACCAAGATCCTTGACACCTCCATAAATATTCCAGGTGATAACGGTTTCCTTGCCGTCGGCGTCCTTGTACGTGCTCAAGTATCCCAATCCGCCAAACTTCTTGGCGCTGTATCGACCCTCAACCAACGCGGTGGGACGTGTCTGCTTGCGCCACTGCAACGCCTTGGTCAGCTGGTCCTCGGCCAGCTTTACATTTCCCTCGTTAGCACGAAGAAATTTGATCAGAACGTTGACCGTCGGAACATCGCTGGAATCCCTGAGGGGGACACCCCACATTTCATCATGACCACTGTTGGAGAGCACAGTAGGCAGACGATCGAACAGCTGACTCAAAGCAGGGTTCTTGGCCAGATACTCAGGCTTATTGTCTGCAGGTTTCTCCTCTTTCTGCTGCTCCTGTGCGGGCGCAGGTTCCGATGGCGCATCTTCCGCTGCCGGGGCCGGAGCCGGAGCTGCGTTTTCCTTCGAAGCTTCTGCGGCAGGTGGGTTGGTGGGTTGCTCAGTTGTAGTGTTGGCGGCGCTCGGACCAGACTCCGTGGGTTGCGTCTGTTCTGTTTGGACCTCTGGAGCTGGGGTTGCGGTTGTTTGGGTTGTGGTCTCGGCAGTCTGGCTAGGAGGCTGGGTTTCGGGGACAGCCGAAGAAGCAGTCTTCTCCTGCTGATCAGCCATCTTGATGTTTGGGGTCGAGGGATAGAAAAGGAGGTGGAATGGATGGGTTAGGAACTCGACGGGCGCTGCTCTATAGGACAGCGAAACTGTGCAGGAAAGGAATAACAGTGCAATGGTAAATACTCGATGAACGGTGGAGAGAGAGAGACAGAAGGAAAAGGGAAAAAGAAAGTCGAAAAACAACAGACGAAAAAGCAGGCCACACAGATCACATGCCCTCAAGTCACGAGGGGCAGGAAATTGACAGGAGGGAAAGACAGTCAAGGTCAGTAAGATTAAATTTGGTCTGAATTGGTTCTGATTTGATTTGCTTTTTAATCTAGCAAATGAGCCTTAATCTAACGCGCGGGAGCTACTATAAATATCCCGAGTTTTTAGTAGAGTCGAGAAACCGTTTGGATTACTCACAGATTGCTTTTTAAGGGGGGGGGTTTGAAAAGACGAAAAAAAAAAAAAAAAAAAAAAAAAAAAAAAAAAAAAAAAAAAAAAAGAGAGAGAGAGAGAGAGAGATACATTCTTGACCAACATGACACATACAGACAACTCTCACTCGACCTGATTTGTTGAGTTGACCATCCCCGATCCGAATTATTTGATTTCTCTGGTTGCGATCAATCACATTTCCTCCAGGATACAAAGTATAATTCATCATCGATCGAGAGAAGAAAAAGAAATTCACCTTCAGGTACTCCGTACGTACTACCTTTTCTCTCATGGTGGCCTAACGACCGTCTCGGCCTACACGAAGCATGTTTCAGGAGCAACTGAATCGTTAGTGCCATTTCCTTTCATTTAGCTACTGGCCCGTTCTCGGAGCTGCCCAGCATGAATAAATCATGTTTCTCAAGAACAGCGAGATTGTAAATTTTTTGACTTTCTTTATTGTTTGATTTGTTTCCCGTGTGTCACCGTTGTTGACCCTGTATATATATATATATATATATATATCCATATACATATATCCATATACATATACATCCACCAAGGGTAACTAATAACTATACAGTCAACCACAGTACATGCAATGACTAACTAGGGCTATTGTGGAGCCCCTACGGGTGTTGGCTGCTGCCTCTTGATCACCCCCTGATTGTGACTGTACCACTCAGACACGCATGAACAACCCTTGGTAAGGTTCTCTCTCCCAAGTCACATCCAGTTTCCATGGCTACCTCTGTACAGTAGGTCAATAATTCATTCCTCTTCCCCCCCCTCTCCCTTAACGAAAGCTAGTCATACATCCACTTATCAGATCAACGGTGCCCTCATCCTCCGATTGGTTCCCGCACCAAATGATTTATCATCATCTCTCAACGGGACCAAGTCATTTGGAACATGACTGGTCTCCGTAGCAATAGGAATAAGGGACGGAAATACCCATAGTGGTCCTCACAATTGGTAACATAGAACATGGAGATCGCTGGGGAATATACAAATATACAAAAGTAGCATAGGTATGAGGTAAAGATAAAAAAACATAAAAAAAAAAAAAAAAAAAAAAAAAGATAATAATAATAGGCACAGCTTAGCAATGATCGAAAAGAATGTCAGCAGGAAAACGCAGCCACTACTTCCCTTCCCTCAAGAACTTCTGGGAAATCTGGGGCATCGGCGGCGGAATAGCATGGGTAGTGTTCTTGCTCGCACCCTCGTCCTCATCCTCGTCCATTTCTTCTAGATCTACCGAATGGCTAAAGGGGAACATTAGCACACCTACGAGAAAATCCCGTAAGAAGGGTCACATACGCAAGAAGTTCTTTGATATTCCGCATCTCGTAATGCTTTTTCCTTTGCTGCTCAAATTGGCGATGCTTCTCCTGGGCCTCTTCGGGACTCAACAAGTGATCCGCATCGGCGCTGGCCTCGCCATTGGGCTCGTTGGCCCCCATAACTACATGCTTGTCGCTCCGGTGCGACTCATTGCTCAGACTCCGCGCGCGTGTGATGCGATCGCTGCCTTGGGCCCCAACACCATCAGGGATCGACTCCTCCGGCTCTCCTAGCTCGAGATCAGGAATCTCATCTTCAGCAACTGCTTTCCGAGGATCTTTGGTTGTCTTGTCAAGTTCGTCCACAACCACCCCTTGCGCATCGATCAAGCTGTCTTCAGCTTCTGCAAGTTCCATTTCTTCTTCGTCCTGGCTTGGATCATAGCGCGGCGCATACGGTGTTTTGGGTTCATCGATCTTCATCTTAGCTGTTTTTTCCTGTTCGGTCAGGTAAAGATTTGCCTCATCCCATTTCAACCGTGGCGAGTTCTCATCGTGTTGAACACTAGCCACCGATTGGCGCCGAGAAGCGGTCCCAGGATGGGTGGTGGAGGAGGAGCGGCGACGGCCGGCGTTTTGTAGGGTATTTTGCAGGGTGAGCTCCTTCGTATCCATGGGTTCTGTAGAGGGAGCGCGTGGGGCCAAAGTTTCGTGTGTTGTTTGAATGCTCTGAGAGCTAGGGTTCTTCAGGATACCCTTCGGTCTCTTGTGTGTTTCGTCCATGTTGTGCACCATCGTATAATAACTGTTGGCCAGAAATCGGACGAAAAGGGAAGAACAAGGCAGAGAAAACGAAAATGGATTGCGGAGAACAAGGCGCAATAAAAGGAAGGAGGAGCAGCGATGCTCTTTGGTCAAGGAAAACCTAGTCAGCTGAGATCGCAAAGATCATGAAACTGAGGCTGAGTGGTCGTCAGAATGATGCGGGATTGGAGGGGTACTTGAGCCTCCTAAGGCTGACCAAAGTTTGCTGTGGAAAAGGGGTTTTTTCTCAGCTGAAGAATCTTCCAAGCCCTCGGACACGAGAAAGGGTCGGGTGATTAATGGCAGGTTGTCAGAAGTAGTCCTGCTCACCACGTCTAGAAATGGAAGGATGGTGAAAGTGCGAGTGACAAGCGGAAACAACAGTTTCATGAACTGGCACGTGGGGCCTGCTACCGATGACGTCGAAGGGCTTACCTACTAAATCAACCCATAAATTTGAACACCACCATAACCCTAATACTTATACTTAGCGGAGAAGAACAAAAATAAAGAAAAGAAAAGAAAACGCCATCGTAGTCAACGAATTCCATCACGGATGTTTTTCGTTTGATTACTTGCTCATATCAAATGCCAATTACGGCTGCTCGGAAACCTCAATTTTATAGACCTTTATCACGACATACTTCAGCCCCTATAAAAAGCAAGGAGAGGGTAATAAGAAATTGTATATGATGAGCAGAGGGCCACCACTCCTATAATCTCTACAGTCCAGTCCAAGATGTAGAACTCCAAAGATTCTGAACCCAGAAAATGGGGGAAAGCGAAGAGAAAGCAGAATGCCACCCTGCTTAAAATGGAAGATAAAGATAAAGAAGAATCAATCAATAACATGTATAGGGGAATCTTATAATAAGATAAGACTAAGAAAAGACGAACGCAGATAATAAGAGAGGGAAGGAATTCAAATGTGCCATTCCTGCTCTCATGCAAGATATATGAGACGCTGATGTAACAGAGTACAACTACAGGGCAGGAAAGTCTCCATGTTGGCAAGATATTGTAAATAAATGCAAAAGGATTAGTCAGGCGTAAAGGGTAGAAGAAGGTTGGGTAGAAAACATCGAGAAAAAAGAAAACCAGGTAATGGCAAGTCATGAATGGTATCGTGTCATAACAGAAAGAGAAGTCGAAGAGCCTAAGCTCCTTGAAAAATCACATGCATAGTTGTAATGAATGTTATGCGATAGAATCAAATTCTTCAAGCTCGCGAAGTCTGTTCCGCGCAAGCTCGTCTCCTCCGTTGGCCGACAGCTGCATCCAGTGCAGTGCCAAACACATGCTCTGCGGGTCAGACTTGGGGTCCTTATCCCGTCGGAGTAACGTCTCTTCTTTGAAAGTATCCCGCAGAAAAGTGAGGGGAAGGGTAACACGGGGGAGAAGCTCCGGGTGAGTGAGATAGAGAATTGCCAACTCCCGCTGGGCGACTGGGTTCCCCTCTTTCGCAGTAATGATCCACATTCCGGCAGCATCCTCAATAGCATGACCGGGTCTTGCATGCACGTCATGCCCATGAGGAGGGTGACGCCGGCTGAGCTCTTGGGAGACAATGTTGTCGGCAATTTCAACCATGCTGTTGCAGATCTCGTCCTTCAAGCTCAGGGCAGCCAAACCAAACTGTAAGAATGCGGTTCCACTATCGGTCTTGTTCAATGTCTCGCCGGGGACAAAGGATGAAATAAATTGCAAATCACGGAAAAGAGTCTTTGGTTTTACTTCGAGGATTATACCACGCAGGGCCTCCACGATTTGGGTTTCCGTCGGGGCTGAATAGTCAGAGGGGCGGGAGTCATAGATGACTAACTCGTCGGTAGGAGACATTGGAGTATGGGTGGATCTGGCCGAGACCCGATTTGCCTGGGTTCCTAAGAAGCTGTGGCGAGCTGCTCTCCTTCCTTGAATACCAAAACTGCGTCTTTGGCAAGACGGTTCATCGACGAGAGGGAATTGAGTTTTGTCGTCATTAGCTGAGTTCAGTGAGGCGATGACCAAGGCGCGTAGGTCACGTAACGCTTTCAGCTTGGCAAATGGGCTTCCATGGCGTGAGAAGACCTCGATCAAGCGACGAAACACGGCTTTGTATGAGAATGGGGATTGATCATCAAAACTCGCCTTGGCATCGCTCGTGGAGAAAGGCAATGTTCCGATCGTGTGAGGTTCTTCTCCCTCTAAAGGTCCAAGTGATCTGCTTCTTCGCGAACTTGGCGATGTACGACGGATGGCTTGGCGGATCAGCCGCTCGTCGTACTCTGCATAGAACCGCTGTATCCGAGACCGTTTCTTCATTTGCGCTTGGATTCTCTTCTGATCTAGGGCATTACCAAACCAGGCATCGGTCTCACTGCCGCAGCTCCATACCGGTGAGCCCAAATCACTTAACAGAAGGCTTGTAAGCGTTTGTCGTAATCCATCCAAAAATGCCGCCTTTCCAAGGATTTTACGATCATTGCGTCGGGGTTGCTGGCTTGCAGTCTCACTCAGGAGCGATGGGGGTCGAGAGTATAGGCTGGACGCGCTCGGGGCATATTGTGTGGCCTGATGTGGTGCCGACCAAAATGTGCTGCAGGAATCTCCGGTGCAGGTCGATGGGGTCCTTCCTGGGGAGCCCACGACAGAAGAAGTATCGGCGATAGATGGCTCTCGAGGAACCCTCCACTTGTCAGAGATCAAACTCTGGAAGGATGTTTTCGTATCCAATGGAGGAAGCTCATGTGAGAACCTTGACTGTGAGTCGGATGGACGAACATTATTGGAATATGAATGCAGCAAATTGTTAGGCTCATCACTGGCAATGCTGAAGGGCCGTAAGCTAGAAGAAAGACCAAGGAAACTTCGGTTGCTGGAGCCTTCGTACTTGGCTCGTTCTCGATGGTATAGTTCACTGGCCCACAACACAGGCGCCTCCGCCATAGTCTCTCCCACCAGTCGGCTGACACTTGATTTGACCTCGTAACAAAACCGGTGGATACGCTCCTCACCTTTACAAAAATTCTCAATATTGTTATGGGACAGCCATTTTCGAAGTAAATCCACCTGTTCGTCCGAGAGTTTATTGGGGCTGCCATAGCTCCTTGGCGCCTTCATAAGATCCATTACCTGTAGCTCTGGCTTTTGAAGTAAAGACCCACCGAACGATCTTCCAGTGCCACGAGATCGACTGTCGTTAGGTGTCTGCTTGTAGAGACGCGCGGAGTATATCATCGTCTTCAGTGCCAATGCAACATGTTTGGCTTCCTCATACCTCTTTGAGTTCTTTACATCGGTCATGTACCACATCTTGTCTCGCAGCTTTGCCACCGTGGCCATCATGTCCTTGACTGTTCGCTGCACTCGCTGCATATGGCGGTCGAGCGCGACAAAGTCACTTTCACAGCGTTCGATAACGGAACGTGAAGTCTGAAGGGAGCGGACACTTGAGGTATGCATTGGTTGAAGAATCCACGAGTCATCTGCAAGCCGGGTGGGAAAGTTGGCAGCACTCCGAACAAGCTGTCGGCCGGCGTTCCACCAAGAATGCGCACCAATAAAGTCAGAGGTGTGGTGACAATAAGCCATAGCCCGATCGAACCTTTGCTTGAGGGACAGGCTGCCTGTTTGCAGAGCATCGTGGGTTTGAGAAGCAATTTCAACATGGTCATCGGCCGGATTTTCTTGAATCAGTTTTACAATAGCTGTTTGAAGAGCTTCGAAGTTATCTTCTAGGCCTAAGGTGGTGGATTGAACGTCATCGTCTGATGCATTTTTGGGGTAGGTGGGTTGATTGTCGGAGAAAAGGCTCCAGAGCAGACGTCTTCCATTTTGGGTAACTGAAAATATGGTCCATTCTTCGGCGGATGGGGGCTCCAGGTTGGAGCGACCATAGGGTTCGCCCAAATCGGACAGTTCAAAGCGAATCCGATCGGCATTGCGTGCTAAGGAATTCTGTGGGAGGGACAAGAAATCCATGTCAGTTGAGAAGAGTCCTCTGATGGACGGCCGCCTGGAATAATTATCAACCATGGGTTTGAAAAAGCCCGGCTCGGCTACCGAAGTTCCCTGCCTTTCCGAGACGGATTGCAGAGACCTGAGAGACCTGAAAGAACCAGAGATCCCCGAAGATGGGGTTGGAGAGTTGCACACAGGAGAGCATGTCCTAGGGAAAAGGGTATTCAGTAGACTGAGAATGTCAGTAGCCGAAAGCATTAAAAAGACGGCCGGTGACTCGCGTCCACCTGTAGAGCTAATGTACGACGAGCGCGGGATATGGGCTTGTCTTTCCGAGGCCACATTTTGGAACCGTGAAAGCATGTTCTCAACATGCTGTCTGACCGTGGGACGCGCCATAGAGAAGTGATTCCTATGAGGAATAGATTTTTGTCAGCTCGGTTGCTTATCTGCAGCATTTAGATAACAATGAGACCAACATACATTGACCGTAGGACGGCGTAGACCTGATAATAAGCCTGAAGTCCAACTTGTCCAAGGAGTTTCTCTCGCGCGTCTTTTCTGATATGGAAGTCAAGCAAAAGTCCATGGGCCTAAAAATAGAGTTAAAGAAGGAGTTGGGAAAGGTCTACCAAGAGAGTAGAATCATACCTCAGGGAATGTTAGTGCACCATAGAGAAATTTAGGAAAATACCAATGGGTAAGCAGGAACTCCAGGAAACGATCACGACAGTCCTGGCGATCCAGCTTTTGTAATATGGCACTGCTCAGTTCCATCACCCCAGCGGGAAGTCCTCCATCTGGGTCATCCAAAAGTCGGAACAAATCATCCACCGCAGAGGCAAAGAATTCCTCGGCTACATCCGTCTTCAAAGGGTCTGGAAGCTCAGCGTCAAAATTCAGACCGGGTGGGGTATCTACATGTTCCAAGAGGAATGCACCAGTTTGGAGAATGTCCATGAGGTAGAGTTCAAATTTGGGCTTAGCTTTCCAGTCACTGCCCATGGACCAGGCGGCCAATATGTGGCTGAGAAGAGGATGGAATCTGCTGCTGCCATCCGCAATGAGCTTCGCGCAAACAGAAGACCACACATCCAGGCGCAGTTTGGCTTCAGGGGCATCCGAGTCCAGAGGGGCCGCAAAGGCATTAAACAACATAGTGGATATAGCGTCCGCTCTCTCAAAGGCGAGCACATGGTCCTTAACAGGGATGGAAGTAGAAATACTGCGCTTGGAGAAGGAAGGATAGTTCCGGGATCGGGGAGTTGAAGGGGACGTGAGATCACCGGCATCCCACGAAGGAGCCGAAGATGATACCAAAGCGCCCAGCTGGGCCGGAGTCAAGCTGCACAACCGTTCGAACAAAAACTGAGGGTCGGTGCGGACCAATTGCAGAATTTCAATCAGGTCAGTTCGGGATTGGGGACTCAACTGGACGAAGAAATCCGGGGCGTGATCCACTGTGGGCTCGGGAGATGATGGCCAATCCTCCAACGGGTCCTGCTGGTGAAAGTGGCGCCGGAAGGCAGAATCACAGGATTCCTGGAGATCAATCAGGGTCTGGTAAAGTGAAATGAAATTGGCCTTGTCATCATGTCTCAATCGGTCAACCAAGCCGCGCTGAACGGTGGCGCCCACGCGGACCAGGCGTGCAGAGACACCCATAGATACCTTGGTGGCATGGAGACGCTGTTCCAAATTTTTCCGGCGGGTTTGTTTCTGCTGATTTTGGCGATAACATTTGGCCAAATTCTCAAAAGAAACCTTGGGACCATCCTCCATCGGCACGGATGAGATGGTGCGGGGCGGCATTTCCGAGGGACAACCATCGTCGGAGTAGACGGGTGTTGTGATGAATCGCGAACTTGCGAGGTCCGAGTCTCCAGACTCACCTCTAATCCGACCCGTAAACTCGGGGGAGAACCGGATGGGGGACATGCTGGCAGTCGCAGCAGGTGACCGAGATGTACTATCACATGTTGAAACAGGCCGAATGGAGGGCATTAGATCTGACGTTGAAAAAGTGGGTGAGAACGTTAGCGAAGCAAGCGGTATAGTTCTCGTTCAAATGGCGAGAGAATTGAATGTATTGCGATGGTAGGGAGAAATTGGTAATTATATGCGCAAGAGAAATTGCAGGAAAAAGGGGGGGGCTGACGATCATGCAAACAGGCCCCAAAATAAATAAGTAAATCAATTAATCACTTAGAACGTACTGGTCACATAGGCTAAGGTCGACGAGAGACCATCAGATTGGGCATCGAACATGATGTTGCCATGGGCAGTCTCCCGGCCAAATAGCCAAGAGGACGTGTGAGGTCGCAAGTTGCCCCTAGCTCCAGCAACCGCCTCTCTATCGCATGGTTTAGCCCTTACAGGGGAAGAAGAGAAAGGATGACGGTCCTCATGGGGAACAGTATCCTGTTGAGGGTAATGCGACACGATCGACGGCTCCAGGATTGATAGATGGACGATAAGGGTAGGTGGAAGGCGGGGCAGAAGATGAGGGAGACAAAGGTAAAAGATGGAAGGAAAACAGACGGTGGGATATTATAAAGTAGTCGCGGATTGGGGGGTTGTTCGTGGGAGAGGAGGGGGGGGGGGGCAAGAAACGCAAGTAAGTATAGAAGAAGAATCAAGGAAGAAAATCAATCAATCAAATAAAGAAACGATCATAGAATAGAAGAATGAGAAAAATAAATTTTTATAAAGTCAAATATGGGACGGGGAAAAAAATATGAATATGAATAATAAATCAATAGTAAATATTGGGAGTTTATTAACAGGAAGATAAACTCCGATCTGACGGTCTCGTCCAGACGATGAGAGACAACTGGCTGAATTGGCGGAGGGGGAATGGATGACATGCAGTGAGCAGAAGAGGGAGAGAGGGAAGAATGTGTGAAAGAAAGACCGACGTAAGTGAAAGAGAAGGACTACCTTAGTGGGCGATTGCTTGCCAGCAAATCGAAAGAATCCGGGATTTCTGTATGGCTGGTCTGGATGTACGTTGGAGTCACTCGATCTGTAATGGTTGGACGAACGTGGAGGGGAGGAGGGGGGGGCCAATACTAGTAGGCAATGAAAGGAGACTTTCTTTGGTTCAGGTTAATTGCTGTCTGTTGGCAATATGTATGTATGAGTATGCCACTAAAGTAGGGGAAAATAACAATAGAGTCAAGTTGGGACGGAGATTAAGCAAGCGAACAAGCACGACGCTTTCCTATTTGTTCGCCGTGAGCCAAGTGCCAGGCTGGCGGTGACTCGAATCGGACGGATGCAGTGGAGGGAACAACTGCAGGCGTACACTGGTTGAAGTGAGGCAATGTTGGTGTGACTCTCTCTCTCTCTCTCTCTCTCTCTCTCTCTCACTACAACTACATATATGGGAAAATTACTTTATTTAGGTGTATTGTGTGCTATGTGGTAGGTCCATATGCACATACTATATGATATCCCCTTCCCATTAACCGAAAGAGAACATGAAACATTCGAAAAAAGGCCAGTAAATCTATTTCTCGATATTTTCTCTTCAAAAAGGTACTACTTCGTAAAAAACAAAAACCGTTAGTGTTGAAATACCACCATATTTCTCCCGTTTCTGCTGCAGAATCATCAATACCTATACTAAGTAAGAACAGCGCCCCCCCCCCCCCCCCCCCCCCACTTCCTCCGTCCCGCGTAGGAGATTTCTTCTCAACCGTTCCGAGGTGCTAAGAATGGCAGATGGCGGAAGAGAAACGGAAGGCGGGAAAGAAGAAAAAAAAATTAAAAAAATAAAAAACTAAAAAAAACTAAATAAAACAAATCGAAAAGCCAAAGGACGATCGCAACACAATTGACACGAAAGCGCCCGAGTCGAATGATAGAACAATTTGTACAGATACTACTTACTAGTCAGTAGTTGGGGGACGAGGACAAACTAAGTACCCAAGCAGAAAGAGTCAAACAGTCAGTGATGCGCTGGCACTGCATACATGCATGATGGCTCCGGTTGGTTCCCTCCGTGCCCCCATGATTCGTCGCCCAACCACCCCTTACTGCTGGCCTTGAAGTTTAGGAGGGGGTTTTCTGGTCCATTTCTTGTTTCTGGGGTTGGGATGCATAAATCGCATCTTAATTTCTCTTTCCCCCTCTCCCCTCCGTCATAAAAGAGAGGTGAGGTACAAACTAGTGGTCTGCTAGTAACGGTGCCATATTCCCAGAAGGATCATTAGATAGTATGAATAGTGGGAATTCCTCCGACTGTTTGCAACTAGGAAGATACCATTTTAGTACAGCCGAAGCTACTCCGCAGTGACAGCAAAGAAAAAAAAAAGAATTAAAGGCACCCATCAACAGCAATCGGATCAATGCCCCAGCAACAACAAATAAACTAGGGCCAAACATCGCGGCTTCGTATTAATAATTCTTCCTAATGACTCCAGAACCCCACTGGCACGTGTTCAACCGCCACTGAATAACTCACCCGGACTAGCCCTAAAGAAGTCTAGTCCAGATGACATCCTCAGCTGAATCCGATGCTGACTTGAGGGAACCACCAGTCATGTTTGCACTCCAAGAGTAGTACATTCTGTAACAACTCATACTCCCTTACGCATGCTCCAGTCTGGAACTGCATGATCACCGACTGTGTCATCAACTCTGCAGCGATGGCTGAGAAAAAGGAACTATTCGATGCAGTCTGTTTTTAGCATCTTCTATTTTCATTCTTTTCTTTTCTTTTTTTTTAAACCCTTACTGTCCTTTCCCTACCTTCTTCTACAAGTCTGACCGAGTTATGGCGCAGGTATCACTAATGGGAAAAGAGAAAAGAAAAGAAAAGAAAAGAATAGAAAGAGAGAGAGAGAACAGTGGCCCGTGTAGTCAATAACCCAGCTCCGTATAGTATATCCATATACAAATCAACGTCTAGTTCCCATTGCACTGGCCCTCTAAAGCAATCGCCGTCATTACACATCAATCGCAAACAAACCAGTGGCTGCAATTCCGCTGGCGCTTGAGGATCTGAAGCACTCGCAACCAATAAATCTCCCTCGAGGGTAGTCTATTCCTTGCACGACCCAAGGTGAACCTGACGCCAGAACACCAGCCGTCCGTGGCATGCGTTGTCTTTCTTCGGAACATCGAACGCTTGCTGTTACGTCTCCTCCAATACCATGACTATTTGCAAACCCATTTCTTCTCAGCCTCTTTCTGTCCCACCCGCGTAGCCACGCTGTTCAACGTGTCTTTCAAGGCATCTTTAGAAACCTTCGGAAACCTGCAGTTGTCATTAGCGGCGAATGGAACTGAAGGAACCCTACTTTACTGACCTTTTCTTCAGAATCTCAATCAACCCTAGCTTCGACAGATCGCTTCCGTCCACAACTTGCTTGAATTCCGCCAGCAGTTCTGGGGGGAAGGGTCGCTTGGATTTCCCGGGCCCCAACAGTGGCAGTGCGCTGCCGTCCTGCGTTGACGCACTCCCTGAAGATGGGTTGCCCAAGAAAGAGTGAAGCGATGACCGTCCCGCACCACTGGTCTGAGCCGGCTCCGATGTCTTGGGCTTTTGCCAGTACATTGTGGAGAATGGGTCAATAGGCAATGACACTGCATCTGATATGGTCTCGACCCTGTATGCCTTGAACTCTGGATCCACACCCTGATCGTGCCATTGAATGCCGCTGCAGACGGGTTCTAGATCGCCAACGATAAGACGTCTCTTCCCGTCGACCAATTGGTCATCCTCATCATCCAAGAAGCCATCCATGTCATCCTCGCCGTCTTCGCTCATCTCTTCCTCCTCCTCCGAGTCGAGTTCCTCACCTTCTTCCGGTTCCTCCCATTCAGCTTCAGAGTCGTAGTCGTAGTTCGTGTCAGGTAAGCCGCGGTGGAAGGGGTTCCGCATCATCTTATAGGCCTTGGATTCGGGAAGGGGCTTAGAGTACGTTCCCTGATAGGGGGGTCGGACATCTTCACCAAACTTAAGAGATTTCATTCGAACCTTCTTCAAAAGACCCTGTTGTCGCTGTACAGCCTCCGACGTCCCTGATTGGTCGTTCAGGTTTTGCATCTCTAGAAGGATATCCTTGACAGAAGCGGGTAGTCTTCCCCGCCGTCGCTTGTATGGCATCATGTTGAAAATATCCGAAGGCCGAAATATAAGAGCTTCTTCCGAGCTATTAGGCGACTTCATGGACGCATCAAGCTTTTCTCTGATTAGTCGAAGGCCTTCTGAATCACGTTGAAACATATGCGGTGGAGCAACTTTCGTGTGGGACTGTAGGAAGAATTTAGGGAATGCTCGTTGATAATCGGACATAGTGCCAGCTTCATGAGAGGGTTCATTTGTGCAGCCATCGCCTCCAGACTTCTTGGGAGACGCAGTAAGCGCTGCGTTCGAGGGCTGCACAGGAGGTTTTGGTTTTGCGAAGAAGGCGTTCAGCTTGGGTTGAGCCTGCGAGTGAACAGTTAGACCAGCTATACATGAGGCATGAGTTGTCGTTGTAGGAAGCTTACTCTCTCCTTCTTCAATTTCTCCTCCTCCTTTTTTCGCTTCTCCTCTTCTTTGGCTGCCTCCTTTTTCCGTTTTTCTTCTTCCTTTGCAGCCCTCTCCTCTTCCTTCGCCTTCTTTTTCTCCTCCTTCCGCTTACGTTCTTCCTCCCGCTCTGCGTCCCGCTTTTTCTTCTCTTCTTCCTTCACTCTCTTCTCCTCTTCTTTCTTTGCCTTTTCTTCTAATCTTTGACGTTCCTTGGCCTCCTTCTCTTGCTGCTTAGCCTCCTTTTCCTGCTGCTTAGCTTCCTTCTCCTGTTGCTTAGCCTCCTTACTCGCAGGAGACAGCTTCCTCTTCTTAGCGGCAGGGGCACCCGCGCCCGCATCCGTAGACAAATGAGTTGATCCCGGACTAGGAACTGATCTTCCCAGCGTAGCCTCCTTTGTATTCTGTACCGGGGCCTCATCACCGGCCTTCGCGCCCCCACCTGCAATCAGTACGTGACTCATCTCCAAGACAGGAGACACACGTGTAGAACTTTGTATAGAGGGATCGGCATTCTCCTGGTTTTCTTTGTCGGTATACGTTGGAGATTTTTTGGTGTCTCTGTGGACAGCAGTCGCAGTCGATGGCGTCTGCATCGTCTGTGCATCGATATCTTGGACGGAACGTTTTCTGGAGGCGGTCGGAGATGCCGGATAGGGTGGTGTAGACGCCGTCGTTGATGATGGTTGTTGCGATTGTGATTGTGACTGGGGGAGGGGAGAAAGGGCGGCTGGGCTTGTGTCCATCGAGACCTCCATTTTCTGCCGTTTGCTTTCCTTCCTTCCTTCCTGATCTCTTTCTCTTTTCGGGTATGGACCCGGGGTAATCACTACTCAAGACAGGTTTAAAGATGAAGTTGAAGTGAACCGGAATCTAGAAATCAAGGGTGGAAACTACTCTCACACATCGAACAAATCGGGTTGGGTTGGTTCGGTTCGGTTCACCAGGAACAAGGAAAATGACAGAACAACCTCAATGACACAAATACCGTACAGTCTCACCCTCGTATTATAATGATAATAATAATAATAATAATAAGTCAATCGCGATAGTCGAATGGAAAAGCAATTCCGGGACAGGATACAGGATCCTCGGTCTGGTATGTCATCGGAGGGATTGGTTGTTGAGTCGGGAACGCGTTAATTGGATTGTCGGGCGCGACTGCTTCGCGTCAGGGGCACGTGTGGGGGATTATGTAAGATGGAGGATGATGCTTTCTACTTTATGATTTACTTCCTAGTTTGCTTTGAGGCTTGTTCATTGCTTCAACATTCGCATTCAGTTACTAGCTTCTAGTTCATTTAATAATGTAGCTCAACTTAGTCTTTTAAGGGTATAATGGATTTTGCAACTCTACACGCAAATTGGATCGATATACACCACTGATAGCACAGGTTGTAGAGTATGTACAGAAGATATTATTATTACTAGCTGCTCGTAAAACCATAAAGGACGCCCAAGGTGCCACTGATGCAAGTCCAGTAGCACGAAACCCAATGCTTTAGAAGCATAGGCGCCAAAACATGCAGTGAGGGGAATAAAACAGAACAAGAAGCGCAATGCATCAGGCCGCCTGCACGCAGCGCAAAAACCGAGGTACGGGTCCCGGGATCCAGACCGGGCTCGAGCACTACTCGACCAGAGCAATCCTGGTGGGAAGAAACACAGAAATGGAATGTAGAAACAGAGTGAAGAAAGAAAACAAGAAGGATGGCATAAGCTGCATGAAGTTGGACTGCTTGCTGGGCTTCAGCCGAGCTGGGTATTTTCGTGAGCATAGATCTGAGAGATAAATGCGATATATGACGATACAAGGTGCCACTAATCACTGAGGTCTGGATTCGCAACAAAGAGTCGGACATTGGTCATCGTGCTCGTTCGGTCGTCCACACTACCCCGCCGTCTTAGTTCGTCCGCCCTTCTCGCCTTTTCGGCCGCCGTGGTAGCTGCACTCGGGGCAGCCATCTCCCCTACGCTCCCAAAATTGTCCTCATCTGCAGCCTCGAAGCTGTAGGTGGTAGCGGCGTCATCGTTGACTTTCTTTTCCTCCGTGCTCTCCGCCGGCGGATGCTCCGTGACATTTGGCAAATCCGTCTTCTCACTTGGGGGAGTGCTGTTACTTCCCATAGTGCCCTGGGGTGTCCGCTGGTAGCCACTGGGATAACGATGGTTGCTTCCCAGAGAGCTGCGACCACTGCCAGTGCGACGATGAGGAAACCCATGATCACTGTGTGCATCCTCATCCGCATCACCCACTTCATTGGCACTGAGCCGTACGGGAACAGTAGCCGACACGAGGTTCGAGGGCGAGAAATCAGTACCTCCTTTGGAGTGTTTAATTTTACCGCTTCCAAGGGTACTTGCCCGTCCACCAGCGCCTGCGCCATGGACTTCGAGGTACGCTCTCTTCTTGTCGGCAAGCTTCTGGGCTCGGAGGCGCGGATCCTCCGGCTGTGCTCGATCACACCACACCGTGGCCTTCTGTCTCCGCATTAGAGCTACATAACCCAGCTGAGAGTTGGCGGAACGGGATGACGTGCTTCTGCGAATATCCGAAACGGCGGAGTGACCCGCGGCGTTGCCAGTCGAGCTTGTAGAGGTTGTGGCGCTCGACATTCTTCTCGAGGGAGGGTAACTAGGAGTAGAGGTCATGGTATGATGAGGCGAAGGGGTATTGGAGTACGGTTGTTGCTGAGCCATATAGGGCGACGCATTGGCCGAAGGCATCCGGCCCCGATTGTGAGCGAGAGATGGGTGAGAGAGCTGTTGCTTATGAGGTCCATCATAGGACTGGAATGGATAACCAGCATGCATCCCAGGAACCGGCTTCCGAGCAGGTGGTGGCTGATGGAGCGGCAATCGATAGTCGGTCATGGTGGGTTGTTGCAGTTGCACGCCTGCCATGTATCTTAAAGAGGCAGAGGGGCCTCGGAAGAAAGGGAGAGGCTATTTACGCCGTCCAAAGATGGCGGCAGAGATCGGGCAACACGACCCAGGGGGGACGGGGGGTTAAGACTCTGAGGGGATATAGGAAGCGTCGTACTCGCCGCGCCGTGTTAATTGAGGGGATAAGTAAGGCAAGCCGAGCCGCCCTGGGGTTAACGGATCAATGAACGGCCAGCGCTTCCGTCGTTGTACGATACTTGCAACAGGGACCGGCGCAGAAGGAAGCCGTGCAAGCGAATGATACCAGTGATTGGAAGGAAGGAAAAAGAAAAGCTCGTTGGAACGGCCAGGTAAAGGCTGTCAGATCTACTTTTCCGTAGTAATAGTGATTGCTGTGAGAAACGATTGCCTGGCACTTGGCGGGTACCCAATTTTACCAAGTCACACTTGCAGGGGACATTGATTGTATGGCGGAGGGGTCAATTTCGAGACAAAGCTGACGACAACAATTGTACACAAAGGAGCACCGATCCCACGTTGCCCGCTGGGGGGAGAAGGTCCGTTTATCAAGGCCGGAGAAAGAGGAGAAAGACAGGAAATAAATTACAGCGCATTCAGAACTTGGAAAAGCGATCGGTCGCTTCGGCTCTTTGCGACGGGGAGGAAGAAAAAGAAGAGGAGAGAACTTTAAGGTGGAAAAACCAAGTGTGACGGGTGGGCAGCAGTACCGAATACGAAAGTGTGCAATACGGAGATAAATTACGGACAATGAATAGTGCACTGGGGTAAAACTTTCTCGCACAGCCACGGCTCATCCACAACTTAGTAACCATCGGTGAGAAAGCTGAGACATAGGACCAGTCATGGGTGGCTGTTCCTCGCTCAAAGAACCGACCTTAGCCTTCAAGCTTCATCGCAATGACCGTATCGCGGATCCAACAGAGATCATCAGGAGATAGGGCCGGACTGCGCCACACTACCCGCACGTGGCGGGACGGCGCTGGTATTAGATCATACCAGGTGAAATTACGCTAGATACCGAACCGGTACATGGTACTCAGGACTCAATAAAGGGGAACAATAGTACAGGTACAGCGTACCGACTAGTACCCTTGGTCACCCGCTAGGAACAGTCGAAAATTTTTCCCCCAGAACCAAAGCACAAAACAGTGGAATGACGTAGAATACTCCACATTTGAAACATCCGGAAGGCTCGGGAAATGAAGCAGTCGAGATTGTAGACGTCTGAAGTCCGAACCGACGAGTGGTTACTAGGCAAGAATGCTTCATGAAATGGAAGGGGGAAAAGGGGACTCAGAATGGTCCAGGTACCTGGTACCACTACTGTATACCGGACATGGTATGTATCATCGTACCTGTCAGCTGGAGCCACCGTTTTAGTTTGCAAAGTTACTTTTCTTTATTTTTTATCTATTTGGATTTTTTACCCCCCTCAGTGCTTCCAAGTTCGAAGTTGGCTGTTATCTAGGAAAAGATACGGTGGTACCGTAGTAGTAGTATTGATTGTTACCTTGATTTAAGACGGATGCACGATTCCGGCCGGAAATAACCAATAATGACGTGACCATGACACGGGTATCGAATCAATCCCCGCGAACTTAACATGTGTTGTTACATACATTGGCACGGTAACATTTTCCTCCAACCAGCGGCTGACTTGTATGGGTCTTTCAGCTCGCCATGAATCGGACTGTCTCACTCTAGACACTATTTTAACTCCTCCTTTATTCCTTGGCCGTAATAATGTAGTAATGTAGAATCAGTTAACTAAGACAGGTTTTATACGTGATGAAATTGTTGGCACATAAAGTTGTGCTGGTTTCAGTCAAATGTCCTTTTTCTTTTTTGACATTTTAACTCTTTTCTCTCTTTTTACCCTTTTTGACCAACAGTAAATAGGTATAACTTTAATGCACTGCCCTATCAATTTGCCATTAAAAAGTCAATGACAGCATCACTGATCAAAAGCAGTAATTTTCGAGTCGGACGATGGGGTGGCCAATTACCGAATCGAGTGCGCGGGGCCTCAGCCCTACGGGCGCGTGAGTTCATCCGAACCGCGAACACAATCAATCAACCCATACTATCTGGTTCGTCTCGTATTATCATCGTCTCATCCTCACAGCTTCGCCTTCCCCTCCTCTCCGGTCTTTATCAATGCCCCATCGGATCTGACATCATATTCGCGTCCTTCTTTCCATCCTAACCAAGCCTCCAACGTCTCCTGTCCACCTTCCCCGGGGGTCAGGCCACCTCCCGTCCAGCCCCCATCGTCGGTCGCAATGGGCAGTGCTGGCGTATCAACGAGATGAACGGCAGGCCGTTGTTCAAAGCCCCCTTGCTCGAGCTCATCCTGCTCCAATACAGGTGTCGCGCAAGCATCCGTGCCGTCAAAAATAGATTCCCACTCCGCCCGCGTCTTCTCTTTGAATCGCTTCGCAAACGCCGCTCGGAGGACTGGCCAATTCTCCCTATCGTCCCGTGAGGGAAGTTCCTCCGAACCGAACCCGAGTCCCTTGAGGAGCGCAGCGTAAAATTGGGGTTCCAGCGCTCCAACGGCGAAATACTTGCCTTTATCCTTGGTCTCATACGTGTCATAAAACGGACTGCCGCCGTCTAACATGTTCTGCCCTCGGGGCCCGCTCCACAGCGGCGTTTGCCGATTCAGTCGCGGCATCGCCGCTAAGTACGCAGAGCCATCGACCATGTTAGCCTCTACGACTTGGCCGCGTCCTGTGCGTGTGCGCGACAGCAAAGCAAGCAATATGCCCATGAAACACATTGCGCCTCCGCCCGCGAAATCGCCAATAATATTACCCGGGGCATAAGGAGGTTCACCTGCTCGCCCCAGCATGGAGAGCACCCCCGACACCGCGATGTAATTAATATCGTGACCCGCCATGTCCTTGTATTTACCGTCTCGTCGGAATCCCGTCATGCGCGCCACGATCAAGCGAGGGTTATACTTCAGGAGGACCTCCGATGGGGAAAGACCCAAGCGTTCTAAGACGCCGGGGCGGTAAGGATCAATGAGGATATCGGCTTTGGCCAACACCGAAAGGAGGACGCTGTGCGATGCTGCGTTTCGTAGGTCCAAGGTGATCGAGGATTTACGACGCGTTAACTGATCGCTACTCACGGCATTTGGCCGATCGATGCGCAGCACGGACGCCCCGTAATCTGCAAGCAATAGTCCAGCAAATGGACCTGTAAATCCCAGTCAGTAAAACACGTAACCGTCTTAGCTATACCGGCATGTTACCGGCAGATATGAATTGCGGTCAAGACCAACCGGGAGCTAGGCCTGCAAGCTCGACCACGCGAATACCTGCGAGGGGTGTGGTGGACATTCTGTATGGATTGATCGAACAGTTACGTGGCCAACCCGTAGATCCGAAGTCGACAAACGGCACTTCATCCTAATAAAAAAAGAAAAACAAAACAAAAGATTGACCGCGATGTGACGAGTTAGCACATATTTGAATTATAGAGATGCTTGAGGCACACTCGGCAACCGAGGTCCGGCGGCCACGTGCGGGGAAACGAATGGTCAAGAGGAAAGTTTCTCTACAGTTTATCTTCCGGTGATCCTACGGTGTATATCTAGATGCTACTTACTGCCTAGGTATGAGTCTAACTGTTTGCATAGGCAGTGGATATCATGGGTAAATCCCGAATGTTCCCGAAGAGGAATAGTCCAATTCTTTGGGTAGAACCAGCTTCAAGTGGTAATAATAATAACAATCCAGTCCGATTGAAAGATCTCTTCCAAATCCAACCCTACAAGAACAGACCGAGGAAAATACTGGAGTTTCCAGAATTACCAATCGTCGTCACCGCGGCCCTCATCCTCTCCCCGCTCGTATGCATCGTGCATATCGTCCCCGAATCGTTCCACGGCTCCGACCTTTTCGCCGGTCCACTCTGCAGCATTTTCGGGGAAGTCCTCAACCTTATCGACGGCGTTATCCCAGCCTTGTTCGACTCGATCCTCGGCACGATCCCAGCCTGCTTCGGCTTCACCGACCTGATGCATGTATTAGTATACTCAAACATGCCCGATTCAATATGAACGCATAGGAGCAAAAATAAACATAAACAAAGCAAAAAGAAAAAGCAAAGACATACCTTCTCGCCGGTCCACTCCGCAGCATTTTCAGGGAAATCCTGAACATCCTGTTTCCACTCTTCCTTGTTCTCATCCCACTTTTCATCTGGTAGGCGTCAGTCCCGTTGCAAAGCAAACAAACATCAGAAAGAAAAATGGCGGTAAAGGGAGAGAAAAAAAAAAAAAAAAAAAAAGACATACGCGCTTCATGCAGACCATACGCTCCCAACGCTCCACCAGCAACACCTAAAACCGCAGCACCTGCAATTTTCGCCGCAGTGTGATCCTTCTTAGGCTCCTCCTGCTGCTGATAGAAATCTCCCTGGCGCGACTCGCCATAGCCATACGAGGGCTGCTGGCCATACGACTGTTCTCCCCCGTAAGGTGCACCGCCACCGTACGAAGGCTGCGGCTGTCCGTAGCCACCGCCCTGGCCTGGGTGGTTCCAGGTCCTCTCGCCGGTCTGCTCGTTCACGTAGAACCAGCGCTGTGACTCCCCATCCCACCGGGCGATCCATGGGGGGGGCACTTGAGGGCCTGAATGCTGTTGTTGTTGAGGATAGCCGCCGCCATATCCCTGGTCACCTCCACCGTAGCCGCCTTGGTTGCCATAGCCTTCTTGGCTGCCGCTGGACTTGTCCTTGTCGAGGAACTTTTCGGCAAGTTTGCTGACGAATTCCATTGTGATTTTTGTAGGAGCAAGATTTAGTGGTATAATGGAAAAGAAGAGGAGGGGTAAGAAAGGGGGAGGAAAGGAGATTGTAGATATATGCTCTCGAAATAGCTGAAACATAGGAGGGGTAATTAAGGGCAAAAAGGGATTGGATTAAGCACTGCCATCGGGGCTAAGTCTTTTAGATTGGGTCCCAGATCCTCAGCTTGGACCCTGACAGTTCAGCATTGTATGGTACGTACTAATGGATATTACGGGTGTACGGTAGCGATAGCTGAAGCTAAGCTAGATAGTGTTGGTACTGTACTCCGTACACTACCTATGTATAGTGAGCTGGAAGCCTCAAACATACACCCTGTTTCCATACCATCAGTGAACTTACGGCATGGTATCATCTGTTCAATAAGGATCAACCTATTATCCCCTTGGCCCTCGTACTAGTAAACAATGGTGACCCCACCGCTCCCACCGCCTTTGTTTATAATACAGCTTTGGTTCTGTCGGATCGTCCCGGCTTGGCCGGAAGCTTGTTGGTACGGACTGTACCAGGTTCACGTATTCATTCCGGTAAAGGGGACATTCGATTTCATCTTAGTGAGAGACTATTGAGTGAGCATAGTAGAAAGCCCAGATGATCAAAATACGTCTTCGATCTCGGTACATATATAATAGAAACATTACTTGGTCATTTGATCAACTCAATGAACGACATGAAAGTCGGAAATGTGACAAGAAATAGATTCAATAAGAGGGGTTATTAGAAGTGAACATCAGACAAGGAGAACGCGTTGACCATGGCTCCCTTGGCCCCGCGACCTAACATCGTCATTCATTTGGCTAAGCGTAGCCATGATCATAAAACCGGAAGGCTTCACATCAAAAGGATTACAGCCAAAACAAGAGCGAGGAGAGTAGCAGCTCCGTGGCCGAGTCTAACAGGCTGCGATGCAACACCCGTGAATATGGGCGACACATTATCCTGCGTCTCGCTAGGAGCCACGGGGACTCGTGATCCACTGGTCGAGGGTCTGACAGCCAAGGTTGAGGACGACGGATGTACACTGCCTGTTCCAGCAATCACAGAAGTCTTCGAAAGGCTCTGGCTGTGGCTGGTGACAGTATTTGTAACTACGGGGATAACGGAGCTCTCGCGTCCGGATGAGCTGCTAATTTGCCCAACAGCGATGGTGCTGATAGGGTTGACGGGGTTAGAGCCAGCTCCCGTGGCAGGCACAGTAAGTGTCAAAGTAGTTGGCGTCGATGCGCACTCCGTACAGACAGTGACTGTTGTGGTCCAGTCCTCAGCAGGTGGAACATTAGTGGTCTGCTGGGCTGGCACACTGACAGGTTCAGTAGTTGTGGTCACTGGTAGAGTAAGAGTCACCGTGGTTGGCGTTGGAGCACAGTGCGTACAGACAGTCACAGTTGAGGTCCATCCCTCAGGGGGAGTAGGGATAGCGGTCTGTGACCCCGGTCCAGAGGGGATGTTCGTGGCTGTAGCGGTTGCGGATACTGTTCCAGGGCAGTACGTCGTGGTATAAGTCGTGGTGATCGTTGTGAACCCCGTGGGACAGATATCAATGTACGAGGTGACGATAACAGTTGTGACAGTGAGAGGCTCCGAGGGAGTACCGGTAGGTATGACGGAAGGGGTCGCTATTCCGGAAGTAACCGTACTAGTAACTGTTCCGTCTCCGCTGTCCGGCTCCGCGCCCGTTGATGTGGTCGGGTTAGCTGCTTGGGCCGACGAGGAGGCAGTAGCACTATGAGAAGTGTGCGACAGGATAGGGCTGGATTGACCTGTTTGGTTTGGATTGGTAGTGGAGGTGCTCGACGAGTCTGAAGTAGAAGCAGTAGATGGTGCAGGCACAGTGGAGGATGCCGGGGTACCAGTTGGGTTGGATGTTGTCGACACACGCGGCTTAGTAGACGAGTGGTTTTCGGATGCTGTTGCTGAGCTTGACAGATTTGGCGCCCCAGAAGTGGCTGGCGGGGTGGAAGGAGTTAAAGTGCCCGGCGATGTAAGCTCCCCAGAAGAGATGGTGTTCCCAGAAGATCCGGAAGGTATTGGCGAAATTGTCTCTGTCAGAATGGCCGAGGCAGATGGTGTCCCTGAGGCAACTGCTGAGCTCGATCTTGTCAGCATCCCGGATGTGAGCGAAGACATAGAGCTGATAAGAGAGCTCGAGTGACCGACAGTGACAGATGCTGATTGTGTCCTAGATGTAGCCGGGGTAGACGACCGACCAGGAACACTGGGCATTGAGGTGGTTGCCGATCTGGCTGGGGTACTTGATTGAGCAGTTGCGCTTGATGATGGTGGGGGTCTTGACTGAATAGGGGTGCTTGAATGAACTAGCGGGCTAGACTGAGCAGGTGTGCTCGTTGCGGTAGCGGTGCTTGAGTGAGCCAGAGCACTGGACTGGACAGTACTTCTTGATATAATAGGAATACTTGAGTGAGTTGATACACTAGAGTGAACGGGAGTGCTAGACCGGACAGGGCTGCTGGACACAATAGGGGTGCTCGAGTGATCTGGAGTACTGGACTGGACAGCACTGCTTGGCACAATAGGAGTGCTTGAATGAACTGGAGTACTAGACTGGACAGGCATGCTGGACCGAGCAGGGCTACTGGATCCAATAAGGGTTCTCGACTGGACAGGAGTGCTGGACTTAATGGGAGTGCTTGATGCGATAAGAGAGCTTGAATGGCCAGGTGTGCTAGATGTCAACGGGGTTGAAGAAGAGGCTAGCGAGCTGGACTGAGCAGGGGTGCTTGACGGCGTTGGTGTTCCAGGAATGACTGGAGTACTCGACAAAATGGGAGTGCTTGATGCGATGGTGGAGCTGGACGGTGAGGTTGTCGGAGCGGGAGGCGTAGGATCCAATTCAGTCAGGATTCTCTTCATGTTGCCTGCGTAGCTAGTCCCGTTGATCTGGTTTCGGTCAGACTGGGTCGCCTCCCAAACCATGATACCTCCGAATGTATCAGGATACAGCTTCATGTATTTTTTGACCAAAGGCTTGACCTCATCAGGAGTCAAGTAGTACCCGTCAAGCGCCGCAGCTTCACTGCCAGGCAGGCCGACGAAGAGCTTTGCAGCTGGGTTACCGCCGAATTTGATAATGTCGACCCAAGCGTCAAAGTTGAAACCCTCCCCAGCAACGAAGTTACGAGCGGAGCAATCATCATTATTGTAAAACTGCACCCAGACAAAGTCAAATGCGGATGTTGCGATTGCGAGGCTCAGTTGCTTATCGGGTATATGGCATTGAGGGGACCCGGATAGGTAAAACTTTTGATCAGGTATTTCGGCAAAAAGCTCACGAAAGCGGGTGACCATAGCTCCGTACCCTAGGATCAGTTAGCCCCTGGAACTGTTTCGAAAGGGCCTTAGAGGCACAAGGGTTAGAACATACCAAAACCACCGTTGTGCTCTATGTCGAAGTCAAATCCGTCGACGGATACGTTGCCGAACGGACGGGGACCGCCCCATGCCACCCAAGTATCATCCACGGGGCCGAAGGATGCCCAGAGAAATTCGGCAAATCCGATAGCACTTTCTGTCGAGAGGAGTTCCTGATTGTCGGGGGTAGAACCCCCTATAGACAATAGAACCTTTTTGCCGGCTGCCTGGCAGATGGGAATATCTTCCATGATCTGATGGCAGCCCGAGAGCAAGTCGGTCTTGACTCCACCAACGTCATAGGTCAGTCCATCACATTGGTTGCCAAAGTTACTGCCAGGCCAATTGGCAGGGCTCTGATCAGGAAATCCATTGACAAATCCAATGTTGATGATATCTAGTGCGGTCTCTTGACAGAAATGGCTGAGGCGGGGCTGGTTATACCCTTGACCCTATAAACAGTCAGTAAATGTTAAGCAGCAGAAATTGTCTGGTTCGGTTTTAATACATAGTAGACTGCAACATTGGACTTCGACTGGGCGTTGAAAGCATGCACCAAAGGAAAGACGGCTGAGACTGCCGCCGCAACGGCGACACTCTTGCTAAAGACCATTTCTCAAAGGAGTGACTACCGGTCAGACTAATAGCCAATGGAGGCTGTCAAACGAGCGTGTAATAGAACAACGAAGGGACGCAGACAAACGTCTGCTGGGAGGGTTACCGCGAGCAAAGCCACAGAACTGTTTGTAGAGGATTCATGGATGAGGGAAGAAGACTATATACGTGAATATTCAGGGGAGCCGGCAAGCAGCCAATCTCCCAACGTCTAGCCACCATTTGCATGGTGGTGCTAGAACGGAGAGTCCAAGGATGAGTACTCGGCAAATCAGAACTGTACATGTCTCCAGGCCTTAGCGGATTCGATAGGTGGATGGCAGCATTTCCCATTCCAGTAAAAGAATGTGCTAGTGAGGAGCTCGATATTAGAGCGCTAACTTCTTCGAACCATGGGAAGCCCTGAGTGGCTCCAGAGAGAGGAGTAAGATGCACACCGGAAATTGCGGTTGAATAGTGAACCCACGGTGATTTGGGAGGATGGTCATAGTTCCGCCGGAGAGCCGCATTAACAGGGACTAAATCTTCTAGGGCCGGTCAGTCATTGGGTCTACTTTAGGCAGTCGAGGGGCCAAACCAGGCATACAACGAAGTGGAAATGATATCTTTCCTTGAAAGGATCTAGAGCTGCGGAAATAAGGAGCATTTGTACTAATGGTAACATGATATGAATTGAAAGAGATCAGCGACACATGCACCCTGTGGCCACGTAGTTGGGTGTATTCGAGTAGTAATAGTAGTTCGTATAATGCTAGTGGCAAGACAGACGTTGAGCTGGAGTGGCAGGGAAGTTCGGCCCGGTACTAATTCGACCAGGACGGTGACTACACTGCAGTAGGCGAAGCTAGGTACCTAGACTAACTACTCTAGTAGGTATAGAGCCTGAGGCCGGGTTCCGTGGGTCATACTGAAACTAGTCTAGCGTCCAGTAGTTGGCCCTCACCTGATCGGGACTAGCTCACCATCAAGGGACTCTTCCCACTCCTCAGGCACACCAATCAACGTGATCAGATTCTTGCCCTGGGCTGATGTCAGGTGGACATCAAGCATGCCAATCCAGATAAATCCCCTATTGGTGCCGTGGGGGGAGAAGAAAAACTTAATGTCGGGGCTAACTTCCTGAGGGGTCATTGATTGCGGTCCTTGTCCGGAACCAACGACCGGATCATCGAGATCGACAGAATCTACACTGTTTATCTGCCGAATGTACCTGACACAGCTTGACAATAACTAAATATGGCTGCCACAGTGTCACAAAGACAGCCACAGCGGGATTTACATAAAGAAAAAAAATAAATCAACGTAGCTAGGAATACTGATAACAGGTTATTTTGAAGGTGGGAAAGGTTACATCCGCTATCCGGTTTCTTTGCCTCACGCTATCAACTAGGAGCAAAAAGAGGCGCTCATTGACTTCCTTAGTCCGACTCGAATGACCGTAATTTCCACTCCATTGGTACAGGGGTCCATTGGGAACGAATATGTGGGCTCACTAGCAAGTAGAGGAGATTGGGGAGGGGATGAATGAGCCCACCGTTCGTATTTGAAAAACAAAATAATGAGCCCACAAAGTAGACACTTGTTGGATACTTTTCCACTCCAAAAGCTAATACGTAGAAATTAGTCTTATCTGGCTATGGGTTCCATAATCCATTGTTCTCGGTCGAAGAGCCTCATCGTTCTTCTTAATGCAACAATGCTTTCATAGCACCTTGCCAATTTGGGCAATGGTAATCTAACCCGACTCGGTGGATCACAACCTGATCCATGATATAATAGGATTCGTTCAGTAAAACGGATTAATTAGACTGTACTTGGTAAGATGTAACCTTTTGAAATGTCATATAAATCGTAAAAATATTTTGTCTAACTTACCTTCTGTAATCAACGATCGAAAGATATATTTTTGAGAATATGCATTACATGAAATTTTATTCATGAGTTACCATTCGCATTTTGATGAGGCCTCCCAAGGGCCGCATTTATCATAGGTTACCCATTTCCTCCCTAATTCTTTATTCGGGCATTATAGCATGGAACCTAGGGTAGGGTATCCAGCGGAGCCTTATCTTGCAGGGAAAGCGTAGTCGATTTGATAAAAAGCAGTTCGCTCAGCCTTTGCACTTTGATTGCCTCGCGTGTTCTGATTTTCATTGTTTCACTACAATATACCTGCAAGGGCTCTCGTCCTTCATTACTCTATTTCTTTGATTACTCTATTCAATATTTATCTTATAAATCGAGATTCTTCTTGGATTAACCGAACCCTGATGCATCAGATCGTATAGTTAGCAGATACCATGGGTCAGTTTGATTCTCCAAACCTCCCTCCCCTTCATTTTCTTCTCTCTCTCTCTCTCTTCTATTTTCCCTTTTGTGAGATAGAATAGCCTGATCAAGGGAAGATTCTAGCAATATGCCCCTGTTTACCCTGTTACTTCTGAAGTATAAAAACCAAACCCCAACCTACGTCAATTATATAGAGAATTCGGAAGACGCAGTCTGAACGCTCTGGGGGTCAACTAAACAGTCAGGATCCGAACAGGGGAACAGAAAATCTCATGAAGTCGCGGGGGCGTCAGCCGGTATTTCATTCGAACTAGGAGGCTTTCTAAAAAATATAGATGGACCTGAAGCCAATGAGACATTCGAGCTCCTTTGCAACGTCGAAAGCTAGATTGGGATCGTCTGCCAATGCTGGGCAATCAAACTAATACATAGTCTTTTAATATTACGCGTGGAGCTTAGGGCTCGATGTCACGAGCTCTGCTCATCGGATTAGTGTCTATATTATTAATAGGAGCTGACCTACAGCGTATGAGAGTAGGAGTAGTACTCGAAAGAGGATGATGTCAAGAATGTTGAAGATCCGTTCTTCTTTATTTGGGAGTAATAACTGGCGTTTCTCGTTTCATTTTAAATCTTTTGTTCTCCTTCTTCTGGTGAGTGAGCTTGACGGGGCCTTGATATGCTGAAATGACAATAGCTCCAATAACATCAAAGTAATGTACTTCCTTCTCCTAGAATTGCAGAGTAAGTATCTTGTTGATACTAGTTCCATAAATTGCGAATACAGTGACCATGTGTACAGTTACTCTAATATATGTAACTAAGACCAGAAAACCTCTTTCAGCAGGTCACACATCAACATAATCGACCTCTTCCCTTCTTTCAGCACCTTATCCATCGCCAAGAATGGATGCGGCATGCCCTTCATCACCTGTAAATCCACCTCGACCCCAGCTTTCTTCAGTCTCTCCGCATACTGCTCTCCCTCCACTCGGAGCACATCCAATTCGCCAACCATGACCAATGCCCGGGGCAGCTTCGACCAATCGCCCTCGTAGAACAACGGGCTTGCTTCGGGATTAGTGCGATCCCCATGGTTGGGCAGATAGTGATCGCGGTACCAGATCATTTTGGCAGCTGGAAGGGCCGGTGCGTGCTCGTAAAGCCTGTAGGATTCATTGTTCTGGACCGTTGCTGTATTATCTGTCACTGGGACAGAGAGGAGCTGGGCAAGGAAGTGGACGGGTGGTGAAAGTGTTAAGGCTTTGTGGGTGATGATTGAGGCTAGATTTCCGCCCGCTGAGGAGCCACCGGTCGCCATTTTAGATGTATTAATAGAGAGTCGTGAGGGTCCGTCAGAAATCAGCCAGAGAAGAGATTCCCAACAGTCATGGACGGCTGCGGGAAAGGGATTCTCTGGGGCAAGCCTACTTGCATTGTTAGCATGAGTAATCTAGGTAGCGCGAGATGTGTTAGGCAAGTTCGGTGTTTGTATACCTGTAATCAACTGTGACTACGACGCAGTTCCCTCTCACGCACAAATTTGTGCAAACCGGATTCTCCGTGTTTATATTCCCCAGGACCCATCCACCCCCGTGGAAATACAGCATCACCGGCCACCCTCCGTCTGGTGTCTCCCCAGCTGGGGTGAATGCACGCAACAGGATCTCTGGACCTTCTGTCGCGCGTCGCTTGATCGTGATATCCTCTGTCTTTCCTACCTCGAGGAGCGGACCCCCGCCAGGGATCAGAACCCCGCTTGTTCGGGAGGCTTCGACGGGTTGAAGATGGACTTGCTGCTGGTTGATGACATACTCGTTATAGAAGGAAATGTATTCGGGATCCAAGAGGTCCTTAACGGAAGGATGGAGAGGGTAGGGAGGCTGAAGCGTCGAGATCGACATATTGTGTAGCTTGGTATTGTGCCACTGGGGTGCAACTTCAGAGGGAACGGATCTCTGAGTCAGTGGGAATTCGGTCCCCTTTTGTTTACCTTCTTACGTATCGGCCTCGGTACCTCCTCACGCAGATCGTTACATTCCAGAGTCGATGGGGTTCGTTCCGAAGCAAGGGAGTGGGGGTTTCCATGCCATTTATCCTGATAGTGACGATATGTACTCTCACGATAAGATAGCAATCTGAAGGAGTATCGGCATTTTCAGCCACTGATGATGGAGAGAATCGAGGTGAAGCGGGGTTGGCTATTGGTACACGAAAGTCGGCGTGGGGGTGATTGAAGATGGAGTTACTAGTTCTATATCGTTGCTTTCCCCGCATTCGTGTAATTGGATGTACCTACTTTACGCCTCTGTAATTTTACCGGGGGTTATATCCTCTTGTTCTATTTATCTCTATGATTCTCTTCTGTGAACCCGGTCAGCTATTACCGCTGTGCTTGTTGCTGACACGTTATTAGATGGGTGGCTTTTAAGACGCTGCCCTTAAAGACGGACGTAAAAATTGAGTGGATTGCTGCTGTTTGAACTGTCTAATTACTGTCTACTTCCCTCCTCTCATCGGTTGACGATTGTTTCACGGTGATCGGTGCCATGCCATACCTAGTACACCTGTCAGTACACAACAGCTACTCCATGAAAGATGACAGGTGAAAGCACGTTGATACAAAGGTTGGGGAAAACATGATATAGCAAATCCACATACCAGACAATGCTAATTAATCCTAGGATTGCGGCAATGCAGCTGAACACCAAGGCCACAATGCCTCGGGCAGTAAACCCAGCGGGCAGTGGAGAAACCGAAGTATTCGCCCCAGTCAGATCGTAGAAATCTTTTGTGTTTCCTGCCGCATTGCCCCTTTTCAAGGTATCACTTGCGTCGCATGCCTGCCAATGATCCTCTGGAATTGCAAGTGTCTGTTGCAGATCTAATGGCGCTTCAATCAGGACGACCGCAAGACCGGCGTCCATGTGCCATTCGATGTGGCAGTGGAAGATCCATACACCTTTCACCGATTAGCTACCAGTGCGCGAACCTAAATAAAAATCGAGAGTCACCTGGATTATCCGCTCGAAACCGGATGACAAAGTATCCTGTCGGTTTCACGTAAATAGTATCCCTTCGCATCGGGACTGACGGGAAAGCAGAATGGTTGTTGGCATCGTAGTGACCTGCGTCTTCATCGCTGCGAGCGACGACTTGAAAATTATGACCATGAAGATGGAAAGGATGCTTTCCCGTGTCGTCGTTGTTCAGGACAAGGTCGATGACATCGCCTTTATCCAGGATGAAGGCGTTGGTATTGTAGCCATATACAGTGGAGTTTGTGGCAGCTGACCCGGTGGATAAAGCCGTATAAAGCGTTGGCACTTTAGGCATAACATATGTTATACCATTGAAGAAGGCACTGTATCTAGTTAGAAAATAAAAAGTGATTATTTTCATAGAGTGATAGTATCCTTACTAATTAGCACCGTCCCCCAGGTTATCCATGGTAAGATCGAGAGTGACTGTATAGTCAGGGTCACCCAATAGCCTCTCGCCATCCACAGGGACAAGTTTGAAGTCATCGTATGGATCGAATGATGAGATGTCAGTCGGGGCAGGCCTCTCAGCCTTGTTATCGTAAACTAACCATCCCGTAACGTTGTAGTTCAGAGTCGGAGGGAGTGTATCGAAGAGGTCCTACTAAATGATAAGAACTTGAAGTAATGAATCGATGAAGTATACCCTACCGTGTCCATACTTCCCACAATGGCATAGTTCTTGTTTGTGTCGTTTTTCATTGTCACCAGAAAACTGTAGCGTTGCGCCGCTGTAATGTAGATCATACTGGCTTCTGCTGGCTCTGTCCATACGCCATCGACTTCCACAATTTTCATGGTATGGTCCTCGATCCAAAAATACTGGCTTGCAAAGGCGGCCACATTGACTAAGCGAAATAGGTAAGTCTTCCCTGGTTCAACAGCTATAGTCAAATTCTGAGTATCATTCATGAGGGCCGACTTTGGGACAGGTTCTGCCCCAGTAGGATTTGTAACGCTGATAAACTGCTTCAGCAGCGTTGGCATCGGGTCATGATACCACTCTGATAGAGTTATCACACGCTCCTCATCATACTGGCCAGAATAAGGCTCATCAGGACCCCTAATCACTAGAGCCTGCCGTAAGCCATCTGGGTACTGGCCTCGAGCATGTGAGTGGTACCAGTAGGTGCCCGTTTGATTTACCTGCTCCGCCGGTCAAACTGAGGGCTCGCAGCAGCTCGTACAATAGAAGTGACTCACAGTGAAGTTGTAAACGAATGTGGACCCAGGGGCAATATCGCATTGCGTTACACTCGGAGCACCATCCATATGGGTCGTTCCATTTTGAAAAAAGCCATGCCAATGTATGCTGGTTGATTCATTGCCCAAAGCGTTGTACACCTTTGCAATCACTCGATCACCAAGGGTGAGATTGAGTACTGGAAGGGGCCATTGACCATTAATACCAATCACGGGACGTTCTTGCAAGCCGTCTGGATTGGCCAATACCCAAGTGATGTTCCATTCATAATTGAGGGTCTTGGCACTGACTGACAATGTGGACAAGGAAACCCACCAACCAGAAAAGCCCTAGTTCCATGATAGGCACTTGAGATGGAGCGCTCGCAAGCAGTTAAAAATAAAGAATGAGAGAAAGTCTCGCAGGTATGTTCTTCAAAATGGAGATCTCTCTCCCCCGTTCGAAATCTCTCTCGACTTTTATCCCAACTGGGTGGGCACCTGGTGGTGGGATGGTACGGGGGGCATGGTCTGAACCCTCATGTGCAGGGTTGATCACCGATAATAAATGAAATGAAACCTCAACGCACATTATCGTCTTAGTGTCTTTCGCTCCGCCACCACCTCGAATGGGGCCACTCAATGGAAAGCCAAGCGATGATCAGACACGGCTTAGCGGAAGCTTAACCCTCGTTCCCTCGTAAGGGTTCCAGATTCTTGCTGATCCCACTTATCTGATCCTTCCCTCAGGCCACGTCTGCCCCTCATGGTCAATAGGGACATCTAAACGAGATGAAAATTTGCATTTACAATCTACATTAGGCAATGATACGAGGATTCTACCCTATAGCTTGTGACCGGACAAACAGTGGGGGTGGAACGACGTTTCTGTCGCTGGCGCCATGTCCCTTCACGCACTTATCTTTGTCACGGGTTCACGTTCTTTTTATTTTTACTTTTCTCTTCCCCCACGAGAACATTTTAACCTTTAATTTTTTTTAATCAATCAATCAGATAACCTCTCCCCGATTTATACCGGTGGTGGCTTCTTTTTCGGATCCCCCCTCATAATTTTCATTTATCAATGGCTATGCCGTTGTTTTGGACTCTTGTAGATCTTTAGCCCTCTTTCATTCCTTTCTGAAGCCTCTACCTTCCACTCAACATGGCAACCGATGTATTTGCAGTTCCCAGTATGCATTCTTTTCTTGTTATGCCCCATCTATTAATCAGGAACTAACTTAGTTTGACTAACTTATCGAAGTATTCTTCATCTGCTTTCGAGAATGCGTTGAGACCAGCATCATTGTTTCGGTATTACTTGCCTTCATCAAGCAGACGCTGGGGTCGGACACGGATGCCTTTACTCGCAAAAGGCTTATCAAACAGGTTACTACCATCTTCTCATTCCGTCCCCACCCTATAGAGACAACATTGACGATCAATAGGTCTGGTGGGGAGTTGCGGTCGGGCTGTTTATATGCCTCTGTATTGGAGGTGGTATGATTGGGGCCTTCTACGGGTATGGCAAGGACCATTTTGCCAGCACGGAGGATTTATGGGAAGGCATCTTTGCTTTAGTCGCCGCCGTCATCATCACAGTCATGGGAGCAGCCCTTCTGCGGGTGAATAAACTGCAGGAGAAATGGCGTGTCAAGCTGGCCCAGGCATTGGCGGCAAAACCTCAACCTCAAGGGAGAATGACAGACAAGATCAAGCAATGGTCACAGAAGTATTTCATGTTCATCTTACCCTTCATTACGGTACTTCGGGAGGGTCTAGAGGCTGTGGTGTTTATCGGGGGTGTTAGTCTCAGCTTCCCCGCAAGCGCGTTCCCTCTCCCTGTATTCACGGGACTCTTGGCTGGTGTGGTAGTTGGTTATATCATTTACCGGTGAGTGTGATATGGGCGGCATTGAAACTGAATCCCAATGCTGATAGTAGTCTTTGCGATTTGTCATAGGGGCGGGAATCAAACCTCACTTCAGATATTCATGGTCATCTCGACATGTCTGCTCTACTTGGTCGCTGCTGGACTTTTGTCCCGAGGCGTCTGGTTCTTGGAGAACAACACTTGGAGCAACCTCATCGGTGGCGATGCCTCAGAAACGGGAGCTGGTCCTGGATCATATGACATCCGGCAAAGCGTATGGCATGTGAATTGCTGCAGTCCTTTGGTGAATGGTGGCGGGGGATGGGGAATCTTCAATGCTATACTTGGATGGCAAAACTCTGCCACCTATGGTTCGGTCATCTCATATAACCTCTACTGGCTTGTTGTTATTGTGTGGTTCGTGATGATGCGATATCGCGAACAGCAGGGGCGTTGGCTATTGATCGACCCCTTGGTTCGCCGCTTTAAGACCCGGAAGACTGACGGGTGCCTGGAAAATCCCGAAAGCACAGCAGGTATCGGCGTATTATCGGACAACAAAGCATCGGGGAATGGAGTTATGCGTCTACAAGCCACAGAGGTCTGATAAGGCTTGGGTATACTAGTACTAGTGAATGTGTTGTGTAGACAGATGTCTGCGTTAATGTGAGATAAAACATCGAGCACTATCCCTTAGATCCTCGTGAGACCAGCTGTTGGCGATCTCCCCATAGTTTTCTAAACCGTGTCTTAGACTGTATCTCCAGATAGTCTTGGCTTCAGGAACACGGTCCCGGGCCTACCAATGATTTAGTACGGCTTTCGAATTATTCGAGTCTCGCCTCTATTGTACCCTTCATACCTAGATCCAAGACATCAACAGAACTGAAGTAGCCATTGCCACATAGTCCATCCTATGAAGGAGATGTCCTGTATGTTGAACGTGTCTCTTGGAGGGGGGTTTTGGATCACGTGGAGTCACACACCCTCCCTTGTCACGACTCACTTCCTTCTATACTTTTTAACCCTCCCGCCTCCCTTCATTGTCGAAAGCCCTTCTCCCTAGAACATTTACATCCCACGATCCCAATTTCAAGCTATTGATTCTCCTACATTCTGGCAATGTATATGTCTCAATACTTCTCCTATATCTCAACAGACCTAATCGTGCCGACACCACGCGATCGCCCCTTGGAATGCGCCCCGTAACCTAATTCGAGGAAGATGAATAGGGTCGATGGCATAGTCCGATACTTCATTCTAGGAAAGCATGATTACTAACGTCTTTTGTACAGATAGGGATTAATATTTGACTTTGGTGACACCCCTGATACCGTCAATATTAGTGCTGAGGAAAAAAGGCCCTCTAGATTACATTCCTCGGAATGACGTCCCAGACAAGATGCAAGCCCTACTATTTCGCCTTCCGCATGCTCTCTGTTCCAGGCCTCCTGCCAATGCATTCCAACCCCTCCCACTGGCACACTTTATCCGCGTTGACGCGCCCAAGTCATAGTTAACTTTCCCATTTAGTCTCTGACGGGCCCTTCAACCTTTGCTTCGTATTTCTAGAGATACATACAATTGCAGCCCCAGAAAGAGAAACATAAATCCAATACTATCAATTCGGAATCATCCTTCCTGTTCTTAGCTTTTATCTTCGTTCTCGAGTAGTTCTGGCTGTCCATACACGCCTCCGTCATCCTTTATCGTGGATGCTCATCGGTTACACTTGTGGGAGATGTGACACAGCTTGCTTCTTTTGTTAAACTGGAGAAATTCACCATGACCAATAGGCAGATTACCTCTACAAGAGGAGGGTCCTGGACAAAGGTCGTCATTTTTATCTCCCTCTATGTCTTGCTTCTGGAATCCGTGATTGAGTGGGCTCTTGTGCTCTATCTTTATGGGAATGGACGTGTCGACCGAAAAATGACGCCGAGCTTGATCCTTGCTCTAGTAGCTGTCAGTGCATCCCCCAGAAGCCCGCCGTGTAGTACTAACTATCATTCCCAGTCTTTTCTCACAGTACCGCTTGTCATCCTTCATAGCCTTCTCGCATGGCAGTATAACAAAGTCCCCGGCTTTGGAGGCCAGAAAACAATGCTCCGTGCCGCCTGCACTTATCTCCTGCGAGTGACAGTTATTATATGGCTAGCAGCTAGTGTGGCAGGCCTAGTAGTGGTCTCGCAACAGGTTTCGTGCCTTCCTGAAATAACCAGGGGTAGCTTTTGGAATACTGGCGTCAGCTGTGCTCTTCATCGGACTGCGGTCATAGTTTCCATAATCTCGTTGTAAGTGATGAGACTAATATATTAACTGTTGGCCTTGCTAAATCTACGTATCAGCATAACGGCTTGTCTCTATTTCTGTTCGAGGGAGCTCTGCGAGCGTCCATATGATGTGTCAATACTTGGGGTATACAAAAAGCAGCAATCAGTCTGTGATGAAAGTATCTTCTCAAGCTCAAGCCTGGAAAGCGACACTCTGAAAGATGGCATTCTTTATCTTTGTCCCGGACCAGGTACTGCCTACGGCACCCGCGACCCATATTGGCCGTCGTCCACCGATCACGCATTCGAGAACCCTAACGTGCACAATTTCCAATACCCTCTACCGATTCACCAAAAGCAGCCATTGAGGCCCGACATGAGCCCTGAATCGGAGAATGCCGAAACATTATCAGGTTCGACGTTAACACGCAACGGTACCCTTATTAACACTAACTTACATTCAATTTCACGTACACCCACTTTTGGAACCTCAGGAACTACAAGCGAACAGCACATGCAAAGTCCCGTTGCGGAATTACCCAGTGGCCAAGAAGACTCATCGACAATCAACCACAAAAGACAAAAGTCTTCCTTGTCGTCACTTCGCAAATATCTTCCAAAAGTCTTTCCCCTATCATTGCCTTTATCAGCGGACCCCCAAATTCGCGCTCTCGCCGATTCTAATACGCCTCGAGATGTTGAAAAACAAACAGGAAATGTGATACTGAATAGGAACAGTGATTCCGAGCAGCACCTCACTTCTTCTGCTGAGGAGAAAGAGGAGGTGGCTTCTGCACCTGTCGATTCCGAAACCCGAAGGCCACCAAGTAGCCAAGTCCCTCATACAAGCACCCAGGCTCGACCAACGTCCTCCAACTCATCTGATGCACCTGAGGTCGTGCTACCTACACCTCTCAAGGTGCAGCGATCTAACACAACTCATACTGCACCTATTCCTCGCACCATCCATCGCCATCGACCGAGCTATACAATCGTTCCACCAAACCCATTGGCCTGGCACCCTGTTAATAGAGTTGTCAGCCACAGAGCCTCTGTAATAGAGCCTGATACTCAGCTTCATCATAACCAGCGGCCTAAGGAAAGACGGCAAAGCCGGCATTATCAGTTCGAGCAATCACATGTACCCCGATATACCAGAAGTTATCATCAACCGCATAGCCGGTACAACTACCGTGGCCGGTACGAACCACGCCGCATGTCCTCACAGTCTCGAAGAAGCGATATAGAAATCCATTATCCCAGCACGCGAAGGCCACGCAGCACTACTTGCGGTGGTCTCGGGTCTACAAGAGCTCTCGACAGCATCCGAGAATCAGGCGCATCGGTGGATGAAACTCGGGACATTGTTCCTAATGCCAACACATATCGTGGTGCCCATCGTACGAGCATGGCTGCATTATGATCGATAACACAGCCTGCAGGACAGGCTAAAGCCAAAATAAGGCAAAGGGGTTCTTACTGGCATGCCCCGATAAAACAATATAAAAAGGGACACGAACTTTTTGATCTTATGTCTTTGAAGTGGGCTACTTTCTTTTCTCCTGTCTAAATACTAGCAATATACCGGTATCCAGTGTTCATGTATTAGTTTTGATTCAAAGTTGATGTTCGTTAGGATGAGATTTTATGAAATTATTCTAATCTTGTTTATAGTCTAGACATCATTGTATAGTCCTCGGGCTATGTCTAATGGACAATGTATAGTGCTGTAAAACCGTACATTTCTCATCCCTTGGGTTTTGGGCGCTTTCTTTTTTTCTTCTCTTCTTGCTCATATAAAGCCCACGAGATTAACACCACGAAAATGGAAGATTAAAAGTAGAGGTAAGAATTGATCTATTCATTCGATTGACCCTAGATTACATCACTCAACGTGAATGTCCCATAAACCAAACCCCTGCGGAAGCCATCCTGTACAATAGAGAAACCCAACAAATATATAGATATCCCATACACAATCCCAGGACCGGAAACTCCGAAAGATACAACCAGAAATCACCCAAAGCAAAGCGCTACTCCGACCACGTTTATGCCTTCTTCCTTCCATTCTTCTTCACGTACGCATACTGGTACGCCTGTATCGGCCGGCCCTTATCGTCGAAGTTCACTTTATTCTCTCCAAGCTCTTTCTGGCCCACTGTGTACAGAAAAGCTTTGCCGAATTGGTCGCGTTGTCGGAGAGCAGAATCAACTCGATCTGCCCACACTTTCTCGCGGTTCTCGACGGACCGAGCGATTTTCTTATCAAGTGCTGCGGCTGTTTCATCTTTGACTTTGATGATGGTTTCCAGCTCCTTGATTTCTGCACGGAGAGAGTCTATCTCGTTCTCTTGCGTGGAGCGTGAGCTGCGCAGGAATTGGAGCTCGGATTTGAGTTTTGTCTCGCGCTTTTCAGCGGTAGCTAGGAGATTTCTTAATTTACGGGTTGAGTCTGCGTGGGAGGTGCGTAGGTTAGAGATGGCGGTGGCATGGGCGGTTTGTAGGCTTCGTAGTTGTGCCTGGTGGGTTTCCTCCAAAGCAGTTTCTTTTTGACGGGTTGTTGAAGGGGAGGGTGGAGGGCTGGGTTGTTGCGTGTTCTTTTCTTCCTGGAGACGCTGGATTGTATCCTGGGCTTCGGAGTACTCTTCTCGCAGCTCGTTTAGCTCATGACCGGCCTTGTCCAGGCTGGATTTGAGTTCTTCTGCTCGTTTCGACAAGCGGGTGTTCTCCCCTTCGATTGAGTTAAGGAGGGATTGGGCCTCTGCGGCTTGTTCTTGGGACCGCTTCAATTGGGTTTCTAGCGCGTTTTGCGTTGATGATGCTTGCTCCTGTTCGGTTCGGAGTTTTGTTAATTCCTCACATAGCTGCTCTAGCTCCGGCTCCCCGGAGTCGCTGTCTTTCGGAACGGCTTCAGAGCGAATCGGCATGGAATTGATCAGTTCTAGAATATCTTCGTATGTGTTGCGGCTCGTCTCCCAGGGAAGGTCCGCTGCCATCGCTTTGAGAGCGTTCTCCTGCGCGGTGACTTGCGACTGCGCGCGACTTAGATCAGCTTCCAGTGTGCTGTTCTTCTCCTCTAGTGGGCGATTTCTGATCTCAAGCGTGGCGATCCTATCCTCCAGAGTCCGGTATTCGCGATTTGCGCGGTCTACCTCCGCTTCAAGCTTCTGAATTTCCAGAAGGTGATCATCTATTTGGGCCTTGAGTGCATCGATTTCGGTATTTTTCTCACGCAGTTGTAGTTCCCTGGAAGCTGTAGCTTCATTTAGTTTAGCGAGAGTCTCATCTAGCATAGCGTCTCGTTTTTTTAGTTGCTCCTGGGCTAGGTTTAACTGCTGGCGCAAATTCGCGATCGTCTCTAGTCTCTCAGAGTCTACATCTGTAGGCACCTGTCGGTCTCGGAACTCTTTTCGCATTTCTGCAATCTGCTCCTGAAGGGCACTGATTCCGGTTTCATTGATTGAGGACCTCTGCAAAAGAGATTCCTTCTCTTCATTCTGTTTCTGAAGCAGCTGAATCTGCTCACGCAGGAGCGCATCATCGTTTCGGTTTGCATAGGCCTCATCCAGCAGAGCTGTCTTCTTCTGTAGTTCTGCTTGCAGATGTTTGATCTGCTCTCCAGCGGATGCAGCCTCCAAAACCCGTCTGTGATTCCTTTCAAGTTGTTCATCTCTTTCTTGAACTACATGTTTCAACTCCGCAATCTGTCTGAGCAAATCATCTTTCGTATCTGTCTGGTCTTTGCTGGATGTTGGTTTATGCCTGCGAACCGACGGTGTTCTCGCGGTATCCGGCTCATCATCCGGATCTTCCTCGATGTTCTCCAGCTGCGTCACCTCCTTCGAAAACGCATTACCTCTACGTAACAAATGCGACGGCGTAGACATATCAACAGGAGCAAATTCGCTGTATTCGCCAAGCTCTGCCTCGTCCTCCACAGCGGGTTGTTGCAGTTGTGAGCTCTGCTGTTCCTGCTGTTTTTGCTCTGGAGATTGCGGTCGCGGTGGCTCCTGCTCTTCCCGCGCTGGTTCTTCTTCTTCCTCAATTTCTTCCAGATCCTTATGATCAAATGTATCATCGTCGCCCATGAGATATTTCTCTAGATTGGCCGTAAAATCCTCGGGTCCGCCCACATCCGACAATTGGTCCTCATGGGGTAGCTTCGATTCTCCGAACAATTCGTCGTTCCGCTCCTCAAGACTCAACTGGCCGCTGGGGAATTGGTCAAAATCAAGCGTGTAATCTGCCAGGCGAGCGTCGAGCTCCTTCGCAGCGCGATCAAGCGATGATGCCCGGGAGGACGGCGGCGAGCCGGTCGGCGAATGCGCGTCGTCGATGTCATCGCCGGCGCGATGGGAGATTGGGCTTCGCGCACGCCGGGGGGATCCTTCAGGGCTATGGTTAACTTGCGGAGGGGAGGAAGGCATAAAGAGAGGCGTTGCGAGGGTGGACGCGCCGACTGTATCGTGAGAAGTTGTGTCCATGATGGTATTTGTCGCGGTCGGTAGGTGAGTGAATGCTAGGAATCAAGATCAATTGGCTAGGGCGACATTATTGATTTAGCAGAAGGGCTGACAAGGTCATGTAAATCGAGGTGGACTTTGATAACGATAACCAGCAGATAGAGTATGTCGATGTAACGGACGCGCCTGGACCGGCGATACTGGGAACCCGCCCGTGTGCCGGCCGGAATCCTCAGGTTTTCATATCAGGTGTTTATTATGCTCCATATTAGGTTTAGCGTAGAGGAAGAGCTTTCCTTGATATCGAACTGTACATACCCCGTATGTAATAGATACAAGTACCAGGATTACCGTACTGTAAAGAGACACCCCTTACCAAGACCATCACAGAGTCTTCTTGTAACCATCACCCATTCCGTCCTTTGTTGAATCCCCTCCTTATTTTATCTCCCCAAATATTGACCCTCTGAGGTGCGTTCGGACTGGCCTTCTGTCCAAACCGGTCGCGAAGCAATGGGAGAACCTGACGGCTAAGCTGCGGCCCCCCAGAGACCGTCTGTAATCTCACTACCCCGCTGTTGCTCCTCATCGAAATGCTGGACTTGGTCCTGACCAGTGCAGCAAATCCGCAGCCACCTCCAACCTCCTTTTAAAGCTAAGAAACGATGCCTCCCATACCTGCGCAGGTCGACCGATGCCGGGTGATATGCTATCACCAAACACTCCGTCCGGATCGAGGTCAATATGTGTCCGCGCTACCGCTGGTGCAGAACAACACTGGCATCACGCACATCATCATTGCTGCCTTTCACCTGAATGCCGAACCGGGTCATATTACGCTCAACGATGATCCGCCCCATCATAGCATGTATGATGAGCTGTGGACAGAGGTACCTCTCTTGAAACAGAGTGGGGTACGTGTCATGGGAATGCTAGGAGGAGCCGCTCAAGGTTCCTTCCGCTGTTTGGACGGTGACCAGGACAAATTCGAACGGTACTACCTGCCTCTCCTAGCCATGATTCGGCGTCATCAACTGGAAGGGCTGGATTTAGACGTGGAGGAGGAGATGTCGCTTTCAGGTATCATTAGACTTATTGATCGACTCAAATCGGACCTGGGAGATGGCTTCATCATAACGCTGGCCCCAGTGGCAGCGGCGCTTCTAGGGATTGGTAATCTTTCCGGGTTTGACTACCGGGAGCTTGAGCGACAACGAGCATCGAAAATTAGTTGGTATAATACACAGTTCTACAACGGCTGGGGCCCAGCGGATGATCCTCGTATGTATGCGGCGATCGTCGCGCAAGGATGGTCACCGCAACGCGTCGTTTACGGACTGTTGACGAACCCCGGCAATGGATCGCAGGGCTACGTTCCTCGGGAGATCATTGGGCCTATATTAGGCCAGCTGGTTGAGCAGTTCCCCAACTTTGGCGGTGTTATGGGCTGGGAGTATTTTAATGCCAAACCAGGGGAGCGGGAGAAGCCCTGGCAATGGGCGGCGGAGATGTCGCTTAGCATGCATATGAAGGATCTGGTCATGGCTTTTTATCAGGGCTTATGGCGAGCGGTTTGATGAACGTTCTCCGAGATATGATGAATCAACAACGGTAGAGATCTATGGACGTAGAGCATAAAAACAGACCAACGAATGTAATCAAATTATATACAACTACTTTACATTCTTTCATTGCTGGAGATATGATATGTAGAACGATAGGGGAGAGTACTAGTTATTGTGGAAGTGTGTACCTGAGGCTAACCGGGTGGAATGTCCAATGTCGTCATACCGCCTATACTAGTCAACTGCAGTCCACCACATCTTCCAAACTCCAACTTCTCTATTCTCAGCTCCACTTCTCTACCTATCAGAATGTCACCTGAGCTTCTTCTCTAAAGCTCGAACGGAGAATAATTCATGGCTAAAAGAACACTCATTATCTCGCAGCGCGCCTAAAACCTTCCCACGAAGCTATGGTTTCCTTGCCGCGGGTTGCCGCGGCCACGAGCTCCGTGATACTCAGACTCGCCGCCTTCATCTTTCTTCGCTGGGTGCGTCCATCTAAGTTCGTTCAATTACCAAATAACGGCTGCTCATTCGTGTGCAGATCCCCGGTCATCATTTCCCACCTCTAATCTTCACCTCGTTAGTGGTGTATCTATCTTCATTGTTCTCGCTCAGTCGGCCGGCTGATGAGAGCACCACCAATCGCCCCCATGACTTGAAACGCTCCAGGAACACTTCCAGTAAGTATATCCCTACCCCATAGTGCTTCCCCACTCTGGATTTGCTCACAGAAGATATGCGCAGGATCTGCAGAGTCTCTATCTAATGATAGCGTTCTTAAGACGCTTTTAACGGGACTGCCCTCCCCCACGTCGCCGTTGGTGACCCGGCTGACAGTGCTGGTTAACATTGTCCTTACACTCTTCACTTCCGACCTTCTACTGCGTGGGTTAGTTTTCTATCCTGCAAACGATGTTGCCTTCTCGCGCATTGGCTATGTCTCCCCAACTACAGCGAATTTGCTCGTTCGAGAGCCGGACTCGGCTCAACTACCCCTGGTGGTCTTCTACCAAGAAGCGGAACAGGATGACCCCTTGAAATGGGTGGAAGAAGGCATTATATATGCACTTGATGAATCGACGGATTTCACAACCTCGGTGACTTTGCAAAACTTGAAACCATCCTCGCATTATCGATACTCTTTGTCCAACAATCGCACAGGCTCTTTTGTCACCGCGCCTCTTCCTGGTTCGGCATCTGCCGACCGGCTTAGCTTTTTGACGTCTAGCTGCATAAAGCCAAACTTCCCGTACAATCCGTTATCTCATCCATTGCGTATCGAGGGCATTGAGAAGATGACTGAGACCGTCAGCAAATTGCCATCCTTGCTTCGACCGGCTTTTATGCTGTTCCTCGGTGACTTCATCTATATCGACGTTCCCCAGCGCTTTGGCTCGTCTGTATCACATTACCGCAGTGAATATCGTCGTGTGTATTCTTCTCCCTCGTGGTATTCCCATGGTGATAACCCGGCCATCGACCTGCCGTGGATACACACTCTAGACGACCATGAGATTGAGAATGACTGGTCGAAGGGCAACAATACAGCTCCCTATTTGGCTGCTGCTGACCCCTATATCCATTACCACGTCAGTGTGAACCCCCCGATCCCAGCCACTCCTTTTGCCAAGCCAGAAAACACAACCTATTTCTCTTTCATCAACGGCCCGGCGTCATTCTTCATGTTGGATACCCGCACCTATCGCTCCGAGCCCGCCCAACCGGACTCTACCATTCTTGGCTCAGCGCAACTGCAGTCCTTGCTTGCATATCTGTCTCGTCCTGAACCAGCCGAAGTGCGTTGGAAGATCGTCGCCTCCAGCGTTCCATTTACTAAAAACTGGCGCGTCGGCACGACCGACACATGGGGTGGGTTTTTGAACGAGCGTCGCACAGTGTTTGAAGCCATGTGGCGCGCTGAGCGAGAGCTGGGAATTCGTATCATCCTGCTCAGTGGAGACAGACACGAGTTCGGGGCGACCCGATTCCCTGATCCTACATTTGACTACACGCCCGATGAACTTCTCCCCGATACCGCCGGAGAAGGCCTGCACGAATTCAGTGTCGGTCCGCTCAGTATGTTCTACCTGCCCATCCGGACCTACCATCAAACCGACAATGAAGATGTCACGGTCAAATACATCCCAACCGGTAACACCAAGTACGGATTAATCGATATCGACATCCGCGATGAGACCGTACTCATCAGTGGCAGGACGGCAACCGTACCCAGTTCCGTCCTTACCTACTCACTCTATGTTGACAACGATGTCGCCTGGAAATATAGTCTCAGCGTCCCACTTCCCGGGTATGAGGATGTTGCCTCGGCTGCCTCTGTCAGACACCCGCGACTCCTGCCAGGTAAAGTCCTTGAGGACAACCGTGAACTAGTTGGATGGAGTGCCCAGCTCAGAGCCGTCCTTAGTCAGGTGGAGGAAGTAAGAGGACAGCTAGTTAACCAGTTTAGGGCTCAAGTCTCTAAACTTTTGGATAGAACGGGAACAGCAGAAAGACTCGACTGATTATGAATATGGACCTGGCATAGATCAATACATATATCGTCGAATTTTCCCTGGCGATAACGTATCAATTCATACTAAAAATATGTTAATGTACAGTATGGTAAGATTAACCGTCACTATTGCAACCTATCGACGTATAAAATGTCACCTAAGTATCGTTCTTTGAAGAAGTTAAAATCATACCATGGCAATGAAAACAATACGCGCCCAACACCATCCACATGCTGTATAATCGATCAATCGTGACCCATGAAGCGGTATCACCACGAAACAAACAGATACAGGAGAGAAAAGAAAATTGACATGAAAAGAAACAATGTTGGGATCACCGTCCTCTACCGCGTCCTCCTCCGCCCATCAATCCGCTCATTTGGCTCATCATCCCCTGTAGGTCCATACCTCCAAGGCCTGGCAGACCACCACCGCCGCCTTGTCCCTGGAGCATTTGCATCATCTTGGCCATATCGCCCATACCGGGCATTCCAGGGAAACCTGCGCCACCTGCGCCACCCATGGAGGCCATGCGCTTCTGCATCGCGGCGAGCTGCTGTTCTTTATTGCCACCCTTGAGCATATTCTGGGCTCGTTGCATCTGCTTCTTCTGCCCACCGACGCGCTTGGCCATACCGGCCATCATGCGGTGCTGCGACAGAAGGTCTTCGACCTCGCGCACGGTCGTGCCGCTACCACAGGCGATGCGGACCATCCGGCTAGGCTGCTCCACAAAGACCTTGCCATCGCTGTCAAGCTCTGCCGTAGTCATACTGTCAAAAATGTAGATCATGCGGCGGAGTTTAAGCGAGCCATCTTCATCATCCAGCCCAGCAGTGAGATTGGACAAGCCAGGGATCATGCCAGAAAGTTTTGACAGGGGACCCATTTTCATGATCGAGGAAATGTTCTCTCGGAAATCACGCACCGTATAGATACCTTCCGAGATGTGCTTGTACGTCTCCTTGGCTGCTACTGAGTCCTTGGTCACGGCCTGAACGTGCTCGACTAATCCTGCCATATCGCCCATGCCCAGTAGCTTCTGGATAAAAGCTTTTGGCTCGAACCGTTCAAGGTCCATCATATGTTCACCCGTGCCGAGGAAGATAATGGGAGTATGTGTAGCTGCTACAGCAGAAATAGCACCACCTCCAGCAGCATGCCCGTCCGTCTTCGTGATAATGATGGCACCAAAATCAGCTGTTGCCTTGAAGGCCGCCGACTGGGCTTCGGCCGCTTGACCGATCGTGCTGTCGAGGACCAAGATCGTCTGGTCTGGGGTGACAGCAGTCTGAATCTGCGTCATTTCCGTGAAAAGTTCCTCCTCCTGCTTGTGACGACCGCTAGTATCCACGATTATGATCTCAAACCGCTCCTTCTTGAACTTGGCCACACCCTCAGCCGCCACCACTGCGGGGTCGGTCTGCGTCAAACTTCCATAGTAAGGAATTTTGGCCTTTGTCGCATTCTGTTTCAGCTGATCGAATGCACCGGCACGGAAGGTATCCGCACAGACGAGTGCCGTTTTGAAGCCCCGCATCTGATAATGTCTAGCCAGCTTGGTACAAGTTGTCGTCTTACCAGCACCCTGTAAACCAACGAACATAATCACATTAGACCGGCCCTTCTTGGGTCGGAAAGGATCTGCATGTGGATTGACCAGAGCAACTAATTCATCGAAGACCGCTTTCTGAATCAACCTCTTCTTATTGACGGCGGGGGGCAAGGAGGCGAAGTTCACGCTGGACTTGATAGATTTCCGAAGTGACTGGACGAGACGAACGTTTACGTCGGCTGATAAAAGTGCAGCGCAGATCTCTTTCAACATGTCATCAAAAGCCTAGAAGGCGTTAGTTGCGTGAAACCTCCTTGAGAATCAAATGCACATATTGGCAGCCCACCTTCTCGTCTAGATTGTTGGACCTAGTCAGGTCATTGACGGCGGCGTTGATACGCCGCCCGAGATCCTGAAGGACCATGGCGGGAACTCTCTTAGGAGATAAAGGTTGGTATCGCAGTAAAATCAATAAGGAACAGGGCGTAGGGAAGTTAGGTGATCAGAAACCGAATAATGGCAATGCTTGATCGACAGGTAGAATGTCGGAGAGGCCACCAATCTCAATCATTTCCAGTGCGGAGAGTCTGGAGCGGGCGGTCAGCCAATCAGAGACATCATTGTTTCTTCCGCCTTTGAATGTATTCGAGACTTACAAGAAAAAAAAAAGACCATGCAATTCCTATATCAACACGAAAAATTTACCACAGCTTAAATTCAGACGTTCCCTCAATTATCATGCGTCTATCCACTACAGCAAAGAAGCGCAAGGTCTTGGAAGGTCTGCAGGGCAAAACTGGACGGCCTCAAAAGAAGTTTAGGAAGCAGCGCGAATACCACAGCAGTTCTGACGAAGCGGAAGATGGAGCAACCGATTTTAAAGCTGTCAGTTTAGCAGATTCCAACGAGGACGAGGTCAAAGTAAAGAAGCCGAAGGAACAGACAAAATCTTCAATTGCTTCAAAGAAGAGAAAGGATAAAGAGAGCAGCGACGACGACGGCGATGAATCGTCTGACAGTGACGATAAGAAGGATGAAAAGCATGAAGCTTCGGGCTCAGACGTATCTTCTGATGCTGAAGATGAGGATGATGATTACGACTCTGATGTGTCTATGCCGACGTCAACTACGGACCACAGAGCTGTCCCCAAACGGAATGATCCTTCGGCGTTCTCTACCTCTATCTCTAAGATTTTGGCGACAAAACTACCTTCCTCTGCCCGGGCGGATCCTGTCCTCTCACGCAGTAAAATAGCCACGCAAGCCAGCACAGATTTTGCCGACGAGAAATTGGACAAGCAAGCACGAGCCAAACTGCGCGCCGAGAAGCAGGAAGAGTTAGATCGCGGTCGGATTCGTGATGTTCTAGGAATCGAACGAGGTGAGGCTGGCGCTGTTGCTGAGGAAGAGAAGCGTCTTCGGAAAATCGCCCAGCGTGGTGTGGTGAAACTTTTCAATGCTGTTCGAGCAGCTCAAGTGCGCGGAGAAGAAGCGGCCAAAGGCGAGAGGAAGAAGGGTACCATCGGCATTGGCGAACGAGAGAAGGCCGTCAATGAGGTTAGCAAACAAGGATTCCTGGAGCTGATTAGTGGAAAGAAGGGCAAGCCATTGAATATTGAGGAGGCCTAAATGGAGATTCTGTATATGTTGAGAAGCAAACATATCTTAGGCGTTGGGGTTTTGTTTTGTTTTTTTTTATTGCACGTTTGGATTAAAAGTTATTCCTATTTACAGACTCTTGCAAAATAGAATGGAGATGAGAATACCCAATAGTACAATATACATTTACAACCAAAGGCCTCCGGCATTTGCTAGATCGTCTCAAAATGCTACTTCACTGTATTGCTTGAACGCGCTTTGATTCCTCCCAGTAGGTACCATCACATCACAGCACAATGTCCCTGCGGGCTTTATTTCTTGGGCTCGAAGTCACTCGCCTGCAAGTTCCTGGTCATAGAGGGCAGACGGACAACTAGTCCGTCAAGCTCCTTGCTCATGATAACTTGACAACCCAACCGAGATGTCTCTGTCAGCCCGAATGCCAAATCCAGCATGTCGTTTTCGTCGTCGGATGGTTCTTCCATCTTGTCGAACATGTCGGGGTCCTCCACAATGACATGGCATGTCGAGCAGGCGCATGAACCGCCGCAAGCTCCTAGCGCAGAGGAAACCAGTCAGTAAGCAGGCTTGAGCATTGTGCCCTGTCCCAAGGGGATCCGAACCTTCCATCTCAAGATCATTGGCCTGCGCAATGTCTAACAAATTGTCCCCCTCGGATACCTGGAAGTCGTACTTCTCACCATCCTTGTCAATGAAAGAGATGTTGAGCCTGCAACGAGTCACATCAGCACATGGTCCATGAGATAACATCATAGCTAGGCCATGACTTACTCCTCTCCGGGTTTCGGAGGTGTGATATGGCCATGCTGAACTCCCGCGGAGGCCGAAAAGCTTCGGCATTGAGGGTTCAATCCGTTCCATACCCGCCGTTGACTCACACTATACCCGGGTCTCTTAGCGTACAACGAGTACTGGTTCGGGGCAGTCACTCGAGGACTCTGTGAGGAATAAGTAAGAAGCCGTTTCGATTGGGCGCGGCATGCGCGATCTCCGGGGACAGTCTTCGGCACGGCATGACGCAAATTAAGGAAAGTTTCTCTCCAGAACGACATGTTTATAGAGTATGCGACGAGGAATTATAGAGGATTGTAGAAAAGGAAAGTATAGTGAATAGACTCCCAGGAGAGTAGATTGCCAAAAGGCAGGGGACTATAGAAAGGAAAATCTAGAAGAGAGACGTTTCAATTGAAGATCGATTGATTGAATCTGGAGGGAGAAAAAGAGAGTAACTCCGAGGAGAAGGCGGGAAATTCGGACATAATCATTCGCTGCTTCCAACTTAACCTTTTTTTTCTTGACCTTTTTTGCTCTCCGCCTTGGACCTTAAACGGTAAATTAATCTAGAACAATAAATCCAAAAACTTCCGACAAGAACATCCGCCCTTCCCTTTCTACAAGAAATCGTCAATCTCCATAGAACACTCCCCTACCTCCCCCAACGATGGCATCTTCTCGTGAAGGGCTCAATCCTCTGCGCCCTTATTACTCTCCCCCCTCCATGGGCCTGGAGGCCTCCAACGCCGCTTCATCCCCTCCAGATGCGTCATCGGCCCATGTTTTTGGAAGCTCTGCCCGCGACTTGCTGTCCGACTTGGACTACTCGGATTATTTAGAGAACTCTCCCTCGGTATCAAGCTGGATCAAAGATGCCTTGGACCGTGCACTTTGGAAATATACCAGTCTCTTGACTGCACAACCGTTTGACGTCGCGAAGACCATTCTACAGGCCTATGTCGTGCCCGACAGTCAGGATGGACAGTGGCTTCTGGATGGCCATCGGAGGCAAAGTTCGGGTGCTCGGAGCGATCCCTATGGCGAGGAAGGGGACGAAGAAGAAGAAGATGGAGTTGTAAGCTCTAAGTGTAACCCTAGAAGGACCAGAGGGGGGAACAATCTACGTGATGGCTAACGTTGCAATGGGTCAATTAGGATGCGCTATCTTCAGACGATGAGAGCAGTTACTTCACATCGACAGCACCTGCAGCCTCGTCGCCGTCAAACTCACGATCTCGAAAAGCCCGACGCCATATCACTGATCGAAGCGGTTACATTCAAGCCTCAACCCCATCGTCCCGGAACGCTTTGAAAATCAAAAACCCAGGCTCTCTGATGGATGTACTTTCCCAGTTGTGGACCACCAGTGGACCAACATCCCCATGGAAAGCAACCAATGCCACATTTATCTACTCTCTACTCCTCCCAACATTGAACACATTCATTCGCAGTCTCCTGTCAGCTATTGTGGGGCTACCAGAAGATGATATCTCATCCTCTATGACAGCGGACATTCTGACTTCGACCTCTCCAATCGCCACCTTGGTCCTGTCATTCATCTCTACATCCTTGTCTGCATTGATCCTCTCCCCGATTGATACAGCCCGCACACTCCTCATTCTTACACCCGTCACTCATGGACCCCGCTCCCTTATACGAGCCATTCGACAAATTCCAACTCCTAACTGCACGGTACCCCCTCATCTAGTGCCAATCACGATCCTCCATTCCAGTTTGCCCAACTTCATAATGACCACCACTCCGCTCTTCCTGAAATCGTACCTGTCTCTTGACCCCGTCCTCAACCCGTCCATGTGGAACTTGTTTACCTTCATGGGGTCCGGTTTAGAACTGGCAGTCCGGTTCCCTCTGGAAACTGTGCTGCGTCGCGCACAGATCGCTACTTTCACGTCCCCAAGCCTCCGCCAACAGTCTACTAGTGGGCTGCGTTCTGCAAAGCCCTCAGAGGCTACCACTGAAGCTCCTGAGGTCGAAACCATCGTTCCGACACCCAGTACATATAGGGGTATTGTCGGAACGATGTGGGGTATTGTATACGAGGAGGGTGTTCAACCGAACCCAGAGGCTGAGAAGGCACAGGCCTTATTCAACAAGCCCATTGCGCTGAGGAAACGGCAAGGCCAGGGAATTCATGGCCTCTATCGCGGCTGGCGAATTGGTATGTGGGGAATTGCCGGTATCTGGGGCGCCAGCTTTCTTGGAAGCGCTGGTGCCATCGCGGAGGATGGAGCGATGCCTAGTGGAGGCCGCTTTTGATCAAACCACATCTGTTGAGTTTTCATGCACCTGACACCCACAGTTGTCCCAACTTGGTTCACTGTTTATCTTGTTATCATACCCACTCCTATTCTTCGTTATCATCCTTGTCCTGCCCCTAATCAATTCCCCACTACCTCTACGCCCTTTACTATTTTGCCTACCTAGCTGGCGCAAGGGGGTTGAAGGCGTTGGACCTGTTTGTGTTCATTTTGTAGATATCAACGGCGGCGACATGCTTTCTGATAGGTCTTCGAACTCTTTTCCCTTTTATTCCTGCCGTTTAACATTGGGAATATGTATATCACTCATCCAGCTTTAGCGTCATGGTACATCAGCCATCTCATCTCCTTATACAGAGCCTTTCATTTCGGACAGCAGTGGCAATGAAACCATATGTTTCAAGGAGTCTACATTATGATGAAAATACCCCTCGTATGTCGGTCGATAAATACATCAAACCAATCAGATCGCCACCCAGAAGGACCCATTCCATCTATCTAAACTGATTCCAACTTGATTTTCCAAACCAGAAGGACTCTATATTGGATGAAACGCAATGGCTGTTTTCATCTGAGCCGCGGCTCAACCCGTACATATGTAATATTCTTTTGGGCCATGTTCGTCTTGGATTTTATTTTTGGAATCACCCGAAATCAACCCAAAATGAAAGTAAATAGATAACGCCGATCATTCACCCGTCTAATCATTGGAGTGAATTGTATTCATTCCATTCCATCCCATACCATATCGATCCATCCATCCCCTCTTTTTTAAACGTAAGGTCGAAGTGAAGCAAGAAATAGCCCTGGCTTCTTTTTGTTCTTTCTTCCAAGTTCCCTCGGTGCACGTCACGGAGGCCTAAAGAAAACAAATCCATGGAAACATGGGCCCGAGGATCGAAGATATTAGAAACTGAAATGCATCCCGTCTCCCATCATGAGTTCCAAAAAAAAAGGAAAGAAAAGAAAAGAAAAGAAAAAAGAGAGATGTTGTATAATACAAACTCAGACACGAGTCAAGTTTGGGTATCATAAAGAAGGAAAAGAATTAAAAGAAATTATATGGCATAGATTCATGAACGTAGTTGGGCGGACGGCTTATTTGTCGGCAAACCTCCGATCAAAGTAGCGCAAGACGCCCATTACGCTCGCTGCCTCGACCTCGAGTGCCGCCCTCGAGGAGCATCGATCAGGTGATGCAACATCCTTAGGATTCGGTAATGTATGAAGCTTAGGAAGCCACGTAGAAATTTCATCGCTGGCACGGGAGAAGTTCGGGTGACGTGACAATGTCGTGAAGGCATCAGCACAAGAGAGGGTCAGTGATGGCGTCGTAGATCTACCAGATGTCGATTTGGCAGCGGCAGCACGCGGAGGGTTGGAACTGCGTGACTGGCAACACCCGCCATCGGCGCCCTTACCGCCGCAGCATCCGGAGGAGGCAACGCTGGCGGAGCGGGAGGCCGCCAGCGTCTTGCAAAAAAGGGTACTCTTCGGGTCCGCAAGACATTGGGCACAGGTGCCAGGGCCATTCGCACAGGGGTTGGTTGCCTGGTTAATGGACGGCAGAGTGACTTCAGAGCGAACGTCGCCATCGGAGGGAGGTGGTGTGAATTGAGACAGGTTCTGAATAGGTGCAAGACGGTTGTTCTCGAAGGACTGTCGACGCTGCTCTTCCTGGGCTGCCATTTCCGCACATATACATGGGGTTCCATCCTGGCAAAAGCCGCACGGATCAACCGCGGGGGATGAAACAGCCGTGGCATTGTCTTCCTGTGGTTGAGGGGCGGCAAACCGTGTGGTAAAGTCGATTTCCATCTCCTCCGGGTCGGGCTTTATCTCAGGCTCGGCACGCCCTTGTCCAGTGGTGCTAAGACGCTTAGAATGCAATGACTCAACGCCCGGCATTGCAAATGCATCTTCAATACACTGACAATGTGTAGAAGAACAACTAGGACAGCCCAGTGGCACTTCCTCCTGCTCATCATCGTTACTACCACTGTTGGCGTTGCTCGGCGAAGACCTTTCATTTGTAGCTCGTCCAGAACCGGAGTTTCTGGCAGACACACGAGTCAATGGTGCCCTACCCGCAGGGGCATTCTTATCTGAGAGCGACGACCGGAACTCTTTAACAAGGGCTTCCTTCGCGCTTCTTTCGACCGAGACTTCCTTCTCCAGAGCGTGGCATCGGTCGCGCCACCATGTCATTTCATTCCGGCACTGTTCGACTTCATGAGACAAATTTGAAATTTGCTCTTTGAACGCTGCCACATGAATATCGTGCTCTTCTTCGATTTTCTTGATTTGGTCTTCGAGCTCATTGACGCGGGCGGCTCTACGTTCCCTGAACGCTCTTTGGGCCGCACGATTCTGCGCCTTACGTTTAGTAGGCGGCGTATCTGTGGCAGGCTTCCGGCCAGGTTTGGGACGTGGTGGTATAACCCATTCCTTGGAGGTGACGGATCCGGGTGTACCCGGTCCGGGAGACGGTGAAATGGTTGGCTTGGCGGCAATTGCGGGAGCCAACGGAGCTGGAGTGGGCGCAGGGGCTATTGAAGGTGCGGGAGTTGCCATTTTATTTAGGATTGCCTCTTTATTTCAAGAGGAACTCTGGGTAGAAGTCAGCGGGTCATGTCCCCGGGTGCGGGTGTAGAAGATAAGGTGAAGGTTGGAAAGTGTAGGGAAAGAGAGTCCACGGACCAACAGGTGGTGTCACTTGATCGCTGCGGCCGGAAGAGCGGAAGTGCGCCCCTGCAGCCAGTAAGCGAGGCGAAGGATGGATGAGCTATAAGATGTGTAATCTGGAAGCAATTCTCCCTAGGTTCACTTTCCCAGAGCATAGAATCTCTGGGGAGGTAAAAATGAACGAAGGAGACTCTTAAGATGAAGATTAGGGAAAGAAAGAAGCCGAGGAGGAAGAGGGAGGGGGAAACAGGACTGGAAAAAGGTGATCGGATCAGATTAGATTATCGTGCGGTCTCACCGATTTCGGCGACTGGTGGAGTCACTTACTCGCTTGGGTTTCTTATTCGTTGACCCATACTTGCTCCCTGGTTTATCAATCAATGGAGACGTTGGGGTTTGCACCTATTAGGGCATGAACTAGAGCTTCCTCCTGCCCTGCAGTCACAGTGAGTCTGGAGAAACACGTAACGCGTATGCCGTAGTAGGCATGCGCAACACCTTCTGGCATAGGGTATCCTAACATCTTGAGATTGATTACTAGTATTGTGGGAAACACAAGAAATCTCATATCATGCATGCAACCATATGATCAGAAGTGGTGACTTCAATCAATTCCGACTCTATCCTCAAACCCATGGAACTTGAAATTTTCTTTTCCTCCAAACCATGAGGTGGATGTGGTGGGTACGGAGTACATAGTAGTCATAAATACTCTTTTCGGCACCAGTGTGGAATCTGCTCACCCGCGGTGGCCGCGATTGTCCTTGGCTCTTTTTTTTTTTTTCTCCCTCCTCTCTCCCCTGAAACCCACATGATATTACACAGCAGAGTACTACGATAGAGTGTTCTTCTGCCATTTATAATCGATAAGATTATTCATAATCTTCTGGTTCCGTTGAGCTAGCTCTGGTTCCAGCTAGGTAGCTATGAGAAAAATTCGAATTCCAAGAAAAACCATCAGTATCTCAAATAGACTTATAGAGTACTCCGCCACCCGTTTCCCTATGAGAGAAAGAAGAAGAATTAAAAAAATATTAAAAGAAATATTATAGTTCTCTTGTCACTTTTGTCACGTTTGTCCCGTAGAAAAGCGACTATAATGGTAATGCTTTCCATTCGGCACTTCATCTCCCTCCATCATCTGATCTTATCTGATCCCGGCTTTACCAGATTGGGCTATCTGATCATTCTGATGCCGTAATACGCTAAACCGTCCATCGACGATCTCTTGAACGGACGAATCTCGTTAACCTTGTTTAGCATAGCTGACTGGGACCAAAGCTTTATAGAGGGGACGGAAGGAAAATTTTTGCTTGGTTTTACTAATATCATGGATTTCAAATCCCAACCCCCGTGCTCAATTGACCGGTATCCTACTCGGTTTTGATGCCGATCAACGGAATTGAACGGCGAAACACGGACCGAAACTGCTATAGCATTTACCACGAAGGATACCCTCATTGACCGACTTTCGTAGGCAAACTGTGCATGGCAATATGTTTCCTCTGGATCCCTTGCAGGGAACAAGGGATGCGGAATATGAAAACGTGGAATAGGCGAGCAATCGCCTGATTAGATACGGTTGTACTCCGTAAGGCAGAGCCAGCATTAGAGACCTAGGGTTTTTTATTACATTTTAGATTCAAAGAAACATGCTCAACACTCGGACTGAAATACTATTTGCGGGAAAGCTAAAAGTACTCATCTCCTGTACTCTCCTTGGCATTGGCTGGATGAGTTGCCATCTGCCGAACCTCGCCGATTAAACGCCAATCTTATAGCACGAAATGGTTTTTTTTTTTTTTTTTTTTTTCTTTTTTGTTTATTTCCCTCCCTCTCTTTTTGTGTATTTTTGGGTTACATGTATGCCATCCTTCGTATATAGAAATCCAAGTAGTCGTAGAAGTATCCGTTCAAAGTTCGGTCAGCTGGGGTGATCCTTCCGCCGGAGGTGATGAAAACCTGGTCTGCACATAAACCTTCTGCATACCTTTGTCTCGTCCCTCGAACGCCGCGTACAATTCCGGCATATTCTCCAGTGAGACACGGTGGGTTACCATGTCCAATGGATTAATCTCTTGCCGCCGTATGAGTTCCAAGAGGTGTTCCCAGTATTTCTGGACTGGTGCCTGGCCGTTGCCGATGAACCGGATACCAGTTTGCATGAGAGCACCAATGTTGAAGTGGTTCGTCTGTATAGCAATCAGTCAATGGCTGAAGACAAGGCTACAGAATACGGCGGTTTTACTTACGTAGCCAGCATAGACACCGGTTACACCGATTCGTCCAAATGGCCGGACAGCAGTGATCATCTCATTCAGAATTTCCGAGGTGTCCGTCTCCATTCCCAGGAGCATCTCGAAATAATGTGCCCATCCTTTAGCATACTCTCCTGCGGCACATTCTAGCGCCACATCTGGCCCTCCAGGTACAATCTTTTTTAGCTGGGAGGTGATCGATTCTCCTCTTGGTAGATTGCTGAAATCTATTGTCTCAAGCTTTGGTATCTTGCTCGTGACAAAATCCAACCTCCACGCTCCCTCTCCCCCGTCGATAAGGATGACACGAGTGGCCCCCTGGCTAAAGCTGTATTCCGCAGCCATCTGGCCGATTGGGCCTCCGCCCCAAATGGCTACAACATCGCCTTTCTTCACGCCCGTATCAACGACGCAATGATAGGCGGTTGCCAGGACATCCGAAAGGTAGAGACCTTTCTCATCTGGAACGTCCGCTGGGAGCTGCAGTAGATTAACATCGCCGTAAGGCACACGAACGTACTCTGCTTGACCTCCCGCGAAGCCTCCGGTGAAATGGCTATAACCGAACATCCCTAGGGTGACAAAGATAAGCTTCATCTAACTCAAGACTTTCGCATACAAGCAACGTACCTGCTGTCCGTTTACCGTACATCGCATTCGTAATGGAGTTTTCATTCGTCCGTTCACAGGCTGATGTCAATTGCTCCTTACAGTTTCTGCATTCTCCACAAGCAATTGGGAAAGCCGCAACAACGCGATCTCCAGCCTTGACCTTCTTTACAGTTGGTCCCACGCTTTCGACAACACCACAGAACTCATGGCCGAGAACATCGCCCTTCTCTAATTGGGGGATGACACCTAAAACAAAGGATGAGCCGGCACGTCCATCAATGGCTGCTCGAATGAATTCATACCATGGTATAGATGAAGGTCACTTCCACAGATTGTGCTACCAGTTACCTTGACTATCACATCGCCCTCATCCACAACTCTTGGTTTTGGCATCTCGACTGCTGGCTATTAGGCTGACCTTTTCTCGATTGTGCATCAGTACATACCGATTTGGACACTGTTCTTTCCCTGCCATGTCGTGGCCTTGATTTTCTCTCCCGTTTCCTGCCCATAAGCTCCCTTATTATAGTTACTCACATCGGTTGTGACGGTGGCATTATCATTATGTCCAACCACCTTTTCCACGATATTTGCAGCTTGGGATGCGGCCATTTTGAGCTATTGAATTAGTTAAAGCACTCTCAAATTAACTTACGGCTTCAATTATGGATGGTGCATGCGTGGATTAAAAGGTGATATTTCAATAGTGGTTGTTGAGTACATCATCAGGACTGACATCACTATGAATCGGCCTGGGGCAAAAATCTTGGAACGCCCAACCATAGTCATTCCCTGGGCTTCTCCAGTCTGGAGAGGACTGGGGTAATAATGATACATTCCAGTCATGGACCTTTTTAGAGCAATTTTTTGTTTTACATCATTTTCAAGCGTGAGTTTCACCTCGCTGCGGTGGGACTTAGCCTGAAGCTGATGACGCCATTTGCAAACCCACTCGAGACTGAGCGTTGTCGGTGAGAGAAATATTTGCTTGGGAAGGTGGGCTTCATGTATGATAGCCACCCGATCGTACAGAGTACAGAGATAAGTGGTGATGGATCAGAAAAGCGTTGCCAAAAAGGGATCCCTCTCCTATGCCCAAGAAGCTGTGCCGGTCATGTGAGCTGAGCAACTGGTCAATTCGGTGCGATCAACAAGACGAAAGGGGAAATCAGCCCAGTCGAGACCTAAACAGATGCATATCCGTATGTGTGTCTACCTGATACACCTTTTCCTATCTACCCATGCTTCGTGGCGATATCTATGTTGTTCTTCGGTTCCCGAGAGGGTCCTGTGCGGTCAGATGAGGGGGATCCTGTCCCTTTTAAGATTCCTTTAGCCCGTCTCTGGCGTTTGGGATATCTCAGGCTTCTGCTTACCATTTGAATTTGTTCAGCATCCTGTATTGATGAAGGGTTCATCTTGACCTCTCTCTCTTCTTCCGAGATCTCTGGCAGCCACGTGATACTTCACTGCACAAGTTCTACAATGAAACAACATCTCGATCGTATTCTCGACCATGTCCATACCCCGGAGAAACTCCGTCACCATCATCACCACGACCACCAGCAAGAGCATCAACCCCCAGTACAAGGTTGGTGAATTTCCGCTCGCATTTCTGTATTCTCAAGAAGAGAGATCAGACCAATTGGCTCTCTTCTATACTCGGTCCATATTGTACTCCTATGCTATCCTACACTGCAGTATCCCAAACCTAGTTTTTTTTTTTTTTTTTTTTTTTTTTTTTTTTTTTTTTTTTTTTTTTTTTTTTTTTTTTTTTTTTTTTTTTTTTGACTCGAAGTAACATCCTCCTCCTTTTGCGTTCAAGTGTTTCTTTCAAATCACGCGCATTGTTTGCAAAAACGGATGTACATCCAAGGCTTGTGTTTTTCAAATGTCAATGTTTGAAATTTGGCTGGAAATCTCATCATAAACTGGACCTATTTATATTTCTCATAAAGGCTAGGAGGCTTATCATACATTATCTTTTCGCTAGCAGTTCCACCCGTTGTTGCTCAACATGCGCCACAGGGCGTTCCCACGCCGCCTGGCTCGCATAATGTCTTCGCCCACTTCATCGTAAGAGAAAAGCTTCCTCGAAAAAGAGCGTGCTATACTGACGGATACTAGATCGGCAATGCGTACTACATGACGCCAGATCAGTGGGAGTTGGACATTATAGAGGCGCAGAAAGCCCACATTGATGGGTTTGCATTGAACATTGCACCGCAAGACCATCACACCGATCGAGCCCTCCAAGCAGCATATGATGCTGCTGAAAAGATTGGAAACTTTTCCCTGTTTATATCGTTTGACTACCTTTCCGGTGGGCCCTGGCCGGCAGATCGAGTTATCACTATCGTCAATTCGTATAAGAATCGAAAGGCGCAGTTCCACTACGAGGAGAAGCCACTGGTATCGACATTTGAAGGTGTCGGCAACGCTGGTGACTGGCCGAATATCAAGGCCGCTACAGGTTGTTTATTTATCCCCTGCTGGACAAGTATGGGACCAGCTGGTATACGCAATGTTTTAAATGATATCGATGGTGCTTTTAGCTGGGATGCTTGGCCAGTTGGTGCAGAAGACAAGAAGGTGACAAACGACCTGGAATGGATGAAAGCTCTCTCAGGTAAACCATATATGATGCCCGTCGCTCCCTGGTTCTACACGAACCTCCCTCAATGGGGAAAGAATTGGCTCTGGCGTGGAGATGATTTATGGCACTATCGCTGGAAGCAGGTCATTGAATTGCAACCGCCTCTTGTCCAGGTATGGTCACCCTTAATGATTGTCTGAGATTTCCATAGACTTATATTTACCAGATCTTGAGTTGGAACGACTATGGAGAGACGCATTACATCGGCCCAGTCTACGAGGCTGGAGTGCCTGAAGGGGCTTCGCGATATATCGCTAATCACCCTCACGATGCATGGCGAACTTTTCTGCCTCATTATATTGACGGGTACAGACGGAACATCGCGAACCACCACAGTAACCCAGCCAGAACTTCCCTCCACCAAAAGCATCCCATATCCTATGCAGAAAAGATTGTATATTGGTATCGATTGAACCCCGGGCAGTCGGGTAGCGCCGACGGCACAACCGGTAACAACCCAGGCATAGGTCAACCAGAAATGAAACCCCATGAACTCTCTCAGGACAAGGTGTTCGTTAGCGCATTCGTCACTGAGCCTAGCGAGGTCCATGTCCAAATTGGGCCAGGTCCACATTCTGTTCTTGATGCCGCCGCACCTGGTCTCAATCATGGATCTTTCTCCTTCAAGGGGCAGACAGGACCTGTCAGAATCTCTATCGTGCGAGGTAACCGGGAGATTGTAGCAACCACCGGGCCAGCGATTACTGAGCAATGTGCGGGTGGCGTTGTAGATTGGAATGCGTATGTTGGTTCAAGCAGTTAAAGGATGATAAGGTGTATTCAACCACTGCAGGCTAGATACAACATGTACGCTTCTTGGCGTCGATTTTTTTGCGTGACACTGTTTTATACTCTTCTTCATGAATTCCCCATCATATCAAGATATTTCCAATGTAGATGAATACTACCACAGTACTCCGTAAAGTAGTAGAAAGCATGCATCCAATTGCATCATTTATTGAGCATGTGACGTAGAACTGCCGTCTTGGCGGATCAGCGTGCCTGAGGTTGGTTTTTGGTTCCTGAATATGGTTTATCAGCTTCCCCGATAAGGCGTGACCGCAATTAGCTCCACCTCAGCTGCTCTCTCCTCCTTCTCACTCTTCTAGACCCTCCCCTACTCCTTGCCTCCTCCTTTCCTTTAGTACCAATCCTCTTAAACCGCATTCCGACAAGATATCTAGCCTTTAAACTAAGAAATTTTCCAACTCCTAGCCTTCGACATGACCAAAAGGAGTGTCCTTGATCTCCGTGATTCTGCCATGGCTTATCGCCTGTCGGCCCAGCTTCCTGAGCCCTCCCCAGCCACCATTGCAACCCCAGTGGCGAGGAGTGGCCCCTTCGCCCCGGAAGATTACACGAAACCATACTGCGAATTCATGACAGCAAACCCCACGATCTTTCACGCCGTTGATGGTTTCACCAGGCAGCTCGAAAGCCAGGGATACAAGCGCCTTCCCGAGCGCGAGACGTGGAACTCCAAGTTAGAGAAGGGTGGGAAGTACTACGTCACTCGGAATGGTAGTGCTTTCATCTCATTCTCAATTGGAAGAGATTATAAAAGTGGCAATGGAATGGCCATTGTTGCAGGTCATATCGATGCACTCACCGCCAAATTGAAGCCCGTGTCCAAGCTGCCCAACAAGGCTGGCTTTTCCCAGCTCGGAGTTGCGCCCTACGCAGGCGCTCTGAGTGACACATGGTGGGACCGCGATCTCTCAATAGGTGGCCGTGTTCTGGTCCAAGACTCCAACACCGGGAAAGTCGAGTCCAAATTAGTCAAATTGGACTGGCCCATTGCTCGGATCCCAACCCTGGCACCTCATTTCGGGGCTCCCTCGCAAGGCCCCTTCAACAAAGAGACTCAGATGGTGCCTATAATTGGCGTTGATAACTCCGATCTTTTCCAGCAGCAAGCCCCATCCAAGATAGATCAAGACAACGGGATCAAACCTGGTACATTTGCAGCCACGCAACCGGAAAAGCTTGTCAAAGTCATATCCAAGGAGCTTGGTATCACAGACTACAGCTCGATTATAAGCTGGGAGCTGGAGCTGTATGACAGTCAACCAGCACAAGTTGGTGGCCTGGACAAGGACCTGATTTTTGCTGGTCGCATTGACGATAAGCTCTGCTGCTATGCCGCTCAGGAAGCTCTGCTTGCCTCATCCGACAGTACTTCAACTAGCTCTATCAAGATGGTCGGTATGTTTGATGACGAGGAAATTGGAAGCCTGCTTCGCCAGGGAGCTCGATCCAACTTCATGAGCAGTGTCATAGAGCGTATTACGGAAGCCTTCTCACCCAATTACGGTCCTAACGTGCTGTCTCAAACTGTGGCGAACAGCTTCTTCGTGTCTTCGGACGTCATCCATGCGGTCAATCCGAACTTCCTTGGTGTCTATCTTGAGAACCATGCTCCCCGTCTGAACGTCGGTGTGGCCGTCTCGGCTGACTCTAACGGCCATATGACAACAGACAGTGTGAGCTACGGATTCATCAAGCGTGTCGCTGATCGATGTGGCTCGACCTTGCAGGTCTTCCAGATTCGTAATGACTCCCGTAGTGGCGGGACTATTGGACCCATGACCAGTTCTCGCATTGGCATGAGGGCCATTGACGTGGGGATCCCGCAGTTGAGTATGCACAGTATCCGTGCGACTACCGGTAGTTTGGATCCGGGATTGGGTGTGAAGCTGTTCAAGGGCTTTTTCGACTATTTCGAGGAGGTGGACAAGGAATTTGCAGATTTCTGATGCGCTCCTCTGGAATACTAGGAAATGTTTCCATCGATAAGTATGCACTATCTGGGATTCCGATGTTGGATCTGTAATACCTATATCTATATATATATTCTATAGAACTGTTCAGTTTCCAAAGCAATGTCTCAGGATACATGTATTCTTCTTTGTTCTACTCACCTCGAATAGTTCTCTGCGCAGTTCATTGCAAATTCAGGACATGTTTTGGATGTTGCTCGGTAATCTATTAAGGATTTGGTAAACTTGTATATATACAAAAGGAACAAGATAGAGCAACACACGGCTAAGAAGAGACTCAATAGAGTATAAAGAAGAGCAAACGACGTGAAAGCGCCTGCGACGAAAAAGAGTAATCGTAAGGGGAAAGAAGAAAACAAAAAACACAAACGAATGGGATATCTCTATTAAAATGCCCCCTTCTCACGTGGAGAATGAAGTCTCACTATCTCCCCAGAGCAGCTTCACAAAAGCCCTATCATCGTGAAATGGATGACCCAACAGCGGTCCGCACCCTTTCCGAAGCATCTTCCATACTCTTCGTTTCCTTCAGCACGAGCTTCTCCTTGCCGTGAATGTCCGCCTCGGGGACAAGGGTCAGAACCCTATCCGAATCAGCACAGTGACTTCCGAATTCGAGATCATCCATCGCCGTGATGGTGGTTGAGACTGTTCCTGTTCCTGCACCACCGCCCCAGTATGTCGGGGGTCGTCCGTGCGAGAATCGTCTGTTGCCGTAGCTCCGGTTGTAGCTTCGGTTACGGCTGCTTAGGGTCGATAAGAGATGGGGCACGATGCGGGATACGAGAGGTCGAAGTGTGGGGAGGCAGGCGCAGATGATCCCTACGTTGCATTCGATGGCGGACCAGGAGGCGGCGCCGACGTTGTCAACTAGTATTTTTTATTTTTGTTAGGATTGATGCCCTCCTCGGTTTCTGTGCAGTGGCTTTGTGGGAGACGTACAGGTTGGATCTGTGGAATCGGAGATCTTTTTGAGGGCGACCAGACGACAGATGCTGGTGATGCATACACTAGGACAGCTTGTTAAATATGGCCGATAAGGGTACCGATGAGAGAAGATAGGTGGGCTTACAATCCGCCCAATGCAAAAACTGTGATCAACGCGATCTTCTGTCTCTTAGGAAGATCTAGTTTCGCTAGAGCCGGGATAGGAATGATCAGAATTACGAGATCGGTGGTGATATGCATTGAGGCATTTGAGAACCACAGTCCTTTGTCGTCCAAGCAGTACCCTTCCAGGGTCTTGTCCCAGAACTTTGCCACAGGGATGCAATTGAGAAAGCCACTCAGAACTGCCCAGGATCCATAGATGCCGAGTATACCTAACATGACCCACGTGATGAGACGCATGCGTCTGGTAGGGAAGACGCGGAAGTACTGCAAAAGGATAGAAGCTTTGGCGCATAGAAGTGCGGCATTGTAGAATGGGATGGTAATCCAGAACGCCTGGATAGATGTCAGTCATGTTAGTCTTGACGTGCTGCAGTTGTTGAAGGCTGCAACTCTGCCTATACTCATTTTCATTTGTTTAAGGAGGATGGGTGGTGGGATATCAGCGCCATGCATACCCATTCCGTTCAAGGCTTCTATGATATAAAAGGCCATGAAGACATAGGAGAATGTCTGGATCGGCACATTAGCGCTGAGAAACCGTGTGTGGGTGCCAACCAGACCATAGTGATAGCTTACCAGAGCGAGCATGACCATATAATCGTTCGACTCCATGCGCTTCATGATGCCGGCACGCGTGTAAACTCGGGCAAAAACGAAGATGGTTGCTAAGCTGGTGAATGCAATGCTGATTGCCATTCCACTCTTGCCTCCACTAGAAAGGTATGACCTGTCGTCACCCCGCGGGTGCATGATGTGTTGAAGGCTCGTACTCATAGTAGCAATCCACAAAAGAACAGTATCTTTACAGCTTTGCGTCTGCAGGGGAAAAAAGAAAAAAGAAAAAAAATAATAACAAAGCCCCGTCACGATTAGAATCTCAATATATATCTGGAAGGGTAGCAGTTCGTGTGATAACCGAAGTCACTCAACCATAGCACAGGCCGCAATGGCCCTCATGTACGCCGTAGTACTCGGTGGTACATTCAAGAGGGGAACTCCCACGGGCAGCTAGCTGAGGAATGAGTTGAAATATAAACGTCACTCGAGACCCAGAAACGGCCAGGATTCATGAGGGATAGACCCAGATAAAGCACCTTGTCCATGAAGATCCTCCTTGTCTCATTTGCTTCTCCAGGTTTGCGGGTCTGACGCTAAGGCAATGACAGGGACTAGGGCTAAAGTCTCATGAGGACAAAGGAGAGACGATGGGAAAAGTAAGGGAGAGATCGAATAAGCTAATCATAGGAGGCATTGACTGTAGTAGCTTTTGACGTTTAGCACGTCGATAGATAGAGTTTTGCTTTTCCCTTTTTTTTTTTTTTTTTTTTCTTTTTCTTCTTCTTCTTTCTTTCATTTTGATTTGATTTGATTTTGCTTTCCATGGCTTGAAGCCTTGAACTGGATTGTGGAGCTAAGGAGGGCCCCTGCGACATAAGGATAGCGGCGAGTTCCAGCCCTTTGGACTCGAACCCGAGAATGGATTCAAATGATCGACAGTGACAGTAGCAACTAGTCCAGGAAATAACCCGGTCCAGTCAGAAAGGACGAAGGATAACGGATCGGCGACGTATCCAAACCTTCCAGAAATGTTCAGCGCTGCACATATGCAGTGACAGCCATGATTTGTGCAGACAGAGGTACTTTGTAACTCGATCTTAACCTACGCACGAACAAAAAAAGTAGTCACAGCTGTATGTCTGACAGGTTTCTGTCGTGATGTATACAGCGAGCTCCGCCCAGGCCTGAGGGTAGGTAGTACGATCGTGGCGACGAACAGGATTCATGCCCTAGGGGGCTGCATCCGGAACTGTCAGGGATAATTTCCTCCCGGCGCACAGCCCAAGCAGACTGCAGTTTTATTTATTTATTTGATTTTTTTTTTATTACCCTTTTCTTTCCTGGCGAATTCTTCCAAGCTTCACACACTCTAATTTACACAAGATCGTTCCTGACATCACTGTTCCTCTCGCCCTGGAAAAGGAGTATCTGGTTAGGGTGAGGCTATACTTGGTAGGGTCTTCGAGCAAGGGATGCATGTATACCCTTTCTTTATACCCCCTGGACCCAGGAGAGCTCAACGGCTCTGATTATGCTTTCTATCGTTTTGAGAAGTCCCGGTGAGAGACGCACAACTTAAAAGGAACTCGGCCGGACCAGTTCGGGAGAATACGATAAGTCAAATTCCCTGGTATGGTCTTTGAAAGGGACGGGGTTTCCGCGAGTGACATAGCCACATTGAATAACGCACATGCAGGGGGGTGGAAAGTACCGTACAGCTGGATCTTAACTTCCATATGCAGATGCACGGATAGTCAGAATTAGTCGCCATGCGATTATCGTGTCGTTGGTACGATGGGACGGTGGTGGCCCGTGAGTGTGGAGTGTGCGTCAATGGAGTTGATACCTCACAAATCTCCCCCACACCACAATACTAAAACGAAGATTTTTCACAATAATATCGTTTCGTCATGAGAGATTTATTCGCAATAATCGACTGCTGAGTTTGCCGTCTGTTGTCTCTCGCTTTTATGGACGCGGTTGCGTAGTATCCCTCCTAGTTCGGATTGCAGCTTTGGGCACAACAGTTCGAGTCCGAAGATGATGGCGTCAACTCTACTGGGCTAAGAGACCCCTATGATTGGAGGCTTCTAGCGAAACGCCTCGTCTTTTTCAGGTAAGCGTTGGGCTCATTGAACTTAACGTCGAGGTACGTTGACACTGTCGATCTAGATTTGCTTTATTAGAACTTCAGCGTGGTTTTACTCGTGGTACCGAGAATAATGGGCTACTAATATGCTTAAGCTTGCACTAAAGATTTTGACATTTACTATTGAAGTAAAAGCCAGTCACAGCCATTAGTTCAGAGCCATCGATAGCTGGGATACTATTGCCTCTCATTATTCCATCCCCAGTAGCACATGTGAGATGTTTGCCCTAATGGATATGGATTGGCTTAACCTTATCGACAGGGTAGGGCACACCAAAAAAGATTGACGAAGCTACGAAATCCCATGTGGGTGCCTAGTATATCCTAGTAGTATGGGATATAGAAGAATATGATAATGCAGTGGAATTAATATGTCACATAACTCCATCTGCAGGAGTCTGTGCGAGACTGCAAGAGGCACCCGGTTGCCTGGTCTGGCTATTTATATATCCAATTGCAGCTTGATATTGTGATCATTATTTTTGTTCTTTTCTTCCCCCCTCCCTTGATATAATGAGTGAATCATTTTTTATGTGGATCAAACCAAGCAATTCTTAGCCAGGTCGCTGAAGAATCTGCACGTTGACATAATCGTCTCCTTTCTCTTCCTTTCTGTTTCGCGTCACCAACTCCAATCCAGTAGCGTTAGCTATGAGCATCATAGCACCCACCACCGATTCTTGCCAAAAATCCAACCCTTCAGGAGGCTCGTTCTTCCCCAATGCAGTTGAAATTGCATCGGGCCATCTTCCTTGTCCTTTTTGGGATGTTATTTCTGCTGTGCTACGTAAAGTACTACCGTACCTTCGTAGACCATGCAAGACCAATGGTCCTAGTAGCGCAACGACATGGATGTATATTCATGTACAACTAAGGATGCAGGATGCATTACTACCTATGGCCTGACCTTGGAGACCTTGTTATCGGTTGGTCCCTGGTAATTTCTTTTCTTGTCCTCTCTTCCCTCCCCTTTTCTCGACCATTAGGTAGCAACCCATCCAAGTGTTGTAACATAGAAGTATCCATGGACCACGCAAATATATGCTGAAGAAAGCGTTGATGGGTGCCCAGGTGGCACGAGTTGCCATACGGTATGTACTGTACCCTGGCAACTCGGATTATGCTCTATTCTCTGAAGGACACGATCTTCCAATGCGTACCATCAGTTGCCGAAAGACTGAGAGATGTTTCCGCTGTTCGGTTCATAGTCCCATCCCGGCATCGTGCCGTGGACTTTTTACATGTATGCCCGCATTGAAGCATAACGCATAGACTCTATTGATTGCTTATCCCGCAGGACTATAGATCTGGATCGTCAAAACTTGGGATTGCTTTTGAATTGGATTTTGTCGCCTTTAGGCCATCCGGCATCCGGATTGCAGGTATGCCTATACATCCACACCACTGAGGCAGTACAGAACGGCTAAGGGAGAGCAGTTCTTTGCTGGTCTGATATGATGTAGGCCTCTGTTTCGTCCTGAAATTGTACCCTTAACAAGGCGAGCGATTAGGTCCATGACTTCGTCAACTGCATATATTGATTGTATGGCATGATATCGACATTACTTGGTGGGCCAAGCCTTCGATCGCCGATGGGTATGGGAAGCGCAATTCATGAGAACGTGGTCGATTGCTTCGCAAGAGAGAAATAGAGAAGGGGGGAGGTGGGGAAAAAGAAACAGGGAAACAAAAATAAAATAAAATAAAATAAAAAAAGTAAAAATTAAAAATTAAAGATACTTTGCCCCGTTGGCTAGACTCGCTACGTCCTGCCCTATTCTTTTTTTCCGCATGCAGATCGAGGCATTATCTAGATTGTTTGTTACTGGCGCGCGCTATGGAGAAGGTTACATATAGTCGACGCCAATTACGAGGATCACCGGTGACCATAGTACGTTAGTGTTCGCCATTTTATGGACATAGTTACATTCCGAGGTTGGATCTATAAGTACTTTTGAGTCTTGGGGATACACAGTGTCAACTGTAACTAAACGGATACAGCCTCTTTTTCTACCTGTCAATTTCTCCCGTCATCACTGATCGATTGCATGTTCGCTGAAGACTCGGAGATTCCTTGCCGGGATTTTTCCAGGATACCAGCTTGGCCATGGATCGATCAGCCCACCGAACGGTCCAGATCGAATGTCAACCAGAATAAAGATCCCGGTCGTACTTTCTCTTTGTTGACATGGTCGATCACGTCCCATCAGGTCGAAGCTAATTCACATACCTGGTGATCTTAGGACGAGCTTAACGGTTGAGCCGATAGACGGTTAATCTGAGTTTCGCTACTCAGAACTTGTACCGGGTCGAGTACTGGTACTAGTACAAGCCATAGTATCCTGTTGGTGCTTTCATGCAACTGGGCTTTCTTTGTTGCGCAACATCGTGAGTCGTGACCGTCCCCCGTGACATGTCAAGTATGGCGGTATGGTGATGAATGATCCATGTCTCAAGCTTGCATGATGCATTATCTCCGAAGGATTATTTTCCTGCAGAGATTTGTACGAGTTCAGCTCTCATTTATTTGAATTATATTTTTTGAAAACTTGTTTGTGTCTTTTTCTGAGGCCAGCGGATATGCATGTTCGTAATCTATCGACCTGTACCTATGTATATGTGCATCAGAACTCAATGTTTTGGTAAAAGTCGTACTAGTACAGTACATACCTACTAGTTGTACTAACCTACTAGTTGTACTAGTACCAACTAGGTACTGGTGTTGGGTAGGTACTGTACCGTATTTGGCGGATCCAATGATTTGTCGGCCACTGATAAGCCCGCGCTAAGATAAGGATAGCGCACAGACCAGCTAAAATTCCAGCGAAATCACCCATTTTGGCGGGCACCGTTTGAGACCAACTGACCACAACGTCCTACAGATTTCGTTCGCACGTGCTATTTTCTCCGTCGCTGGAAGACTAGTACATCAGAATCACCAAACATGGCGGATACGACATCGCCGCCCAAGCCCGTCCACACCATCGTCCTTGATGCTGGCCCTATTCTGAAGAATACCCCGCCGTTATCCACCCTTCTCGCACAATGCGAGGAACTTCTCATTACTCCATCGGTGGTCAGTGAAATTCGCGATCCCGATGCCCGTCTCAGAGTTGAAACGATGTATCTGCCATTCTTAAAGCAACGGACTCCGACCCCGAAGAGCGTCAGTGTATTGAGCGAATTCGCCAAGAAGACTGGCGATAGGGCCGTTCTGAGTAGAACTGATATTGAGGTTCTGGCGCTTGCATATGAAGTAGAATGTGAAAGAAACGGTGGCGATTGGCGGCTGCGCAGCGTCCCCGGACAGAAACAGGTGAATGGCAAGCCACCCGTTAAGGAGGAAGAAAAAAAGCCCGAGACGGCGGATGAGTCTGGCCAGATTGAGGAGAAGGTCGAAAATCCCGAAGTTGATGCGGTTGCGGAGGATCTGAAGAACACGGCTTTAGAGAAACCGGACGAGAAGTCACAGGATGGAGTCACCGCTGCCGCAGAAACCAAGCCAGTCGAACAATCAACCCCTCAAGAGCCTCAGGAAGAGGACGACGAAGCCGCTGACTCGGACGGCGGAGAATGGATCACCCCTTCAAATCTGAAGAAGAAGCAAGCCCGCGACGAGGGTATCTCTGCGTCGGCGACACCGGAGCCCAAGGTTATGCAAGTCGCGACGATGACGACTGATTTTGCGGTAAGCGCATCCCATTCCCCATGTATGTCACCTATACGTCGTGGCTGACTATGATTTAGTGCCAAAACGTGTTACTCCAGATGAACCTGAACCTACTGTCAACGACAACCTTGCAGAGAATTCGCCATCTTAAGTCCTTCATTAAACGCTGTCACGCTTGTTTCTTCACGACCAAGGACATGAACAAGCAGTTCTGCCCGCGCTGCGGAAAAGACACCCTTACTCGTGTCTCTTGCACTACCGATGCCAATGGGCAGTTCAAGATGCATCTGAAGAAAAACATGCAATGGAACAACCGAGGAAACGTATTCAGTATTCCCAAGCCCACCCATGGAAGCTCTAGTGGGAAGTGGAAAGGAGGCGGAGGTAAAGGTGGCTGGGGAACCGAACTCGTTCTCGCCGAAGACCAAAAAGAATATGTCAGAGCTACCGCCGAAGAAAGCCGAAGACTTCGGAAGGAACGGGATCTTATGGACGAGGACTATCTCCCCGGAATCCTGACTGGAGAGCGAAGCAAGCATGGTGGTCGGATCAAAGTTGGCGCTGGTAGGAATGTGAATTCGAGGAAGCGGTAATCATGCTTCGCTGTCCTTTTTGCATGGATATTGGATTGGAGTTTGGCAAAAACAAAAGTTCTACGACTACTTGTCTTTTCCTACACGGCATGGGTTATGACGATGGCCGATTTGTGACGGTCCATAGAGCACATAGGGCATATATAAGGGTATAGATAAAAGTGGATCTTCTCTATACGAGAGGCCGGACTATTATGACCGAATATGGGCAATACTTTTGGAAATCCCTCATGCAAGTGGTAGGTATTGAAGAGGCCCCCCGAAAACGTCTCATATAGATGTCCGCACGTAACACCATTCGCCAAAAGAACATGATTTCCAAACAGCACCTATAAAACAACCTAATTTATCCCATGATTCCGCGCTCTACAGCTCGGAGGTTTGCAAATCTGACAAAAGAGAAGTTAGTCGTTGGTCAAAGCTAACCCTTAGGAGCGAGGGTTTTCATACCCTTCTGCTGGGTCAGGAGGAGACCAAATCTCTTCTTCAAGGTCACACGGTGGCGAGAGTACTTGTCATCGGGCGAGAAGCTTTCCTATTGTTAACCACAATATCTCCGATATCGATCGAATGAACCCTTACCGAGCAGGATGAGCGCTCTTGGTAACCTTTCCCTCAGGGGTAACCTTCTTCAGGGTATACACCCGCTTTCCCTCAGCGTCCAGAGTGTACTATTAAAGATCGTATTAGTTCCTGCTACTCGTGCCCGAGCTCCAATGATCATCTATTGTAGGGTGGTGTAGAGGCGTTGCATTTGTGGGAACGTACCATAAGATGCATCCTAGTGAAACAATGGTCAGCGATGTTCATGCCAGTCGAATTTTGCAAAACTTAACTTACTTGAATAGAGTTGTTTAATCGGTTACTGGCGAGGAAGTACAGGTTCTGAAAGGATTTCACTGCCCGTGAAGTCCTCCCGCAATCACCAAAACCCAATTTTTTTTTGCCAAACTTGATGCGCACGGGCCACGCATAATGCTTAGTCACCCTAGCCTTTATTAGGCGGTTCCAGAAATTTTTCTTTTCTCTTCTGCAATCCACCAGTTTTGACGTTAGGGCAAAAACAAGAGAATTGGGATGATAATGAACATCCATCGTGACGTCGCAGTATGACGATGTTTGGATATCTCTTGCTACTTGTCTATTGTATTTAGTTATTCACGGCTCTTGGTAACAACCTGTCCGTGACTGCGTCACAGGCTGCGAGCACCCAGAAAAAAAAAAGTTTTTCTGGTAAGCAAATGCAACCTGAGTCAGAAGGAAGACTTGTAGTTGATCTCCGGTGATGACACCAATATACCTAAACCTAGGCAATGGCACCTTGATTTCTTCGCTGTTGTCGATGAAGTGGTTTAATTGACTACAACGGTATCTGAGGAGAACAACCAACGTCGAATCTTTTGCATCGTCTCGTAAAGAAGAGTTCCATGCTGACTCTTCCCTTATGTAGTATACTATCAATACAACTCTTTTTTCTTTGACATTAGTTATGGCTTCTCAATCCACTGCCCCCGAGGCTGCAGCTGCCGCTGTGAAGTCCGAGTCTACAAACAATAATGCCTCCCAAGGTCGTCCTGGCCGGTTCTCTAGGCCCAATTACAGACAAATTCACCGTTTCCCTCTTCCTCTCAGTGTGCATCCTCTTCCTCCTTTAATACCACATAACCCTCTGTCCATCGTCAGCGTGCTACTCTCGTATTTGACATACTTGATTGCTCCCCCACACGATGAAGTCTACTCGGCCTACTTTGATTCCGAGACATCATCCGTTCATGTTACAGATGCCAAAGCTATCCGAGCATTGTGGGAGATGGGCTTCTTCGGTAAAGGAAGTTTGAGTCGAAGCGAGCCTAGTTGGATGGAACGGGAGAAGAAGAGGAGAGGATTACTCGGTGGTGTTACAAGTGAAGAGGTTACGCGTCAGCGAAGAACCGAGCGTCGTGAGTTGAAATTAGAGAGAGCAAGGATGGAAAAACTAGCTATCGAACAGAGACTCATGGCGGAAGCTGCCGCGAGGGAAGCCGGCAACACATCGATTGATCAGTCGGCTTTGCCACCATCCGCAGATGGTGTCACTAGTAGTATACCTCCTGCTACAGAGAAGTTTTCCCTGAGGAAGGCTAGGGAGGCTAAATTGTCTGAGTCACAACGACCGGTAGCACAAACGGAGGGAGCAGATACCCCCAACGCCCCTGATATCTCTCCCTCCAACGGGAGCAAAACTGTACGGTTCTCTTCAGTTGTTCAGGCAAAGGAGTTAGTTTCCGATTCGAGTGTCGTGCGTGCGCCCGATCCGGCAGTTGATGAGCAGGGAACGGAGGATGAGCCTTCATTGAAGAATGAAGAACACCTTCAACTGTCTAACGAGGAGGCTTTCTTTCTGGTATACGGTCTTGGCGCTCTACAGATCGTCGATGGCAAACGAAATGCCGTTTTGTCCCCCCCTTCTTTACTGTCTCGGTTCTGTCAGCATTCATACTGCCCTCCTCGTGGTCTTTCATCCAATTTAGAACCGGACGATCCTTTCATGATATCCTACATTGTGTATCACCACTTTCGGTCTCTTGGATGGGTTGTGCGCTCCGGAGTGAAATTCGGAGTGGACTACCTCCTCTACAATCGCGGGCCTGTCTTCTCGCATGCAGAGTTTGCAGTTGTGATCATACCATCATTTGAGCACCCTTACTGGTCCGAGACCGAGGAGAGGAAGGCTCATTGTGCTAGGAAACAGGCGCGCAGCTGGTGGTGGCTCCATTGCGTTAACCGAGTGCAAGCTCAGGTGAAGAAGAGCCTAGTGGTCTGCTACGTGGATGTCCCACCGCCTTTGTTCGGAGAAGCCAATGCTCCGTCAGAGGATATCGGCGCTCTTCTTGCCCGTTATACAGTACGAGAGATGTTGATCAGGCGATGGGTGCCAAACCGGACTCGGGACTAGTGTGGTGTCCTCTTTTGTTTTCCATGTATTCTACAAGCTATCTATCTTCGGTTCTATCTGAGAATGACCGGTTTTCCTCGTCCGGACGGTAACCGGAGGCACTTGCTAGCGGCCTGTAACCTACTCCGTATGTAAATCAATATCCACTGATATCCGCCATGTACGTCAATGTGAACGCCAATAAAAATCCTTTGAGTGACCCCAAGTCGACCTAGTCCTATAACGGTATTATTACTTGATCACGTGAGAGACGCGTTTCGCGCTCCTTTGGTTCCGGAGGTCGAGAACAACCTGTTACGAGTATTACCTAGGCATGTGAAGGCGAGGGGTGTATTTAAAGACTTTGGACGATGAATTATCGACAATTCCATGTCTAATAATCTACCGGTTAAAGGGATTATGGAGACCCAGGATGACAGTATCGATATCCCACTGTTGCAACGCGTCGCGTTGGGACGAGTGAGTGGTCACACTGGTGGCGCTGTGATCTCGATTGCTCTAACACCAATCATCTGCTAGGAACCTGCACAATCCCAGTCGTTAATACCTGGTTCCGAACTTCTCAAGATTATCCCCCATCACAACGTCGTCGAAGAGCACTACTCTCAGATCTCTAATGGTTGTCAGTTGTCTACTGGCCAGGAGGTCTCCCAGAAATCCCTGTCTAATCATCCCGAGTCACCCATTCAGGAACAAAATGCTAGAAGCTTGACAAACGCTGCTCGATTGCCCTTTAAACAAAGAAGACAAGACCCTGCAGCTGGATTGCACCCCTCTAAGAAGATGAGCTCTGCAGACACGGTGCCTTCAGACACCCAAGTCATCTCGCAATCGGTTTATGACGACCTTATAAGACAGAACCAAGAAGCTGCTGATAATGGCTCGGACAATAATCTTGCCGATAATGCAACTTTGAGGACACTGCACGAAGGTGATATTGGCCATGTGGATCTGCTGGCTGGGTTTGACGGGTCAAACACCGATGCAACCAATGGCGAAGATAACGAGGATCAGAGCAGTTTCAAACTCGGGGAGTCATCCCCCATGCACTATCAGCCGAATCTCTTTCCCGAGTCCCAGCGTTTTGTGTCGAAGACCCCGGCGACAACAGTGAAAACAGGGCGTGTCGATGGCTTTGCTACAGTGACCCCCACAGCATCGAGGAATCCTCTTGCGACGGAGCTAGAATCAAGCGGCGGTATCATGGCACTAAGCCAGGTATTCAAAGCAACCCAGGCCCCTTCCTCTCCCATTGTCCGTGGCCAACAATCCGATCCGATGTCTGACCGGCCTTCACCTAACCTTCCTATTCAAAATCGTTCGCTTGCTACAACTCTGTCCTCGCCGTTAAATAATATTGCGGCAACCTTTCCCCGGGATTCTTCAGAGCCACATCTCAATTATATCACCATGCAAGAGTCGCAGGCGCAACGGGATATAATCCTACGAGAGAGGATGACGCGCTCTGCAGATTATATATACTCGGGAGATCAGAGTGACGGCGAGTTTGACAAAGAACCCAGCTTCGTGGAGCGCATAAGGCGACAGAGAAATATCGATGAGGAAACTAGGGAACAATTGGCCGGTCTTTCAGCTCCCCCAAGAGCAGCAGGTCACAAGAACTCAGATGAAACGAGCAAGTCACCTAGCAGAATCGAGCACCAAGGAAACGCTGCTGCAGGTGCAACCAGTGAAGAGGAGACGGAACAGGAGGATGAGCTTTGTCAACGGATGTGTCGGTCTCCAGACCCAAATCCTTCAAATGAGGAGGATAAGGAAAACCATAATGATCCCTCTACAACCCCGCTGGCTGCCGCGACCAGTGCACATGATCGCCTCTCTCAGGCACTTGCTCTTGATGGTGCCCCATCTCCTAGCTGCAGAAGTTCACTACAAGGTGCTGCAGAGTTCCATTTACCTCACGGTGCTGCTGACGAACAACCAGATGGTGCTAGCAGCTCATCCCAAGTATATATTGTGAAGGACTCTCAACGGTCCCCAGGTCCACAGGACGAGGTAAATCAAGGAAGGAATACTGCAGAAATATGGAACGTGAACCAGACCCAGCCTTCGGGCTCACACATTTGCACAAAGCATTCTCCTGAGAAGCTTGTGTCTCCTGCGAAACAACTCCGTATACAGTCAACTCCTCCCTCAGCCTCCCAAAGGAGTCGAGTATCGTTTCAACTGGATGACGACCGTATAGTGGCTCGATCCAGATCGAACTCGATCAACCCACATCGTTCTCATGAACATCCACCGAGAAACCCCATTGCCCAGGAAACTAGCGTAATGCAATCTAGCAATTCAACTGTGCATGAATCTATAGAATTAGGCGACAAAGCGCCGACATCCGATATCAAGGAGAAGTCATCTTCGATGCCGTCTCGCGTGGCTGAAACACCTGTTCAGCGTCCGAAGACCTTTGCAGATGTGGTGCCAACGACAGCTATCCCAGAAACGAGCCCGAATCGATTCTTTACTCAAAGCTGGGCAAATGACGTGAATAATGAATCGATGGATCAAGAAGACGATGACCTCCCTCCTCTTTACTCATCCACACACGAACGAGGATATCATTCCCAGCCAGTCAATTCGAATAGCTCGTCGCCAGTAAAGAGCATCTATAACTCCAAAATTCTATCCAGTCCAAGTGGAAGACAGCGTAGAGCACTGACAGAAATTGCAGCTGATGCTTCGCCTCAAATCGGGACGGGAAACTTCGACGTTGATATTAACATATTATCCGCCGACGATCGAGAGTTCAGATCCGCTGTCGCACTGTCTCCAGTTCCACCAAGAAAGAGACGGCGTGGAAATGATGGGCAAAATGTCTTCGCCTCTGACCCAGTGCTTCCTATTACACCCCGTGCCGCCACTTACTTTGCTCCCCTAAAGGAAAATGAAACAATGCCGGCCCGGGACCCCAAGCCCGAACAATCAGTGACGAAGCCTAAGGAAGCCTTTGAGAAACGATCACGAGCTTCCAGGCGAGCGGAGACAGTATGGGATGTTGATGATTCTCCCCACTATCATTTTTCACGGAAGGAGCGCGCGCGGCTGTTCGGTCTTCCTCGTATTCTCGAGCAGAAGGCCAAGGAAGCCCATCATTCCGAGGAGAGTACTGATGCGCAGCTTGTCGCTGATCAAAACTGTTCAGAAGCCACATCACTTCCCACGGAACAACATGTTGAAGCTTCTAGAGACGAGCCATCAGAGGATCTCATCGAAAATAGCACCGCTAGAGGTGACTCGGTCCCTGATGGCGATGTCGCAATTGCACTAAATCAGGTTCTTGCAGCCTGGAGTGGAACAAAGCGTGCATTTTACCCTGCAACCTGTTTTGGAAGACCATTGGGGACTTCACAGTCCCGTTATTTGGTCAAATTCGAAGACAGTGCTCCCGTTGAAGTTCCCATTGGAGCTGTGAAACGGCTCGAGCTACGGGTTGGAGACGCTGTGAAGGTCGATATGCCCAATGTGCCAAAGCTGACTCACATTATCCGAGGCTTTGAGGATAAATTGAGCATGGAAGACCTTGAAAACGAGGCATCCAACGGCATTATCCGTATGACAGATGTATACGGCCATTCGACTGTCGTTTTAGGACAAAAGCAGCGCAAGAGCCTTACACGTGAAGGACTTGCAGTTCCCGAGAATAGTGTCAAAGTCCCAATATCCCGCATATACCTGGATACTATCCTCTGGAACCAACTCAAAGATCGGACATATAGCTACAGCTCTGTACATGCACAGTCAGAGAATAGACTTCAAACACCGTCTGATCGACACACCACACCAGCTTCACCCAGCACTCGGTTATCCCGCAGTATTCGTTATTCAAATGGTATATTCGCTGGAATGGTGTTTGCCGTGTCTTATGGGGAGAATGATGAAGCAAAGACTCGGATTACGCGGATGATATTGGATAATGATGGACGTATTCTTCATGATGGCTTCAATGAGCTGTTTGATCTACCGTCAAGCCGCCCAGTTGTTACGCCATCGAAATCACCAACCCCAGCCGCGAACAACAACAACCAGTTTCGTCTCACTGGCGGCGCTGAAGACGTGGGCTTTGCCTGTTTGATAGCTGACAAGCATTCTCGCCGGCCAAAGTATATGCAGGCACTAGCTCTCAACCTTCCTTGTCTCTCGGACCGCTGGATAGAGGACTGCGTAGCTCAACGCCAGGTTATAGATTGGGAGATGTATTTGCTTCCTGCTGGGGAATCCTCGTATCTCCACGGAGCGACGAAGTCAAGATTATTGCATCCTTATCCTGCTACGCAAGCACGACTGCCTGAAACCATTGCTGCCCGACCCAATCTATTGCATGGGCAGTCGGTGCTAGTCGTGATGGGCCGCGGGAAAGCTGATGAAGAGCGAAGGAAAGCGTATCTCTTTTTAACGTATGCGTTAGGTGCTTCTAAAGTCGAACGTGTACCTGATGTCAAGTCGGCTCGGGGAGTCCTTGATCAGGGTGCAACTGGAACTGGATGTGAATGGGATTGGATCTATGTGGATAATGATGAGAAAGCCTCTGCCATAGCCACCATCCTTGGAGCCTCTGTCCCTGGCAGCCAAAAGGCTTATCCTGCTCAGAGGTCAAGAAAGCGAAAAAGGAATGGATTAACCGAGTCAATAAGTGGCAGTGATCTTGGTCTGAGCACTAATGTCAGGATTGTAGGCAACGAATTTGTCTGTCAAAGCTTGATCCTGGGGAGGTTGATTGATTGACAGCTCCGACCAATATACCCTTTGATATTCGGTGTTTCATGGTTATACTTACTGTTTGAAAAGGATTATAGATTTGACGAGGAAATGCAGCTTTGTTGAGGACTTGATGTCATGGGCATTTATAATAGCAGTTATACCCCCAGTGTGTCTCCAGCACTTGTTTTGGATACGGTCTTAATGAATTTGAATCCAATTGCCTTACATATCTCAAGTATAAATCCTATACATAGTACGTTGAATAACAATTTAATGGATGTAAACATTTCTCTATAGTACAAAAGCACCTTTAAGCCCGATACCGTGCGACACCACTCCGGACATGCGGAGACATAAGATAATGGGCGGAAGCGTTGGCTATGATCATTAGCGGCCACCCTTGCCCTTCTTTGAAGCCTTCTTCTTGTTCTTGAGACTCTTCATCTGGGCGGCCCGTTCGGCCCTAGCCTGTCTCTTTCTCCATGCCAACCAACGGTTCTTGGGGTTGTAAGCCTTCGCTGTAATCCCGGCCTTCTCAGCTGCTCGACCGATCTGCCAGTTCGCCTCACGGTACATATAACCCGGACGCAGCTGAGAGCCTGACTCGGCGTTCACAGCCTCCACGCTAGACACCATAGTGCCATTGTCAATAGTAGCAACAAGATCCGACTGTCCAGCAATCGGCGTAGGGGCGTCATCGATGCGAGGGACGGCGACCCTGTTCAGTTTCCGTTTGGTCGGGGCATTCCGGGGCGTAGGCAACTTGCCGTCCTTCTCAAAGCAGACGCCGATATACTTCCGGTCAGGGTGCCGTTCGGGATCCAAATAGTATCTCACATATCCTGCCTCAGTGGCATAGATGGTATGATCCCTGCCTAGCGCGCAATTCTCGCCTGGAAACCATTTCGTTCCACGCTGACGGAAAATGATACAGCCTGGAACGACGTATTCACCGGTGGTACGTTTCGCACCGAGACGCTTTCCCGCGGGGTCACGGGAATGTCGATTCGCCGTACCCTGGGTGGCGTGGGAGGCATGACGGACTTGAGAGAAGGGGAGGAGGCGGTTCAAGAATGGTGTCGGTGCGGAGGTGTTGGTTCGTGAGAGTATTGATGGTGGTGGTGGTCGGGAGATTGGCTGTGATGAGCGGAGCGATGGCACAATTGCTCTCTCCAGCACCCGGAGGGGCGCCAGTAGTCTTTGTTGTAACATGCGGATTGGCAAGGGACGGGCAACTCCCCAATGTTCCTGAATGTTGGACGGAGTTGCTCGCGGTTCCGTATGGTGACTTTTTTCTCGGCGGCCAACCTGGGTCTTGGCAGGTCACGTGCGTTCGCGAGAGTTGGCTTCATTTGCAAACAAATTACACAAGTTACCCTTGAACAGTGATATGTTGCTTACATTGGGAAAGACCAAATATCTCTTCAGCTGATAACTTTGGAGGCACATATATTGGGCTCTACTTGCAATGCTGCATACCTGGATCCGGACCCTTGGAGCTTTGCTCCTCCTGGCCTCCGTGGCCCACGCTCAGTTCCAGTTCTTTGAGCATATGTTTGGCGGCGGACGTCAAGAACATCAACAGCAAGCGGCTCAAAATGAGCCCAGCGATAGTTCACGATATCAGAACATGTGGGAGTCAGGTACTTGATCATGACACCTTGCGCGCTCTTCCATACTGTCTAGTAATGGCTAACATGTTCCACGCTTACAGCTCAGTGTGACAAGTATTTATGTCCCGGTACTCTTGCTTGCGTTCATTTCCCTCATCATTGTCCATGCGCGCACCCCGACAACGAAGATAAGATCGAACTTAGTGAAGGAAGTGCTGTCTGCATCTCGAAGGGGGGATTCCAACCCGGCGAAGCGGCGCGCAAGATTGAGTTGGCTCGGAAGGGTGTCTTGTGATTCTTAACTTAGTATGCGATTGGACGAAATTTGTTTTTATATTTGACTTCTTGTGATATCAGTTTGAATTTATTTCGATGCAAGGCGCGAGGTGATTTCGTGTCTTTATACGATATAGATTGTATAGCATTTGTAAACTCTCACCGGTGCTTACAGTGAGGATGCGAACGCTAGGATTGACTAGTAAAGTTCTATGATGTTGTACTTCGGAGGCAGGCCCTTTTTTGATTCCGTAGAAATAATTCCGTTGTTCCTCTTAGATACCCGATCCCAAACCTGTAGAAGTATGTAAATAAATGAGAGTAGTAGGTACGTAGTCTTTCTGGTTGATTCTGCTTATCCTTATCTCCGCTTAACTCCATTGACAAGTTCGTCATAGTCTCCGCCTAACTGCTTCTTTCCAATATCTCAACAATATCCCGTCATCCGTTGCGGTGCGTTGCAGAGATAGTCGCGCTTTACTCCGAGTCAACTTACTCCATACTAGTTGCTATCTTTACCCCAGGCATGTGGAGTGCTAGACTCCAACTACAACCGGTGCGTGGGCTTAAAGCCCCCGGCCGAGCGCTGTCGAGTTCATTCACGAGGGGACGAATTAGCTCTCGTGGCCCCCGGAATTCGATACGAAGACCAGAGCCCATCAGAAGGGCCAATATACCCTCACAGCAACCGGACCAGCCGAGTTCAGCGGCAAATGATGCCAGTTCCCCAAACCCGAACTATGACCCCGCTCACAACACTCTGCTCTCCCCTGTCCATATACCAGAAGATCCCCGTGGAGTGTTAAAGGAAAACCACCCTGCAATGGGTATATTGGCAAATTCTGGCCTAGTTGTGCAGCGGCAACTGGAGCTCATGAATGTCATGATGTGAGTGTTCCGGCTTACGAAAGACGTCGCAAAACTATCGGCTAACTTGGCGCTTTTCTTTCGCAGTGGGTTTGAGCAAGCCAACAAGTATGTAATTATGGATGCGAATGGGCATCATATCGGGTATATGGCGGAGCAGGAGCGAGGAATGACCAACATGATGGCTCGACAATGGTTCCGAACCCATAGGAGTTTTGTGACGCATGTCTTTGACAGGCATGAGAATGAAGTGTTGCGCGTGAGCTTTGAAATTATCTTTTTCGCTTCTAGTGTTGCGCTGACGCTATCTAGTTTCATCGACCATTCTCGTGGATTAATTCCTGTATCCGGGTGTACGACCCTCTTGATGTTGCTAGAAATGCCTCCTCCTCTTCAACCTCTCTTCAAAATGTTCAGCCGGGCTCGCTTATCCAGGCTACAGGAGATTCTAATGCCCGTGTGTCCTCATTAGAGCTGGATGACATGCGCGTGATCGGAGAGGCCCAACAGCAGTGGGCACCATTACGGCGGAAATATAACCTATTCACCTACCATCACTCCCCGAGCCGCGCGACGGATATGGGCACCGTATCCCGACCGCTTTTGCAGTCCGGTCTTTCCGACGCCCAGCAGATGCAATTAACTCAAACGAAAAATGGCGGTCAAGCTATGGGCGAATTTAATCAATTCGCCTACGTTGATGAGCCTTTCTTGTCGTGGGACTTTTCCCTTCGCTCGGCCAATGATCAACTTATCGGATCCGTCAACCGTAACTTTGCGGGGTTTGCTCGCGAACTCTTTACAGACACTGGTGTCTATGCTCTACGAATGGACTCGGCTGCCTTTAGCCCTGAACAAGTACCTGCGCAAAACAATGCTGTTACCGGCATGACGCTCGACCAGCGTGCAGTCATGTTGGCTACTGCAGTTAGCATCGACTTCGACTATTTCAGTCGTCATAGTGGTACTGGTGGATTTGGTTTCATGCCTATCTGGATCCCCGGCGTTGGCGGAGAGGCTGCGGCTGGTGGAGCTGCAGCCGGCGAAGCTGGGGCTGTGGGTGAAGCGGCTGCAGGCACTCTCGATCGGGCCGGTGCAGCTGGAGGAATAGCCGAAGGTGCTGCTGCAGGTGCTGCCGGGGCTGGAGCGATAGCCGGATATGATGCGATGTCTCGAGGCATGACGGGAGAGCATCAGTCGCAATCGGCTCCACTAGATCAACAAGCGCTCCCAAGAGACCAGCAGTCACCTACCTCCAGTCAAACAGGCCCTTATGGAGATGTTTGGGCCGATGAACCTCAAGATCCTTGGGCCCAGAGTCAAGAGGATCCATGGGCGGCAGACGATACCGACGCAGGAGACGGTGATGATTATGATTGGTTTTAATCCTGTTTTGCAAGGCGTTTACTCTGGAGCGGCGGTTTACAGGTTTATAGGAGTCAGTTGAGAGAAGCGTTGTTTGCGTGGTATAGAGATATACAATTGTATTATAGTTAGGACATGAACATCAATTTTTTTTTTCTTCATCTTGAAGCAGCAATGCCGATCAATACAAGCATAAATGCGGGCCGTACCCTCGGTGATAAGCAACGGCAATAACATGTGCGGCCTGGGGCATCAACCGTCATTTTCCCTTCTGTCCAGTGGCAACTTCTTTTTCCATCAACTTGCGCTGTGGCCGAACCGGAAGGGTTGTTGTCGCTTCATATTGCTAACGCGGTTTATCTGAATAGGAAAGGGGCAAAAAAACTTATAAATTATCTTCAGTCGATCGCCTTCACTTTAAGGACCGCACTTTATAACCCCACTCCATTGTCTCCTCAAAACTACCTCACTACAAACGACAAACAATTCATTGGTCTACGAGCTCGTGTTCTTTTACTTTTCTTTCATATTTACATCCTTGTAACAAGAGTTAGAGAGCAACAATGTCTACTGTCGCGCAAAAACGTCTTTTCCACGAGTACAAGAACCTATCCACCAATCCGCCAGATGGCATCACCGCCGGCCCCATCACTGAAGATGACATGTTCCATTGGGAAGCCCTGATCGAGGGTCCACAAGGCACACCCTTTGAAGGCGGTGTTTTTGCTGCCGAGTTGAAGTTTCCGAAAGATTATCCGTTGAGTCCGCCGACGATGAAGTTTGTGGGTGGAGGGGTTTGGCATCCTAACGGTACTTTCCCATGTCTTTATCTATGATGGCCCTGGGTGGTTAAAAGGAGATTTGGAGCTTAACTAATTAAGTTTTGTCATCGGACAGTATATCCCAATGGAACCGTGTGTATCTCCATTCTTCATCCTCCCGGTGATGATCCGAACCACTATGAGCATGCGTCGGAGCGGTGGTCACCGATTCAGAGCGTTGAGAAGATTCTTATCTCGGTCATGAGTATGCTTGCGGAACCAAATGACGAGAGTCCTGCCAATGTTGAGGCGGCAAAGATGTGGAGAGAACGGAGGAGCGACTATGAGCGCAAGGTTCGCGATGAGGTACGGAAGGGTTTGGGGCTGTAGGAGTGTGCTCCTAATTGCTGACTGAGAATATGATGGAGAGGCATGGTACCTCTTTCATTGCACCGAGCTTAGGCTTTATAGCCATTGCTCGCTGGCGCGTGGCATAGCTTGGTATGGGATGCATGCGTCTGTCTTTGGTTGGTGGTGGGGCCATGGCGTTTATGGTACATTTTTACTGTTTAAGGCGCTTCTACTGGGGCCTTTCTTCGCTCTTTGCTTATCTTTGTGGGTCCTCTTCGGCAGAGCTGATAGAAAGTAAATAGCTTGCCTGAATTATACATATATACGGGTAATATCGTCCTAGTCTTCCGGTAGAGAGAAACCTGCCATCTTCTGATCAATCCATCCTTCTAGTCCTCCGTCCCAATCATAAAGTATCTCGATTTCAGCTTTCAGGTTCAGCATGAGCATTTGCTGCAGCTCTGCACGCCATTCCAGCTCAGGTCCTTCGGCTGCCCAGACAGGGTTGTTCGACAACATGGTCACGATCTTCGTTCTGTCCCTTACTGTCAATCTATTCAAAGCCCTGTCGTCGTTGCTCGGTGCTCCAGATACGACATCTGACGTTCGGAGGCCTAACCACCAGAGGCAAGGAATATTCAACCTTCCATTCTGGTTCGTATGTGCCATTGAGCCGTACTTGTATATTGACATGATAGCCATGCCGTCGGGATCGTTGTCAACTAAACCATAGAAGCGTAGGGCTTTGTCTGATCTACGGCTGTTCTCATATAATTTTCGTATGAAGGCTCTAGTTGAGAGGTCTGGGTAGCCTTTCCCCTAGTCCTTGTTGATTACTCATCCATTAATGCAGGTTAAGGAGGGCTTACAGTGATGAGAATCCCTTTTCCTGCGGCCGCTCTAGTATGATAATTACTTCTTGTGAGTCGGCGGTAGATGGCCTGTGTACTAGATGAGTCTCCGTAATGAGATCGTATGGCAAAGGCTGCACCTCTTTCTCGATGATTAAGACCCAGCTAGCATCTGAGATGTTTAGTTCCCTGTCATCTTGTGAACTTGGCACCAGACAGTCCTATCCGGATTAGTTGGGACCTTTTGACACGGGGAGCGGAGTATCCTTCAGATCTATATACCTTGGCAGGCAATTGAACATCCATTGTCTCCCCAGATTTGGTCAGAAGGCTACAATAGCCTGCCACAAGTCCTTTCGCAGCCGCTTCCTGTTGCATTACCCAAAGGCGTTAAACCAACAGGATCAATTCGATCAAGTACAGGCATCGTAAATGAATATTACATACAACATTCAGTGCGGATCTGTCGACTCCAATGGTGTAGGCCAGGTCATCAACGATTGTGTCAACAATTCTCTGTGTCCCAAAGCAGGCCGGATCGCTGTAATATATGTCTCTGCTTAGGCATCAGAAGTTGCAGAAATCTCGGTGCGGATCGCAGACCTTTTGGAAACTACTACACCTGTGCCAATAGCATCTGCAACGACGGCAAGAACTCGAAAGACAACGGCTATTGTTATAAGGATCAGTATATGGACCCGTGGTAGTGTCAATGAATCGATGTGTATACTAAATTTCCATGCCTCGAAGGTGTTTGCGCCGGGCCAGGAATAGGTGATATATGTGTCTGTTCCGCTGCTTTCAAGGGCTCTACTTGTGGGATTGATGAACAGTGACGCGTTCCTAGAACTTCGTTTGAGTGTTATGGCTGGTCGGCCATCTGGTTTGGATAGTTCGTCAAAGGCAGATGACAGAGTCTCGTTGATGTATCGCTTGACTTGGCGTAGGGGAGTCGACATATAGCTGTCCTGAGTAGTAGGATGATAGAAGACCAATCCCATATACTCTAAATGGTCCTCCATTAGATGCAAGGAATGATGGAATATGTTTTTTTACAGAAGAACTATACCCGTAAGATTATCGATCGCTGCCTCATGGTTCAGGCAACAGATGCTGCCCCTTGATGACTAAGCCGTCAATAGATCGACCAACCCCAGATCTATCATTCGGCGTTTCTTTCCCCATTCTCGTCCACTCCTTGCAATTGCTTGCTAGACGGGACTGATCTCTCGGTTTTTGGTGGCTTCCCTCGGGCGAGCCTATTCAAGCCAAAATACTGCTGGGCACACTCGTAGCCGACATGGCCGATCCTATCGCTCCGTGGAGAACCGCGGCACAGGGTCATTTGACCGCCGATGTTAATGGAGATCCCAAAACAGACTACTCAAGGTGGAGACTGCTAGACGATGATGGTCGTCAGACGTGGCATTACCTCGAATCCGATGAAGAGAATGCAAAATGGCCTCAAACGGTGGCTGACAAATACTTTTTGGGGCTCCCTACGGTATTATTTTCCAACCTTTGTTGTCGTCGCCTCGGGCGGTTTTGAGACTCGTGACACCTGACTTCTCTGCAGGGCCTTCCTAAACTGCCACCTGCGAAGACACCACTACAGTGTGCAGAGAATGGCCTGGAATTCTTCTCTAAATTGCAACTCCCCCCAGGCAATTGGGCCTGTGAGTATGGTGGGCCGATGTTTTTACTGCCAGGACTCCTTATCACCTACTATGTAACCAACACTCCAATTCCTCCGGAGTACGCTACTGAGATCAAGAGGTATCTTTTCGCTCGTCAGCACCCCGAGGATGGGGGCTGGGGTCTCCACATCGAGGCCCATAGCTCCGTGTTTGGTACCTGTATGAATTATGTTGCGCTGCGCTTAATAGGTGTCAGCGAAGACGACCATCGAATGATCAAGGCCCGTGGGCTCCTACATAGATTTGGTGGTGCCATTTATGGACCCCATTGGGCAAAATTTTGGCTTAGTATTCTTGGAGTCATGGATTGGGATTGCGTCAACCCCGTTCCTCCCGAAATCTGGTCCGCACTGCCCCTTTTCTTCCCTTCACCTCCAGTCGATGATTGATTTGGTTCGAATACTGATATTTTACTCTAGGATTCTCCCCGACTGGGTCCCATTTGCCCCATGGCGGTGGTGGATTCATATTCGTCAGGTCTTTTTGCCCATGTCTTACTTGTGGTCTAAGAAATTCACTCATCCACTGGATCCGCTAACCAAGCAGCTTCGGAGCGAGCTGTATACCGAGCCGTATGACTCTATCGACTTCGCAAAGCACCGTAATTCTATTCACAAGGCTGACAATTACTATCCGAAGACGTGGCTATTGAATACGATCAACTCAGTTTTAGTCAATGTCTGGAATCCCTACCTGCGGCTCCCCGCACTCGTGCGCCGTGCTGAAGAATGGACCTGGGAGTTGATCCGCATGGAAGACGAAAATACTGACTACGCAGGCCTTGGTCCTGTGAGCAACCCAATGAACATGGTTGCTTGTTACCTCCACGACGGACCTGATAGTTACTCGGTCCGTCGACATCGAGAGCGTCTGAATGATTATATGTGGGTAAAGAATGAGGGGATGTTGATGAACGGCACCAATGGTGTTCAGGTGTGGGATACATCCTTCATCACGCAGGCCATTGTCGTTGCAGGCTTTGCGGATGATCCTAAATGGCGACCTATGCTCACAAAAGCCCTGGAATTCCTTGATAATCACCAACTGCGGGAGAATGTACCAGATCAGGAGAAGTGCTACCGTCAGCACCGAAAGGGCGCATGGCCCTTCAGCAACAAAACTCAGGGCTATACAGTTAGCGACTGCACAGCCGAGGGCTTACGTTCAAGCATTCAGCTTCAAGAGATGCACAACTATCCTAAACTGATATCCACACAGCGCTTAAAAGATAGTGTTGACTGCTTGCTGCTCATGCAAAATCCTTCTGGCGGTTTTACAGAGTATGAGACCACCCGTGCGTCGCCCAAGGTGGAGTGGTTGAATGCCGCCGAGGTTTTCGGCGGGATTATGATTGGTTACGACTATCCTGAATGCACCACTGCCTCCGTCACTGCGCTGTCTTTGTTCAGCAAGTTCTATCCCGATTACCGATCCGACGAGATCAGGGCGGCGAAAGAAAAAGCTGTCAAATACATCAAACGTGTGCAGAGGTCAGATGGAAGCTGGTATGGATCTTGGGGCATCTGCTTCACCTACGCTGCTATGTTTGCCTTGGAAAGTCTCGCGAGCATCGGAGAGACCTATGAAAACAGCGACTATTCCCGTCGGGGTTGCGAGTTTCTCATTTCTAAGCAGAAGGAAGATGGAGGTTGGGGTGAATCCTACCTCAGCAGCGAGCGACACGTTTACACCCAACATGAGCAATCCCAAGTGTGTCAGACTGCTTGGGCATGCCTTGCCCTGATGGAGGCAGGCTACCCGGACAAGGAGCCTCTTCGCAAGGCCATGAAACTCATGATGTCTCGTCAGCAACCCAATGGGGAGTGGCTGCAGGAAGCAATCGAAGGTGTTTTCAACCAATCATGGTGGGTACTCTCCATGTATATCATAAAACTGTTGACGCTGACAGGAGATTAGTATGATTTCATACCCTAACTATAAGTTCTATTGGCCGATTCGCGCTTTGGGACTCTACAGCAGGAAGTTTGGCAATGAGGAGCTCCTGTAAAGGGGTTGAACCCGCCATATGGGGAGAAACAACGTGGTCAATGTTTGATTACATGTACAAATAGCTCTTAATCTTCGGTTGTAATGAAAGATAATGAACGTTGGACTCATGTGACTACATGTCTTGTATTAAATCTGCTGACATAAGCCTCCCCCGCAGTCTCCAAAAAGTAGAGAGAAAGAAACCGAAAGAAAGATGATGGAAACATCCATTGAACCATCTCTTCAAATCTGACTAGAAATTAATCTTTGTTCTTCTCTGCTATAACTTCTGACCTCCTTTTTCTGCCTCGAGCCCACGCGCCTTAGTGTTAAGCTTACCCTACATACATTAAGCTGCGGAGCTCATAGCTCCCACAAGCTAATATGAATTCCGCAACACAGGGCGACAAGGCCCTCGCGAACTCTGACTTCCCTGGTGCTATCCGTTACTTTACACAGGCACTGGTCGAACTACCCCGCGCACCACCATACTACCTCAAACGATCGACCGCCTACTCTCGAGTCAAACCGGCAGATGGAGGCCCCCATTCCCAAGCAGCGCTGCGAGATGCGGAGATTGCTCTAACCCTTGCACGGGAACGTGGAAAGAGGGAGTTGATCTTAGCTGCTCAGATGAGGCGTGGTGTCGCATTATACCAGCTGGAAAGATATGGTGATGCGGGCTTTGTTTTCGAGATCATCCGGGGGAAGACCGGGGCGGGGAATGCGGACAAATCAGAGAGGATGAAGGATGCTATGGGTATGGCTGGTGGCGCTCAACTCACATCGAAGAATGGGTATGAGCAGGAGCTGCCTATCTGGATACTCAAGGTCAAAGGTAAGCTTAATAAGTTGCCTGGGGGTGATAATAAGGCTGCTGTTACGATTGCGGAATACCCGAGTGGTGTCCAAGTTCCTACCGAGAAGGAGCTTAAGAATCAGTTGGATACTCTCAAATCCGGAAAATTTGGGGATAGAAGCGTCCAGAGTGAGCCTGCCGCGGTCAACGAGACGGTCACAGGAGAAGCTTCGACATCCAAGGCGTCGAATGGCCAAAGTGGTGCTGCTGGAAGCACTCCTCCTGCAGCTCCTTCCACTGTCCCTCCATCTGATAAGGTTCGGCATGAGTGGTATCAATCTAATGAGAGTGTTGTTGTGACTCTCTACGTCAAAGGGGTACTCAAAGATAAAGTGGGCGTGGAACTAAAGGATGAATCGGTAGGGTCATTTACAGACGTTCCTTTCCTTCCACGGATATCAATCAATAATATACTGACCATGCCTACCTACAGGTATCTATCCAATTCCCCCTCCCATCTGGCGCTGAATTTGATTTCACCCTTGATCCTTTGTTCGCGTCCGTCGATCCATCCTCTTCCAAGGTCTCTGTTATGTCTACCAAGATTGAGCTTGTCTTAAAGAAACGTGCTCCTGGCCAGAAATGGAATGCGCTGGAAGCCTCCGTAGTCGACATCAAGATTTCTGGTCGTCAGGCTGTCCCGGACCCAACCCCTGCCGGTAGATCTGCTCCAGCATACCCATCTTCATCCCGCAATGGACCCAAAGATTGGGATAAGTTGGCGTCGTCGCTCACAGCCAAGAAATCCAAGCCCAAAGACAAAGGCAAGGCCAAGGACGGCAAACCAAAGGACCCAAAAGCGGACGATGCTGGAGATGAATCGGACGGCACTGACTCGGTTGACTCCGACTATGGCGGTGGCGACGCCGTCGATGCGTTCTTTAAGAAACTCTACGCCAATGCGGACGAAAATACCCGTCGAGCCATGAATAAAAGTTATCTTGAAAGTCAGGGCACCTCGCTAAGCACCAATTGGTCGGAAGTGAGCAAAGGAAAGGTGGAGCCTCGTCCACCAAGCGACTGATCGTAATACTATTGCATTTGATTCAGAGTTCAGCTGGGTCTCCCCGTATTTCAGGGTCAACCGACGATGAAAGGCACTAACAGCGTTGTAGCCATTGTCGCTTCTATCGTTCTCCTTCTTCTTCTCCTTTTTTTTTTTTTTTTTCTTTTGTCTTTTTTGGTTGGATCAGCGTTTAATTTCTTGTATGAGAATATGCCGCAGAGATGACCCCGGATACGTAACGATCTGGTTGGATATTCTCTTTCATTCTATGTTTTGAGGAGGTAAAGTATCTGTATACACGAAGTTAAAAAGAAAACCCCAAACGCCGCCCGCAACGAGAGAAACCATAGCCCGATGCGCAAGACTAAGAAAGGAGAGTAGTTGCCTTTTTTTACCCTGACCCCTGTCCGTAACGCCACCCTTGATTTTCAGCCGAAGGCAGATTAGGACATACAAAAGCAAGGATGAGAGAAGAAGAAAAGAAGACCCGATGTATAACGGGTACTTGTGGGAGTGAACGATATCATCCCCTCAAAGTTTCCTCGCTAGTTCCTTCGGTCTCGCCGTACCCATTATCTTGATACAAGAAGAATTGCACAAATATGACCATATCAAGGAACAGTGTTCCTAAGCTCCCGATTAACCAAGATAAGTTCACAAGTATGTACCGACCATACAAGGCAGCAGCTTCGCCAGGTCGACATTGGCTAACCCTTCCTTGGGGGTACACCCCCTTGCAAACTGGGGAGTAGGCGAGTATAGAAAGGACGTAGGTTAAGTTGCCAATACAAGCGAAGAGGAAGAATAGCAAGGATACACCATCCGTGGACTTCCGTCGGTAGTTGAGTAATATCTGGGGCAGACGAGATCCGAGGTACAGGGCTGCACATAGGTAGCCGAATACTTGACCCAGGGTATCGAAGGAGAGAGACCCGCTGTCATCCTGCTTGTCTTCGGCTTTTGATGATCCAGGGCTGACGTACCAGCCGAGTACACCGGCCGCGCAGACTAAGACGACGGCGGAAAGGTTGAATAGGGCGTTTTGGAGGGCGGAGAGTCTGCGCACAGGACGTGTCTCCTTCGCTGAAGGTTCAACAAAAGGTGTCACGGGAGAGAGGTGTGTTCCATCCACGTTGGGGTGGAGAATATCCCTGAAGGAGGTTGCTGAGTGTCTCCTGTGGTTTTGATGGTATGGGAAGGACTGTTGGCCGGATGGCCCTGGCGTTGGGTATCCATTTCCCGTGTGCTCTTGAGAATGTGCCTGATAGGAGTGACCATTCGCCTTTGCGGATAGTAGAGCTGTTCGCTCTGATACCTTTCCAGGAAATGAAGGCTGGTCTTCGGCATCTGATTCCTGGGCGCGCGAGCTCGGTGGTGACGGTTCATCTCTCAGGGTGAATCCTCGATAGTAGAAGCACTGACCTAACAAGACGATATCGGCGAGTGTGTAGTACACAGCCAAAATAATCATCGTCGGCAGGACGCCCTGCAAGACAGCCCCGAGAATATTGAATACATCGCCCGCTAACCAGACAACGAGAAAAAGAAGTGAGAGGCCATCTGCTGAGCCACGACGGAAATTCTCTATGATTTGGGGAGAAAAGACAACAACCCAACATGCAATGGATATGGATCTAATCAACATTAGTTAGTCATCCTTTTTCACCTTCTGACCCAGACACATACCCACAAATACCGCTGAGAGCTTCTAAATCTATATTACCAACTGGAGGGTGAAACATGCCTAACACAAGTAGAGTGACGAATTGGGTGGTCCACCCAGTCCGATCCTAGGCTACTAATAGCAAAGAAAGAAAAATCTCAAAATTTATCATGGATTCAACAATCCTGTGAGGGTAGAAAAGAGGACTTGAGAACGATGACGCTCGAAGACTCTGTTCAGCGATCACGTGGTTATAAATCCGGGGTAGACTAGACTGCACAGACCACTTTTATAATGGAGGCAATTGGAACTCCTTTCATGAGCGAACCCCTATTGATAGAGCATTCTATATGATACTATAGCCGTTGAGATGTAGCTCAGCAAGCATAAAGGCACACATACATAAGAAACATTACCTTCCGCATCATGCCATGAAGAGAAACCCTATCAGGTGATGCAATAAACAGTTAGGGTATGGATTGGATGAGTCAGCTACTATCAATGACGGCATTTGCGATCAGTGGCCAACCCAGGAATCAAAGAGAACTTAGTTGCCCCAATGGTACCCCATGGAATTACAATCATTCGAGCAGTTAACGGCAGTTCCTCTTAAACATACGTACTTCCTTTTCTTACATCAGCTTCTGCCAATTATGCGGCTTCAATGACGACCCCGTCGATCAGAATCCCCTTCACCGGCCCGCTGCCTCCACCAGTAATTGTGCCGCCATCAGCCCGCAATGTTTCAGGAGCTATTGATGCTCTGTTATCGTTTTTGACTGCCCCTCCGTCACCCTACCTTCGCGGAGTTGACGTCGGAAGGTATTCTCAGACTGTTCTCTTGACTGGTGCGGGAATCTCGGTGGCGTCTGGCTTGTCCGATTATCGAGGAGAAAATGGCACATACGTCACAAACAAAACATATCGACCAATTTATTTCCATGAATTTCTGAAACGACATGAGTTCCGCAAGAGGTACTGGGCTAGGAGCTTTGTCGGCTGGCCAGGCCTGGTGAAAGCAAAACCCAACTCAACGCATTGGGCTATTAGGGACCTCGGCGCAAAGGGATATCTCAGCTCCGTAGTGACACAGAATGTCGACTCTTTCCATCCAATAGCTCATTCGAAACTATCAACCATCGAACTTCATGGCTACCTAAGGTCGGTCGTCTGTATCAGCTGTCAAAATCAATTTCCCCGAGACGAATTCCAGAAGTCGCTCGAAAAGCTTAATCCGGCCTGGGCAGAGTTTTTGGCCAAGATGGTCGACACCGGGGCTCTCAACACAGATAATCCTGAGGAACAGCGACAGAAAGGCCTAAAGCTTAATCCAGATGGAGATGTGGATTTAGCCGAGGCTCCTTACTCTACTTTCCGGTACCCATCTTGTCCTACATGTCTAGAGAAACCTCCTCGCCTCCAAGATGGCACGCCGGCTAGGGTAGAGGTCGAAAGCGATGGTGCATGGCTACCATCTTCGACTGCTGGCGTTCTCAAGCCCGCGGTCATTATGTTCGGAGAAAACATTCAACCAGCTGTGAAAACGGCTGCAGAGGAGGCAATTGATGACGCTGGAAGGCTTCTCATTCTTGGGAGCAGTCTTGCCACTTTTTCAGCATGGAGGTTAGTCGAACGAGCTCATAAAAGGGGTATGCCTATAGGCATAATCAATATCGGAGGGGTCCGAAACGAGTCGGTACTCTTTGGGAAGATGGAGCCGGACGCCCCTCATATTCGTTGCAGTCTCAACTCCGATCTTATTTTGCCCCCTGTTGCCGCACAGCTTCCCTCTCTTGCCCCTGCGTGAATAGGCGCTGTCCGAATGTATTAGGGAATTTGCCCCCGTGGTGATAGAGTTGTATAGAACAAATAGAGTTGTGGAATAATATTTCTTTTTTTTTCTTTTTTCTTGGCTGAACATCCCAGTCATCGCTATTATTTGTCGCGTGTAAACGTATGACTTTCCAATGATGATGTAGAAGATAAGAGGATTCGTAGCCAGACTAGGGGTCTAGGGCTAGCTACTACAGTACTAATAGTAGTTCATAGGGGGACATACATAGTACAAATATACAGTACCTGACTTCGTCGTCGGGTTACCGCATAACAGGTAATGTGATTTCATACGGTACCGTAACCATCTCTGCACCCTTTGGCCCTGTGGTTATCCGCCGCGGGGCTCAAAAACAAGGCTCCAATTAAATGGAACAAGGGAATCACGGACATGGACAATCACAGCAGCTTAAGAATCCAGAGGAATCCTCACCCACAACAACAACAACACCACCACCCTACATCTACTTATCTGGACATTGTATCGACGCTTGTGTCTCCGCAATCTTTTCTTTTCAACCAACAACGCTCGAGACCCCCGCCGCCGAAATCCCCAACTTCGCACCCTGCCGCGTCGCCGACGATGGACAAAGCGCAGCAGCCTAGCTCTTTTCAACAGCTGGAAAAGGTGTGCGCTTCTTTCATTCTTCATATATACAATACGCCGTGGAAGGAACTGTGTGACTAATCTGCCTCTAGCTAGGAGAAGGAACGTATGCCACTGTACGTTGACCCCGGCGTTACACCACTCTGATCTTTTCTCCGCAACCGTATCGCCCGGTATCAAGTTTCGTGCTTTTGCTCATACAGACGGTCGCAGGTATTCAAGGGCCGGAATCGCCAGACTGGCGAGCTAGTAGCTTTGAAGGAGATTCATCTTGATTCCGAGGAGGGGACACCATCGACGGCCATTCGAGAGATCTCATTGATGAAGGAGCTTAAGCATGAGAGTATTGTTTCGCTTTACGACGTCATCCATACCGAAAACAAGCTGATGCTCGTTTTTGAGTATATGGACAAGGATCTGAAGAAGTACATGGACACTCGAGGCGAACGGGGACAATTAGACCAGGCGACGATCAAGTCATTCATGCACCAGCTCCTCAAGGGCATCGCGTTTTGTCACGAGAACCGAGTCCTCCACCGTGACTTGAAGCCCCAGAATCTCTTGATTAACAAAAAGGGGCAACTCAAACTAGGAGACTTCGGTCTTGCCCGGGCTTTTGGCATACCCGTCAATACATTTTCGAACGAGGTAGTGACGCTATGGTACCGCGCCCCCGATGTCCTCCTCGGCAGCAGGACGTATAACACAAGTATTGATATTTGGTCTGCTGGATGTATCATGGCGGAATTGTACACTGGCCGTCCACTGTTCCCAGGCACCACCAATGAGGACCAGTTGCAGAAGATCTTCCGTCTCATGGGAACGCCGTCGGAGCGCTCGTGGCCCGGTATCTCTCAATTGCCAGAATACAAGCCCAATTTCCATGTCTATGCGACACAAGATCTAGGCCTTATCTTGCCCCAAATCGATCCTCTTGGGCTCGATTTGCTAAACAGGATGCTTCAACTTCGACCAGAGATGCGAGTTAGCGCTCACGATGCACTGCAGCACCCGTGGTTCCACGATCTGCCTCAAATGCAGGCACAGCTGCAGCAGCAGCAGCAGCAGCAGCAGCAGCAACAACAACAAATGTCCGGGTACGGAGGGATGGTTACTTCCCAGCAGGCGTATCAATGAATCAGGGACTTTTCGTTTCGTTACTGCGCCTTTCTTTTCTTTTCCCTTTTTTATTTTCCCTTACCATTTGCTGACCGAAATGATGAGACGACGGATCTGTCTTAGATTGGGAGGGAGCATGGCGTTATAGCTGAGAACAAAATTCGCACTAAATACTTATACTAGTTTGTTTATCCGGGCTGTACAGTTCGTTGCATGGCCACGCACAGCGATCTACACCACCATATTCCGAATAGAATGCCATGTTCGTATTTTCCATTATTAGGATGCCTATGCGACATGGCATATGAATCGCGGTAGTTTTGAGCCGAAACCCTACTAGCCTTCATATTGAAATGAAAGACTGGGTCGATTAATCAGGGCTCAGCTACCGCTAACCATGGCTTTTTCTCTTTTTCTTTCTCTATCTCTTTCTTTTGCCCCCCTTTGTTATCTCGCGGTTCACCGGGATCATAATCGATTACCCTACTTCTCTCAAGGACGGTTGTCTATTGGGCCAAGGCTGGAGTCGGGGAGGATATATTTTCGAGCCATACATGATACACACGTCCCTTTGTTCTTGCAACAACCGTGGGTCATACGCCCACCACTGGCTGTGCAAAACGCAAGCTAAGGAACGATTGCTCTTTGTTTCGTGTTGACCACAGGGCTTTCGTGGCGTTTATTTGCCGGTACCTTTCTTTTCTCTTCCAGTCGGACTTGGCCTGGTAGGGCATACATTCATTCATTCACACGGGATTACCATTTCTCTGTAAATACTATTTGCTACACTAAGGCAGACATAACTCATTACAGAATAGTTAGAGCCATGGTCACTTTTTGCCACCCGCATGGAGATCTAAGAGGCTGCTTATTGAGGGTGGGAATGAATGGGGATTCCCCTTTCGGGAATTAAAGGTCGGACCAGCCTTAAGGGATGTCACGCAAGGGACTCTCCAAAGAGGAGTACATATAAAAGATATATAAGTAGATATGTTCAATGTACCTCTATATACACTTATGCTTCTGCAGGACGGGACCAGTAAAGATTGTCAAAGCACCGATAGGTCATGAGCCGGGGCAGCAATTAATTGTCTTTTTTTTTTTTTTTTTTTTTTTACAAAAAACCGTTGACTGTAAAAAAAAAAAGTTATCTACTTCCACCAACGAGGGTAGGAGTAATAATGCCCTACAAAGCGTGTGACCAGTCCTCACCAGAATTCCCGAATCAATAATACTATCGAGCAATTTTGATTGGAGTTTCTTTCTTTTTCTCTTTTCGTTATTTCTTGATTGATACATATATATATTGTTATGTACGCCATGCTCCGTACCCATCGTTCAAGAACCGAGGTGCGTGATAGGGCGAAAAGTAAGAAATGGAAGGGTTTTCTTTTTTCATCATACATAAACTAATCGTAGCCTTTTTCGGAACAAACTTTACCAGTGTCCAAGACCCAAAGGATCCTTTCACTCCCACCCCACAAATGAGCGTTCGTATAGTATATACTCATGTGGAGGCGAGAGAACAATTGCGGTTCCATCTACCCCAACTTATGAAAGGTTGACCCTCGCTGGGACCCTCTGATCCCTTTGTCTGGCCATGGGTGATTTCTCCATATACTTTCATTTCGTCATGTTTTAAAGAGGACTGTGTGTCCATAAATGATACTCTTGTGCGATGTACCTCCCGATACACGTCAAATCTTTTACTCCCTCCTTGGGCGTCCTCGCCCGCTAGAGCTGGTCTTGTTCTTCCTGATTGATTTGCTTGCTATATTGCCCCTCGGGTGATAGATGACAAGGGGCTTGGTTCGTCCCTACGTATATGATACCGGATTTTGCTTCTGTATAGCTATTTGGATTGTGGCTTTCTGCGCGTGATACCCAGATACCAATTTTGTTTTTTTTTTTCTCCTTTCTTTTTGCTTCTGGGTTCAGCATGGTCTTTTCGCAATGTCTCTGTCGGAACAACAACTATACGCCATCTCAGCAACCGAACGGGTTTGCTCGGCCATCTCTTTGACCGGCACCGCCATTATCGTCATCTCGTTCCTCGGTTCAAGTGCCTTTCGCAAGCCCATCAACCGTCTGGTGTTTTACGCCTCCTGGGGCAACTTAATGACCAACATCGCAACCGTCATCTCTCAGTCAGGCATTCACATGGGGCTCAACAGTCCCCTGTGTCAGTTCCAGGCCTTCCTGATCCAATGGTTAGCTCCAAGAAGCCGAGAGACAAAATGGTAGTTCACTTGGCAAACTGCTGATCCATGACAGGTTCATGCCCGCCGATGCCCTATGGACTTTTGCCATGGCCTGTAATGTCTACTTAACATTCTTTTACAAATACAACTCCGAACAATTACGACGGCTAGAGTGGAAGTATGTCCTCTTCTGCTACGGATTACCTTTCATCCCCTCCCTCGCGTACTTTTTCATTAAGACCAAGGCCCGGGGCAAGGTCTACGGTTATGCGGTGGTAAGTGACCGAACCTAGTGAGATAGACTAGTCCTCACACATAGCTGTAGCTCTGGTGTTGGGTTTCGCAGACCTGGGACTGGCTACGGATCGCGGTCTTCTACGGTCCAGTTTGGTTCTTTATTGCTTTGACGTTGGCCATCTATATCCGCACGGGTAGTGTCATTTGGGAAAGGCGACGCCAATTGCGGCAGCTTGGCAACCTCGACTCGGCGGATTCCTATCCCAGGTATGAAGGCGAGCCGACCTCCGAACACTACGAGGGGTTCGAGATGCGCGATACCCAACGCCCCCTCGAGCCTACCCATACTAGGCCAACAACGGAAATCCGCGTCACCAGTGAAATTACACGCTCTCAACAAGGGAGTTGCCCCACTGCCGAAGAACTGTGTAACCCCGTCTCCCCATTCTACAACCCGTACTCTGTCACCATCGAGGGCGGCTTCATGAGCAGACAGTCTAGCGGCCTCCCGTTAAAAGCAATAAAACATTCCCATTCAGAGTCGTGGTCCCGCCGCCGCGCAATGTCCGATACAAGTACGGCGGCTTGGGCTTATACCAAGTATGCGATGCTCTTCTTCGTTGCCTTGATTGTCACCTGGGTTCGTAACTACTATGCTCAACTCTAGGTGAAAATATGGCTAATGGTTCGCAGGTTCCTTCGACGGTCAACCGGGCATATTCACTTGCCTATCCTAATTCCCACAACTTTGCTCTGAACTATGTATCGAGCTTTGTTCTTCCGCTCCAGGGATTCTGGAACAGTATTATCTATATGTCCATCTCATGGCCGGCATTCAAGACGGTTTATCGGGATTTCAGGAGAGGCAGTCTAGTGAGAGACCCTGGATACAGAAATCGAGAAGAATACGAAGGACATGTAGAACAGACTTGCAGTTCGAACGACAGTGTTCGTCGTTTGACTCGCTAGTTCCAATACTATTTGGATCCGCGGTATATAAGTATTCAAAGTTCATGGAGTAAATAGGGCATATGGAACCCATGGATATCAGGTAGATGAAGTGATTGTAAAGTAATATGTTGTTGGAAATAAATTATCCCATTCAACTACCTAAAAATGTCCGGACACTAAGAGGTGTCTCTATAGAGTAATCTATAGGTGAAATTCTGGTTGACATATATGCATATACATAGGCAATGCAAATCCCACCATCGACACCAGCGTCATGACGATAGAGATGATGATGAAATAACGTAAAGTCGGTTAACCCCTTCCAACGAGAGACTGGCACCCACGCATGCTGTACATCTTGCCGAACGAAGAGAAAGCGAAGGCCTGGAGTAGGTACTGTGTATTTGATCATGTAGGGTCGATAATCTCTCGGACCCACTGCAGATCTAAGCCGATCATGTGACTGACGCGTTCCCTTGTAGGACATTGGCCTATACCTTTCAAACCATACTTATCCACACAACACGATCACATACGCCAGCCAAAAGACATAACAGAAAAGGAGGATAGATTGGAGTAAACTGGACCGAGGAATAAAACAAAGACAATGGCCGAAGATAACAGCAACAATCTCAATCCCTCCAGACAAGACGCTTCGCCCTCTCCGCCCCCACCAGCGCCAGTCCCTCTAACACCCGGCCCGCGCGCTACCGTGCTACAGAAGACATTCAACCAGGCATTGTTGCGTACACTGCGAGCAAATTCCTATGCCAACTTCTCCGGGTGCTTTCCCACCCCTGCGAAACATGTTCCGGCGAGTCTAGAGTCGGTTTGGAGACAGCTGAATGCGAAGTTGGAGGAAAGTGCAAGGGCTGAGTTCGAAGATATCATACACGAAAGAGATGCGATAAGGCAGTTGAATGAGTTGGATAGGTTGATGGGGGAGGCAAGACATAGGAGAGATCGTGGACAGGGACAGGGGGATGTTGCGTATGGCTTTCTTTTTTCCTTTGTCTTCGTTTTCTTTTCTTTCTTTCTTTTTGGAGGCCTTTTCCCATCAATCTTAAGAATTTATCATGGAGCCAACTTTGCGCTAATTTTCCTTTTAGGCCCCATACGCTGACTCCAGAGGAACTATATCGCGCACGTCTTGCTCCGCATTTGCAGGAAGCTCAAACGGCTTTGAATGAGAACATAGAGTCTACCCAGAACCAAAACGTGGCGTTGTCTCAGCGGGTCCAGTCTCAGAGATCAGAGATTGAGGATCTGCTGTCAAGCCTTGAGTCTGTGGTTGCAGACTTGGAGGGTGCTGCGACAGCTGCTACGCAGTTTAGTGCGGAGAACAATCTTCGCAAGGAGGCTTTACAGATGGAAGAAGAAGTCAAAGCTAGATCGGACATATGATTGGTGACTACATGCTTGTTGTCTATGGCGTGCAGAACGTGACCATGCGCGAAAGAGCTGCATTACTGACCTGATAAATGGGACAGATTTACGACAGTAGTGCTTCCATATCCCGGGGGCTTACCCACCCGTCATCCACCACATCTTTTGCAACGATCATAAGCTCCTTAAATGCGGTGGCTTTGAGCTGTTGCAATTTGTCTTTCTGGCCTTCTAAAGCGGCTGCCAGGGCTTCCTTGCATGTTCCATCACGTTCTTCGTCTGCATTCCCATCTCTGCGTGCGAGAGCTGCGGCGCCTCGATAATATGTTTGAGCGTTCCGGAGGAGAACAGTGGCATTTTGTTGAGCCATGGTGTATTCCCACGGAGACATGCCGAGTCTCCACCTGTTCATCTCTACGTCTCCTCGTGCAACATGAATTCTGGGCAGGTTATCTGCATCAGGAAGTTTGGAAGCCTTCGTCAAGGCATCCAAAGCAGCTGATAGCGATTGCCACCGCAAAATTAGTGAATTTTTAAACACCTCATGGTCGTGCGAGGGAGGCAAATCCGTAACGGCCGTGTTGAACGACGTGAGCGCATCTGCTTTGCTGCAGAGGCCTTCGGGGTCCGCAGAGAGGTCTAGATCAGGACCAAAGACATGTGCGATTTCTGTTTGATAAGTTTCAACATCGATTCGCCCGCTTCGGTACAACACCTCGTTCAGAGCGCAGGTAAATTTGGCACGGGCCAAAGATGCTTCGTAGTGTCTGCTAGAACCCTCAACGTATGCAGAGATCTTCTCTTGGAGCAAGTCTGCAGAGGATTCTTCAACCCAACCAAGTCCGACTCCGGGATTAAAGGTAAGCAAGTTGCAGAGAGTTGTGAGCGTCTCCAACTGTGCCACCGCTGTGTCGACGAGGGTATCCTTGGTCACTGGCTCAATCACAGCAGCCCATTGCTCTTGTTGATCAGAAGGCCTCGATTCACCTGCATTCTCTGTGCTTTCCTGCATGGTTTGCTCTTGCATTTCTTCCTCGCGTGGACCCACATTTCCAGACTCCATCAATTTGATCTGTTCCTGCATTTCAGTATAACGCATCTCTTGAATGATGAGACAACGTTGGAAGAGCTCTATTGCCTCCTGCAGGTATTTGACTGCCCGGCAAAGCTGTGTGTCAGACGGATGTTTGGTATCCGTGACTACCTCAGCAAGGCTTGTGAGCACTTGAGCGGTGTTGAATAGAGCATCCGCATTGTCTTGATCTAGATTGAGGGCCTCCCTATGAGACTGTAGTGTTATGTTCAAAATATCTGCTAGTGGAGCAGGCAGCTGTGCAGCCAACTTGGGGTGCTGGGTGATTTCATATTGAACTCTTGCTCTATTTGATGGTAAGCTTATGTCGCTGATTGCAATGGCGTGCCCACTTATGCATCTAACTGTGAGGATAGAGCTGGCTGCTTACATACTTGTTGTATGCCAAGTCAAATGCATGAGGGTACTTTTTAAGGCCGTTATCATAAGTTGCAATGGCGCGCATAAAAAAGCGCATAGATTTTGCTGCGTCACCAGCTCGCCATTTTTCGCCAGCCTCTTCCTGTTCGACGCCAACTGCACTAGTTTAGCAATGGCTGCAACGATGGTGGATTCTACAGTCTCTATCCATCTAGGACATAGTAGGACAGTGATGCAAGTCTGGGTTCCAGAAAGACTCACCAGCTAAGAACTCATCTGCAGTCTCAGGAGCCTGTCAAGAATGAGCAAGCGCATGGGTAAAGGGAAATGTCTGAATGTCGTGAATACGGTACCTGTTGAGTGGTTTTCCTTTTGTTCTTAGCTTTGGAGTCTTTCAGAAGAGACTTTGGCTTCGGCATTTTACACCAGACAACTTTTTTTTATAGGTTTGAAATAAGTATCGATTTTGAAAGGGGTTTAATGAATTTAAAAATCGGAAAGTCCTGTAAATACTTGTAGTTCCTGTGTGTTTTTTTAATCGTGAACAAGGGTTCGTGGGAAAGAATCGGTGATCCAAGACCGCTTTCTACACCGCTTATCCTATCACTTGCTGGAGGTAATCTACGAGTGGTGTATGTAATCAGTATACTACATAGTACGTATAGCTAGGTAAAGTAGTGCTAGAAATCCATGAAGTCATGGCGGGGGCGAATTCCACGCTGTTGGTTCTTAACGCTTGACCTTAATATATATATATACTGTACTAGACATATTCAGGCTACTACTGATAGAAAGGAAAAATGGAAGAAGAAGATTATTTCTATGATACCTATCCGGTCCCACCCTTCCCCAAAGACATGAAGACCAAGATGCTCAGCTTCTAGTTTCCACTATAGTCGCGGGTGTAACAGAGGATCAACCTGAATGGCTGCCAAGGGCCTCTGCACTGGCAGTCTAATAAAATATATCTATGTAGCTGTACGTACCTAGCTGCTGAAAGAACGTGGAACCTTTGCTTCAGATGCTACTTAAACCAAAGAAGGGGGGGGCGGCAAAGAAAAACATTTCAACTCAACATCCTCACTTAGTCAGCAAATTGACTGTGGTAGTTACGTATCTCCGTTTTGTCTTCTTTACTGTTAACACACGTTAACACACTGACAGACAGGGAAAAAAAAGCACCCTCTGACTTAGCTGAAGAACCCTTTTTTTATATTCTTTTATTATTTTCCAAGACAGGAATGGATGATCAGCATTTTCAGGATTACCATAGGGTCAGTTTGACGGAGTATTTAATCGTGTATTTAACCGTCATCCTTACACATCATGACTACGCCAATAGATCGTTGGTTCTGGATTAAGATTGAACTATATATCTTTCTTTGTTGTAAAATCCTCTTGAAGAAGAAAGAAAGGGTATATAAAAAAAAAAAAAGGGAAAAAAAAGGAACTGGTCAACGGCCAACGATTCCCGCGTGGCCGAGTTTAATCCTCTTGAGTGCACACAGTAGCAGAGAGAGACCCACATTGTCATCCGTTGCCTTCGGCTCTCCTGAATCCTCTCCTGCATGTCACTTGGTCTACGTACGGGTCTCCTTGGCCTCAGCGACAAGCCCTCTCTCCTCTATCTGCTCAATTTCTCACTTTAATCCTTTCCCAGACCTTTGATTTAGTTCTAGGTCGCCCCGCGATACATTGTACTAGGGGTCAGAGTCTCACTCTGTATTTTAAGGTATGTTTTAATTGACTGCCAGTTTTGCCGCTTGCCCCATATGATCTGTACAGTCTAATTTATTTCCGCTTACTATCATTTACCCCTTATCCATTCTAGTAATATCTTCTTTTATTTATCGTGTTCGCGAAATTCGAAATAAAATTTTTTCTGCAATGTACTAACCTCGGCAGACTGCTACCTGGGTAGTTTAGCACTCGTTTGCCTACTCTTGATTCTCAACCACAGCCACTCATTGTTTTCGGTGGTCGGCCTACAAGGACCCTTGTCACAGTACCAATATTATCATGGCTAGACATCACTCGCTTGATTCTGAGAGACCGATCATGGCCCCTTCCGTAGGTTCACCGGTTAAGATTCATCTGTGTTGGACCGGATTCTCTGACCATGGGTCTAGACTCGAGCGTCGAAAAGATTTTCGACCGTAAGCGGGAACCCTTCGATTGCTTCGTCAGGCACCATTGGAAGCCTACCAAGCGGCGATCCTCGTTTGGCTGAATTCCATCACTTGCGTGACGGACTGGAGCGCCTGGAGAATAAACCTCTTCAGAAGCAACGCTTCGTCCCTACTCCCGAAAAGAGCGATAACTTGAGCAAGCTGGCGCTGAGTGCGAAGGTGGAACGAGCACTTGACCGGAGAATGACTGGCCAGGATGCTATCATGCGCAAGCCAGTTTTGAACGAGAAGGCCGCTGCTGAATCTACAAGCTCGTAGACGATCTGTGGTCTACCCGATAAGTTTCGTATAAACGCCTTGAGTTGATATCTATGTTTGGTCCTTAAATCTTTTCATTTTCATTTTTTCTTTTCTGAGCACCTGTTTCCCTGAATAATTCCCTCTGCTTGCTCATATTGCGTGATTCGCGGCTTTCTTTGGTGAACCTTGTGAATGAGTCTCTGTACCTGCTATACGTCATCGTTGATGAGAAGCTTGCCCTCTCATGTCCATCATACCCCTCTTCCAAGCCAGCTATTTATTTCCGATGTTATGGTCTTTTTTCTTCTCCTTTCTTTCTTTCTTTCTTTTCTTTTCCTCATCCATTGCGACCTTCTGATTGAGTTATCGTCGTCGATGAGTGTAACTACTTACTCAGAAGTGTCAATAGACCTTAATGTGACTGGTGTACGACTATAGTTCTTCGTTGATGATAGTCATCTTTTCGATAGAAGCAGTTTCAGCATGCCTCAGTGGATGGTTGCAAGTTCTGATTTGGTCCCTTAGATTCCCCTACAGTTGAATGTAGGAGCTGGAATTCTATTCGCATTGGCTGCTATACTGACGGGTGATTCACCCAGGTTTCGGTGATGTAAACGGAATGCCCGATGGAGATCTACCCGCAAGTTAGGCAGGCGGTAAGGTAAGGAAATGGGGCGCTAAGAGGCGCCGCACTGCAACCGACCTTTCAAGTCCATGGTCAACTCATTTTGCAAACTGCTAAGCATCCCGTCGACTTTCCCTCTCTTTTCCTCTTTCCTACTCCAGCTGTTAGCTACCTACCTACCACCTTCTTATCCCATTCTCTTTTCGACGACTCGCCATTCATCAGATTTTCCCTGTTGATTACCTTCTCCCCATCGATCTTCGACGTGTTCGGTTCCTTTCGATTATCTTCCCTCTTTCCCGCCTTCTTCGCAAAATTGACTTGATTGGAAATCGCACAAGAATCTTCCTCTATCTCTCTTTTGCACCACTACGACGCAAACGCTTTAACGCAGACTTTCTCCTTTACCCTCATCTGTTGCATCTATAAGGGTCTATTGATTATTTTTCTAGCATTGTGAGAATTGATCTTCCCCACTTTTTCTCCTGCGATACACTTGGCCTTCAAATTACTGACAGACATGATGGTTTAGTCAAAGCGAACGACGAAAAGTCACTGGATTTTTTAGCCTCTACTCTTCATCATATAGAGGCTCATTGGTCATATACCTCTACTTTCTACCTCTTACGACACCCTAGACAATCTCTGCTTCTATCCCCATCCCGACCTTCAACAGCTTCTTCGATAACACAATGGCCGATACTCAAGCCCCCGTTAATGGCAATTACCCTGTGCCCCACGCCTATCATGAATCTTACAATCATGCCCATGCTGTTGCGAACAATGCCTCGAATTTCCAGCCAGCGCAATCTACCACTCCCACCAATGTCCCTTCTAGTGAGCAAAAGAATGCGATCTCTAAGGATGAAGTTGGTTGGTATTTTGTTGAGCAATACTATACCAATATGAGCCGTAGTCCGGACAAGTTGCATCTTTTCTACTCTCGGCGCTCGCAGTTGGTCTTTGGAACTGAAGCAGAGTCGGTTCCTGTTGCTGTGGGTCAGAAGGTGAGTTGACTCTCTTCACTCCTATGGGTTTTCTCCCATTGAACTCCATCATTAATTTTTCACTCCCCCTAGGCTATCAACGAGAAAATAAAACAGCTTGACTTCCAAGACTGCAAGGTCCGGGTTTTGAACGTGGATTCTCAGGCGTCATTTGACAACATCTTGATCTCAGTCATCGGTGAGATCTCCAATAAATCCGAGCCATCTCGCAAGTTCATCCAGACCTTCGTTCTTGCTGAGCAACCCAATGGATACTATGTTCTCAATGATATCTTCAGATACTTGGTTGATGAGGAGGATATCGTAAATGAGGAGCCCACTCCCGCTGCGACTGCTGCATCTGCTGCGCCTGCCGAGCCTGCCGAGCCTGCCGCAGAGCCGGCTGCCGATGAACCCACACAGCCGGAGACTGAGAGTGCTCCGACTGTGGAGTCCCAGGTGGCCGACGAAGTCACAGTCGCCAAGGTGGACGAGAAGCTTGACCAGGCGGAAGAAAAGGCCGAGGAAGAACAGCCAGAGGAACCTGCACCTCAGGCCAATGGAACCGAGGCCCAGACCAGCGAGGATGTTCAAGAACCTGTCGCCTTAGCTGAATCTGAAGCCTCCAAGACGGAAAAGCCCGCCGCCCCGGAGCCTACGCCTGCCCCAACAACACAGAAGGAAAATGTCGCTCCGGCCAAAGAGCCTGCTGTACCCGCCAGAGCCGTACCAAAGACCTGGGCCAACATTGCCTCCAAGTCGGGCGCTACTGCTCCTGTTGTGCCTGCCATTCCCGTTGCTCCGGCTAAGCCCGCACCTGCTACCAGCTCCGCCCAGTCGGTCCCTGCTCCTGCTGCTGCGGCTGCCACACCTACTCCTGCTACTGATAGCACTCCTAGCCAGCCTCCATCCAATGATGGGTCTGGCTGGCAAACTGCCGGTCACGACCATAAGAAGACCCAGCCTCGTGCGAGTGATGACCAGAACGTTATGGCTTATATCAAAAACGTTACTGATAAGGTCGATGCAACATTGCTCAAGCAGACTTTGTCCCGCTTTGGAAAGCTCAAGCACTTCGATGTGAGCCGTCAGAAGGTAGGTTCTGTCATGAAAACTCAATCGCTCGGAAAGTAAACTAATTTTCACCAGAACTGTGCTTTTGTTGAGTTCGCTGACCCTGCCGGCTACGCCGCTGCTGTTGCTGCCAACCCGCACCAGATCGGAACTGAGCAGATCTCCGTAGAGGAACGCCGTTCTCGTACTAGCGCCTACGGGGGAAATACTAACTACGGCGCTGGTCGGGGTGGCTCTGGCCGTGGTCGCGGCGACCGTGCCGGTAGCCAGGGCCGTGGTGGCTTCCAGCGTGATGGTCGTGGTGGCTTCGCTCCCCGTGGCCGTGGCGGCAGTGGCAACGTCAACGCTAAAGCCCGCAACCAGGCTCAGGCTGCTTAGAGCAGATCACTTCTTCTCCTTTCTCTGATAAACCCGAGAGGCAAAACAAAAAGAAAAGAAAAGAAACGAAGACTACAGGAACTAGGGTGAAGATTATTTACTGCATGCGGTTTTTTCTTCTTCGCCCCTCGCTTCTCTTCTTTCTCCTTTTCTCCCTCTCCTGTTGGTCATTCAACTCTTAGTCCTTCATCCTGGCCCGCAACAGCATACAGGTTCAGATGCTTATGGCGACCCAGGGCATGTATTACTCCCTCTTATTGATAATGACATGTGTTATGTGACCCATTCATCTGTCACACTGCATATTAGCGGTTGGAAAAGTTGTTCTTTCATCTTTCGTCAACAGGGCCTTTCCCTATTGGTCCGTGCTTCCATGACTCTTTTGTTTCTATGAATGTGTTGTCATGACCTATTTAACTATTTCTTGCTTCTAGCATAGCGAGCTCAATGCCCGTATTGTTCTCTTAGGGTCTTATTTCTATTTTGTTTACGGTTGTTCCAATCTAACTTCTTTTCTTTATGTCTCTCTTTCTTCCTGGCATGCTTCATCTCATTTAGAAACTGTAATCTGGGTGGTGGCCACTGTCTTCTTGTCTTTTTACTTTGATATACATGTTTGATACATGTCCTATTCATGGGGAGCTCAACGGTATGGGTGGCGAACGACTGTTTCCCTTTACAGGCACAGTGACCCTTACTGAGTTACACCTGGTCTAATTCGCCCTGCCAGAAGGAGGGAAGGAACGGCTGCCTGCTTTTTAGTCGCACAAGTGTTATGAATCGTGCGGGATTATCTGAAAGTGAATACAAACTGTTCATCCCGGCTCCGCTCCCTTTGTGATTCTACAGATATGGAGTGTCTCCCAAACCCTGGTAAAATATATGTGGCATTGGTAAAAGGTCAGTGAACATGGTAGGAGGAGGGCTTTGGTCGAACTGATCCAGGTGGTCTAGATAGAACAGCGTTTGTTTGCCAGGTTTCTCAGCTTAGGTAAAGACTGGAGTTATAATGAGTATTGCAGGAACTCACGACATTGGATCGATACCCATTACCCACATCGAAGATAAGTGGGCCGGAGGATCAGACAGGGAGGTATGTACATACATTGTACCTCAAATGAGTACTTAGGAGATTGATAGCTCCTAGAAAGTTCCATTGTGGCGGATGGGGACCTCGGGATGAGTATTGTACAGTATGTATGTATGGTACTGTACGGAAGATCCCCATTCCGCCGACAAGGAATGGTGGAGCGGAACGTTCTAGATTGATGGCCTGAGGCATATCAAAAGTGAATTAGATCGGAGATCAGCTTTGGAGGGGGAGGGGCAAAAGAAAAAGGAAGAGGGGGATTGGTAAAAGACGAGATAGAAATTTTAAAAATTGAAAAATGAAAAAAAAAAAAAAATAGGTCCCGAATTGGATGAACTAGTAATTTTTTTCTCTTTCTTTTTCTTCTTTTTCCTGAGAGAGAACCATGGATTCAAGCCAGGCGTGTATCTGGTATCGAGTAGAAGAGACTGGAAGATCCCCGTCGAGACAAGGCGGAGAGAGCGTGGAAGTTGCTGGATCGCCGTAGAAACGCCCGCACCGAATTTTTGTGTCCCTCAGCCAAACATTAAGTTCTCCGCCCCGTCGCTTGCGGTAGCTTTTCTTCTTCATTCATTCTCACACTTTTCTCCTCCATTCTTCCCATCCTCATCCATCTATCCTAAGTCTGTTTTCCCTTCTGGAGCAGGTCTTTTTCTTTTTTCTTTTGAACCTCACCCTCCCATCGTCCCGTTTCTTTCTCTCTTGATTTAACGATCTTACGTTGCTGTACCTTGTGAGTCTTGTCCCCACCTCCACTGGAGTGAGGAGAGCTGCTGCCAAAGCTGAGAGTTATTCTAAACTCTTCTGGCCTCGCCGCGAGTTTCACGTAGATAGTGAATCTTTAAGGGGCCTGTATCCGATTTGTTTGCAGTAGACCTATGACTAACACAACATTGACGTGGAATAGAATATAACTCACATCCCTCATCATGTCCGAGACTTTTGAGTTCCAGGCTGAGATCTCTCAGCTCCTTTCTCTTATCATCAACACTGTCTACTCCAACAAGGAGATTTTCCTGCGTGAACTTATCTCCAATGCCTCCGATGCCCTTGACAAGATCCGCTATGAGTCTTTGTCGGACCCTTCCAAGCTCGACTCAGGCAAGGACCTCCGTATCGATATCATTCCCAACAAGGAGGCCAAGACCTTGACTATCCGTGATACCGGTATCGGTATGACCAAGGCTGTAAGTCAATCTCGTCTCGGTTGCCATTATATGTCTACACAGACCCCAATCTAATCATATCGCTTTTGTATAGGACCTGATCAACAACCTTGGTACCATCGCTCGCTCTGGTACCAAGCAGTTCATGGAAGCCCTCTCCGCAGGTGCCGATATTTCCATGATTGGCCAGTTCGGTGTTGGCTTCTACTCTGCTTACCTTGTCGCTGACCGCGTCACTGTCATCTCTAAGCACAACGATGATGAGCAGTACGTCTGGGAGTCCGCTGCCGGCGGTACCTTCACGCTCACCCAGGACACCGAGGGTGAGCCCCTTGGCCGTGGTACCAAGATGATCCTTCACTTGAAGGATGAGCAGACCGACTACCTCAACGAGAGCCGCATCAAGGAGGTTGTTCGCAAGCACTCCGAATTCATCTCTTACCCCATCTACCTCCACGTTCTGAAGGAAACCGAGAAGGAGGTTCCTGATGAGGAGGAAGAGACCAAGGAAGAGGAAGGCGATGAGAAAAAGCCCAAAATTGAGGAGGTTGACGAAGAAGAAGAAAAGAAGGAGAAGAAGACCAAGACTGTCAAGGAGAGCAAGATCGAGGAGGAGGAGCTCAACAAGACTAAGCCCATCTGGACCCGTAACCCTGCTGATATCACTCAGGAGGAATACGCTGCCTTCTACAAGTCTCTCTCCAATGACTGGGAGGATCACCTTGCCGTCAAGCACTTCTCCGTTGAGGGTCAGCTCGAGTTCCGTGCCATCCTCTATATTCCTAAGCGTGCTCCTTTCGACCTCTTCGAGACCAAGAAGACTAAGAACAACATCAAGCTCTATGTTCGCCGTGTCTTCATCACCGACGACGCCACCGACCTCATCCCTGAGTGGCTCAGCTTCATCAAGGGTGTTGTTGATTCAGAGGACCTTCCTCTCAACTTGTCCCGTGAGACCCTGCAGCAGAACAAGATCATGAAGGTTATCAAAAAGAACATTGTCAAGAAGACCCTTGAGCTCTTCACCGAGATTGCTGAAGACCGTGAGCAGTTTGACAAGTTCTACTCCGCCTTCAGCAAGAACATCAAACTTGGTGTCCACGAGGATGCTCAGAACCGCCAGACTCTCGCTAAGCTGCTCCGTTACCAGTCCACCAAGTCGGGTGATGAGGTCACCTCCCTCTCTGACTATGTCACCCGCATGCCTGAGCACCAGAAGCAAATCTACTACATCACTGGCGAGTCTATCAAGGCTGTCGCCAAGTCTCCTTTCCTTGACAGCCTCAAGCAGAAGAACTTTGAGGTTCTCTTCCTGGTTGACCCTATTGATGAGTACGCTTTCACTCAGCTTAAGGAGTTTGATGGCAAGAAGCTTGTCGACATCACTAAGGACTTCGAACTCGAGGAGTCCGAGGAGGAGAAGGCTGAGCGTGAGAAGGAGGAGAAGGAGTTCGAGGGCCTCGCCAAGAGCCTTAAGAACATCCTCGGTGACAAGGTTGAGAAGGTTGTTGTCTCTCACAAACTTGTTGGCTCTCCTTGCGCCATCCGTACTGGCCAGTTTGGTTGGTCTGCCAATATGGAGCGTATCATGAAGGCCCAGGCCCTCCGTGACACCTCCATGAGCTCCTACATGTCTTCCAAGAAGACCTTCGAGATCTCTCCCAAGTCTGCTATCATCAAGGAGCTCAAGAAGAAGGTCGAGGCTGATGGTGAAAGCGACCGTACCGTCAAGTCCATCACTCAGCTTCTGTTCGAGACCTCTCTTTTGGTTTCCGGCTTCACCATCGACGAGCCTGCCAGCTTTGCCGAGCGCATCCACAAGCTTGTGTCTCTTGGTCTGAACGTCGACGAGGAGGCTGAGACCTCTGAGGAAAAGGCCGCTGAGGAGGCTCCTGCCGCTGCCACCGGTGAGAGCTCCATGGAGGAGGTTGACTAAATGCTTCGGCAGCAGCGGAAATGAAATCCAACTGCTTTTACGACCTATTATTCAAAACTGTTCCAGCGGTATTTGCATCAGGGTTAATCTACATCACTGACTCGCATTGCTGTTTCATTTGGGACGGGAGAAAGGTGGTTCCTAGTCACGATGTGATTTTTAATCTTCGGGCGTTTCGAGCGTTTGTTTTCCATATCATACTACTTTAAATTGTTACGTCTGCTCCATGACTTTTGCTTTCGCTCACTTCTCCACCTTCGGATATTGAGTGATTTAGACAGGTAGAACTTTTCCCTTTCGAATAAAAGCCAAGGCTTCAACTGTTACTAGGTCTCTTGTAAATTCCTGTATATATTTGAATAAGTGAAACACTAATGACCGTTCTGAGTAGAAGATTACGTGAACCAAGCTACCTTTTATGTTCCCTCCCTACGCGTAGTCTAGCTAATATTTCAGCGATCGAAGGAATGAGGCGCCTTTTCATAGCTTAACAAGCAGCATGAAACCCGGCCACCGATATACATACATTCCATAACGGTTAGAAGGTAACGTAGCAGAGAGATGGAAGGCAGTGAACAACAGATCAATAAATACAACAGGCAGAACTCCATCCTCTGTCAGTGCATAAAATTTGGCCATGCATTCCGTTATACTTATTCTCGTTATGCATGATTCGTAGGCTTTGAAGAAACAGGCATAGAACAACGAGGGACATACGAATCGAGAGGCAATGCCAGTAAGGAGGTAGCTATGCAGGGACGCTACATGATGACCACCGCCTCGCAGAGACGGATCCAGTCCAACACACTTTTTTCCTTTGCTGCTCCATCCAAGACAATGCATATCTAGCAGCTAAGTATCCCGAGGCGCAAATGCCGTGGTTAGCGTATCTCCTTAATGGCCGGTGCAATGCCAATCAAATCGCCACTCAGAGAAACTTCGTGGGGATAATCCCCAAGCCTTCGCAAGGCACAACGCAAGTCCTCCGACAACCCCGAAACTACCCACAATCTGGATAATGGCCCAACCTCGTCGCTTGAGGTCTTCGGACCACCAAACTAGACCCAAGGGATCATGGGGGCTTATCCGTGCAATACGACATTCTACCCTCTTTCCGTTTTGCGTCCGAACTAAGAGACCGCCACCTGCTTTCTCCACGGGCACACGGAGACCGCAGAAGCCAGGAGTCTGTGAGATAGGTACCAACGAGCCATCTACAATACACTCGCCTAGTCGTTCTGTGAGCCAGACAGCACGTTCCCCCCTTGCTATGGTGGCGTATCTTTCTCGTTCATTACGTAGGCTTTGTTGAAGGTCAGATGCCCACTTTGCCAGCTGCACCCGGGCCAGCCTCTCTTCGTGACGAGTATAGTCGGATATTCGAGCCATGGTGTAACTGGAGGAGCCACCCCGTAAAGTATGAACACCGGGAAGGATACCATTTGGTAAATCGTCCTGCTGCCAATATGACTGCTCTTGTTGCCGTAGAGCAAGCTTCTTAGCAGATAAATGTCGCATCCAGGCTATATTTTCTCGGTCAAATAACATCTGTACTAAGTACATTAATTCGGACGCCATTAAAGGCTGGATGTAGTCTGGACTCATCAAGGTGCTGGCCTCCATCACGTCGTCATCGTCGGACTTGGCGGACGAAACTGCAAAAGGACACTTAACATTGAGCCTGTCGACTTCGCCGAGGGAAGCATCCCCAAAGAGGAAAGGTTTAATGTTGGCCTCTTGGGCTTGCTTATGAAATGTGGATTTGAGGGCCGAGATTCGACTGGATGACATGAGATCTGATTTAGATACGACGGGAATGACGTTCGTCCAGTCGCATAGCTTTCGGATAGATTCGATATCTGTAGAAAGGGTATCTGAAAAGACGTGAGCCCGGCAAATCAGAACAGAGCAAAAAGGGAGGCTCATCGCGTACTCTCGGAGATGAGGTATAAGACAGCGTCAACCTGGGCACCGCCGTTACCCGCGAGCATACTCTGGAAATCATGATTGGCCGAGTTTAGGGACGTCATCGCTCGGAGCAGCTGTTGACGGATATATTGTACGACGATGTCAGTTTGCGCTGCACAGTCCAACTCGTTGGGCTGAGGATCAACGAAACAGAGATTGCGCTCAAGGACTACATCACCCATGCTCCGTCGTCTTCGCAAAACACGCGAGTCTTCTAAGTCTGACCACCATACGGGATATGGTTTAGTGCTAGCGTAAATTTCCGTGACAGATGAAATGCTGCGTGTCTGAAAGGGTCGGGATGAAGAACCAGGTGAGCGGGACGATTTCGAGGGGGGCAGGGAGGGAAAGGGGTCAACGTGAACGATATCTTCGCAAGCTTGAACGATGGATTTGATGAGAGAGGTTTTCCCAGTGCCTAGGTACAGGTTGAACTTAGCAAATATTCCAGTGATCTATTCCTAACCTGATCCATACTTACCAGGAGCACCCGCGATTAGCACTTTCAAACGGCCCAGTGACTTTCCCCGCTCTGTAAAAGGTCTTCGACTGGGCATCCTAATGCTTGGCATTACCAACTGAGATGCGCTATCAAGGCATATATTGGACGGTGTCGGGAAATCGTTATCTTCTTCTCCTGAAGCGACAACCTCACTGCTTACATCATCGGTGATCGAGATGTCATCAAGATGCCTCAGGGACTGATTTGAGAATGACTTGGGGCTGCTAGGGAGAGAAAATGATGGGTCTTCCGGGTTGCTGAGATTCGACGGCGTCAATGGTCGGGGGGAAGTGCGATCGGAAGATGGTAAAGAAATTTCCAATTTGCTAGCATTGAGTAAATCGCTTGGTTTAAGAGTCGACTTGCGGCGAGGCCACGAGGTAGCCCCGTTTTCACCATTATCTAGATGATCGCGGGGAGGCGGCTGTTGTTGCGGTTCGATCGGAGTCGTGGAATCAGGGTTTCCACCCGAAAGATAGGGCTCGCACTCAGAGGTAAGGAGATTGGCATCGTGGATGGCTTCTTCGAGGCTTTGTACACCATACATACTTTCCCTTGGAGGGACCGACTCATCGGGAGAGAGCTCCTCCTCCGCATCGTGATCACGACTGCGGGCCAGGAAGAAGGTCGCCGGGGCAGTATCGCGGGGGGCGATCCACTGCTGTTCGATGGAGGACTTGCGGGCCCTCCGCAACGCGATATCCGGGACAGGCGGTCTCATGGTAGGTAACAGGTGAGGAGAACTTATACAAGGTCCCCGGCATGTATATGGAGAAGGACGGCAGAAACATGAAGAAGACGACAGTTTTGGCCGAGGTGATGCGCGGTGATGCGACGTTGTTTGTTGAATGCAATGTCCATGTTATGTTATGTCATGTCATGTCACGTTGTTAAAGTCACGACCCCTCCAGCAACCCGAACCCCGCATTGGTAACAAAATGTCCAGTATCCAGTAGGCACGTAGGTAGGTAGTATGCTAGCTACATGGTCAAGCCAACGGCTCTATACATACGCACTATCAGCTACTACTCTTTCATTCGCAGAATGAGAACCATCGTAGTAGCAAGAGACTTGGGTGGGGAGGGCTGGTTTGGTAGCGCAGGTAACAATGTTCTTATCATTAGTCATTCGCATACTAGTTAGGGTACTGCCGATGCTTCCTCCTTCTTACTAGTCGAACATTCCACGGGCTACCGAAGCTATTAGGCTAGTCGGGAGCCTGGAGGGTAGTTAGACTAACCATTAGTTGCATAAGTCACTTGAAGCGAACCACAGTAAACCACCTTTACCCTGTAATTCTAGACTACGACGCTAGAGAGCATCGGTGTCGGGGGAATCTCCTCCGTTTCATACTAAATTAGAGAGAAGAATAAAAAAAAAAAAAAAAAGAAAAAGAAAAAGAAAAAGAAAAAATAGAAAAAGAAAAGAGGAAAAACAGCCAATTTATCCGTTGTTAATTGGTTTTTGATCTGTAGTTTTTCCTTTCTTTTCTTTTGACATCTCCCGTTTTCTGGCTTGGGGTGACAACTGCCAAAGTGTGTGTATATATATATACATAAGCACTACTAGTTCGGTACATTTCGAACCTGAAGGATGTAACTGCTAACTACTGACTACCATACAAGGGATGCGGTTGACTACTGCAGTTTCATCATTCCACAAAAGTTTAACCATAAAAGTAAATTTTTTCTCTGTCTAGTGGAATTTCCGAATCATGAAATTTAATCCAGAAGCGCAACTGCCGCGTCCCCTCACTCTTTGAAAGAAGTAGTTTGAGCGAAATGTTTCTTTGAACAAAGGTTGATAAATGACACTCGAATAATACAGTCAAAAAGTCATATGACGATAGGTAGTCCTGGACCATGATATGTACGTCTTCCCAGATCGTATCGTATAAATGGCATGAAAGGAAAGTGTTCTTGATCGTTTCAAACCTGGGACCCCCAATTCAATACGGAGAGAACTTCCCTCTCTCCAGACTGAGTTTGCCACTAGGTAACTGAGAACGTTTCCGGTTGGCTCTTTCGATTGAGGCCTAAAGAGTAGTCTCTTTTCCAACGGACCCATCGACGTCCATGGTTGGACCGGGAAACAATTTAGATCAAGTCTCGCTCCCCCTAAGTATGTATGTAATACCTTTTGAGGGTCTACATCACGCAAGGCCAAGGCGTACAATTTATTTGCTATCATTGTGCTTAAGGGATGTATCGAGGAAGTATATATATTATCTGAATGAATCTTCTCTCTCCTAGAATTCTTATCGATAACAAAATACATACGGAGTAAATAAGTTCCAACTGTATAAATGATTTCTCCTCTTCTCTTCCCGTCCAATCATGATTAATTACCTTCTTTAATTGGTTTAGTTCCTTGAAAGGAGTTACTCCGTATTTAGTAGTAGTGCGTACTAGGTACTAGAAGTGTTCCGTACATACACAGTACAACCCTTTTTTTTCCCTACTGTTTTCCTCCATCCTTTTAACCTTTTTTTTTTTTTTACATAGCCTGGGCTTTTCTCTCACATACACACACACACACACACACACAGAGAGAGAGAGAGAGACAGAGAGAGAGAGAGAGAGAGAGACAGAGAGAGAGAGAGAGAGAGAGAGAGAGAAAGAAAGACCGAAGATGTAAACCAGAAAGAAGTTACTTATTCATATATACATACATACATACTGATAGAGACAAGAATGATTCTAAAAAATAGGTAGGTATAAATATACTAGTATGTACCTATACTACAAGTACTGTACAGTGTTACCGATGTATGTACCTTGTATTTTTCATTTTTTTGCCTAGCGTACCTTATCGAACTAAACCCATCGACGTTAATTTCTATATCTCCGCCCGTCGGCACAGAACCACCTTCCAGGACTGGTCTGACTTAACCTACTTACTTAACTCACTCACGAGGTAACGAAATAAACTAACAAAACTGACTTCCCATATGTTGTCGCTTGCCCGATCGGTCTATTCAGCTCGTGTTCAACTCTACTCTCGCTTGCTCTTTCATCGTCTTGTCCCCACTAGATCTATATCCTGCTCTCATTAATTTTGTCTTCTGCCGTTAATCGACGTTTGGGATTCTATTCATCTTGTCTTCCCACGGTCGCCATGTCTGCCAGTCGATCTTGTTGAGCTGACGCTCCATCACTCATCTCGTTTTATTACCATTTTCAATATCTTTTGCTTCAATCCCCCGAAGTCTTAATCTTGCTCTGTCCTATCGTTTTGCTAAACTCTTCCCTCAAAATTACTCCCGAGTTGCAGTCCTCATCGTGAATCTTGGTTTTCGTTCGGCGACGCTGCGTTACAGACTACAGAAAAGGAGAAAGGCTTCGGGGCAGTGGAGTTAGCCAATCTTCAACACAGAGAGAAACAAACGAACCAAAAAAACAACAAGAAGAAAATCAAGAAGAAGAAAAGAGATACGGTAGATGAGTTCCGCCATGGAGCAGGACAACTCACTTTCCTGGCCGGATATTACCGCCCCCGGCGACGATGAATTCTCCAACTTCCTTGAATTTGGAATGCATTTCCCCGACATGGAGGGGCACGGGCCATCCGACCAGCACCCTCCTCGTTCTATCGCTCATTCCGTGTCGATGCCTACCTCAACTGCTCCTTCGGGCCAGGAACAGCTTATGCGTATGGAGACCGATGCGGTGGCCCCTCAATCATCGTCGTATGACCGCATGATGGGCGATTTTCCCATTGAGCTCTCCAGTCAAGTTCACCAAAGCCAGTCGCACGGCTCTATTCCAGCGCCTTTCTCCGATGCCCCGGTGACTCCGGCGTTCTATGCCCAGAAACCTCCACATCCCCAAATCTTTAATCACCAGCAATTGCAGCAGCCGCAGGAGCAGTCACACCATCATCATGTCCATCATTCGCAACCAACTTCCCAGCCTTACGTACCTAACGGCCAGCCAGTGATACCTCCGACTCCTAATAGTATTGAAATGCAAGGAAGCGCGGCCACATACCCGCAACGTGTGGATGAGAATCATGACATGTACGACCGGTACGCTCGCATAAATGAGGAGCAGGTAAGCGAAACAGTCAACCTGCCACAACCCCACTTCAATATGTGCATGGCTAATGCTCCCTCCCTCCATTACAGGCGCTCTACACCCCCTTGGTGTCTCCCGCCATGACCCCACTGGAGACCCAATTCCGGCTGCCAGAGTATACAATTCCTGGCCAGTACTTTACCCCTCTAACCTCCCCCGCTCTCGAGGCCCAGAATGCGAATTCAACCGGCTATCCGTTTCATTCCGGTCATGTCTCGGACATGGGTTTTGTGAATTCACCCATCGACAGTTCCATTCCTGTTTCGTCGTCCCCTAATTCACCTGGCTTGATTCGGAAACACCACCGACGCCGACCATCAAACACCAAAACATTTTCCGCTAGGGCCAAAAAACAACAATCTCCTTCGGTGCGGCCTCAGACACGCAAGAAGTCACTCCTGCAAATCAACTCGGATGAGGTATTGAACGGCTTCAGCCAACATCAAGGTGGCCCGAGGTCACAGCCCTCCACTGGTAGCGGGCTGCGATATGGAAGCAATGAGAGTTCTGGCCAGGATTCCGTCTCCCCTGAACCCCTGTCTGAACCCCTGATGCCGCCCCCAGCTCTACCCACTGCTCGGAGGTCTCCCGCGATTGCTCCTCAGGCGGCGCAATCGCAAACCAACGAGCCTGCGACTCCGGCTATGTTGATGCGCATTCAGCGGCCGCAGCATAGTCCAGCCGCAATCGGCCAAGCGTCAGGCCCTGTGTCGTCTGAGTCACAGGATGATATAATGGAGGATGTTATTCTCCCAGAAGCAGCTACTCCTACTACCCACTTCTCCCAATCGCAAGTGGCCCGCATAGACACCTCCCTGCGAAATGGTCGTACGGATGCAGCATCCGTGATCACCCCAGCTCTAGAACCCAAACCGACTCCCTTGGCTGAGCGTACCCCAGGTTCAGTAGCTCCTAGCCCGCGCACCGTCGCTATGCCTTCTCCTAGCGGGCCGGTAGGCAAGAAATCAGACACACCCAAACTAGGGCCATTGGGTAGAAAGCGACAGAGTCTTAGCTCATCTCAACCCAGTCCGAATCTACGCCCTAAAATAAGTCCTAGCATACAACCATTGGTCCGAGGAGAATGTAAGTGAAAAACCAAGATTCATTGATTAATGTAATCATCTAAACTGACTTCATCTCGTTTAGCAGGTATATCAAGTGAGACATCGGCCTTATATCTAGCCTCCAAATCGAACTACCAGCATATTTTGGATGGAACCCTTCTCCCTGGCGTATCCTATCCTGAAGCGTTAGCCGAAAATTTGAGCTCCAAGCGGACGAACCATAAGCTTGCAGAGCAAGGCCGACGTAATCGCATTAATAATGCGCTCAAGGAAATTGAAGCTCTAATTCCCGCTGAGTTTGTCAACATGAAAAATGCGAAAGATGCTACGCCTTGCAGTCTGAAAGGCAGTGAAAAGGAAAAAGAGAAACCCAGCAATCAGCAGATCAGTAAGGCCAGCACTGTGGAAATGGCCATTGATTATATTAAAGCATTGAAGAAGGAACTCGAGGAAACGAAGGGCAAGCTAGAGGCTGCTGAGGCTCGGCTAGGCGAGAAAGAGACTTCTCAAGCCCACGACGGCGACTCAGTTAGCCCTGAAAATGAGCAATTGGAAAAGCCCGGCGAGGTTGTAGGTGTGCTTACAAGCCCTGCAACGAATGGCCCTGCATAGTCTTACGATGGAGACATCGTAGTGATTTGAACCGAATGGTCTTTTGCCTAGAGGCACCTGTTTAATGTGACATGCTTTACGACAGCAGAAATCGGGAAACTGTTAGACGGTGACCGGAAAGAGTTGGATTGGATTTTCAATGTATAAAATGGTATGGAATTTTGATCTAGACTTGACACCTGGGAGGCCTTTTCTTTGCGCTTTTGGTTTGGTCTTTGGTTTGGTTCTTCAATGGTGATCTGGGGTGGTCGTGGTTTTTCTATTCTTCATTCTTGGTTCTAGCCTCAAGCCTTCGCATCATTACTATCCTGTCTTACTATGTTAATATTAACACCGCTTCGGCAAGTCACCATTGACTTGAAATCAGCTCTATATCGTTTCTTGTTCCTATTCTATTTGAATTATCAGGGCTAGTAGACCGCTTCTCACATCCTCTATTTCTGTATGGAGACCAGTATTATTATACGATATGTATCACCAGGTATCCTACAACTCCAGGTATAATGTCTTGGTCTGATTGATAATGAAGCAGCCTGGTCCTACAATCAATCTTAAAATATACGAGCGTCAACCGGGAGAGGCTGGCCCTTATGAAGCTAATCTGTACAGCACTAACCGTTCAGCCCATATGAATGCACATGCAAATGTGAAAACTTGATATTTCATTGCTCATTACGGTTTTCAGTGCCTTAGTAGTCCCTTATCACGGCCACCATTTCGTCTAACCGGGCTACTTCTCCCAGCAAGAGTGCCTCTTTCGCCCTCCATTGTCCGAGTAGGGTTAGTTCTGCTTCAGACAGGTATCGCTCCTCATTGCCCTTAACATCGCTTCGCTCTGTCTTCTCAAGAAATTCTTTCAGCCGACTCCGCTCGAACCGCAGGCGCTGCAAACATCGAGACATTGCCTTGTACGTATCCTCCAAGACACTATTACCGACGCGATCGGGGTCGTAGAACCAGAGAAAAATAGTTTTTGAAGGCTGTCGCAGTGCGTCTCGCGGCACTTCTTGTAAGTCGACGAATCCGCCAGTCTGCATGCTGGCGAGAACCTGGCGTAGGTCTTTGAATGGAAGAAGGCTGATTTCCTGTAGACGTTTCTCATCTAGTTTGCCCTTGTCATGGAGTACACGGACAACCCGTAATGCAACATCGCCATATCTCGCTTCGATAATACGTTCCAATTCAAGATGACGAAGTTTGCGTGCCAAGTGGCGGAACTCGACAGTCCAGGTAATTAGACCCGAAACCATACGTTTGGAGGTGAGGCTATAAGGTGGTTGAGCTAGAAGGCAGAGATGCTGGTCGACTTCGTAGGTACGATTTCCATCTGATTGCCCCCCGTTGGTCCCATCATGGGCTGCACCGTTCGTGGTTTCTTCCAACGGTCGCTTGCCGCGCCTGTTTATAGGCTGAGAGACCTCCATGGGACCAACTGATCCTGCTAGGTCCAGAAACAGGTCGACATCCTCTACCACTGCTCTTAGAGGAACTGGCACAGAATAATGTTCGCCCTCCTCTCCCTCGCGAGGGATTTCAGTGGTATCTCGACATTTCGCTGTCTGGTATTCGATACGTCGTAGGAGACTTTCGTAAACTTCGGCTGTCACGGGAGAGGAGTCCCGCTCTGCAAGTTCCAAAAAACGGCGGTTCCGGAGAGCGACGTCCAATTTCTCATAATTTATGCGTACAGTGATGCCGGACTAAGCACCGTTCCATCAGTTTCTCCTTTGAAAGAACAACCGCCGGAACGGGGACCTGAAAGCTTAAGGAAAGGGAAGACCTACCTCCATAGGTATTGTATCTTCACCAAAGTCATCGTCTGACCACTCGTTTTCTTCTCCACCGTCCTCATCCTCATCGACAGCAGCATAGTCAACTCGCGCCTTTTTATTAGATGCCTCGGTAGCTCCAGTGGTATGCCTTCGTTTAGCTCCTCGGGGCACTCCATTAAACATCAACCCACGAGTGAGGTCTCCGTCCAACCGTTCTTTGAGCAATTCGAGCGTCCCCTCGGTAACTGCTTCGTCTAGTTTTTTTCCCTTAAGGGCTTTAATGTCTGGTCTTGACTTAATTGTGCGCTCGGCATCCAAAGCGTTGTCAGCATAGCTTTGGAATTGAGCATCCCTGACACGTAGTATGTAACCATGTCCTGCCAATGCTTTCAAAGTCGGGTGAAGAAGAGCTGGACGTTCACTAGAAGTATAATCACTATTGAGCCCATTCGGTCGGCCTTCAGTTTCCCTATGTTCCTCAGTTTCCTGGCGTGCTTCCTCTCCGTGGTACTCTTCAGTTTCATGGATTCCACCACGCTCCTCACTAGCTCTATTCACGTCGGAGTTCGAAGGTCTCAGAGCCGGAAGGGTTTCGAGATAGCCAACTTGCGCATGGCCAAGAAACATGATGGTCGACATAACAGTGGCGGCATATTTTCCCAATCGATGTTCTATAAGCTCCAAGATCTTCCCGGATCGGACAAGATAGTATGCGGATTGCATGTTGGGTTCGTAGTACGTAATGCCGTCATCATAGGACGTGTAGTGGTAGACAAGGTGTTGCTGAATCATAGCAGCGAGGCCATGACGAAGCTGGGCGTTGGAGAGACGGGAGTAGAATTTCAGCCGGGAAAAGGAAAGTCGATCATAGCGATTTAATGTCGAGAAAATGCGCTGTGTCCGCGAGGTAGATTAGAGTCAGCCACATCATGCTTTTCGCTCCGCATCAAGATTCCGGGCATGGGTTGAAAAGTAGTCGATGGGTGTCCAAATCCAAACATACCGCAAACAGTTCCCCAAAGTTATCTTCGACAAGGAGCGTACAGAGCTCTCCAGCATACTGCCATTCATCAGGTTAACGCGTGAGACTCATGTAGATGGAACAGTCGCATACTTGGGAAGTCATATTAGCTTAAGACTTCTAGAGAATTTGCCAGCTTCAATTCTCTAGAAGGAAACAGCGGTCACCGCGGGATATTCATAGGGAATTAGTATCGACCAACTAATAGATAACGGAAGCGCAAACTGGTTGCAGAGCAATCGACACAAGCTACCTTTTCCCCCTCTTTGTCCTACTTTTTTTTTCTCTTATCGCAATGCTTTTGCCGGGGCTCACGTGCAGCCATGCATCATGTGACATCAGCTGACACGGAGGAGGAGGAAAAGCCGGTTCCGCCCGCACTCGCCATTCTAGCCAATCAGAGAGAAAGTAATCAAGGCTCCGGCATCTTGAAGCTTTTCAGACATCGTTTCCAACCCGCCCAACGACAGTCAGAAGCACTCTTCTGCTCTCCCTTTCACTCCACCCCCCCAATTGCTGTCGAGCTCCTCGGCTTCCTATCTTCCTCCTCACATATTTTATATTCCGCACATGCGATAATGCTGTCGCGGTCTACTTTCAGCCGAAATGCGCCCCGTGCGGTCCAGAAGCAGTGCTCTGCTGCCGGCATCAACAGCCGTCGAAGCATGGCCTCTGCTGCGACCCCAGGCCTCCAGTACGATGTCACCGAGGCTGCTGGCGTGAAGCTCGCCAATAGAGAAGTAGCCGGTCCTACAGCAACCCTGGCGTTGGTTGCAAAGGCCGGCCCCCGTTACCAGCCATTCCCTGGGTTCTCCGATGCTCTCGAACAATTTGCCTTCAAGGTTAGCTCCTACTCTCAATGCCCATTTTTACTGGCTTCGCATCACTATGCGAGATGGGATTTGACAAGATTTTGATCAATTGATAGTCCACACTCAAACGGTCGGCGTTGCGGATCAACCGGGAGGTTGAACTGCTCGGCGGTGAAGTTTCTTCGACACACTCGCGTGAAAATGTTGTCCTCAAGGCCAAGTTCCTCTCGAACGATCTTCCTTACTTTGCCGAACTTCTCGCAGAGGTTGCTTCTCAGTCGAAGTTTGCAGGTATGTCGACAAAGTGGTCATGTCAGCTTCGATAGATGGGCTAACCAGGTTCACCAGCCCACGAATTGAATGAGGTCGTCATCAAGCACCTCAAACTCAGACAACAAGCCCTTGCCGCCAATCCTGAGCAGCAGGCTGTCGATGCTGCCCACTCCCTGGCTTTCCACCGTGGCCTGGGGGAGAGCATCACCCCTTCCACCACTACTCCTATTGAGAAATACCTTTCGGCTGAAGCCCTCGCCGAGTTCGCCCAGCAGGCTTATGCCAAGTCCAACATTGCGCTTGTAGGCAGTGGCTCAAACTCTGCTGAACTGTCCAAGTGGGTTGGCCAGTTCTTCAAGGAACTCCCCAGCTCTGGCAGCTCCAGTCAGTACCAGCTCCGTCCCGGCGCCACTTCCAAGTACCATGGCGGTGAGCAGCGTGTCTCTTCCAAAGCCGGCAACGCTGTTGTCATTGCATTCCCTGGCTCCGCTGCTTTCGGCACCTCTGGCCACAAGCCTGAAGCTTCTGTTCTTGCTGCCCTCCTTGGTGGTGAGTCCACTATCAAGTGGACTCCTGGCTTCTCCCTCCTGGCTCAGGCTACTCAGGGCTTCTCCCAGGTCCGTGCCTCTACCAAGAGCCACACCTACTCTGATGCTGGCCTCTTCACTATTTCGCTTTCTGGTAAGGCCGATCATGTTGCTTCAGCCAGCAAGAATGCTGTGGATGCCCTCAAGAAGGTTGCCGCCGGCGAAGTTGCTAGCGAAGACATCAAAAAGGCAATCGCTCTGGCGAAGTTCCGTGCTCTTGAGTCGGCTCAGAGCCTCGAGACCGGCCTTGAGGCCACTGGCTCTGCTCTTCTCAGCGGCGGCAAGCCTTACCAGATCGGCGAAATCGCTCAAAGCATCGACGCCGTTACGGAGGCCCAGGTTACGGATGTAAGTACATCATATTTATTCTGCGTTGGTATCTTTGAAAACAGGAAGATAGCTGATTCTATTTCACAGGCCGCAAAGAACTTCCTCTCTGACAAGGCCTCCGTCGCCTCCGTTGGAGACCTCTTCCAGCTCCCTTACGGCGAGGACCTTGGTCTGACCGTTTAAAGTGTATACAATACATATTAGACTGTCTTTGCAAAAAAGCGTCACCCCCTTCTCATGTGTCTAGATCAGTCTTCGCAGATATTTTCTTTGTGACGTGGTTGTAGTTGTGTGACTGTAATACAATTGTACCTTATCCAATACTCTTCACATTGCGGTGTAGTATGGGTTTATGTGCTCTATTCCGGATTCTAGAGTTATCCTCTCATGTGTTTAATGGGGCATATTTTACGTCCTTGGGCTGCCGTGGCGGTGTTTGACTTCATCGTAATGATATGGAAAGCTACGGAAATCAATATAAACCTAAAACATACAGTCGATTATCTATCGTGCCGATATTTAGGGAGTACATACATAGAGATGGGCATTCTAGGCAATACTAGTAGAACTAGATCACAATTTAACCATTGAAAAGACATCCTCCCCGTCAATGTAATAGTAGTAGTGCATCCATACATCGGGTGGTGCTTATTCCCTACTCTGCGAGCGGTCAGTTAACTACTAGCATAAGGGTCGAATGGGGTACAATTCACTTACAACAGGGGATCACACCATCATGGTAGCTGGTATTACCTTCTAATTGGGTACTCATAACATCCTTTATTACCATCATCAAATATTTACAACGCGAAACTTCGGGATTTCCCTGGTTGGGCGAAGTAGACTACTGCATAACTGGTGATCTTCGGCTTCAACTCGAAAACACCATAAACATAGAATATACATATGCGAAAGATTAGAAATCGATTGAGAACCCTTTGGAGGCGGAACTACCACATCAGTGCGGATTACTACCCATAGACATTATTATAGACGGAAATATGAACCCCAAATAGCACGGGCCCAAAGTTCACTACTCAGTTATCCACGCATGTGATTGATGGTAATTCCACCCGATCCGTGTTTAAATCGGAGACTCAATTGCCCAGTCACTCCCGAGCCGTGCATAGTAGAAGGGTATCTCAAACCTTCACTAGTGCTTAGCGGTGACTTGATCGCCCGTCAGTTTTTCGACTGCTTCCTTGGCCCTATTCGGTACGACAGAGACCCATGGGTTAGCCAAACTCCGCTCCTCGGCTATCACATGAAGATCGGGGACATGGTAACCAGAAAACCAGTGCTTTCGGGGCACGGTAACCTTGGCCCGAAAAGTACACCCAGTCCTAAACACCCAGGGGTATGGTCAACTCACATGTCACCAAGAGCCACCATGCAGACTGTCTGCCAGATTCCTAGGCCTATACGGGGAGTAACTCCACGGTAAAGACCCTTAAGACCGTTGGTCTCGTAGATGTACTTGAAGGTTTTGCCAACGGTCAAGTTCTTAGGCCGGTTGGGGTCGTCCTTCTTACTCTGCATCTCCACGCGAATGACTTCAATAGGCTGGTTCCAAGCAGAGAGACCACCACCGAGGCCGGAGGCTAAGACCTTCTCCATCGCACTCAGTTTTTGTCCTTCATCCTTGTTGGTCACCTTGCGAATTGCTGATTCTGCGAGACGAGAAAGACCGAAACGAGAGCCCCAGTTCGTAGTTTGACGGATAGCGACCGCATTCACACCGCGGTTGATACCACGGATGCCTTCCTTGCGGTAGATGTCCATGAATGTCGCGAAGGTGCTTGGAGGCTTTACACCCTGGGCAGCCATCTTGTGCTTGGTAATCTCGACCGTCTTCATACAGGTGCAGAAGCCCATAGTGGCATATGCCTGGGCAATACCACCCGCCATACCTCCTGAGATACCAGCGAGGAAGTCTGGCGCGCCGAGCACCTTGGCACGGAATTCTGCCTCGGACGCGACGAAAAGGAGGACAGCGCCTTTGGTGGAGGCCTCAATCCAGGCCCACGGAATGAGACCTTGATAATCTGCACAGACATCCCATGTCAGAGACTGCAGTCACGCTACTCGGATAGCGGACAAGAAGGCTACTTACAACCGAGGATCCCGCCACGACCCCATATCCGACCCATAGCGCTGGCGAAACTGTCGCCTCGATTGGCGGCCATGGTCGTCTTGATCACTTCCAGCGGCTAAACTATACATTAGCAGAAGATCACCGGATTTTGTTGGGTATACCAAAAATATGATACCTGTCCCAAAGTGGTGACCCTAGTAATTATGTCAGTACTCAAGACGTCTCCCTTTTCACCTTCATGGTGGACATAGACTGTAGGCCGCATTACTTACTCGAACATATTCAATCCTGCACCAACTGCACAAAGACTATCAGAACCATGGCATTCTCTATAATGCTGGGCGATACCTACGCAGCAGATTGCTAAACTTGACGGGCTTCTTCTCGAGCTTACGGCCGGCAGGGGCCATCTCAGCTGTAGTAGTAGACATCTCTAACCTTGGGAAGCGCTGAAAGGGGCCCTGACCAAGGGATGCTGGGGGCTTCGTCGCCTAAGGGATCAGAAGAAGTCGGTTGTTGTTTGCAATGGAGAAGTCAAGGGGGGACGATCGCTTTCAATCGAACTCCAAACGCTCGGAATAGTCCTTGAAAGGTGTACACTGGAGGACCGGGGAGGGGGCGATCTAAATAGCCGATAAAGTAGAGATGGAAGGAGAAGCAGTGATAGCCAAACAGAACAGGAAAGATTGGAAATATAAAGTCTACGAGGATGGATTACCCGGAGTACGTACTCCAAGTTTAACTAGGTGCTAGGCCCGACTAGGCACTCGACGGCCTAAGGCCAGTTGCCGTTCCCCCTCAAACCGCAAAAACAAAACCGACGTCGGGGACATTGGGGAGGCACTAAACCTAATTGGTGTCTTTCTAGCCTGAGTCCTGGCACTAGGCCCAGTGTGGTCCGGCGGTGTAATTGGCCTCAGTTGAGCCAACGGAGCAAATCGGGTGCCCCCCAACATTACCGCAATACAGAAATGGTTGAGCTGTCCCGATCCTTGTCTCAAATTCCTCTCAACCTCCCAGGTTCATGCCCCAGATACCTCTCAAGATGTAAACAAATACCCACGGGCATCTCACTACTCGTATTTACTACAGGTTGTACCAATTGTATGTGTATCGGCTTTAGGAAACAAAAATATCAGCATGCTGGGCTCTATATATTATTTGTTCTCTCTCCCAGGTAGGGTGAAAGATACCCATATTCTTAGCACTGATTAGTAAACTTGTACTTTTTTTACCTTGGATGTAATTTTCATTCTCCTATTCTAGGGAAGCTTCATGACCGAAATACTCCGTACTCCCGGTAGTATTAGCACCAAGTTACCTACAGTTCAGTACATACCTGGGCACCTATTCATGTGATAGACATCAGCTGTGAGATCATTACGCTGCAAGTGCGTAGAGTCCGTGTCAGATGATAAACCCCGGAAATCACAAGATAGATGAAGGGAACTGCACTCATGCACATACATGCACACTGTAAGTTGGTACTGTACCTGCGCATTGGCGGCTGCTTACCAGTATTACCGGTTACTTGACAATATTCTTTTCTTCACATCCCTTCCTTCTCTTTCTTGGTCCCTGGTATTGTCTTCCCTCTATAGAAAGAAATGGATCTAACACTAGAGTGGTCTGTTTCTAAATTGTAGAGGTAATTGTTTTCATCAAGCAAAAACTGGGACAAAGAAGCCATCTAGTCAAAAGATCGACATAATATTGGTGCGCTGTTACAAGGCCCGCCTGGGCCAGGTCCTATCATACATTAATCAAACTAACCACAGCACTCGTCGCATCCTAGTCTAATAAAATAGTAAGGGAAAAATACAAAATGGTGTGCTTAATCATAAAACCTCCTCCAGGGTCTCGCGTCATTCAACGAATTTACAGCTTGGCACCGACAAGCTTGGCGTAAGCCTCCGTGCTGAAGGACTTGGGGCGCTCAATGGGGGCACCAAGGGCGCGGTCAATGATCAGCTGAGGCAGAACACCTAGAGCACGAGAGACACCGAACAGGACGGTGTAATAGTTGGCCTCAGTCAGGCCATAGTACTGAAGAAGGACACCAGAGTGCTGAAGATAGATCAGCATTTGTTGGCTTGTAATCGAATGATTTAAAAATGTGCAATAGACTTACAGCATCAACATTGGGGAAGGGGTTCTTGGTCTTGCCATGCTCAGTCAGCACGCCAGGAGCAATCTTGTAGACCTGGCTGACGAGATTGAACATTTGGTCATCAGGGAGCTTGCGAAGTGCAAACTCGCGCTGAGAAACGTAACGAGGATCAGTCTTACGCAGGACAGCGTGACCGTATCCGGGAACAACCTGGCCAGCGTTGAGAGTGGACCACAAGTAGTCCTTGATGGCCTGGTCACTGAGGTCGTTACCAATGGCAGCCTTCATCTTTGTGAGCCAGTTAAGCACTTCCTGGTTTGCCCTGTTGAAGTTAATGTGTTAGCTGGATTGACTCTACCATCCTTTCGTTTACATTCATTTCTCGCTCGTGGGCCTTTTGATGAGGGATAAACATACAATCCGTGAAGGGGGCCAGCCAATCCGTTCAGACCAGCAGACAAAGACAGCATAGGGGAGCTCAGAGCACTACCAACAAGGTGGGTGGTGTGAGCGCTGACGTTTCCACCCTCATGGTCAGAGTGGATGGTCAGGTACAAACGCATGAGCTCAACGAAGTCATTGTTGTTACCAAAGCCGAGCTGGTTGGCCAAGTTGTAGGAGTAATCCTTGTCCTTCTGGATAGGAGCGACCTTGCCGTCCTTGAAGACGTTGCGGTAAATCTTCGCGGCGATAGTAGGAAGCTTGGCAATGAGGTCCATGGAATCCTCGAAGGTGTAGTTCCAGTAGTCCTTCTTGTTGATACCTTTAGCGTAGGCCTTGGCGAAAGCGGACTCGTGCTCAAGGGCAGTGACAGCCAGAGAGAACTGAGCCATGGGGTGAAGAGTGCTGGGACAGCGGTCAATGAGCTCCTCGATGAATTTGGGGAGGTCAGAACGAGCAGCCCACTCGGCAGACAGATCGCGAACCTGCTGCTCAGAGGGAATTTCGCCGGTCAACAGCAGCCAGAAGAGACCTACGGTATATTAGCAGGATGTACCAACCGTCTTCTAGGGGATTAGTTGTACCTTCGGGAAGAGGCTCCTCGCCACCGGGAGCCTTGGGTAACAGCTTCTGGCATTCGGGGATCTATGTAACCATGAGTATGTGATGATCCCGACAAGAAACAGTGAGATAATACATACGGTGTATCCACGGAAACGGATACCTTCTTCGGAATCCAAAACAGAACCCTGAACTACAATTAGCAAATCCTCATCGGCAGCTGGTTGGTTCCGTTGCGTCATGACATACTTCCCACACGAGGCACTTCACACCACGAGCACCGCCGTAGGCCTGGTCGAGGGTGACCTCGCCGATGACCTTGTTGCCATAGTCCCTACGAGTGTTGATTGGCGTGGTTAGCAAATGGACTGATGGTCAAGGTATTATTCGCATGTCGTGCATACTTCCTGAGCTTCTTGACCTTCTCAATCTCGCCAGGGAGATTGTCGGCGAATGTCTCCTTCAAGGACTGCATAGTTCGAAATCATGCCAGTTAGACAAGTCAAGAAGCAGGAGCAATCTAGACGATACGACGAACCTTGGCCTTGCCGGTAGAGTAGCAGCGCAAACCATTGAAGGCAACGGACTGCACGACCGGCTTACCGGCGAGAGAGGTGGATCGAAGAACAGAAGTTCCGATTCTCAAGGAAGAAGCCATGTCGAATCAAACAACCTTTATTGAGCGGCTGAGTATAATTGAAGAATGGAGAGGGTCTGGGTATATCGAGATAGTGACAGAGAGAAAAGAAGAAAAGATGCTGAGGTCTCGGGAGAAGCTCTTTTTTTTTTTTCCATATGACCGTAACGGTACAGCCGGTACATGGGCGGTACAGTAAAGGTCGGCAACGAGGCAAGGCAATGGCGGGATTCCGTACTGTACCGTAATGCTATGCCCAGGGAGGTGGCCCGGTCTCCCGAATTCTTTCCATCGGCGACGTAAGGTGTCTGTGATCCCTTGCCCGCCAGATTCCGTTACGCGGGACGGAGTACCGGAGTAATTAATTACCTAGGTAGAACAGCTCGCTCTCTTGTTTATTTTCCTTTAGTTTCTTTCATTATTGCTATCATACTAGTACAACACCTCTCCGTAACAGACTTTACTGGCATGGACACCCTTGTCTTCCTTTGCCTCTAAGGTCTACACTATATGTTTATAATCTTATATTTTGTTTAATCTTTCTATTACAGACTACGTGGTCGCTCACCAGCAAACTGACGATCTCGGCACGCAATCCATCCGTAAACGGAGTATTCCACTTTTTAATTCGAAGTTCCCTTGGCTAGTGACGTCGGCCGCTACCCGAGTTTGGGTCGGACCCATCACTAAGGTAGCTGCTGTAGTACTCCGTACCGAGAGTCAGATAACCAATTGAGTACTGCCAGGTTATGAACAAGGTGTTGATTAATCATGTCAAATTATTTTGTTCAAAAACACAAAGTATGCGGCAAGTTCTGTTTTGCTATTGACAGTACTTCATGCTCTGTAGTGCACTTCTACCTTGATAGTTCTGTACTTTGCCACAGCAGGTTCTTCGGCTCTGTGGGCCTTCACCCAGAAGGACAACGCCTTAACTCAATTAGCAGTGCTTCTATTCTGTACTATATACGGAATACCACTTCCGACTCACTGGCCTAAGGTCAATGGTCATCATTAGGGCTTAGTAAGTAGACGTTTTGGGAACACCGATAGGCACGTGACATATATTTTGAGCCTTAGGCCCCCAGCTGAAGTAATTAAAGTGCAAGAGGTGCCGTGCCAGGTGAAATTGTGGGTTTACCAATTCAGGGTTAGCGCAACTTACGATTTTTCTCCTCACCTGACTGACTGCCCTTGTCTACTAAAAATCACTCCTTCCTTACTATTTCTTTCACAGCATCACTTTCACGTCAACCTTTATCTACTCCTTTTATTACATGTTTCGTTCTACATTGTAATCTATCACATCTGTCTCTCTTTTTGATTCACCTGACGACTTTCACCTTAGGACGTACCTTGTACACATACTCGCTCGCGAGTCGCAAAATTCCTGGACACCATCGCTTGGCTGTGTTCTAGCTGTAGGCGGAAGCCCCCCCTGGTCGCCAGAAGTCCGCTCGTGGAATTCTGTAGTGATACGACCAGAAGTCCGCTTAGGTACTTGTCAACGTTTTGAGATCCAAAAACACAGCAGACCTGCTATCACTAAGCATCACAATATCTTCTTGACCGCACTGGATCTCCCAGTAGAAACGACTCGTTGGCCCCTTGATACACCCAGTCGCCTATATCATATTATTTGAAGCGATAGGTTTTGTCAAAGAACTTTCTGGGAATATCTACCAACCATATCTCCGTACTGGAACCCAGCCCCTCTAATACATACTATCAACAATGTCGTCTGCTGTAGCAGAACTGGACAATTATCTCCAGTCTATGCTCGCCCTTAAGCCTCCTGGTGTCTCAGGCTCTAAGATCAACAGTATCACGTCGCTCTGCACCGCGAATGTTCAGGTATTGTGTCCCTTCTAGCTTGGATTGATAAGGGTTATCATAGAAGTGAATGGCAAGCTAACAGAAATTCTTCTTTTTGCAGAATGAATCCGTTCTTATCCAGAAGATCTATACACACTTCAAGAAGGCTCCGGGAACACACAAGTTGGGCGTACTCTATGTCGTAGACTCTGTAACTCGACAGTGGGTAGAAGCAGCGCGCAAGGCAGGTCAACCATCTGGTAGTGCCGCTCCTGATGGAACCTTCGCCGCTGGTGTTAACAGAGTGACCGAATTACTACCTGTCTTGATGACTGATATCATAAACAACGCTCCTGAGGATCAAAAGGTACGCTCTAGATGCAAGATGCATACAGTCATCAAACTACCATACAACCTGCGGGCATGCGTACGGTCTAATAAAAGCGGAGATTTGCGTTCAAATCCCGCTGTGGCCCGTATAAGACTTGATCTACGTATCTCCCGCTATATATCCCTCCCTTCCTGCATAGAGTCCGCCGTTTCTTTTCTAGGTGTTTATTCTGTCAATTTGTGGCGAATAGTTCAACTTACGTATCCGATGGTCTCTGCATATAGGAAAAAATCAGGAAGCTGGTTGATATTTGGGAGCGTGGATATACTTTCCCCGCCCCCATGCTTGCCTCATTCAAAGAAAAACTAAACGCACCCGCAGCTCACAGTAAGCTTGTTTCCCTCCCTTTCCATTTCATATGATATGGACGCCATTACCCCGTACCCCGAGTTGGTTGTATGACATAGGGAGCTGCCGGCGGCTCTTATAAACGTCAAGATAAGTGCAAACGGAATTCTGATATTGCTTCTATAGATGTTGAGTCCACCACACCTGAGGGTTCCCCAGCCCCAAATTATATCCCCCTGGGGGGTCCTCAGCAGTCGCAGTTACCGCTGTCATCTAATGGCGCAACCTCGACTACCCCTCAGTCGGCGCCAGATACCTCTAGTATATTGAAAGCCCTGGCTGATATGGCCAAACAAAACACAGCGGCTCCATCAGCGTCAGCAGCGCCGGCAGTAGCACCGCAGGCTAATCCTCTTGGTACTTTAACCCAGCAGAGTGCAGCTCCGCAGCCAGTGTCATCATCCGTAGACCAGGCATCACAACCCCAGAATGGGCAGGCTAGCGTAAACCCATTTACCGCTGGGGCTATGGCGACACCTTTCGCGGCCTTGAGTAATGTCGCTCAAAACACGGCATTGGTACAACCACAAAGCCAGAGTCAGACTCCGAACCCATTGACTGCGGCACAGAATCCACTGGCTGCGCTACTGCCGCAGGCAACTGCAGGCCCAGCTCAGCCCACTCCCGCTGTTACGACCGATGCGCTGCAACAGCAACTCCAGCTTTTACAGCTTCTGGCCGCGCAGGGTATTCCACAGGACCAGTGGGCCACCGCTCTGCAGATCCTCAGTCTGTCTAATGCCGCTAACATGGGCAACATGAATCCTACTCAGGCTGCCGGCTTTAATTTACCAGGTCAAAATGTCAATACCTGGGGTCGTCCCGATTCCCAATCACGTGAGTTTGATCGGGACCGTGAGCGGGACCGTGACTATATGCGCTCACCTCCAGGTCAGTATCGTCGCCGTTCCCGGTCCCCAGGCTGGGATAGACGTCGTGATGTGTCTCCTCCTCGTCGCCGTGATAGTCCTGTTTACGGTGAGTACCATGGCGACTCTCCCGGTCGTAGGGGTGGTGATCCCCGCGGTCGGCGTGGGAATGATTATCGTCAGCGCAGCCCTCCTGGGCGTAGACGTCGTACTCCGTCTCCTCGTAAGGACCCTACACTACCGCCACCCGGCCCCAAATTTATCGAGTGGGATTACTCTATTGGGCAAGGCAATATCAAAGGTTCGTCCCAGCTCGATCGCAAACATTTTCTTTTCGTACTCTCGACTAATTTCTTATGTAGTTCTGAGTCGAACCCTTTTCGTTGGTGGTGTCACGTGAGTCGATATCTATGTTTTTTCGTGTCTCGGATTCTAACAACTTAACAGGTCATCAGAGGCTCACTTGCGCTCTCTATTCGGCAAGTTTGGCATCGTCCAGACTTGCATTGTCAACATAGACAAACGCCATGCTTTCATCAAGATGATCAGCCGCCAGGATGCTGTGCTTGCCCGTGAAGGTATGGAATCTTATAAGTCTGGAGACATGCAACTTAGAGTAAGTACGCCTTCCCATACTTAGTGATATTGCCTAATCAGTCTCCAGACTCGATGGGGTGTCGGATTCGGACCGCGTGACTGTAGCGACTATCAGACAGGCATTAGTATAATTCCGGTTGAACGACTCACGGAGGCGGATCGGAAATGGATGCTCACTGCTGAATATGGCGGGACCGGAGGCAGACCCATCGAGAGCGGCATGGTTGTTGAAGAGCCAGATATCGAGATCGGTGCTGGAGTTTCATCCAAAGGTTTGTTTATATTACACTCGAACTGAAGAATACTCCAAACTAATTTGTTCTTGTAGCTATCAGCAGGCGGATTGCAACTGATACGGGGGGCAAACGGGGTCCAATTTCATCCCGCACACAGCAGGACCGCTTCCCCCGACCAGACCGGGACGGACCTTCGGCTAGAATGGGCCCTGGCGGCCATGGTGGCCAACCCGATCGAGATATCTCGAATGCAAACAATGTCGGCGTCCCTCCTGCTGTGCCCGGTTTTGGCTTTTCCTTTCCGGGTATGCCCATGTTCCCTCCAGGATTCATGATGGGAGGAGCACAAGCTGGAACATCTAGCGGGTCAGCACAGCCCCCACCCCCGGGTCAAGGGGGCAACTAAGTTCTTAATCAAGTTCGAACTGATAAAGCAAATATTGCTCCAGTGGAGACACGGTCTTTACTTCTTTCATTCCGCCTTTGTTTTGATACGAGCTTTATTTCTTATATTTCATTGTAAATCATATACGGAACATGGCGTTGGAACTCTCCCTCGAACCCTTCAGAAAGGCATATTTACATCAGCGCAAGTGATCTTCAACCGCTTGAGTGGGCAATCGGACATTGTGGGCATTGTCTTGTCCTTTTGCGTGTGTTGATACTTCTCAGATGATGCCATTGGCTTAAACTCGAATGTTTCCTTGAGAAAATGGTGATGCGTCGCTTTCTTTCTTGCCTTTTTTTTTTTCTCTTCCCGTTGAACTTGGGCGGCTTCGTGTGATTTCGTTTTCATCCGTATTTGAAAATCAGCAATGCAGTTGCATATCTGCTCGGTGCACTTCTTTTTCCCTTTCCATTTTCAATGATACGGTGTATGGCGATATGTTGGAGCATTCAATTCCTGTTTTAATTTAACCCGAATAAATTTGTTTAAAATAGTTCTCAAGGTACTTCAATTTGGAGGCTTTTCATGCCGTACCAGTACTTACAACCTCACTGGATTTACCACCAGAGAAAGGAATAAACACTGAAGAAAACTACAGTTTTACGCATTGCTCTGGCTATCGCTATTTCTATCCCACGATTTTAGAAATACTGTTTCGGCCACTACTTTTCAGATCGAGACTGATATAGTCTATTCTTGTGTACAGTATATACGGGACTCATACGTACATGCATACATACGTATTACCGAGACTAAGGATATTATTTCTATTGACACAATCCTAGATTTAGCAAGTTCATACGTGGTGGTGTCCATGATGAATTGAACCGTTTTTCTTTTTCTCTTCAGCAAGCCTCACCTACTCACACTCCACTTCGACTGTCAAGTGCCCCAATGTCGCCAAATCACCTTAACAGGCCTCCAGAGCAGGCCCAGGCAGTCTATTGCTTGACTCTCTCCGCATTGTAATAAATTAGGTACGTGCGGCACTGGAAGTCTTGAATGACTGTTCGAAGTCGGCAATGATATCGTCAATGTGCTCAGTACCGACGGAAATGCGGATAGCATCCTCAGTAACACCAGATTCAAGCCGTTCTTGCTCGGTCAGTTGCTCATGTGTCGTAGACCAAGGATGGATTGCAAGCGTTTTGGAATCTCCGACACTACCAGGTTGGTCAGCTAAGGCTGTAGCGATTCATAGTCACCAAGTGAGGGACGTACTTAGCTAGATTACTAATCAACTTAAACCCGTCAACGACCTGGCTTCCAGCAGCAGCACCTCCCTTGACACCGAAGGATAAGACACCGCCATACCCGCGCTTCAGATAGCGCTTAGCGGTCACATGGTTGGGATGATCCTCGAGGCCAGGATACGAAACCCAGCTCACATTGTCGTTTGTACGCAGCCAGTTCGCCAAAGCCAATGCATTACTTGCATGCCGTTCAGCACGCAAGCTAAGAGTCTCCAGACCAAGGATTAGCTGTTGCGCAGCAAATGGATTCAATGCTGACCCGAGATCCCGAAGGATCTCAACGCGGACACGGATTGCGAACGCCAGATTCCCGAAAGTTTCCCAGAACTTCAGGCCGTGGTAGCCTTCGGACGGCTCCACAAACTGCGGAAATCGAGCACCATGTTTACCCCAATCGAATTTGCCGCTATCTATCACGACACCACCGATCGTGGTACCGTGGCCACCAATCCATTTAGTTGCACTGTGCACGACGATATCGGCTCCATGTTCGATAGGGCGGCAGTAGTAGCCACCGGCTCCGAAAGTGTTATCAACCTAGTCCATTGTCAGCACTTGCGCCAACGAATCACAAAATGCATCTATACATACTACCAAGGGCACACCTTTCTCATGGGCAGCCTTAGCGATGGCCTCAATGTCAGGCACATTATATCGAGGGTTTCCAATCGTCTCGACATAAACAGCCTTGGTGCGGTCATCAATTGCCGCACCAATATCCTCTGGCTTGTCTCCTTGGACAAATTTGGTCGTAATCCCTAGCCGGGAGAAGAAAACTTTGAACTGGTTGTATGTGCCTCCGTACAAATTACTGGTCGAGACGATATTGTCACCTGAATGCGCAAGTGCTGAGATTGCCATGAACTGAGCCGCTTGGCCAGAAGAGGCTGCTACCGCTGCAACACCACCTTCGAGAGCTGCAATACGCTTCTCGAAGACATCGACTGTGGGCTGTAAGGAGTTAGCATGGTTAGCTCTTTTACCTTCTAGGGTCAACAAGCTTTCGTCACTTACGTTCATGATACGGCTATAGATATTGCCAAACTCTTTGAGGCCGAAGAGCCTGGCGCCATGTGCAGAATCATTGAATGTATAAGACTATAGATGTTAGTATCATTTAATGGACCACTATATGGAACCGAAATTGAAGAGAAAGGAGCGCCCAGGGGGGTAAACAGACTGTGGTCGCATAAATAGGCACAGCGCGAGCGTTGGTCGCCGGGTCAGGCTCCTGGCTTGACGTCCATTAATTAGTACTCAGAATCCGTATGAACTTGTTGGGGACTATGGGAATGAATATATATACCCAGCATGAAGCTGAAGAGTTTCAAAATGAGGTTGTCGTGACTCGGCCATTAGTGCTCCTGAATAAAACAGCCACTGTCTTTTCGTAGTAGTTGGATTGTATATCAAGGATGATGTTCCATGTAGAGTTACTACTCAAGGCTTTCAGGAGAGCCTGCAAGGTGGAAAGGATGACTACGTTGCTTTTATAAATACGTGCGGGGATAAAGTAGCAACAATAATGCGCAACTACGATGGCGTGATCGGTGGAGGGAGGGGGATCGAAAATAAGAAAAAGTAAAAAAAAAAAAAAGTATAAAGAGCATACCGATTCATTTATATGGCCGGGCAAAATATGAAGAAAACATTTACCTTTTTGCTGACCACAGTTTCTACTAGGAATATGGTGGTTCAATACTAAGCAAGGCTACATTTGTATCTTTGACACTTCCACATGTCCTGACTAGTATGTACCCATGCATACGTACGGCACAAACCCCCATACTCTATCCCAAGAATATGTGGGGAAAGGGATTGGTGTTCGTGTTTGTGCGAGCTTGACCCCAGGTCAACTCCGGAGAAAGAAAACTAACGTTCGGGACTTATAAGAATACTTACTTACTACTGGCACATACCTATACTTGTACCGTCTTGCCTAAAGAGGTAGCGGATTACCGAAGATAAGCATCATGCAGTTCCGCAGAAGACTTCCAGAGATGCAGCTTGATAAATTCGACTGTGAGAATCTTGATGTTTCAGTGACGCTGATTTACCACTGTTAGTGGAGGAGTAAACCGGTGGGCCAATAATTTAACGTGATCTGCCATAAATGGTGAGCACCACAGTTACTAACTCTAGATAATTGTAGATAATTGAGGCCATTGTAGGGCTAGTCACGTTATCCGCCCCATAAGTACACTAACTTACTGTATATGTACTAATCCTACACTATCGTCGTCGTAGTAGTTGGTAGTAGAAACTGCCACTGCTGAGTAGATCCCCCGTCACATTCAATCAGAATCTGCCAACAAACCAGTCTGGCATGCCTTCCTAAATTAGTATCTCATGAGATCATTGTCACCCACTCCCAAGCCAATCTTTCGTGTTCACGAGTGCGCGGCGAGGCGCTTGTCGTCATAGGCAGCCATATTGATGATCACAAGCTTCCACCAAACGAACCCCGAAGAATTCAGTCATGGAGGGATGACCCGCTTGTAATGTCGGTCAACTTCTTCTTCCTTGAATACCCAGGAACTTTTCACAGTCTCCTTCTTTTCATACAACAAGCGACCACATAAAGGAAGGGTAATTACTTTAGGCGTCAACCCGGAAATTGAGCCACTGACGCAGATTTTCACCTCAAGGTCGGCCAAAATAGCATCTTTACCAACTCGTCCCGCGCCGCCAGCTGAAAACTAGGGCAAGGAATATCCTGAGAGAGCATCGACGGCACAGTTTCCTTGCCGAAAAACGGCAAGAGATCTTCGAGAACAAGGTTTACCACATGCTCTTAAATCACAGGCCTTGCTAAATACTTTTTCCAACTTTCTATTCTCCTCAGATTCGCTAGATAACTAATCTTGACGGAACAGCTGTAGCGACGTCGTCAGGTATTGCGTTCCCGTTCTTATTTGGATTGCGTTGAGGACTACGAGAAAGGGCCAAAGAGGCTCACTACCTGCTGCCCGCGATGGCTCTGGATTTCCCCTGGATTTATCCTGTTCGGGTTGTTCAAGTGATTTTTGCAATTATCATTCTTGGTTTGACCGCATACAGTCAGTCACCTTCTTATCGCAGACATGGCAAGCTGAAAGGACACTGACTCCCAAGCAAAGTTGTCAGCGTGTACAATAATGACACCGTCAACTTCATGCTTTTCAATAGCATCTGGACGGCTTTCTTCGCCACTCCGTACCTCGCCCTTGCGCCTGTGCACTTTCCCCAAATCGCACATCGCTTCGTTATACCAGCCGTAGAAGCGATCACTATGATTTTCTGGTTTGCAGGCTTTATTGCGTTGGGTGTTCTGCTTCCTGCCCCTAGGTTCTGTCACTGGAGCGCTTGCAACTGTGCTCAGGCAGCCACGGTATTTGGGGCATTCGAGTGGTATGTCCTCCCTGGTTGAGAGAGACTCACCATGATATAAAGCCGCTGTAGTATTAGTTGCTAATATAAGGAATACAGGGCTTTGTTTGCGGTCACGACAGTAGTGGCTGTTATCGGAGCTTTGCGTACCAGGTCAAGCACTGGTACGAAGCCTGCCCCTCAAACCACTGCTCACGTTGGCGTCTAAGCGGAATAGTAGCGGTAGTGCCGTGAGCTACCTGTCAGCGATTAGGACCAGATTACGGATGATAATAAATTATGAAGCTCAATTGTTAAATGATACATCTTATGTGTTACGATATCTGCGCCAACCCCGGTTGATCCGATTCCAATAATAATAACGTCCATAATGGAAGAAGTGCCGAAAAATGGAGAAAGCCAAACGGAACCCGATGATTTATACGAGCAAGAAGTGGCTCCAGTGGCTTTGCGATAGTCCATCTTATTATGTCTTGCAACTTGATCAAGGCTCGCTTTTGAGTCCCGAGTTCTCACTGGTTTTGAGCGGATACCCCTTTTTTTTACTATTGTATATTGTCTATGTGTGGTCAATGTATCTCCATTTCACGGATTTATAGCTGGAGTTCAGAACTGACTAGACCTCAATTGTTCCCATGCCACCATTATCACATGTTCAAGTTTAATTATACAGTAGGTCGGGATCAGGAAAAGGTGATAAATCACTCATGTAGTGAGAGTTACCCGACGATGTAGTAAGATAGTTTGCTGGACTTGAGTACTAGCGGTCGTAGGCTCATAGTGCAGGAGATATTTACGGAGGAGGGGATTCTTTTCCTACCTCGGGAATGAAATACCGTAGCTGAGGGATGCAAACATTTAAAAGGCCAGACCATCCCCGGTACCCAGGAACGGACGTACCCGACGAAGATAAAAAAGATACCACCAGATATACTTATAAGTTACTCCGTACTCCGTACAGGACCTACTCCTTAAACGACTAAAAAATTAAGCATTTGTTAGTATGAGCATGAGTTGAAAGAACATGGCGAATTGGTGCCGGTTGTTACTTTCCCGCCACCACACGACCCAGAATTTCATCACTATCGTCACGGACTTACGAGAAAATTTTTTCCTCCGCCAAAAAATTCCCTACAAGGGCCCACTTCAAGATGGTCGCCGCCGCCAACGTTTCGTGCGGAGGCTCCCATCCGCGCGGGTGGAAAAGTTTTCAGCGGTCGAGTGGCACACAACAGTTCGATTAAAATAGGTATATCTATTTAGTCTTCCAATGGATTGAAAATGTTTCTCCTCCCTGCAGGTATTTTTCTTTCTTTTTGGTTAGAAGTTACCATTATCATTACCATTATTATCAGTGATTAGGGTTATCTATCTGCCTCTCCTTAGCCTATCTCACCGGCGTTGCATCCGTTGCACTGAGGTCTCCATTCTCTCCCCTCACTTTAATCATTTTTTTACATAACACTTTCTGGTCGTGCACACATAGTCGCTTGTTTCCCATCGCTGTCATTCGCCGTTCCCGTTATCTTCAGCACTCCTAAAGGAGTAGTTCTATGATAGCCGCCTACGACAAACCACTGTACAGTGTACCCCGTTCCTTTGGGTTGAGCACTAGTTTGCTCCACAGAGAATACATACTCCGTACTGGAAAGGCTCTGTCCGCTGGAGTGCAGTGGTGACTCAAAAGAAGTCCCGGTGGAGCCAGCCCTTACCAACCTTTTCCTCACCTAGAACCTTTCGACTTTCTGCACCTCACGACGACTTGCTCTTCGACCTAGCCTCACCCTCAACTATTGGACTGTCAAGGTCCAAACATGGCCTTTGAGGACGGGTTTAACGTCACGCCAAAGACAGTGGGAAAAGAAGCAATGGCCAACGATGAGGCCTTTCAGGTCAATGCTCCCACTCCATCGTCCGATTTGAAGGACGTGGACTGCGAGAAGCATGGCGCTACTCGCGAGTCGAACCCAGTACCGGATCTAAAGCGCCAGCTCAAAAGCCGACATCTGCAAATGATTGCCATTGGTACGGATATCTCCTCATTCTTTCCACCCTCGCCTCATGCCTTCCGTCATCCATTGAAACTTATTCGCCTACGGAAAAAAAAAAAAAAAAAAAAAAAAAAAAAAAAAAAAAAAAAAAAACCTTGCTGACCAGAATTAGGTGGTACAATTGGTACAGGTCTTTTCATCAGTAGTGGCACCGCCATCGGTACAGCAGGGCCGGTAGGCGCTTTGATTGCATATCTCTTCGTCGGCTCTATCGTGTACTCCGTCATGCAGGCCCTGGGTGAAATAGCAAGTTATCTGCCAATCCAAGGAGCGTTCACGTCCTACGCAGCTCGATTGATCGACCCCAGTCTTGGTTTTGCCATGGGTTGGATCTATTGGTTTTCCTGGGCTAGTACCTTTGCGCTAGAGTTAACTGCGACAGGGTTGATTATACAGTTTTGGGACAAGGATATCAACATCGCCATTTTCATCGCAGTGTTCTGGGTCGTTATTACTCTTTTCAACTTCCTACCTGTTAGCTTTTACGGTGAGCTGGAGTTCTGGTTCGCTAGTATCAAGGTGATCACAGTTGTTGGGTTTATGATCTTTGCAATTTGTATTGATGCGGGGGCCGGCGATAAAGGATACTTGGGATTTACTTATTGGACTAACCCAGGTCCATTTGCAGCTTACGCCGGTGTTTCTCCAGACTCAACAGCCAAATTCGTGGGCTTTTGGGCTGTGCTTATTCAGGCGGGTTTCTCATACCAGGGAACAGAGTTGGTTGGTATTGCAGCAGGTGAAACTGAAAATCCCCGCAAAACTATTCCTTCTGCGATCCGCAAGACGTTCTACCGCATTCTGTTCTTCTTCGTATTGACTATCTTCTTCATCGGCCTGCTGGTGCCCTATACCAATGAAGACCTTGTTAAGGACGGAAACGATGCAAACTCTTCACCGTTCGTCATTGCGGCCAGACTTGCGGGTGTCAAGGTCCTGCCTCATATAATCAACGCCGTCCTGTTAACTGTCGTGCTTTCCGCCGCCAATTCCAACGTCTACAGTGGTAGCCGTATCCTAATCGGCTTGGCTCAAGAAGGGCTTGCCCCGCGCTGGTTCAAGAAAACGTCGAAAAAGGGCGTGCCCTACTACGGTGTCATGTTCACTGCGGCGTTTGGCTTGCTCGGTTTCATGAATGTGTCTAATGCTGGTAGTACAGTGTTCAACTGGCTTCTCAACATTGCAGGTGTGGCAGGCTTCATCACTTGGTGTTCCCTGAATGCCTGTCATCTTGCATTCATGCGAGCTCTGAAGGCTCGCAATATGTCTCGTGACCTTCTTCCCTTCAAAGCGATGTGGCAGCCCTGGTATTCCTGGTACGGGCTCTTCTTCAACATATTGATCATTTTGACTCAAGGGTTCACTGCTTGGATCCCAACATTCAGTGTAACGGATTTCTTTATCGCCTATATCAGCTTGATCCTCTTCGTGGTACTCTATGTGGGACATAAAATTTTCTATCGGACGTCGTTTGTTCCCCCACTCGAGGCCGACATCGACACCGGTCGGGTTTCTCTTGAAAACGAGTCATGGGAAACCACCACTACTAAGTGGTATCAAAGGATCTTTCGCTCGTTTCGAGGCTAAATCAGACGTTTAAAGTACCCACGGGAGTATCCCTGGCACTTTCGGGCTACCCGAGGCCTTTCTCTTATAATTCTTATTCTTTTATATTGTTTTTTTGTTTCTTTTGCACATACGTGACGAGTATATACCTATTATATACATCTCCGACCAGGCTGCTCGCTGTCGACTCCAAGGGAACCGGACTTGCATGTTGGGACGATAGATGAGGGAGTCATTTAGACAAGGGTTCTTCAAGGTGATTCGTTTTCCTCCGTTTTGTACAGTATTTGATTTCCCCTTAATTGTTTGCATGGCATGGAGTTTGGGTTGAATGGCTGTGATATACTACTATTCGTATTCTCTGATCTCGAATCGAAGAACAAATTGATTTCAACTTCTTACACAAAGATGTTTTCATTGGTTACATCGTGACAGATGAGCAAACGAGCAGCCTATTACTTCGTACCTAGGTAAGGGGTCATCAAGAGAATGCAGAAAGTTCATGTGGCCCGGCGAATTTCACATGAAGTTCACCACATGCGAAGGCTGATCAAGTCACATACATCCAAGACATACATCTTTTTTTTTTCCCTTCCCTACTTTTAAGGTTTATTTGAAAGGATGGGCTACTTACGGGATGATCAAATCAAAGTAGAGAAAATAAAAACAAAGGAATGAAACTTAGAATATGAAGAAGGAAACGATCACTTCTGTAGGGACACGAGGTGGCAGTACTCGGTTAAATTTACAAGCATGTGAGAGAGAAAGGTTAAGGCATCACGGGATGGATGATCTTTATGCAACCTAATTTGTATGTACGGAGTATGTACGGAGTACTGTATGTCTTTAGTCCGTACCTACACAGTCACATATGTCAATGTAGGTAATTTATGACGTCGATCCGCTTTCGGAGAGGGCTATTCATGATGCTGGGGCCCCGGAAGACACTCCATGAAAGGAAAAAATAATTTATAATAATACATATGAAAAAAAAAAATGAAAAAAGAAAAAATGAAAAAAGCAAAAAGAAAATATCGAATGTATATCACAGTAGATACCACCGATCCAACGGGGAAGCCCGAGGAATACGTAGTAAGGTGGACTTTAATTAGGAAGCATAGACTATACCGTTCCGGTCAGTCTTCTCCGATCCAATGGCCTCGGCACTTTCAGCAGACGACGGTCGAATAGTACAGAATACAGTACTTACGGAGTAGTCCGTAGCGCCGATAACTAATCGCTCTGGATTCCCAAATGAATCATGGAGAAACTACACCGCCCACCCTATCGACCTAAATGGAGGCATACTAATCCTTCCCTCCCCGGACTCAATCAACCGGGTAAATGCCGAGGTTCGTTTCACATCGCGTGGAGGCAAAGAGACATCGTGGGTATGAGCTCGGCCACTCAGCGGAGTCAGCGCTCTATTCTTCCCCATTGCTTGGGGACTTTCTCCCCCCCTCCGACTGCCCGCCAGGTCCATACTCCTTAACCACTTCCTTTCCTACTCTTTATCCCTTTCTTCAAACGTCTCCCAGCCGAGTTGTACCTTCTCTCAACTGTTTTATCTGGGCTTTTGCGCTGACGTTCACCTTGGTTCGAAGAGGCAACGGCTTGCATTCCACCCACGGAAACCAGAAATTCCCTTCTCACAGCCATAATCGGTATCTGCCAGCGCTTGAGTATTGGTATGATAAGATTTCGCCCTCGACGTTGAGACATTTATACAGAATCTCAAATTCACATAGTAGATTAAATACATTGCTGACTTTTCCAGGTTACTCATCAATATAGGTCGCAATGTTCTTTAGCCAACAGCCCGTCCACCTTGCTCGTGCGGATGAGTTAAGGCAAGAGCCTCCGAAGGGCTCGCCGTATTCTGTGGCCCTTCCTGGGACTGAGGAGCCTGGACGGAGTAGGATCTACCGTGCCTATCTTGCGCAGAAGGAACTTGTGAGGACATTAGATCCACAGGTAAGTATATGTTCAGAGCTTGGTGCTCTTTGGTATTGACATTTCTCTTGTTAGGTTCTCACTGCGCATGACATCTTTGAGTCGACTGCAAACCGAGTACCGAAAAATCACTGCCTGGGATGGCGCCCGTACAACCAGACAACCAAGACCTTCGGCCCTTACCAGTGGCTAGATTACCAGACAGTTCAAAAGCGGCGGGCTGATTTCGGTGCCGGGTTGGTGGAATTGCACCACAAACACAATTGCCATCGTTCTGGCCAGTACGGTATCGGACTGTGGTGTCAAAATCGGCCCGAATGGCAGATCACTGGTACGCGATTGCTTGTTATTCCCTACTCTTGAATAGCCCTAACTTGGCGTTACAGATCTGGCATGCATGTCTCAAGGTCTGTATTCTGTATCAATCTATGATGTTCTTGCCTCAGACGCAACCGAATATATTATAAACCACGCAGAGCTGCACTGCGTGGTAACTTCCTTGCCGCATATCCCAACTTTGCTCAAGCTGAAGCCCCTCCTACCCAATCTGAAAATCATCATCAGCTTGGACCCTCTTGATGGTGGCGAACAAGTTGGACACTCAAAGCGAGCTCTTTTGGAGTCCGTGGCTGCCGGACAGGACGTCTCGATTTATACGATCGATCAGGTTGAGGAACTGGGCGCCACTTCGAACCGCCCTTACAACGCTCCCCAGCCTTCTGACATCGTCACCATTAACTATACCTCCGGTACTACGGGCCCTCCGAAGGGTGTTGTGCTGACGCATGAGAACGCCGTTGCGGCCACTGCAGGGGCCCTTGTTACTACCCAGCAGGCTGCTGGTGACACACTAGCATCCTATCTTCCGCTAGCTCACATCTATGCACGTTTATCAGAACATGCAGCTTTCTGGGCAGGTGCCCGGATCGGCTACTTCCATGGAAATATCGTGGAGTTAGTCGATGACCTAAAGTTGTTGAAGCCCACCGGGTTTATGTCGGTTCCCCGTCTTTACAGTCGGTTTGGGAACGCTATTCGTGCCTCAACTGTGGACCAACCGGGTTTCAAGGGCGCGTTGTCGAGACATGTCGTTTCGACCAAGACAGCCAACCTGAAGAATCCTGATACCTCTAAGGCTACTGTTAAACATGCCTTGTACGACCGGATATGGTCTAAGAAGGTCGCCGCTGCCCTAGGCCTGGAACGTACGAGAATGATGGTCTCCGGCTCTGCGCCCCTCGATCCTTCTCTCCATAACTTTCTCAGAGTTGCTACCGGTGCCGATCTCGTTCAGGGTTACGGTTTGACTGAAACATACGCCATGGCGTGCGCCCAGTCTTCCAAAGATCTGACTGCTGGCAACTGTGGACGCCTGGCACCCTGCACAGAAGCGTGCCTGGCGTCTCTTCCTGACATGGATTACTCCGTCGAGGACAAACCCTACCCTCGTGGCGAATTGCTTCTGCGAGGCACAAACGTTTTCAAGGAGTACTTCAAGAATCCTGAAGAGACTGACAAGGCCATCACTGAAGATGGATGGTTCCGAACAGGCGATGTCTGTACGATAGACGAAATGGGCCGCATCATTATCATTGACCGCCGGAAAAATGTCCTGAAGCTAGCTCAGGGAGAGTACATCTCACCAGAGCGGTTGGAGGGTGTTTATCTTTCCGAGCTGGGGTACTTTGCACAGGGCTATATCCATGGTGACAGCGTGCAGACATTCCTCGTTGGTATTTTCGGGATCCAACCTGATGCATTCGCTGTGTTCGCTAGCAAAGTTCTCGGCCGGCCCATAAGTGAGACCGATATTGAAGGCATTAGGTCTGTATTGAATGACGATAAGATTCGGAAGGCAGTGCTGAAGGACCTCGAGAGAGTTGCGAAGAAGCACAAGCTGGCAGGCTACGAGAGGGTCAAAAACTGCTCTTTGATGCTTGATCCGTTCACGGTTGAGAATAACCTGTTGACGCCAACGTAAGTGCTCTTGACCATCAAACCGTTATATTGCACCGTACTAATTGTTCCGGGTGTAGATTAAAGCTGAAGCGTCCCCCGGTGGTGAAGCAGTATCGCCAGCTTCTGGATGAGCTCTACGCCCAAGCTACGGCGGAAGAGTCGGCTCCAAAGGCCAAGCTATAGACCTGTACTTTGATTGTATTTTGTTTCTAGATATTATATCATCAGCATTATATGTATTGGAGCAGTTGACACGGGCAACTGACTCTGGGCGCTGTATATACAACCCGATTAAACTGTTCTTCCTGTGAAATATACAGCTTGTGACATAGTGATTAGGATATTAGCATGCCACTAGACGGGGTTCAAAAACGTATGGTTCGTTTTCCTGTGGGTAGAAGAGTAAGAGACCATGTGATCTCGGGCCATGGCGGACTTGTTTCGTCGGGAGCAGCTTGGCAACACTCGTCGTCCTTGCCAGCTTCTTAGATGCAGACGGACGAATTGCACTAAGTCGTCAAATTTTCAAAACAACAGTCGCAACACTTTTTCTAAGAACCATGCGCCTGTTCCACGCCTCTACCTCCTCTCTTCTTTTTCTCCTCTCTACTGTCGTGGTGACGTCCGCCTTAACGGTCGTTATTCCCCCCTCAAATCTTCTTCCCAACCCCAATGCTCTCCCTTCCGGCACGCACGCAACTCTAACGTCCATCCCATCGTCAACGCAATCCAAGAGTGGCCATGTCTCTCCTCACTCACTGACTGCCCCTCTGACGCGCTCCGCGACCTTCATCTTCCAGAACCTAGACTCTACGGGGAAGCCCGAGTCTTACTTGCTTGATGTCCGATCCGCAGAATACGTCTTCACGCCTTACCGGGTTGATGTCGCTGCAGACGGTACGGTGCTAGGCATTTGGGAGACATTTCGTGGGAACCCATGGGAGAATCGTGGCGCAGAGAGATACGTCCTCGATGCTGCTTCCGTGAATGCTGCCAAGTTGCCCGAAGTGGCAGTAGATGCTAAAGTCCTAGCTAGAAGAGGCTTCTATGAGGAGAGACCTAAATGTGAGTATCTCTGGGAAGGAGAAGCTTTTTGTATGAAGTACACTTGTTGTTTTCAAGACGCTTATGGATCTATCCTCCTAGTCTCCCCTCTTTCTTTGTTTAAGAATCCTATGATTTTGCTCGCCATAGTAGCTTTGGGGTTTACTTTCGGAATGCCGAAGTTGATGGAGAATAGTAAGTTTAACATCGTAACTATTTCCCTGCGCGACGCAATCACATATGTGTTTATAGCGCATGCTTCCCTTACTCATATCGCTCCAGTGGATCCCGAAATGCGTGCCGAGTTCGAAAAACACTCTCGGGCTTCTCCTATCTCCGGTGCAACTCGTAGTGCCATGGCTGGTGGCGGTGCACCGGGCAACTTTGATTTCGCAGGATGGATGGCTGGTGCCCATCCAAGACCAGGTGGTCCAGAGCCTGCTGCTCTTCAGGGAGTAGCGACTGGCAGGGAAGGTGGAAATGTACGAAGACGAGGATAGATGAAAGTTCTCGTTTGGGCAATAAATAGGGTCCGGGTCAATCTATGGCATTAATCATATCCTACTAGGGGTCAATCAAAGCATAATAAACAAACTTAGAAGCAATTGTGAACCCCGCCATAAATCGCAAGAAGCATAAAAAGCGACGCATGCAAACTACATCACGACCAATCAGCCTGCCGTTCACCATCAGAGCACGCCAGGTTGCATGGCCTCTTTAATAGAGTTGGGGGGCCCGGGGGGGAACTAATACAGGAAGGGGGGAAGAGGCCGAAACATAAGAACTCGCTGACGGATAGTTCAACAGGGGCTATCATGCAGAAACGTGGTAACATTAAAAATCGCCGAAGTCGCCACCGTCAAAGTCATCATAACCGCCTGAGCCGTAATCATCATAGTCATGATGGTCGTCCAAAGCTTCTGCCAACAAAGCACCCCCGATCAAACCACCACCTACACCTAAAGCTGCAGCGCCCGCAGTTCCCATACCGCCACCATGACGTCGCACTGGTTGTGCTGCTGTAGGATAATAACCAGGTTGGGCTGGATAGGAAGGATAGCCATACCCTGTGGGTTGTTGAGGATAACCACCGTATCCGCCTGGAGGATACCCGTATGGTTGTGACGGCTGCGAAGATGGCCTTCCATGATTCGCAGCACTACCACTTGATGATTTTCCCATCAACTTGCTCAGAAAGCCTTTGCTCCTCTTCTGCTCTGGACCGGTTATATGTTGTGGGGGGGTGGAGGACGACTGGTATCCAACTGACTGCGGTCGCGAGGCTTCTGTATAGTAATCTGCTGCAGCCCCAGGCTGTGCTTGCTGTCTCGGGCTTCTACTGTCACGAGCGCGGGCATCTTCCTCAGCCTGTAACTGGGCAGCTAGCCGGGCATCGCTGTCCAGAGAACTGCTTCTGGCGCCGGCCTGGTTATAGGGATTATTAGAACCCAGGTTTTTCTTCTCGTTTGCACCATGTACTGCAGACGGGTTCGCAGGCCCGGACTCTTCGTATGAGGGAGGTGCTTCGCTAGGCGGTGCATGCAGCTCCTCTTGTGCCGGTCCTTGAGGGGATTCCCATTGGGACTTGCCAGTACGCAGATTTACAAAGAACCTTTTAATAGAGTTAATGTCAGCAGACATTGAACCACAGGGCCAAGCGACGGAAGCACTTACCATTGCTTATACCGATCATCAAACTGAGCCTTCCACCCCTCCGGGACAGCCGGAGGCGGGGGACCTGGAGGCGGGGCGAACGACATCAATATCTAACAGTTTGGGGACCAGTAGGGGGAATTTGCTTGTGTTTGCCTCGAATTTAGGGCGGTGCGCTGCTTGATATCTAGCGAGCAGCTCTCGACTTCAAATCGAAGTGGGCGTGTAGATGCCTTTTTTACTTTAAATTTACTCATTATGTAGATATTATACTGTACTTACTACGTAATACCCCAGGGGCGGTGCTCAGCCACGTGATCATATCGGTGACTGTATTCATAAATTAATTGCTCCTTTGAATTAATCCGGCACACGCTTTGTGTATTAAGTACTTGATACTGCTTGTGGTGTTGCCACTCGCTCCTAATTCTGAGTATTTGTAGCGGGGCTGCTTTATATATAGATACATGTAAGTCAATCAATTGCTTAGAGAGATAGTATGTGGATAACATCATTATCAGTAAAGGGGGTCTTCTTGAGGTATTACTATCAATTAAACTACTATAGCTAGTATCTACAATATCGAATGAGCAATGTTTGTGCAAGGTCACCATCATTATTAACTATATACTAATTTATAATTACATGATCACACGTGTAAGAAAATCAAAGCACCTTAGAAGCATTGAATAGAAACCACTCGCTAATACACGGGTTTTTGTAAGACACCTAGATGACTAAGTAAATGGAAGTCCATGGGTATGCGCTATTTGATAGGCTCTAGGGCTTGCGAGACATTCTTGCGAGTACTGCAGTCTGCCAGTCTTTTGGCAATCCTTGCTGGCACATAACCCCTACCTAGATTAGGTGTGGGCTGCACTAGAATGATGTTATTTCTTTGTCACTGGACGAGGGCACTCAGAGTATCTAGACCTGAATCTTACCATGCCATTTTATCATCTCACATGAGCACAGCCGCTGGTTTTCACCGCTAGATGTGCAAATATAGAAATATGTGAAACTACCCACTTAATCCCAGAGATTTACCACATTGGCTGCATATTCTATATACAAGCTATTGATATCTACACATCCCAACTGTGCCTTATCTTATGACAAGACCAGTAGCTAACTATCATCACCCAGCTGTTACAAAACTACACATCAGCATCATTGAAGTTGGGGTCTATTTGGTCACTAGATGGCCACCAGTGGTCGTCCTCCAAGATTCCCTCAAATCCCTCCAGTGGATGCCCAAGTCCAGAGTAGCTCTCTGTACCCTGAGTAGTGGGAAAGGCCAAGTTTCCCTTTGGCGGTGTCGCACACTCCGTATCACTATCACCGGTAAGATCTATGACTTCGACGTTTGCATTTTCAGTGATGACATATTTCGATTCTGCAGCTAGTCGCTTGGGCTTGACCGGCGCTGCCCAGAAACCATCTTCACTGCATAAATCGACAAGAACGTCCCTACTTTTCGCATAATAGCCAGGTTCCAGTCGCTTCCTTTTATTCACATGCTGCCCGTTGCGAATCTGAGCGAGCTGTCTCTGGCATTCAATTTCTCTCCGCAGTTGATCATTTAAACCAGATCGGAGAACAGGAGGAATACCGTCCAGCTGCCTTAACTGCCATTCCTCCTTCAACTTTGTCTGTCCGAGTTGATGCACAGGGGTATTATCTGGACGGGCCCATGCCGCGTAAGGCCCATTGTAATGAGGACCTTGGCCCACACCATAAATAGGATGGCGCAAAAGATGACCATTTAGGATGGCCTTACGGGCAGCCATGATGCCGGACTCAGAGTCGGGGTCTTGCCCTTTAAATGGCACTTGGGAAGCGCGCTTAAATTTAAAAGACAAGGTCTCATCGGCATAAGTGTTGGGAGATAAGAGATGAAGACCCCCGGCTGCATCGCCAATCAACAGATTGGATCTATCCGGCGAGAAAGCCCCAGACATGATCTCCTCTCCAAAAGAAGCAACATCTTGAATTAGAGCATCATCAGGAGACCTCAATACATCCCAGGTTTTCAAGATACCATCTGATGCCCCAGTATAGAATTGGGTTACCGAGTTCCCCCACAATGCCAACCTTACCCCAACATCTGCTTGTTCTCTAGGAATGGTTTCATCTATCTGATTGAGCGGCTCGGCATGCTGAAGCTTGTGCAGTACAGTGTCCGGGTTTCGCGTGTCCCACACGTAGGTGATCCCGTCAGTGCAGCTGGCAGTCACATAGTTTGAATTGCCTGGGCAGAAAGTCACGTCGTTTATGTCCAAAGCAGGGCACTCAAGTTCCATGGTGCACATTTTGGAGATGAGTGGCGAATATAGACGGACCACAGACCTGGTGTTTTTGGAACTCAAGAGAGTTGTACCACCTCCTCTTGCGGAGCTTGCTGTAGCAAATAATGGAAGAGAAGGGTGCCACTTTACATCAAAGATATTTTGTGAATTTGGGCTTAATTGTATTGGAGTGGATGATGCTTCGGCTATATGCCAAGCTGCAAGAAGACCATTATGGGTCACACCATCGCCCTTTTCAGACATTCCAGCAATTAGTAACTCCCTCGTTATTGGGATGGTACCCCAAGCCAGAGACGTTGGTATAAGGTCAATTTCTCTTTTAGAGCGCTGTCGAGGCAAGTCCAGGACATTGTACGTTGATTCATCTAGTTGCCAGAAACCGACAGACTGGGTCCCTGTCGCTACCACATTCTTTGAGAAGTTGGATGGAGCCATAACTTGGACTTTGGAGTCGTGCTCAAGCGTCTTGTAGCATGATGCCCTGTGATTAGGGAATCTCCAAAGTTTGACAGTCTTGTCATAACTAGCAGTATAGAGTGTATCATCGAACCATTGGCACGCTGTTACACTCATAAACAGACGATGATCATTCATAGTTCCCCTTGAAAACCCCGGCGGACGAGGGCTCCAATGGTCTGGCAATTCCTCCAGACTATCAGTGGTCAAATCACCGAGAATCAGATTATTCCCTCGGTTGTATTCCATGTTATGTTCATCACATTGAGCTGTAGCACCTGCTGCAAACCTAGTTCCATCAGGAGACCACGCTAGTACTATAATATCATTTGAGGCTCCTTTCCAAGTCCTCGAAACCCCGAGGTTACTCAAAAAACGAGAACTGACCTGCCGGCTCACAGCGCAACCTAGCTCACGATCCTGCAAGAGCTTGTTTAGATTGCCAGACGCTTGAGCATTCTTGCGCGTTGCCGAGCTGCCATCCTCCAATTTAACAGCCTTGATGACAGATGGGACGGTTGGGAGATGGCCTCTCTGGGCGTCAGCAATGAATGCTTCTATATCTGCGCACTGGCGCCGCCCCAATGCAAATGCAAATGATAAATGGCCCGACAGTCTGCGCACTTCCTCGACTTTATGGCAGTGTTGATCGCCTGAGGTGGAAGGACCTTCATTCTCTCGTTTCTCTTGGGACCCCAGGAGTCGCATTGTGAGTCGCCTAGCACGTCGTAGCTCCTTTGTGCATGGAGTTGATGTCAATATTTCTAAGAGCAAAGCATTACTATCGCTCGCTTCTTCGGTCGAGAGTAACCTAGACAATTTCAAAATAGACGACATCTTCTTGAAGGACTTAGGGTGCATATTATAGGTGGATGCGACTTGTATAAGTTGATCGGTAAGAGCAGTGTCTGGAGCAAAACGCCAATGACATCCACTAAATGACAGCAAGTTTAGCACTGCGGTCATTTCCTTCGGATCAAAATCAAAATGGAGGATGTTGTCTAACGCCAAGTCCTCTCCTCTTAGTCCCTTAGCATAGTTGGCCGGGTTACGTTCTGGGCGATAACGTGCATGCCCGACACTTCTAAAGTCATCTAACGTTTTCAAGGGTGCCTTGAGTATTTGTACTCTAGATGAAGAGTATATAACTGAGTATTGCGTATGACCGACGAGCTGGCTATCTCGGTAGCAAGGAGGCATTGAGAGATCACATGAACGGGAACGGCCGTGACGCTGTTGTGGCTGGTCTGAATTGGCCAATACATCGACATCCTCATCACCGGAACATTCCTCTTCAGACTCATAATTAAACAGATTGAGTTTCTTGTAGTAATTGATAGGGCCAGTTTTTGATCGTGCAGAACGTCTCGTTCTTGGTGCCTTGTCATTGTTTATGGCATAGGATTTCCTGTCGCTTAACAAGTGTGGTGGGTACATTGTCTGCCGGACATAATTGGAATTATTTGATTGTTCCCTTTTTGTTGTAGGTAACACGGGGTCTGTTTCGCTATTGTTCCCTGGTCTTTTGGATAAGTTCCCTAACCCAGGGGTTGCCCGTGAGCTTCTTAGACGAGGGTGACGTGCCGAGTGCCGTCGTCGAGCTGATGGGACTGTGCGTTTTTCTGGAACGGACTCAAGTGCAGAGTCATCTGAGATAACATATACTACTTGAGGGTCATCGGCCGACTCAGAACTGTGTTCAGTTCTCGAGTCGGAAACCTTCTGCAAAGTGGCCCTGTTTCCACTCTGGGAACCTTGGGTTTCATGAGAGGAATGCCTCATAAACTGTGAAAGTAAATTCTGAGCTTCCTCTATTATCGATGGGTCGTCAGAGCCGATCTGAACAGAAGTTGGACGACGACTGGCATGAGACCTGAAGTTTCGGCTTCTCACATGTTCAGGTGTCTGAGACGTCATCTGGGGTGCGTTCTCGAGTTGAAGACGCTGAATAGCCAAGAATGAGAGTATTTAAGATATGTAGGAGCCACCTATACTTCAGCATTAGCATATCTAGACCACGGTAATATCGACGAAGCACTTACGTATACTTCAACAGGAAGTGCATGTGGAATCGTTGTATAGGTTAAATAACTCCGTAGATCGCCTGAAGCTCCATCAGGGAAAGCCACAGTGAGAACCGACAAGAATAATACTAACACCCAAAGAAGGCGGTGTCGAGAATCTCATAAATAAGCAGCAGCCTCTAGGGTAGTCCAGTATATGGAAGGTGATGTTAAATAAGCATTCGATCTTGCACATCTAAAATATGATAGATAAATGCCCATGACATTACCTAAGGCGGTCGTGCAATTCAAACCTTCAGTGAGCTGAACAAAACAAAGGCAAAGTTAAGGAATTCTAATGACCAGAAGATGTGAAGTTGAGCTCGGTCAATGACCACAAGTAATTTAGAATTCAGAAATCTCGGAAGTCGAGACATGTAACTAAAATCAAGAAGTAACAGCGCCGCTTAACCCAAAGAAAGTAAGAGCTGGAAGACTTCCCTCAAGGTTGGTGAATTCTAATGTCAGTCATGGTCCTAAGGCTTGGCAACAACGCGTGAACGCGTAGGTTCATCGTGTACTCTTTACCCCCAAAGAGGAAGGCGGTGATGTTCCCAGTCCAGGTTACCTACGCACTAATACTGGTATTAAATGTAGTGTACAGAACTTTCATGTGATGCATTTCTTACCTAACTACGGAGTACTACTAACTAGTCAACTTTTTGTTCTTATGAAAAGAAAACCAATTTTTCACATACACAAAATGACAGTCGAACATAACTCCCTGTTGCACTCTATCATATCGATACATTCGATAAGCCAGTACTAGTGGGCCGTAACCTATCCAAGTAGCCGATAATAATAACACCATACTCTGAAGTGAAAGAGCAAGCACCTAAGAGCCTGGGACCATTCTTCTCTGGTTCCAAAACACCTTCTTGGCAATGCCCGCAGCTAAGATATCCCTCTACTTGGACACCCGGTCCCTCTTTCGAATAGCTACCATTGTATCATACAAGACATCCTTGAATGCGAACAGAAATGCTGCAGTAATCGCACTCTGTGTCACCTTCGGGCCAATACCTGTATTGGCATTAGCTTGGGCCCTATAACATCCTGCCAATTAGGTCGTAGCTTACCTTTATACAGTCCCACGTACCCCTCCTCCTTGATGATCCTCTTCAAGCTGCCGTTCAACGTTTCCTTCGGACCGTCCTTGCTAGCCACGTGCATCCGACTTTTGACCGTTATATAAGGGTATGTGATGGACGTGGCTAAGATCTTGCCCAGGGCACCAAGGTAAAACGCATCTTTCGGCGTCATGCGCCTACGACGTTCCACTACGTTCTTCAACTGCTCAAAGATGGTGTACTGTAAGATGGGGTTAATCACCAAGACGAGAGCCGGCAGAACGCCGGCAAAAAGGGCCTTAGGCCCCTCCTGCCGGAGCAGGTCCAGGAGAGTGCTAATCGTCGAAGCCTTTGTCTTTTTGGGAGCACCCGGCAATACCGCTTCGTCTGACTCGGATTTTCGCGCTGTCATCCGAGTATTCACAACCCAGATGGGGTTAGTGATCAGCACCGTTGCACTTCCAGCGATAGCCCCAGCAATCATGGATTCGGCGGTCGTAAGCTTCGTTGAGGCTCGACCAGCCTTTGCAGCAGCCTTCTCGAAGGCCGAGCGGGTCCATTCATACCAGTAATAATAGACGAAGTTGGTTACGCTGATGCCAAAAAGCGCTGACTCAAGACCTGAATAAAGTCCACTAATCCCTTCCCGTTGAACGATACGGCGGATGGCATCGGCGGTCGTTGAATGAGCACGTTTAGATTCAACTTGCGCTCTTGTTGAAAGTGTGATCAAGGGGTAGCTATAGATCAATGGGTGTTAGCCGCTTTTGACTCTCGAACCAAAAGCAAAATTGGAGTACGCACGTCAAGACCATGGAGAGGATTCCACCACCAGCACCAGCTAATGCATGCGCTATATTATCACTCTGCTGGGTTGCAGCCGCTGCAACCGCCTTCTTTTGTTCTTCAATCTTTGATTGAGACATGGTAGATGAAGAAATTGCGCGTGCTAGTAGGGTAGCGCGTTAAGGGTGATGTATCCAAAAAGTCGGAAGGTGGTATTTGGAAGTATACGTGTTGATCCAATTTAGAAGGGGGTATGGTTAAATACCAACAACCCTACTGTGAGATATAAAAGAAGCGACTGTGACTGCCAGCTCGTTTTATTAGCAGAATTGGGATGCTGGCGGAGCGATATATTAACTTAAAAAGGGATAAGAATTTGAATATGTACTGTAGACAAAATTGGGGGAGATTAGCCGTTGAGGTGCGAGAATGAATCGGCTTCTTGAATGGAGATAATGGTTTGCATGACGTTTGCCGAATTATGTGCCTCGGCTTATTTGGTCACAGATGCCCTTCCTTTCCCCCTCATATCGGCCGAAATTAGTCTAAGTATATATTAGATTATCGAAAATCAGATGTCCCCTACATCTAATGAAATATTCACTTACCACACTAGGTACATTAACTAGATATAAGAGAATGTACTGTACATCGTGGTGCTCAGACTTCCTATGCGTTGCTGTGCATTCCCATTTTTAAGACTGTCAAGCACTCCCGGTCCCACTCACACCTCTCTTAAATACCTGGACTACAAAATGCGAGAGCTAAATCGCGACCGAGGTCCGGTCGTTGCATTTAATCACACAAACCTATCTGGTTAATTTGTTCTCTGTACATACACTAGTTGCCAGTGCTCGCCGATTGTCTTACAGCTAAAGAGCGGTCTTCTTTTGCGTCCATGCATGTGACATGCTCTTCCCAATGACTATCATATGATCATCTTCTTGGTGCCAGCTGACAGCAATAATAATCGCCACCTTCATACACGATGACTTGAAACCTAAGGTCGAAGCGACAAACCCTCCCCCAAAAAAAAGGACCTTTAGGGTACCGAAGATACCCCTAAATCTACGACGGAATTTTACAATCTCTCTTTATACTGACAATGTATTGACCGACATGTTTGAGTTGATAGAGAAGGTTAGAACGACTTGTATATAGACGATGCTTCTTATTTATCGTATCATCTGGCCATGTCTTCATCAAATGGAACTTACTAGATGAAGAGTTCGCTTTTTCTTTTCTTTCCTATTTATTCATTTAATTATTAATTTTTTTTTTTACGTTATCTCCAGAAAATGGCTGGGGGTTTTGCTCGCTACTGTGTGTTATTACCGAATAAGTATGTTCTCCGAACGTTCAGGGTCTTTTCCATTAATTTGTTCCTGACAAAATCGCAAGGAATCCAACCTACTAATAAGATATGGAAGAAACTAGGGAAATGCTGTAAAGGAAATCACAAAACAAGTAGCGTGTAACAAAGGGGGAAGGGGCAACAAGGGTACCAGCAATATGAGCACATATAAAGACAATCGCAGGCCGTCTAAAGCATTGTGTGAAGGATCTGAAATGATTCCCAATAATCATCCCGAGCTTGAAAATAGCAAAAATCTCCGCAGTGTCGTCTGCGCCGTTCCACTTTTCAGATAGAACTGTCCAGTGCCAAGGCGCAGTTGGCAAACCCACCTCCCTGCTCCATACCGAGGTGGCTAACGTAGTACTGTGCAACACGACTCATTGATTCGATTAGCAGCAACCACCTGCGGACCCAGACTGGACACCCTGGCCCTGGCCAACCTGCACAGTCGGCTTGTTGTTGACAGTGGCGGTACCCATACGCTCCTTGATCTGCCTTGCCATTGTCAAGAAGGCTTGCTCGACGTTCGAGGCATTCTTAGCAGAGGTCTCCAGGAATGGTATTCCAAGGCTATCAGCGAACTCCTTTTGGGTTCAAACAATATAACGAATTAGCCTCCGTGCCGACTGCGGAAAGGCAGAAGTTGTCTGTTCCAAAGAATAGGGGAAAAGGTAAAGAGAGGAGCATACCTTTGCCACCGTGTACTCCACGACCTTTTTATCTTCCATGTCACTCTTGTTACCCACAAGCAGCTTGTTGACACCCTCAGTGGCATAGCGATCGATCTCCTGGAGCCACTGCTTCACATTGTTGAAGGAATCCATATCAGTAACATCATACACGACACAGATACCATGAGCACCTCGATAGTAAGACGACGTGATGGTGCGGAACCGCTCCTGGCCCGCAGTGTCCCACTAAGGTTCTGTTAGCTACGCAAGATAATTCATCTGTGATGACACCTCTCCCTACAATCTGAAGCTTCACTGTCTTGCCATCAAGTTCGATTGTTCGGATTTTCTGTTACCTAGAGGTCAGTAACATTACAAGGGATGTGGTTGCCCTCACAACGGTATACGTACAAAATCAACACCAATAGTGGAGATATAGCTCTCTGTGTAGGTGTCGTCTGCAAACCGAAGTAGCAAGCAAGATTTTCCAACACCGGAATCTCCGATAAGAAGGAGCTTGAAGAGATAGTCGTATCTGAGTAGATGGTTAGGATAACAGGAAAGGAGAAGTAGGCCGTCTGTTGGTTTCCGCCAAAGAAGGTAGGTACTCTGATTATTGCCCAACAAATCAGCGAAGTTGATAAAATAAGGGAGAATAGAGACGCAGGGAGAGAGACCATTATAATGCAGACAGAGTGCAATATCCAAGGCCTCAGGATGTAACAAAATGAGCGCGAATAGAAGACTTACCACTCAGGGTTCATGATGGACGGTGTAGGGGGAACTGTTGACAAATGCAAGGCTCTTCAAGGAGGGGAGACGAAAGAAAAGACGAAAGAAACAGGAGTCGTCTACCAGATGAAAGGTCAAGCGGCGGTAGCAGCAGATAGAGAGAGGGGGAGAGGAAAAGAAGCGTTGCCTGGAAGTGTTAAGTTCGATGAAGTCGGCCGTCGTCTTTTGAAATGGCGGTTGCGAGTTGCTGAGTAGTGCAGGTGAGCAGACGAGCCCAGCGTGCAGGTTCCCTTGGTTTGTGACCGTTTCACGTTTCGCCGCGCCCCAGACAGAAGACCCAATTCGGTCTAGTTGCTCCAATCAAATGATAAACTTTCCCCTAAATGATTTGTCTGGAATCGTGCTGTTCCTATTTATACCATGGTATTTTGGCATGTTGGTTCTTCCACTTTACTTGGACAACTCCCCTCCTAGACTCCTACTTCTGCTTCCACAACTCTAGCTATTGTGTGGTATCGTTATTAAAAACAAGTAAAAGCTGTGCCATTACCACTCATCTTTCACTATTTTTCATTGTTATACCCTCTTGCCAATTCATACACATATAGTAACTACATAGGGAACTTAATCCTGGGCATCTTCAGCTGGCACTCACTGCTAGGTGCTAGGTGCAAATCCATGATCCATCCATGGCTGATTTGCATTCCCTTTCTGTACTAGCGCACTGATGTACCGTGTTCTTCCTTTGACGTTTCTAGATGGCCTCTCATGGACGGCCAGTCCATTATATGAGATAGACGAAAGACATCATATAGTTTCAAGTGTACTAGTAAGGGTGAAAGGAGTAGGCTAGTATAATATGGTGATGATACCCTAATTCATCTTCACATGGCAAGTTAACAACAGACCGCTTCGCTCGTCGACAATCAGGCATAGCCATGAGCCTGGAGCCATTCCAGAACTGATTTCTCATCTCTCTCCTTGTAGTGAGCATTGGTCCTAATGCTATCTGAAACAATAACGAGCGCACGGTCATAGGCACTTGTATCCTTGTTCTGGAAGAACGAAGCAATATCCTCCCCAATGCTTTGGTCTGCGAATTTAGAAAGGCCCATTCGCACAAAGCGCTCAAAGACGACGTTATTTGACGACAGGCGAGCCTCAACGGTACCCCAGTTGCCCTTCATATACTCCCAAAGTAGATGTCGGACTTTTGAGTTCGCAGCCAAGGAGACTGCACCATTGTGTACGTCTTGGATTGCTACTTTGTCTGAGAATACAAAGTCTAGGTAATCTTGGACTAGTCTTGCATCTTTGGTGCGTCCAAGTGCTGCTAGGCAGATTTCTTTGCCATCAACAGAGTCCGTCTTGAGATACTCTTCTTTGACAGAGTCAAATTCTTTGGAACCGCCCTCAGAGACGTTGATGCCGAAGATGACTGAACGCAGATTAGTGTTAATCGCGTTCTTGTCTTGCCCTGCAGCCCAGAGCTCGAAGCGTCTTTTGGCTTCTGTGATAACCCTTTGTTACGATGTTAGTAAAGCTAAAAGAAAGTATATTTAGGGGATAAGGCAAGGCTTACTTCTCATCACCTGCAAGACCGGCCATTCCGATAAGAAGTTTTCGTAGCTGAATAATAAGATATTCCTCGCCTGGTTTGAACTCCCAACCAAGTCTATGAGCAGCAGGCGATGCCAACCTAAGAGCAAATTCCTTCAGTCCGGCAGCTACAGACTCATTCTGAGAAAATACTGAGCGAAGGTTTGCAAGCGAGGAAGAGATTTGCGACCACACTCTACAAAATTAATTAGCACCATTGCTATAGATCTGGGTAAACATTCTGGAAAGGCACTGGGTACTAACAAATAATTCTGCTCTTCACTGAAGCCTTCAAGAAGGGCCAACAGAGCAGCAGTGCTGCCTTCACCAGACACAGCAAGAGCAGCAGCATCACCAATCAACCCAATCTTGTCTTCGGTGCTCAGTAGTTCTAGAGATTTACCAAGCTTTGCCAACCGGTCAGTCGGATAATTCGTCCGGTAGAATCCAGAAAGATCCTTGTTGATCTTGTAAAACGAATTCTGGCCGACACCATGAATAGTATCAGTCTTGGCAACAAGAGCACGAGAATTCACTTCCTCCATCTTCGAGCCCGATTTGATTCCGAGGGGAATCCACCAAGTTGTTTCGTCTTCTTCCGGCTTTGCATCACCTGTAGAAAGGAATCGGTTCTGGCGAATGCTAATCTGGCTAGGCTCTTCTGCCACTGTTATAACTGGGAAACCGATTTTGCGAATCCATGGGTCCTTCATCATTGTATTAGAGAAGAATAAGATATAACATAATGGTTCTGACTTGTTCCGAGGCTTACCATGAAGCTGTTAACGTCTTGACCGGATGCTTCGCTGAGTGCAGACCAAAGATCGTTGGTAGTGGCATTACCTAGAGGTCGTATCTAATTAGCAAGCGCCAATCTGCTCCAACATAAATTACTCACCGTAAGCGTGGGTCTTGAGGTAGTTAGCTACTCCCCGAAGGAAAGTATCACGACCAAGATGATCGCTCAGCATCCGAATCACGGAGCTCCCTTTGAGATAGCTGATATGATCGAAAATCTGGTCGACCTCAAGAGCATTCTTTACAGGTACTTCTATTGGGTGGGATGCGCGTAACGAGTCGAGTTGGAATGCTTGTTGTACACCTTCAGCCTGTGGAATGATCAGTTCCTACTAAGATACGTTATATTTACCTCGGGCATTGCGTACGACAAACTGAGACCATATATTCCATTCTACCCACATGCATTAGAACGAGCTGTCCATGGTGCCCACTAAGAGAAACATACCGGGATAAAAGTGGTCGACAGCCAGCCATCCAACCCAGGTCGCGAAACCTTCGTTCAACCACAGTTCGTTCCACCAATCCATAGTTACAAGATTGCCGAACCATTGATGGGCCAATTCTGGTAGGCTTTGTTAGATGACTTGAAACTCAGAGATAAAAGGTACCTTCGAGACTCACCGTGGGCAACAACATACGCAATGCGGTTCTTGTAGCGAGTATCCGACTTGCCCTCATCGAAAAGAACGGCAGTCGTTCGGTATGTTACAAGGCCCCAGTTCTCCATAGCTCCCATGGCCTAGCGGGAAAAAGTAAATTTCTATACATGCATCCAAATAGGTGCAGTTGCTAAGACTCACGAATTCATGGACGGCAAGGAGGTCCGCTTTGGGCAAAGGGTATTCAATCTCGAATACTTCCGAGAAATAGTCAACAGTGCGATGAGCACACTCTAAAGCGAATCGGGCTTGCTCCTTGAGGCCCTTCGTCGTGTAGACACGCACAGGTATGCTTTTCCCGTTGTATCTGCGGTGGGTCATTGCCTCGACGTACTCAAAGTCACCAACAGCCCATGCTAGGAGCTGTGGTAGTACTCGAATGGTTAGCCACATGTGGTATTATGACATATAGATACAAACTCACGTAGGTACTCATCACGGGGGTTCTCTCAAAGGAAACAACTTTCAGGCCAGGGCTACTGCCGTCTCTCTCAGATTTGACGGGCATGTTGCTAAGAGCTGTTTGGCCTTTCGGAACTTCGATCTCGAAATCAAAGGTAGCTTTCAGATTCGGTTCGTCAAAACACGGAAAAGCTCTGCGTGCGTCACAGGATTCGAATTGAGTGCTCAGCATATAATGGAAATCACCCTCCCTTGGGGTATCAGGGCTGGGTTTTGCAACAGGCTTGTACTTAGAACGGTAAAAGCCAGCCATAGAATTGTTCATTACACCCGCGAAAGCTAGGGATAGAACAACTTCCGATGGAGTAATTTCCTGGGGGAATTTCAAAGTCACTCGCTCTGACTTCTGGTCATAGGTTATCTCAGACGCCTGGGTTATTTTCGTCCCTACAGCAGTCGTGCATTGTGTCAGTAATGTGGCTTGATATTAGGGAAGGCCTTTGCAATATGATGCACCCTGACGAACCATCTTCTCCAAAAATTTCAGCTTTCTGGACCTCAATCTCCTTGGAATTCAACATGATTTCCTTGGTGGAGCGGGTGATTTTCGAGTCTATCTTAACGATGCCTTTGTAGCCCCAAGAGTCACCCAACTGCAAGTCAAACAAGGAGACCTCATAGTGAACCGGTTTCGCCCTGTTAATTTGTTAAACATCGTTCTTGAAAGCCCATACAGATAACGACATTTTCGGCTAAGCACACAAGAACTATGGACTTACACATCGGGAAGAACCTCTCTATCCTTTGTAGCCATTGCGCGGATTTCAGAGGAGCAGCGCCTTACAAACGTTGAGGGAATACCAAGCCTGGTCGGACGACGATGCAAGCAGGAAGGCAGACGAAAAAGAGAGCGGGAACGCGACGAAGAACTGAAGGAGGGGGAGGGGCGGATTGAAATTGGCTGGATGGGGCGACGGGGCGGATGACAGATTATCTGAGCATGGCCTTTGGTCGACGCAACCATGCACCTTTTCCCCCACATCTGGTTTAACCACCTAGAACTTCTGGAGAGGCAAATTAATCTCTGCTTACGGCTACTTTCGGCCAATAAGTACATATACTATATGCAGAATGAACTAGACAAACTACTAGCGAAAGTCTACCGACACACAGTATGGTTTGAGTAGGATTTTTAACAGACTCAGGGTCAAAGATTTAAAACAGCCTTGAGAAATAATGATAGAAAGGAAGACGGAAAAGAAGAAAAAGAAGGAGAGAAAGAGGAAGAAAAAAAGGTTCGATTGGGTAAGTGGTTGGCACTGCAGTTTGCTACAATATCCAATTGAAGCTAAGATTAACCAAGCCCGGAGCTCCGCCGGGAGCTTGGACCCTTTTCCGACTTAATTTATACGAATTTATCAAACTAGCCCCAACTGCGGGCTGTTCCGAAACGACTCTTAGCACCATCTTTCCCCGAGTAATTAATCCTCCGTATTCAATACATTAAACTCATGGGTGATTCCGATGAAGAGTACATCGGGGAAGTTTCTGAGGATGAGGATGACAATAACGTTTTTCGAGGATCTCGAAGTGAAGGGTCTGCATCCCGTGCGAAAAGGAGGAAACAGCGTGGAGGAGCTGAGTGGGAAGTTTCGAGAACCTGGGAGACATTGGTCGAGGGTGCAGATGGGACGATTAGCTCGACAGTCGAAGGGCTCCTGGAAGCTGGGAAAAGGAAAAGGTAAGCTTGAGGAAGGAAGGCAACCGGAAACTGCAGGTCGAGCAAATTAAAACTAAAAACACCTTCAACACAGGCTTCTGAAAGATACAACCCCTTTGCAACGTGGTATTATCCGTCATCTTATCTTGATAATTGATCTATCGCAATCCATGACAGAGAAGGATCTTCGCCCGACAAGATACCTTCTTACGCTACGGTACGCACAGGAGCTTGTGCGGGAGTTCTTCGAGCAGAATCCGATCTCTCAACTTGGGGTCCTTGGGTTAAGGGACGGCCTCGCCATCCGAATAAGTGATTTGAGTGGAAACCCCACGGAACATATTAGCGCCATACAAACCCTGAGAGACCAAGATCCGAAAGGTCTCCCAAGTTTGCAGAACGGGATAGAAATGGCTCGAGGCGCGCTGTTGTGAGTCTTGCCCATGCAGGCGTTATTTGTATTGAGTATCACCTAGCGCGAACTAACATGTACCTTGACAGTCATACACCCAGCCATGGCACTCGAGAGATATTCATCATATTTGGCTCACTTCTTTCGTCTGATCCTGGAGATATTCATCAAACTATAGCCAACCTCATCAATGATAAAGTGCGTGTGGGAATCGTAGGTCTCGCTGCTCAAGTAGCCATCTGCCGTGAGCTCTGCGCAAAAACGAACGGCGGCGATGACACTAGATATGGGGTGGCACTCAATGAGCAACATTTCCGTGAATTGTTAATGGACGTAACGACACCTCCAGCCACATATTCCCAAAAACAGTCTGCAAGCTCACTCTTAATGATGGGGTTTCCATCTCGCACTGTTGAAACCTCCCCCTCTCTTTGCGCGTGTCATTCAAAATCTTCCTGTGGAGGATACTTGTGCTCACGTTGTAACAGCAAAGTTTGTGGTCTCCCTGCAGAGTGCCCCTCTTGCGGCCTCACTCTAATTCTGTCCACCCATCTCGCTCGGTCGTACCATCATTTGTTTCCCCTGGTAAACTGGGTAGAGGTTCCCTGGCAAAGGGCTTCTCGCAGTTCGGTATGCTTTGCCTGCGGTATAGCTTTTCCTCCAGTACCTCCCAAGGATCAATGGCAAACGACAGAAAACCAGGCGAAAGGAATGAGCGTAAGCAGTCGCTATGAATGTACTGTATGCGAGAATCATTTCTGTATCGATTGTGACCTTTTTGCCCACGAAGTTGTGCACAATTGCCCTGGCTGTCAAAGCAAACCTACATTTCCCAAGAAGGCTGACCTTCTGGGGTGTCAGGCGGGCCTAGGCCTGGAGATAATGGATACTTCGGCATAGTGTATTTAAGGCGAAATCGCATGTTTGAAGATTTCATTAAACACCCATGATTGATACACTGCATAGCCTGGCGTTTTTTTCCTCTTCTTTTTTCTTTTCTTTTCTATCTTTCTTTATTTTATTTTATTTTTTTACCCCTCCCTCCTATGAGGTGTTGACTCGTATATACCTTGGTGTATGTAAGGCCTATTACATATAATAATTTAAGGGATCTTGCACTTGATTAACCTGTATTCTAAAAAGATGGCATCATTGTAAGATAAAACTATAAATTCATGAGTTTTGCTTATTTGGGGTCGGTACTGAATATTCTAAATGAGGCTTCCACCGAAAGTGATCTTTACTCACCATAGCTTTAAGCCTCGGCTAATCGCAAATCTTATCGCTGTTGAACAGTTAACACCTATGCACCGCAGTTTCCTTCAACAATCAGTAATCATACGTTGAGAGAAAAAGGAAACTGAAAATAGAACAGATAAAAATACATCTTTGCCTATCTTCTTCGTCTTCGGAGTGGAATCCGACTCTGATCCCTCATGGATACTCCCTCTGCCGTCAACAATAACCTCTCAACCCAGCTGCCCGTGGGGACAACACACAGTGCAGCAGACCCTGGGAACTCTATTTCTGCAACTCAAGTCGAAATTGAAGTATATGAAAAACTCAGATATTATCCGTTCCACACGGATCGCGAGTTTGCAAAAGGCCTTGCGATTATACTCGGTCACCCGGATACCCCTGCAACTGAAACAGAGATCGGCCGCATCGACGACCTTGTCTTACAAGCCAAATGCTTCTATTTTTCAAGGTATGCAAGAAAATAACAAAACAAAAGAAACAAGCACTGGTATATCCAGTATTCCTAGCTCTTGCAGGTGCCAATAGTGGAGCTAACTCACTATCCGTTGATCTGTCAATAGAAAAGAAAAGCTCGCACATCCTGTGAACTTTGCGACCTATAAGGCGTGGTTGCATTCAGACATTTTGTCTGGAAATGAGAAGACTGGCACCACGCCGCCTCATTTCAATGCACCAGTGGCTGACACACATATATCAACGGATCATATCAACCAAACATCTACACCTGTTCAGGAACCTACATACCCTTCCTCCTTTGCTCATATCGTGGAGCTTATCACGACTGGCCAACCAGTCCCTGGTATTCAGCAGATACCAGACACCATATTAACGGGCCATGACACACCAAGCACCAAGCCGAGGAGGCGGAAGCCTTGGGAAAAGGATGAAGTGAGTGAAACTTCTCAGACCTAGACTCGACTGGGGCGGCATGAAAGTCTGGGGCATGAGAACCCCTACCACCAACTTAGGGCCCTTAGTATCTTAGCGAGATGTAAGCGACCTCAGCGATCCAGAAGTAGATATCTTTTATCAAACTTATGTCACGAGGTCTTGGTCAGTGATTGTAGACTATTCTGGGTTTGAAAGAATAACATAACACTGGGGATTAATGAGTGATCAGATATGGCACACAAAAGTTGAGTCTCCACAAGCAATGTTGCTTGCTTCTGGAAACCAAATCTCCCGCACTATAACCAGCCTTGAAAAAAATTTTCTTCTGGTACACTGTAGCCATTTCATGAAAATGCTTTGTTCTTTCGTGAAGCTGAAACACAGAAAAGGGTCTTAACTTTAAATACATGGAGCACGGAGTGCAGAACGTTGTGAGGACCGCTCATTATCAGTCAGTCCTATGTAGATACTGCCTGCACAATATGACTAAAGCGCTGCGAAACCCTAGTCCAGAGCGCCGTAGAATACTAAGTTGAATACTATATTGTATCAGTCGTATACCTGTGCATAGAGCACCACAGACCCAGCTTTTGTTAGTCCCGAGGCTTAAGTTACGGGCAATTGAACCATCGTTTGCAAAGGTTTTTGCTGTCGACCTTAGCGGAATGGTGGGTAGTTAGGGTTCCATTGGCTTGCACGATTAAATCGGCCCCCATTCTGACCTGAGATTTGGTATCTATCATCATTGAAGTTCGTGAAACGACCGACCTGCATGCCAGCACCTGGTCCAGGGCGTGTAATATGAGACGGGTTGCAGCAGAGCATGGCCACACGAGAACCAAATTTAGACCCACGCAAAGAAACCATATGTTTCCTTTAAGGGAGAATTAGAGCTGTTGTTATAAACTAGACAACTAAACATACCTGATATGACTCGCAACTAGCTCACGTTGATGAAGCGCGGCGTTCATAAGGATCCACTGGATGAGATAGTTCCCATACTGGTCCCCAGCAACTATCTATCGTTTAGGACCAACCCTTGAGCGAGCTTGGAGTTTCGCGACTTACTGTCAATCAATGGCATTCTTGGCCGATCAGTACGACCAGTACACACTCGAGTAAGGTAGCGGTCTAGGAACTCAGAGCCACCGATCTTTAAGCATTTTTCCACTATCTTAGAAGCAAATTGATCCATGCTATAGTCAACAGACCACAGGAGGATATGCTCAATCGCACGATTCTTGTCATGAGGTGCTCCATGCTCGCAAATGTGTTGAATGCACCAGTTACCAAACTGGCCGTGAGCAAGTAGGTCGATCTTGGTTAGCACTTCTTCTATGGCCGGACGCTAAGGGCTCGTCAGCATGCTCTGCCAGGTATACCCAAAGCCCCTTCCTTCCTTCTCCATGAGTGTTATGTCGGCTGTGTGTTGGCTGTCTTCTCGGTTTATGGGATCTGCTCGCTCAGAATAGCAGTGGGATAAACTCTTACTTTTTCATCCTCCACACAATTCTCAAAGATGTTCTGTACCACCAAGCTTCCCGTCTCCCCTAAAGCGACTTCATGCCACATTCCGCGCAATGCTTCGTTAACCTTGGCCATAATCTGCGGAGGTTCACCACTCCATCGTAACTCGAAAAGTTTCTGCCAGACGTGACAAGCATACCGATGGATCACTGTTTCTGGAATTCTGCGTAAAAGTTCATGGACCATAACAGCTTTATGCTCTTCAGGGACACAGTCGAATGCCTTTTGGATTACATGGCAGCCAAAGGGATCCATGCTAAGGCTCAATGTATTACCTTTTATTGCATTTGCAATGGCAACTATTTGTTCAGGTGTGCCGTGCTCAAAACAGCGCTGAACAAGAAAGTTGCCAAAACGATTAATCATTAGGGGATATGCTTGATGCGCTATGGCCTCTATAATTTCATACTTCTGCTCAGCTGTCCCAACTTTGAGTTTCTGCTGTAGGAAAATTGAAGCCTGTTGATCGTTGTTGCAAACAATTTTATCAACAATGTACCTCCAATCACAAGAGACGTTTTTGTCGAGGAGCCTGCGGTAATTAAGTGGTTCGAGAGGCGAAATGTACGTATGAGTAGAGCCCACACCGACCTACAAGCGTGAGCATGTGCTAAGAATACAAGATTAGGTACTCCTCACGGCTGAAGATGTCCATTGTGGTGCAGTCGCGCCGGAAGAAGTAAACTCAGAGGCTGTGGGGGAGAGGGGAGTTCCAACAGGTTGTTGATGATAATAAGGCGGTATAGGATACAATCCGATTTGTTGATATGTGCTGTTTTGCCGGTTCACAGGTGATCTAGGCGCCTGAATACTCGGAGAGCTGGCAGCGAACGTTCCCCAAGGAGAGTGCTGCGTTGGAAAACAAGATCCACCGCGGTTGGCTTGTGTGATAGACCGGCGTGGCCCGACGCCTGAGCCCGAAGCATACCTACTTTGCTCGCTGGAAAGGCGTGTGTCAAAACTGCAAGCTCCAGTCAGCGGCCCAGAGAACACACGATGAGACTGAGATGAAGTGTTTGCAGAAACACCAGTATCGGGAAGCGGGTTCCCCCAAGGCCTGCTCAAATTTTGGCTATAGAAATTATTAGGCATTGATATTGGCTCGCCGTAAGCTTTATCAGTAATTGGGTTAGGCATATTCATATTAAGCCTCTGCTGAATTGGGGGGATCCAGAATCCTCGCGACCGGCTGTATGCTCCCGTGGAAAGCGCGTCAGAAATGTCTGATTGAGAGTCATCTGGGCCACTCCATCCATCCTGAAGCTGACTGAAAGTTGGATTTGAAGCGTTGAAGACATCTTGTAAATCACTGATCGTCTGCTCCGTGACCTCCCGGACATTAAAATCAACTTCGGAAGGAGGACCAAGGGCTTGGTCCAGTGTGTGTTTGATTACGCGAGTCTGTGCAAGCTCTTGTTCTTGAAGTGCAATTCTTGAGTTTGCAGCAAGTAGTTCCTGCTTTAGGCGAAGCACTTCAGATGTATCAGTGTTTGTGGCATCCGGGAGGGCTAGATCTTGGGCAAGAGACTGGACTGGCCCCGAGATTATTTTAGCAGATTTGTTGGTTCCATCATGTGCTTCTAAGCCCTCATTGTTGCTATAAAAAGTACGCCTCTGGCGACCAAGCAAGCTTTGCTGCTCGGAGAGCCTTGTAAGGATTCCTTGGTTCATGGAGAGCTTGATACCTGGTGGTTGAGGCTTTGGGGAGAGTCTAGCCAGTAGTTTTCCCATCTCAGAGTTATCAATTGGAGAGATGGATTTTGGATGCTCCAACTTCTGCTTCTGGGATTGTGAGACATTTTGACCTTCATAAAGTTGTTTTCTTTTCCTTGGAAGAAACCTGACCTTGTTCGATGGGATATCATTGAATTCACCAACCGAGGGTTGAAAGCTTCCAAGCTTGGAGGATATCAGAGGATCGGGGGTGCTATTAGAAGCGTTCAAGTGCTTATTGTTCTAGTGTGAAACGTGGTTGTTATTGAATAGTTGCACCCTTACCGTCCGCGGTACTTACGGATGCTTCATGTCCAAACGATGATGCTTGTCCATCGTTGGAGAGTAACTTAGTCTCGGAGAGTCTGCGGCCGGTTGTAGGAGACCCGGTAGACAGCAGAGACATATCTGCCTAGATAGTCGATGGAAGCCTTTCTAAACAAACAACAATGTAACCACGATCACGCTGTTGGACAGAAACGACACTGTGAAATCCAATTTCTTCTCACATATAACGACAAACTGAGGTTGGAGCAAATGTTTAAAAGGTGACAGTAAGCGAAGAGATAGACTTTATCTTTGGTGAGGAAAGAGACGCGAGATAGATGGGAAGAGACAAGATCGAAGGAAAGATTGGTACATGGACGCTAAAAAAAAACAGATCATTGATGTATGGTATTGGGAAGTAACGATGGGGACCAAGTGGAAGAGTGCGCTAGCCTCTAGGGAAGTGGGAGGAAGTACTAATCCATAGAGAACACCTCACATAAGAGTTGGTAGTATTAGTAGAATGACCCAAAAAAGGGAACAGGAAGACTACCGTCGGAAAGGATACCTTATGGCTGTTTATGACCTGTCCAGTATACATCAGAACTTCCTAGTGATACTCGTCCGCATCTAGCAAGATCTCTGATATAAATTAATCTACCATAGCAGCTGCACTGATACTAGCTATGATGTCACCTGCTCCAGGCTACAATTATCAGTCTCTTTGCTCACCAATACCCGGACATTTTACCTAAAAGTCTCTGTTCCTCCTTTCTATATACTTTATATATTGTAATCAAAGAGACTTTTCAGTGAAGGCAATGTCCTGAGCCGAGCTCCCCTGCAGTAGACCAATAAGCCATGATGTAGTACACCGGCCTCATAACATGAAATAAACTAGTAGTTTATATAATTACCAACGCTAACTTCTCTGTTCAAATAGTAATCCACATCAGTATAGCCATTTTGCGATATATGTAGGCCGAACCGATCAATATCATCGACATGTTTCCAAGTCGTACCTTCCCGTGGCCCTCAAGACTGGCAGCTCCCCAAATGTAAACAACTTTAAGTAAGTACATTCATAGCAAAACACAGAATTCTGGCTGAGGAAACCCTCCCGGAAACGGCAGAAGTAACACTACTACTACTAGTGGTGCTAATAGTACTGACAGCCCAAGCTTAGTGAGATCAGGTCATTACCAGAGTTTTGGAGGAAGATTCCTTCAGTTAGTCCTAGACAGAAGTTGCGTAGAATTATAGGTTGCTTCATGAATCCATACCGTGCTGGGAAGTGTCCTTCGTCCGTTCGTTCTTTCTTTCTTTCTTTCGAATGGAGGAGGATCCAAGGGCAACGCAGAACATGTAACTATATAAGACTTGGGGTACGGATAGGTTGAAGCCTGAGAGAGTTATTCGGTTAGATTGACAGAGATATATTTAGAATTGAAAGCTGCCTCCAGGTCTTTCACACTCTAAGAGACGACTAATTAGGATAGGTAGCAGTTATTGAATTGCTCAATCTATCTCATCATTTATGTTCTTTACCGCAATGCTACTCCCAAGGCAAACCATGCCATTCCCTCGCCAAAAGAAACAAAAAAGAAGAAGAAGAAGAAGAAGAAGAAGAAGAAGAAGAAGAAGAAGAAGAAGAAGAAAGAGTATATAGAATCCTATTTGTAGAAAATTTTTATATCCTTTCAAGTAGGCTACATTCAGGCCAATAAACCTGTCTCTGGACGGCAGCGGTGAAAGAGGGCTTCTCCCTCTCTCTCTTTCTTCAGGGAGACTTCAATAATTAGGAAATAGTAATAAGGTATGATCGTCAATCATATTTGAATTAGGCCAGTTTTCTATGATTGTTACTTTAATTGCTATTATATGATATATCACGCTCACTTTAGGTGTGATTCCCTAAACTTTTCAGTTTAGTATGCTCAAAGCCCAAAAGGATCTTTCCCTGGAAAGAAAAGAAAAGAAAAGGGAGAGAGGGAGAGAACTACTATGAGCTTTATTCTCGTGTCTATATCCCAAATGATCATAAGAGCATCTTCTCTCAGGCAATTGTAGATAATGATCTAGTATTTGGTAAATTATTATTGAAAGGCTCCATTACTTCCTAGGGTTGTATAATATCAAATAAAGTAAAGTAGAATAAAAAAATAAAAAAAAAGTTTTTCGATTACTTTTATTTTAAAAATATTCTATTAATATTTTAATTATTTAAAACTATTATAAAATAATATATTAGATTTCTATAATTTTATTATTAAATATTTTTAATAAAATATATTTTATATTATATAATTTATTAAAATAAAATATTAAATATCTTAAAATTTAATTATATACTAAAATAATTTATTTTTTTAGAAAAAGAATAGTTATAATAATAATTATTTTAAATAACTAAATTCTATATAAATAAATTATTAATAGACTATTAATTTATATAATATATAAATATATTTATATTAAAATTATATAGAGAATTTTAATTTTTAAATAATTTATTTTATTATACTAGATAGAAAGATTATTATATAATATTAAATAATCTTAAGTCTTCTAGTACTATATTTCTAAAGTCTATTAACTAACTATACTTTATAGGCCTATTATCTATAGATAGTAATATATCAGTAGAGCGCTTATAATTAAAGTATTAATTAAAGTAATACTAAATTATATATAAAAAATAGTTTAAAAAATAAAAACACTCTATTAAATAAATTACTTTTAAAAAAGATATATTAATATCTAAAGCTTAAATTTTTATAAAGCATTAAAATTAAATAGATAAAGCTATGTGATCATGGCTATAATATACTTGTCAGAGGAATATCTACTAGTCAGGGTAGAGGACCTGTCAACTAGGTAAGGATACGTGGGCAAAGCACTAGGCAGTAGATACTAGAGACAGAAGACTGATTCTTGATTTCCTACTAATGACTACAGTACTAATTTATAGCCGAGGACCCCTAAGATTCTCTGTATACAATGATCAATCCTCCTAACGGGGCCACTGTACGTCATTAGAAAGGTGACGGATATAGACACCGAAGACGCCGTTCGGCCACCGGGATGTCCATGCACCTGGGACAGGGTATACTGTACAGTCACCTTGCATGATCGTTATCATTTCTGTGACAATTTTATTTTTAAAATAACTATTATACTTTAAAATCTAATTAAAATTAAAAACTTTTTAATAAAAGTAATTATTTATTTATAATAAAACTTTAAATATTTTAATTTTTTTTATTTTAATTATTAAAATATTATTATTTAATATATTTATTAATAAAAAATTTTATAGAGTAGTAAATAAAATATTAGATTATCTTTTCTATAATTTATTTAATGGCGAGATTTACTATTTACTATACTATAGATTCTACTATTTAAATATATTATTCTACTATTTATATTTATTTTTTTTATTAATATAATTAGTATTTTAAATATAATTTAAATTTTTTTATTATTAATTATTTATTTATTTATTTAATTAACTATAAAAGATTAAGTTACTATAAAAATTATAATAAAAAATTTAATTATTATAGTAATTATTAAAAATTTTATAATTATTTAAATAATTACTATTAATTTTAAAAAAATTATTATTTATTTATTTTAATAATATTTTAAATAATAGCGTTTTTCTAATAAATTTTAATATTAGATTATTTAATTAATAAGATCTTTTTTTTAATTATATACTATTTTTTATAAATAGCTTAACTAATAATATTATTTAGCTTTTTATTAAGATTTATTATATTTTTTTATAACTATAAATAGAGTGGTACAGGTAACCCGATAAACCCGACCCGAACCCGCCCCAACCCGGCTCCCGGTTCGAGTCGGGTTCTAGAGCCAAAACCCGACCTAAATCTAGAAAACCCGCCCCGACCCGAAAAAGGTCATGTGATCTAAAAATCTAGAAAATCTAGATTTTTTTTATATTTCTATATAGATCTAGATTATATATATATATATATATATATATATAATATCAATTCAATATATATAGAAATGGTAGAGATATAGAGCTTTTAAAATCACTATACTAGGCCAAATTAGGTAAGGTATCTGATTAATAAGCGACGCCTTACCTAACTAGGTTTAGCCTGTGGCTTGGCGGGGCCCCAACGAGTCGGGTTGATCTAGATTGGCCCGGGTTCGGGGTCGGGGCGGGTCCTAGATCTCGAACCCGAAACCGGCCCGAATACCACTCTAACTATAAAATTTAATTAAATATTATAAAACTATATTAAATAAAATTAATACTCTATCTTTAAATTTAAATATATTACTAGATAAAATTATAAATAGTAATAGATTATAAAAGATAAAGAGTTATTAATTTTTAAAAGATTTAGAAAATAGCTATAGTCTATATATATATAGAATCTAGTAGACTTTTAGTAAGTCTATAAAGATCTTCTATTTAAAGTAGCTATTTTTTATAGCAGTATTGTCACAGAAATGATAACGATCATGCAAGGTGACTGTACAGTATACCCTGTCCCAGGTGCATGGACATCCCGGTGGCCGAACGGCGTCTTCGGTGTCTATATCCGTCACCTTTCTAATGACGTACAGTGGCCCCGTTAGGAGGATTGATCATTGTATACAGAGAATCTTAGGGGTCCTCGGCTATAAATTAGTACTGTAGTCATTAGTAGGAAATCAAGAATCAGTCTTCTGTCTCTAGTATCTACTGCCTAGTGCTTTGCCCACGTATCCTTACCTAGTTGACAGGTCCTCTACCCTGACTAGTAGATATTCCTCTGACAAATTGTTTAAGAAATTAAGGCGCGTTGAAAATGCGTGTAGTATTTGTTTCGCTTATATATTCAGTTCGCTTACCGATTACATTAGTTATTGGCACTTCCTTGAGCTGGCAGCCCCTAGTAACGTGGCCAAAAAGACTACGGAGCATGAAACTAGACTACGTACTTCAAACTTGTAGCCAAAAATCCAAGGACCAAGAATACTCGTCTTTCTATTTCAAGACTTACACTCAAATTTCAAAGTAAGCTACTATATTCAGAAAAAAACGCATTTAACAGTACTAGAGCTATCTACTATTAAGGTATTTTAATATGAATATCTATATTGGTGGTGCTACAAGGAGTACGGAGTAGACGGTTGAATATTTGGGACGGTCCCACGCCGTCAATGGGACGAACTGGGGGCAACTGTGGCAATTTCACCTCCGTACTCCTTACCGCTTCTGAAAGAGAGCGCCCTGGTTGATGTATGTACGGAGGGTGCAACATCATATTTACTATATATCATAGCCTTTAAGATGTATCACTTCTTGGTGGTCTAATCATATCGAGACGGGTATCATGATGAAGCTGGCAGAATTTTAGTCAACGGATAAACTCATCAGCCCACTAATGATCTCCAGGAACTCTACCGTAGTATGTCATGGGCATGTTCATATATATACATATAATATAAAATTCATGTTGACTGGCTTGCAGCTATAGTCCGTAGTAGGTCCTAACTACATAGTCTTACCGTCAATACCACCTCAGCCATACGGAGTAGACCTGATCCAAGGTTGACCGTGGAACAAACGCACAATTCCAGAGTATGGATACATAAATGTAGATATATAAATAAATAAGAATATGCCATTGACATTCCTTACGTGGTAAATAAATGATATAGGTTCATGTAACATGCAGTCAGTTGGTACGTACCACCAGTTAGGCAATAGTATACGATTAATAAGACCCATGTTACAGAGTACACAGTACTGTAGTAGTATTAACTGGGCCTTCGCCTAAAGGCTCAGGTTTAGCCTGTCAGAAGTTTCGAGCCGCCTATGAAAGTAAGTACACATATGGTCCGTAAGTAGTATGACCAACCTTTCCCGAGTATACTCGGTATTGAAATGATAAGGTGTGGTCCCGCACCATGTTCTCCATTCTTGGTGTTCATTCGTCAGAAAGGATTCGTCATCCAGTGAGTACTGGAACCGCAAACGTTACAAGACCGCAGTGGATACTGATACTCCAACATCCCCCCCGTCGACTTCGTACGGCCTTTCCACCAGCACGGGAGAATTTGCCTTGAAAAAGTTATTCGAGAGAGCCTGAGTGACTGGCTTCCTCAACTTCTGTCCATTTTACCTCGGACGTATGTATGGCCGCTCGACTTTACCATTCAGGCCTGCTTTTTAAGTCTCAGGGCGAACTACCACAAGGACCTGAAAAACCAGTTATAAAGTGATTAGGAATGACTACAGCTATTGTTACCGGTACTGGACGGCGCTCTTCTATACGGCAGTCGGATTTGCAGCCCCCAGCAACTGATTTTATCTCACAATCGATGACTACCAGTCCGATAGACAAGTTCCCGCAATTCAAGGACGACCTATATGAAATAGCTGCAGGGCCAAGAGAATCTCATTCAAATTTTGCGACCAAGTATACACCGAATGATCGCTGGGAACCGCGCAAAGAAAACAATTTCGCTTCGGAGTATACGAATGGGACAATCAGGCATTCAAAGCATAAGCCGAGGAAAAGCATCAGCGAGGCAATCAGCACCATCCGCACGCGTAACGCCAGTGTGAGCGCCAACGCGCAAGAATTGGCCCAAGCCCTCCGGGCGCCAGTGTCATATAAACTGATAGTATGGTGAACCGTTCTTGCGCCTCGTCAGGAATCGTGGCTCACATCTGCTTAGAGTCTTTGCCTCATTTGGTACATGACCTCCGCCCTAACAAACACATCGTCGAAATCCATCCTGAATGCACTCCCAAAACCAATCACTCTTACGATCGTGCAATTTGCGTTTGTGTCGATATGGTGCTTACTGCTGTCATATCTCTCGAAGATACTGCCATGGCTCAGGAATAGTATACCGGCCCTCAAAAACGGTATCCGTTATCCCTCGCGCGATGTTATAATGACTGCGTTGCCTCTCGCAGTATTTCAGCTAGCAGGCCACATACTAAGTTCCATGGCTACTTCCCAAATACCGGTCTCGCTGGTTCATACAATCAAGGGACTATCTCCTTTGTTTACAGTCTTAGCATACCGCGTGTTCTTTCGCATCCGATATGCCAGTGCTACATACCTATCTCTTGTCCCCTTGACTTTAGGTGTTATGCTTGCTTGTTCCACTGGGTTTTCCACCAACTTCTTTGGAATAATTTGCGCATTGGTTGCGGCTTTGGTCTTCGTTTCCCAAAACATCTTCTCCAAGAAGCTGTTCAACGAAACAGCGCGCGGAGAATCGGAGACACAAGTGTCAGCCCAACGGAAATTGGACAAGTTAAATTTACTTTGCTATTGCTCTGGATTGGCCTTCATACTAACGCTACCAATCTGGGTTCTCTGCGAGGGTTACCCATTACTTTCAAATGTATTGCGGGATGGATCCATCTCGCTGTCAGGCAAGGAGAACTCCTTAGATCATGGTGCTCTCTTATTGGAGTTTGTGTTCAACGGAGTCTCCCATTTTGCACAAAACATCCTGGCATTCGTTCTGCTATCCATGATATCCCCAGTTTCTTACTCAGTGGCATCTTTGGTGAAGAGAGTATTTGTCATTGTCGTTGCGATAGTATGGTTTGGCAATTCAACCACTGGGATGCAGGCAATTGGCATCGCTCTTACGTTTATTGGATTATATTTATACGATCGCAACAGCCATGATGATCTAGCAGACCAAAGGGCGAACGCGGACCACTTTCACACGAAGGAAAATGTACTCCCTCTAAACATTCGGAGTACAACTAAAACATGGGATTCGAACGGCTACGTATTTCCACCGGGGAAGACTAGTGAGCGTCAGTTTCTAGACGAGACACATTCTTTCCCAAACGACCTGAAGAAGGATGATGATAGACCAGGCCGAGTCCGCCCCAGGGGAAGCAGTAATACTAGGGCGTGGCTACCACCTGGCACAAAGCAGGAGACGACTTGGCAGCCAAGTGACTCCTAGACGGCCTCGACCTAGAACTTCATGGTCGTTGCCCTGCTCCCTGAAGGGGTCTGGTCTTGTGGTCTAACATACTTCAGTTTGCCGTAAGGCACTTTTTCTGTCTTTCTCTATTGCGTGTGTTTGTTTTGGGAGAGTTAAATAATATCTATGTACTGGTATGAAAGACTCTTAATAGAAGTAAACGTTTTCAGTCTCAAAATTTAGTGAACCTTTCCTGTAATTACCCTGTTTGCAACCACTTAAGGCTGCCCAATATCTTTAATCGGTGAGAAAGTTGGCAGATGGCGAAACCAAGGTTGTCCGGTTAATGACCCGATTACTTCATTTCCAAGACGAAATTTCCTAGAGTTCTGACGTCGTAAGCCCATTACATCTGCTAGTTGAGTGCTCGGATATTAAGAAGTATCTATTTTAGCGAAGAAGAGCTGATGCGCTCGTTCACCAATATATATACAGCAGAGTGTCGCCACTGTCAGTAAAGAACTATACCTTCATCAGGTAGTCACATCAATAAAATGAGAATAACCTTAAGGAGCTCCAGCTCAGTGCATTTGTTCTTGGGACATGTAGCAGAGGGGGGAGGGATGGAAGAAAGCCCTACCACCTACAATAATCATGCCCGTGAATGAGTTTGATATGAGAAAGAGAAAAGAGAAAAAGAAGAGAAAAAAGGAAATAGATAAAACACCTCAGAAAACGTGACTCAAAGGTGTGGCCCGGATTAAATGATCCGCCGCATAACCGAGCCAATGCGAGGCGGGCAATTTGCGAGTGACGCCCCGACTGGCAGAATCCGAACAAGCCAAAAGTGCTCTCCAAGAACATCAGCTCTTCAAGCTCTGCATTGGGCGTCTCATCCACTCATCCCTTTCTCCAATTATTCCCTTTCTCTTCCCTATCCTTAAAATTCCTCGCAGCATGCGGCCGCAGTTGTTTCGTGCGGCCGGCCGGGCTGTCCGGGTCCCAAAAGTCAACTACCTGAGGTCCTTTGCGACGACAACCCCTCGCCTCGCCGAAGTGGAACTCACAATTGGTATAACTTCGTTAATCTTCTAATTTTGTACCTGTGTTGAAGCTGATTGTTATGGATTTAGATGGCAAAAAGGTATCAGTAGAAGGTGATTTGACCTCAGGCTACGGCGTTCTAGCTCTCCCTGCTTACACCTTTCCACAGCCGGGTCAGCTCTTATTCAAGCTTGCGAGAAGGCGGGCGCGACAATTCCAAGGTATAGAGGCGTGCAATGAAGACTGTTAAATATTGCTAATAATAATAATAATCTCAATAGATACTGCTACCACGAGTATGCTCAGCCCTCCCCAGGAAGTCCCGTTTATGTCCGCCGCTAACATCCCAACAGAAAGCTTATGATTGCAGGAAATTGTACGTTCTCCTATAAAGGTCAATCTTCAAGATTTTCTAACCTTGCGTCAGGTCGTATGTGTCTAGTTGAAGTTGAACGTGCACCGAAACCAGTGGCGTCGTGCGCTTGGCCCGTCCAGCCGGGAATGAACGTCAAGACCAACTCACCGCTTGTCCACAAGGCGAGGGAGGGCGTTATGGAATTTCTCCTCGCTAATCATCCTCTCGATTGCCCTATCTGTGACCAGGGCGGTGAATGTGATCTTCAGGATCAGTCAATGCGTTATGGTGCCGATCGTGGGCGTTTCCATGAGGTTGGTGGCAAGCGAGCGGTGGAAGACAAGAACATCGGACCTTTGGTCAAGACGTCTATGAATAGATGTATTCATTGTACCCGCTGCGTTCGATTCATGAACGATGTTGCTGGTGCTCCGGAACTCGGAACTGCCGGCAGAGGAAACGATATGCAGATCGGCACCTACCTGGAGAAGAACCTCGATTCTGAACTCTCCGGCAATGTCATTGATCTCTGCCCTGTCGGCGCACTTACTTCGAAGCCTTATGCTTTCCGTGCTCGTCCGTGGGAATTGAAACACACCGAATCTATTGATATCCATGATGCTTTGGGCTCCAATATCCGGATAGATAGCAGGGGCATGGAAGTCATGCGGATCATTCCGAGACTCAACGATGACATCAACGAAGAATGGATCAACGATAAATCGCGGTTTGCGTGTGACGGCTTGAAAACCCAGAGGCTTACAACTCCTCTTATCCGCAGGGAAGGAAAGTTCGTCCCCGCGACATGGGAACAAGCACTGACTGAAATTTCCTCTGCTCGTCAGAAACTCCAGCTCAAGGAAAATGAATTCAAGGCTGTTGCTGGGCATCTAGTAGACGCTGAATCGCTTGTTGCCATGAAAGATCTAGCTAACAAGCTTGGTTCTGATAATCTTGCCTTGGATCAGCCGGGTGGCAGCTCACCCATTGCCCACGGTGTTGACGTTCGTTCGAGTTATCTCTTCAACTCTAAGATCTACGGTATCGAAGAGGCTGATGCCATTCTATTGGTCGCTACAAACCCTCGCCACGAAGCCTCGGTCCTTAACGCACGCATCCGCAAACAATATCTGCGCTCTGATCTCGAGATCGGGCTCGTTGGTGAAGAGTTTGAGAGTACCTTCGACTTTGAGCATTTTGGCTCCGATGTGTCCGCTTTAAAATCGACTCTTGCAGGAAAATTCGGTGAAAAGCTTGCCTCCGCCAAACGCCCCATGATCATCGTTGGTAGCGCTGCCGCAGAGCACGCGGACGCCAAAGCGATTTTTGAGACAGTCGGCAGCTTTGTAGAGAAGCATTCGAGTACATTCAACACCCCTGAGTGGCAGGGGTACAATGTTCTTCAGCGCGCTGCATCTCGTGCTGCAGCCTACGAAGTTGGCTTCACTACACCGTCTCCGGAAGTTGCTCAGACCAAACCCAAGATGGTTTGGCTCCTCGGAGCGGATGAAGTCGGTCAGACTGAGATCCCGAATGATGCTTTTGTCATTTACCAGGGACATCATGGTGATCGTGGTGCTCAACTTGCCGATGTTGTCCTCCCAGGTGCTGCCTTTACAGAGAAGTCCGGCACATATATCAATACTGAGGGACGTGTACAAGTTACTCGTGCAGCCACCTCGTTGCCTGGCGCTGCACGCGATGACTGGAAGATTATCCGTGCCACCAGTGAGTTCCTTGACGTGCCTCTTCCCTATGACGACATTGAAGCACTTCGCGACCGTATGGAAGAGATTAGCCCTGTGATGCGCCGGTACGACGTCGTTGAGCCAACTTCTCTGGGCTCTTTGAGCAAGATTCAATTGGTCGAACAGAACAAGGGCACCCAGCCAACCCTGGCACCTTTCAAGAAGGTTATCGATGACTTCTATTTTACCGACTCCATTTCTCGGAGGTATGTGCCCCTACAGTTCGTCCGTCTATCCATGTAAACTCTCGTTTCTAATTAAGATACAGCTCGCCAACAATGGCCCGATGCTCAGCAGCTAAGGCCACAGGAAACCCGGAGACAAACTTTATGGCTGCTGGTGAAATGTCTCCCCAAGCTCTGTACGGCTGAGACCTTGCGACTTAAAGCATGATATGCCTAGATTTTTTTTCCTTGTTTGTCTATTGTCTAGGCGTTGTCGTTGTAACACCTATGCTTCTCTATTTGTGTTTTGCTCCCTTATCGTTGAAACTGTTAAGTCATGTTTTGCCACCTCATTCCCAATATGCCTCCCATATCACCCTCTGGTATTAAATGGGATGTCAGTAGCGGTGAACTTGTACATAAGATTGAGGTAAAATTCAGCTTTTACGCATACAGGTACTCTAGAACTCACTAAAATGCCAAGCCTGTGGATGAAGCGTTGAAGTTAGCTGCATTTTACAAATTAGGTGTCCAGCTTGTTTACGACGATCATCACAAGTTGAGAGAGTAACAAGTGTTTAGTGCAATAGGAACTGCGGTATATGCCAAGTAATCCCAATTACTGCTTATTAATTAAATGCCTATGCGAGTCATAGCTCATCGTCATCTGTCTCCCCGGCAGTATCCTCTGTGTTATACTCCTGTGCATTTGATTTTTTTCCGGGAGTATGGGCCTTTCTGGCAAATGGAAGCTCTCTTCGCGGAGGAGGAGCGGGAGGTTCCTTCATTATAGGGCGACCAGTTGGGCCTCTATGTTCGAACATATGCCTTTCGTCCTCACTGCCAGTCAGATCTGAGGGTGCGGGAGACCCTTCATCAGTGGCATTCTCGTCCACCTCCTCCAGAGGCTGAGGTGTTGAGGATCGCTCATCGGTCGTTTCATTGGCCTCCCCCAAATCACTTGAGTGCATGGTTTGATTGAATTCCATTGTTTCGAATTCCTCTTCACTCTCCGCCTCATCATCGCTCATTTCCGCAGCGGTACGCTTCGCGGCCCGAATATTCTTGTGCGGTCGGAGGTATTGATCTGATCTTGTATTCTGGATCCAAGACACTGGTTTATAAAATTGCAGGTCAACGGCAAATTCAGTGCTGAATAGTATCTAACCAGACCTCACCTTTTTCCTGTTCTACTTTTGCAGAGGCTGGCAAGCGTTGCTGGTTGCGTATCTTGAGCTTTTTTTCGTTTAACAGCTGGACGAAATTGACTATCAGTTGTTCTTCGTGCTGTGTCTTCGCGGAAACGAACTCCTCGAGCTGCTTGTTCAGTTGTCTAATCGTGTTCTCGGCACTGCGGTAGCGAGCAAGCAAAGAAGCGAAACGCTCCTCGATGGTATAAGCCCTGAGGGTAGCAATCCCTGCCCAGTCAAAAAGCTGAATAGCTTGCTGGTCATCTTGCCTGAGAGTCACGGAGCCAAGTCTTTGCTGTAAGTTGTTAAGTTGTCAAGATTAAGTTCCGTGTTTACGCGCCAAATGCACATACAGTTATAGTCTGTATCCTCTTTCGGATAGTGATCACTAGCTCCTTGTCTTCGGCGTCACTGGCACCTATGACGCTAGCCGACGATTCAATACCACACAGCTTCACCTTCGCGGCAGACTCATCCAGCTGACCAAATACATGCGACACAATTTGGGACCATTCCTCGTCGTTGCCTTCATAATTTTTCGAACGAAAATCATGTAGGTGCGACTTACGCACTGCTCCGATTGTTTTAGCTCTTGCTTAAAAATAAGAAATAAATACAGAAAAGTAAGAGATCGGCGTACCGGTACCACTATATGGATTCTCGCCTTCAGTAGCAGTGACGTTCAAGTCCACAAGAGACGAGCCAGCGCGAGTGATATGAACAAGTACATATGATTCAGGAACATCACTCCGGGTTATACGCAGAACCCGAGGAGACAGGCCAAACTCAGAGGACATACTGGGCGATGTCAAAGATGGCAGAGTGAAGGGTCGAGTGAGGGACAATCAAGAACAGGTTCAGTGTTAGTATTAATGTTATTGCCGTTATTAAGGTAACTTAACGCTGCGGTGGGTCATCATAGGCTACAGGCTAGGTATAGAGATAGCTGCCTGCTAGGTACTGATTCATCAAAGGGTACGGAGTACAGAGAACGGAGTACTGCAGGTAATGTACGGAACAGTACAGAGCACTCCGCTAGAATTAGTAGTGCGCGGCTTAACTACTTTTGGTAAAATTAAAACATTGCAGTGCCTGCTACCTGCTGAGGTGGAGGTTTCTCTGTTACTCCGTAGGTTTTGACAACTATGCCTAGATATACTAGATAAATACGATGTATACAACTCTCTAGGTCCGTCTCTAGGACAGACATAGTTAACAGGTTTTGTTTGGTTAGGCTGGTACTATACTATATTTATTCTACCTTGAAGTATGACAACAGAATACCTAGAATGGGTTGTTATATTCGATACGTCACTACAGCCTGTAGTTTACTCTATACACGTCGAATTTTTATTCATAGCTACCAGAGCAACCTCCCATCATCAACTCCTGAAATTGGAATACTGCCCACATTGTGGCAAGCGACTCACTTCAAGTGAATACCAAGATACCTCTACCGAACACATCCAACGGCTTGTGGATCCGTGTGAGCAACTATCAGTAATAATAATACTACTACTCCGTACTACTGAATGGTACTTACTACTAATACCATACTTTACTAAATGATTAGTGCCACCAAACCCAAACTAGAGATGCGGCTAGTGAGCAAATAATAGTAACTGCCTTTTCCCTAGTCACCTTCTTCCCTTCCTGTTAATTAAAACCCCCATTCCTCAGTCATCCTACTTTCTTAAAAAAAAAAAAAAGGAAGGGGAAGTAAGAGAGCAGAAAGAAAAGGACAGGAGAGAAGGGCAGAGATTTTCCTCAAACCCACCCCCTTTGCAACCCCTACAAAGCATTGACAGAGGCTTTCTAGTTTGGATGTATCCACCAATGGTTGTTTAGTTTATCGACCCCTTGTTCCCTAACGTTTAAACAATCCCTCCTCTTGAGGAATCCTCCAGCCACTACCACCACGGCCACGACCACTCCACACGCGGACCAGCACGACTGCTGCTATCAGTCTCGTGTTGAATTTCTCCGTAGGCCGGGGCACCTGTTCCGTTTCTCTTTTGTGGAGGCACGCGCGACTTCGCTTTTGGCCCTCTTCCACCCGTCTGCGATTCTTTTGATTTTAACATATCAGTCTTTGCGAAGGGAGACGGGGCTTCCAGGAATACGCACCCTTCCAGGAGCAAGAAAAAGATCGCTCCACCTGTTAAACCCGCAACGTCACCTAATCCAGCCGATTGCATTCACACGGAATGACGTTCCTTTTCGTTATCGTCTCAGTAGGTTTCAACGCCGGTGATATATGAACCTACCCCTGAAGGAAACGATTTATACTTTTATCTCTGGTCGAGTTTTCCCCGCGCTGATATGGAGTCGTTAACACTCCAAGTACGCCGTGGTGAAGAAGAAACAATTGAATGCTGGGACGATGATGACGACCTACAATGCTACGAGGATATCCAATTGCGCACCGCGTCAAGTGCCACATCAGTAACTAATTCGTCTATTCGTCGGTCTGGACATCGAGATTCAATCTCCTCTCGTCGTTCTGGACGCTCCGATCTTGATTCCAACGTGGGAGGCGACGAGGATTGGCAAGTTCAACTACTCGATAATGAAGAAGGTGTGAACGAAGAAGCGATAGCTTCTGCTAAGAATGCAGGAATTCCTTTACCTGCAAACTTGCCTAGGTCAGCTCTTGTCGGGGGCACTATTAAACGCCTGGGGCGGAGGAAACCCAAGCAAGACTTTGTTGATGATTGGTCCGAAGACGTGGAGTTCCCAGGGCCAGATGGTGTCTTGGAGTTAAAAAATACACAAGAGTCAATGTTCCCTGAATCGCTCCGGCAGATTAGCTCTGCTGCTACAAGCCCTGTGAAAACGTCGGCTTCACCCTTCTGGAGTGATGACATTTCTTCCCACCTGCAGTCTGCACTTGCAAACTTGGATAGCTACCAGGTCGACGATATTGTCGACGATGCCGATGATGTTCCTACAATCAGAGCTCCAGTATCTCGGTCTCCACAGAGGAATGGTTTCCTTAACGATTCAAAGCCTGACAAACAGAACAATGACACAGAGGACTTTGAGCAGGATTTTGAATTGCCGCCGGATGATCTGCCTTTACAATTATCACATCGACAGGTCATCTCGAGGGGTTCAAGCCCTACACCCGATGAATTAGATGTTGACTGGTCTGAAGGCAGTATTGGTGTCCGGTTTGGTGGTACTACAAGAGATTATCGATCGAATCCAAGCTCCTCAGTCTCTGTGGTCAGCCCTAGTGCTTCGAGTTGCCTGACTGCGGAGAGTGAGGATGAAGGTCTAGATGGCCTCATCATCCCCGACGGACCTTTGGACTTAGAGTCATCTCTTAGGAAGCGGCAGGAACCGAAGTATGTAAACTTAAGCCACTCAAAACTAGCGAAGCCAAGCCGTGAGGCGGCCAGCGCAGATAACTTCTTCTCGGGTCTTGAAGTCGAGGACGATGACGTCTTTGACTCAAGGAGGCTCTCGATAAATCCAAACGTCAAATGCAAGACGGAGCGCCCTGGCAGCCCAGCCAGGCGTTCGGCAACTACTCTGACCTTCACGCATACAACAGTTTCCCCGAAGACTCGGATACCCCGTCTTTCTGGTCACGATCGCCCGCATTCGACACACCTGGAGACTGTTTCAGAAAGCGGTGCTCCTCTATCGAAGTTCCGGACGCCTCCGTCACGAGGAGGTGGGCATTCTTCCCATTCATCACTGTCTAGTCTTACACCATCTGGAACTACATCAATGTCCCCGATTAATTCCGCTCCAAATAGGCGACTTGTCGGTTCGCGAGTCCCAAAGGGCTCTATCGGTAACGAACGTATTACTGCTGGAAACCAGCTACTCAAGAAGAAACGGTCAATGCCATCGATGCGAAACACACAACAGCCAGTGTCACCATCTTTCCAGCGCTCCCCTTCTCGCCAAGATGGATCAAACTTTTCCACCATCCGACCAAAAACTCCAGTTGATCGTGCAAATGACGTGAGGACATTGAGCCGTAAATCACATGCACCGTTCATCCCAGCTGGAGCGTCAGAAAACCAGTCACACCATGCCAGCGTCAAAAGTTACCGGCAGTCCCGTCGTACAAATTCGGATAGCTCCAATGACGCATTCAATTCGCAAGCTTCATCCCGTCTGTCTCGGTCGAGTCGCCATGATGCTTTCGGCAATACCAGAAATGAGTCAAGCCCCGAAGCCTTAGTCACTTCCACAAAGAGAACGCTTACCCGTCCAACCCGTCGGCGTAACTTTGGTGACGGTACTGAACTGGCGTCATTTGATGACTTGCCTACGTCTACTTCTGCAGAAAGCCGATTCGTCAAGCTTCCTTCTGGACGTGGAGCCCCGCGCTCCCTTCGAAGTCGGCTGAATCGAAGCCACACCATCCCGTCGAGGACACATACTCTTACCCCCCAACAACCGGTACTAGGTATCGCCTCAAAGTCTAATGACTTCACTCCTAGATTTGCACGGGATACCAACGCGTCAAGAAACGCAAGAGAGCAGCGTATCGCCTCAATGACATTTAGCGGAAAGGCTCGTGAGAATGCCTCGTTTACCTCTTTGAACGCAATCTGGAAAGCACAAACAGTCTCGCGGGTTCCTTTAAACTCGACAATAAGAAGCAGAAAGAGTAGACCAGCTATTTCGGCTGGGTGCAAACCACATCTGATTAAGCCTTTGGGGGCAGGTGTCCGGGAGCCCAAATGTACGTTGATTCTCTGCTTGGGAGATTGGACTATGACTGACTCACCTAGCTGTAAACGGCATGCAATACAATCCTACTGCTTTCCGTTGGGAAGGAAACGAAGGCTTGATTCACGACTTTGAAATAGGTTCACCCCAATCACCAAAGCCAGCACCCGCCCTTATCACCAATGTAGGCGCGATGCAGAATGTGCAGGTAGTTGGTGGGATGGTGTTTGATCCACAACGTATGTGCTGGCTTAAATTGGCGCCACTGCAACCAGGGACAAAGGGGCTGGTGGCAATCCAGGATGACGATGATGTTTTCGCCGGTCTTGGTGACCTGGAAGACAAGGCTAGCAGTTCCAGACTGCGAAACTCGAGTACCTATGACGATTTCGGTTTTGGTGGGAGCGGTGATGATCGAAGCTGTGGAGATTCGTCAGACGAGTGGCCTATGACGGAAGAATTTGATGTTGGCCCAGAATTCATCAGGCGTCAACGCGCAGAAGAAGAAAAATGGAGGCGTAAAGTCGATAAGTGGGTCAGCTTCGATCGTATGAGATTTGGGGACGGCTGGCGATGGGCCATTCGAGACTTGGTGCAATCTAACAGCACATGGGACCACAATAGTGGGTGATCATTAAGGCATATCGAACACATCCCCTTTCAGTTCCCACCACCCTCTCTGACGAAAAGGGCGACGAAAAAGTAAAAGAAGAAAGATAGGTAAGGGGACGAAGGTGGGGGGGAAGAAAGAAGGAGAGAAAAAAGAAAAAGCAAGAGAGAAAGAAAGGAGGAGTGGGAGGATTGGTGAAAGGATGTTGAAGCAGTGATACCCATTGAAGACAATGGAGTTATACTCCATTGGTCGATGTTCCACCTCCAACACTTCTAATGTTTTTATGATGGTAAGAAACGTTTTCACGATAGTGGGATAACCCTAACTGCGGTTAAGCTGCAATGGGCATCCTGCATGAGGTTATGACGAAAAGCCATGGACCCCTTGACCTTAATGAACCGGTCAATGCTATGATCTTCCTCTCTGTCTGCTTTTCTTTAGATAGGCTGTCGTTGTCCCTTATACGAGTATCGATGGATGATACTAAGAAGCAGGAGCTCTATGTATTTATAATTGCTGCGGTATATACCTGTTCATGTAACTGATTGAAACTCTCGTACAGAGTCCATGTCCATTTATGCACCAGCCATTCCCTTTGTATTGAATTTACAAGATAGCTTTGGTTAACGGATCCGAGCATAAGGCTGCCCACCTCGGTGAACAATTGGCAAGATTGAGAGTACACGAGAATACTAGTATCTCCTTTATTTGCTTATCTTTTTTTACCTTTCTTTCTTTTTTCCCCCTGAAAATTGTTAACATCCATCAACCCATTTTTCGCCGACCGTGCACCAAATCTTCTAAGCGAGTTGCGACATTTGCCAGATCATCTACTAGTATGTTTGGATACACTAGCTTTCACAGTCTTACAGGGAACTTTGGTGATGCATCAGGAAACAATTTGATGTACTCTGTTTACGAAACTAATGACACTAATGTACGACTTGCACCTTCCCTCAGCCAGCCTCCGATGTTTCCTGTGGACATTGCAATTGTTTGTGTGACACCGCATCGGATCGACTACACGTAGACCCGAAAGGACAACTGATCTCTTACTTGGCCAATGACTTTGCAACAAATAGGTTGCCAATGCACCCAACCATGAAGTCTGGGTAGTATAGTAACTAACGGTCAAGGGACTCAAGGCAGACTTCATAGGCCAAAGCACCTATGGCTCCAATAGTCGCTCCTGCTGCCCACTAGCATTAGCGGTATTGGTTTCTCCTTTGGAACTGCTTAATATGTGTCAAAAGGTACATTATTGGTACTCCCCTTTTCATCCAATGCATTGGGCCCTATAGACGTTCGGTGCTTTTCTTGATAATTCTACTGCCCACTTGTTTCCAGCTATTGATATACTTTATGCACTTGGATGCGTGACTAGTGGGCGTTGCTTCTATAATCCTAGCCCAAAATAAACCAGGAAGCAAGCATACAGGGCATACCCAAGTCCCAAGTCTTAGGGTAATTGTTTTAACCGAATTCTAGAACGCGACCAGGCCTTTGACCGCAAATCTGACGACCAACCACGCATTTTCTTCCATTACAAAGTTCCGTCAAGTATAATTTGCTGGGTACACACTGCAACTCCCCACCTGTCCCTGTGCAGAAGCCCTAGCTTGATTTGGGATCTACTTCTAAGGACACGGTGTAGAATGAGGTAATATAGTAAAGAGTGCATCTAAGACACAGTTACCCTCTCAAGATCTCTAACTAGACCCTCTCACGCTTTCTTGATAGCCTCTAATGGTAATGAGTGAGCAAAACATTGGTCCAAATTATGATTGTACATTAGAAAATCAACGTTGAAATGAGCAAAGGATGACACATTGCACATTTGACCCTTGGTCAGAATAGAAAATACTTGGTTGGCGTAAAATCGGTAGAGCTTTGTGTTAGTGCTTTGTTATACCCGCTCCACGCTGATAATGGTAGCCAATAGTAAAGCTAGTACTTGCATCATGCTTCTAATGATGGTATATCATACAAGTAGCCATAGATGGCTCTGCAGGGACCTTAGCTCTGGCAAACAGCCACCGATAACAGCCCCGTTGACTATGACCCACAGGAATGACAGCGTCCTACATGGACCCCTGTTGAATTGATTGTTGTGCACGGAAAGGCAACCAGATGGAGCTTCGTCTATTGAACCCGGTTACTTGCAGAAGGGTCTCTATTAATGCATACAGAACACAAGGGAAATGACTCTTTATGATGTTTGTTGTAACAGCCAGAGTAACATGGCGATGATCACATATGCTTCTGTATTTGGATATATTCAAAAAGTGTATAAGGATTACTTTTAAACTACAGCATCCGTGACACACAGTCAATACTACAATCTTCGACCATGGTTGCAAACTCCAAGCTCCCAGAGCCTATGAAGCGAGTGCTAGCTGTGGCGGAGGTATTCTTTTTATAATATTGAAGCCAGACTGGCTTGTTTGTATACTTTCCTTTGCTACTGCTGGTCCTTCTTTTTATTACCCCCCTCAACCCTCCATGATCATTAGGCAGTAACATGGGTATGAATGTAAGTTCATCTTTCATATGCGGCACTGGACCACCTCAGCGCTTAGATTTATAGTGGTACCGAGCAAAACGTACCACTGTCTGGGGTCTCTCCTCAGCATTTTCAGTGTCTCTTGAACATCACCGATCTTTTACATGGCTGCATTATAGATTATACTGATGGGTAGTCTATAATAGCCTACGGAATTCCCTGCAAGTAAATGAATGTATGGGAAACTAAGAATCCTAGTGCATTACATTGTCTAGGTATAGCGTACAGAAGTACAGGCATCCGCTGTCAAGTAAAAGCCAATTATGAGGCATTACATACCTGGTAGTGCCATGGACAGGGGTGTTCTCACTCTGTCAACCATCGATGATCCTGGAATATACAAGCAGCTAAATGTAATCTGTCAATACCTGTGTAGTACTAGGTAGGTAGATAATTATTGTCTTTATGTTATGTGCCGAGCGACATCCAGTACCAATTGATACAGCACTATTTCATACTGTACCATATCATACACCCTTCCGTTAGTTTCGAAGTTGTCCGCGCTCAAAGAAGGATTGAATAAAGAGACTCTACTCTGTAGCATAAACATAACCATAGCCTATACAGAGTATGGCCTAGATATGAGACTTGTACTTGATACATATAGATACATTTCCTGTTTATTTTCCTCTGCTTCGGTCCCCATCCACTCCATTAAAGCTGATCAGTCTACATATGTACAGAACATGCAATATTTACCATACGGAGCGGTGACTGAAAAAAAGGGCTTGAACAATAAATGGGTTCTAGTAATCTTGTACCCTTCTACAACAACCTTTCCTCTACGTACATTCTACAAATATCTCACTCCACCGGGCACAATCTAGCTGCGAACATGTACTACCTAAATTACAGTATCCACGACCTAGAATTTATGTATACTGCTGCCTGATAAGACCATACGTACATACACAGTTGGTTACTTTTCTCCTTCATGCGTGGGTCTCCCCAGGAAACTAATAAGGGGCTTCGAATGGGCTTCTGCGCAGAGGCTTCGCTTCCATCTTATTGGATTATGTATTAACCTAAATAGGAGGCGAAACACTCGGAGCAGTGCATCACTGGAAGGGTACTAGACGATCAGTTGCTGCTAGGTGCTACCGAGACAAGGCAGATATGCACTGTCTCTTGGTCTCTTCATCCTGAATGAGTGCTCGTCAGTATGCAATGAAGAAGGAGCGGTGCGTAAGAAGCAGGGAAGTGACTGAATGGAAAAGAGACACAGATACCCGTCATGTAGGTGAGAGCAAGGGTTGACTTCTTCAGTACAGCCAATAAAGGTGATTCCTACATACTTCTCAGCTAAGCGGTACCTCGCTGTGGAATTTGGTCCTCAATCACAACATGGACCATTGATTGCTCTGCAACGCAAGCACCTGAGGAGTTACAAGTGAGCTGCTGGAAATACGATAGACCTGAACTGTATCACCAGCACACATCCCCCAGAGCCCTAGAGTCTTAGCATGTCTGAATTCTTTTTTCTTTTCTCTGTTTCTCTCTCTCTCTCTTTTATTTTATGTCCCCGAATGCATTTTCTTCTCTGAAAGTCTTTGTGCCACTGAAGGAAAAGGCTTCATGGAGACTGCCAAAGCTACTCTCTTCCCTTCTCCCTGTGCCTTTTCCTTTTTCCTTTTTCCTTTTTCCTTTTTCCTTTTTCTTTATGTGTTTTTCTTTTCTTTTCTGCCTTCTCTCTCTCTTTTTTCCTTTTCTATCTTCTATTGTCCAATTCTCAACGATGATCTTTGATTGTCTGATTAACCTTGTCGGTTCCACAAGTTCTTTGGCCTCACCATCTACGAGCCTTCTTCGCTTTCTTTCGTTCTTTTCCTTTTCTTTTCTTTTTTGATTTGCCAATCTTATTCGCGGTATCTTGCTCTTGATGTGATAGTTGCTTATCCTCCTTTTCTTTTCCTCTCTTCTGCAGGAGGTACCTTACAAAGTCTTTTCTGGACTTTGTTCTTTTTTAGCCTCAATGCTATATCACCCGTGTTATTCCTCTATATTACTTTTTTTTTATGTCAAAGTCCATAATACTCAAAGCATTTTTTTCCCCAGGAAATCTGGAATCTGTCAGCTGTCGCCGATGCCTCGGACTTCTTGGAGGTTACCTTGCATCGTTCAAGGGTAGGGTGCTATGGTCTTGCACATATATACCCTACCAGCTCTCTGTATGTCATTCTCACTGTGGCCTTTTACGGGATGTCCCAGGCTTTTCTTCCCTTATTTGAGACTTGGAGCCCGCTCGCCATCATTGGGATCCATAGTATACGAGCTATATTCTATTTGCACCTTCATCACTTTTGTTTTTCTGTGTCTGCTTTAAGTCTTCCATCGTCTCCTCTTTCTTCTCCACCTTCCTCTGTCGCGTTTGTGTGATACTTTTCTCCGACACTACCTCAGTGTGTGCTTCATTTTGAAGAGCTTGTATCATCGCCAAGGTTCTCAGAGGCCGCACCCTTACTATTCGAGGATTTTTGGCTTATAGAAACTTCACCCCTACTATATCACATTCTCCATCTCCGTCTAAATATATATTTGGATGATAGGGAGAGCAGTACGAATTGCTTCACTCTACAGTGGAATTGCCCATATCAATCTGCGCATACATCAAGTTGGGAAGTTCTTAACTCCCCCACTGCCAACAAGAGAGGAAGACCAAACCGAAAGTCATTATGAGTGGTTCTGGAAGGCGAAGTAATGAGGGCCATGGTAGCTACATCATGAACCAGCAAGTTGCCTTACCTGTTCCGTATAGCCAAGGGGAAGGCCATGAGTTCAGCGTAAACGACTCTGGCTCATATCATTTCCCGTCTCAGTCTTTCAGCGCATATACTTCCCAATTCAGTGCTCCATATAGCCATTCGGGCATATCACCTCACAACCAGCACTTGTCTTCTCACCACTTACCTGTGCACTCTGTGCCATCAACCCCTGACCATACGGCCTTACAACACCACCACCACCACCCTCAACAGTCGGTACAGTATATAGCACCGTCACGCTATTTCCAGTCCCAAAGATACCTGCCTTACCGTGATGCACTTGGGGAGACAGATATTGAAAGTCAAGACTCTCGAAACGAGAATACGATGTTATCGGAGCCAGTTATTCCCCCACTGGACGGATTCCCAAACGTACGGGAGTTCGATCAACTAATGAGAAGGTAAGTAATCTACACGCCTAAAGAATCCACTTTGGTGTTGTTAGTGGAGAGAAGTCTTATGCGGGGTGTTCTATTCTAGTTATGTCGACGACCTCTCGGTTAAGAAGCAAGACAAAGCATTGATTCATGCTAAAAGGGCGAGAAACATAAGGACAGTCTTATTAGACCCCAAAGATACAACTGTGGAATCAGCCCAGTTTCGGTATGAATTTGTCCTGTCCTTTACCTGTGGCTGAAAGCATCCCTACTACCTTACTTCAATCCTTTCACCAAGACAATGATCATGTTAGCATCAGCTAAATGGAAAACATTAGATTTTGGGTCAAAAAGATGTTCAAACTTCAAGTAGTTGGTACAGGGACTTCAGATGTCCGTATTATCTCCTGACCAGGTTGAAGAACTTCATTGCTGATGCACATATACCTTTCAAGTGCATGAAAATGATCTGTCATGAAGGAAAGCCCGTGGCTATTCGAGAGAAACTTTTCAAGATTCTTACCAGGGCACATCAGCAGTGCCAACACGGTGGTAGAGACAAAACATCTGCTCAGGTGCGGCAGATCTATTCATGGTACGTCTGTCTGTTTCTCAAACGATATGTCTGCAACTTCCAGACCTATCTTTTGGAGAGTATCCCCAGTCATCATTAGCCAATGAAAACTGACTGTAAGCATACGTTGACCATCATCAAAGGGTTCCTAAAGAACTCATCTCGCGTTTTGTTAAAATATGTCCGACATGTCAAGTTCGCCGGGGAGGTTCGCGCCTCACTCCTCCTAATTCAAGAAGAAGCTCACCCCGTCTCGAGATAGTATCTCGTTCCCCGAAACTTCCATCACCACCCATATCAAGGTGTGAATCCAGTTTGAACGTCCAATTGCCGTTGGACAGGCCACAAGCGAACTTCTTGACTCAGTTTAATGGTCACAATAGCTGGTCGGAGAGTTCAAAGGGTATACACCAACGGCCAAGCTTCAGCCCCGGGCACGGCTTTGCAAAAGCAACACCCCCACTTCCCAGTTCAGTTTCGGTGTTGGACTCTCTCCATGGGGACCTCCCAGACCCATCGTCACAGGTCAATTACAATTCGGGGTTCACTTCTCCACTTGGCCCATCTAGCCATCGAGACTATTAGAGCTCCCCATCCGACCGGTGAATCGTCAAACGAGTTTGGAGTGGCCCCGACAATCCGACAACTTGGTTTATTTGTTTTTCTGTTCTTTTCTTCCTTCTTTCTCTTCTTTCTCTTATTTTCTCTTACTGCTCTTACTGCTCTTCCTGCTCTTTCAATCTTCTAATACAAAGAATGTCTTTTCTCAAGTAAACTTTAGCAGTTCTCAACAAAACTTTTGTGATCATTGGAGAAGTACGTAACTGAACACTACTAACCATGTGTTAAGTCATGATTCGTGGGCCACTCATTGCCAAGATGTCTAAGACGCATAGTTTGTCCCATATTCTAGCCTAAACAATGAAGTAGCCCTCATTTGTTCTCTCGAACGAGTTTGCAACTCTTAAGTCCTTTTTGCCCGTTGTAAGCATACTCCTTTATATTATGTCTATATGATCGTATCGAAGGTCTTACTCTGATGGGAATTGATCGTAATACTCCATTTCCCTCGCGATTAAAGCTGCAGACATTGTCGGACCGACTCGACCATGGCACGCCTCTGACATAATCAATCGAACTACCCTAAATGTACATACAATCTAAATCCATCAAAATAGAAACGTAGGCAAGCGTTTTGAAGCGTGTTGAGATACACCACATAACCATGATAAACGCCAAAAAGTACATTGATAACTGCTTCCAAGCCCGCCTGCAAAAGGATAACTCCGTCTTACAGCGATAGTTAGACAGGAAGTGAGAACTTCTTTCCTTTCATGACCCTACTCATGTTTAGTTCGTGTTCGGGCTCCAAGATTCTCGAGTAACTTACTTGGTATAGTAGATGTAGAAGAAATCCGAGTATAGGAGTGTTTGGACGATGCCTGCAACAACAGGGACTGGCTGAAAGTAGCTTTCCGCAAAGTAGCGATAGATCCAATTGGGTATATAGAGGGCGCGGTATAGTCCCAATGCAAAGAGATAGTGTGTTGTTATGGTGTCCGCCTCGCCAGTACGTTGAAGCATGAAGAGCTGAGGGAGGATGGCAACAGATTCAAGCCAAATCGAGAACGTCCAGAGAACCTTGCTATTGTCAGAAGCCCGCACGGAGTCACAAAGTAATTGAGGAACTAACTTCGGAGACGCTATAGTCATGTGGGAAGAGAAGAGCTAGCAAAGCACCGATCCCGAGGAGGTATTGAACTTTGAATGTATCAATATTCGGATCATGTGTGGGTTTATAGTCATTAAGCATGAGATAGATAATATAAGCTGATGAGCCAATGAACAATATCTTGAAAGTCGTGTTGTATAGGGATTCGGAGAAGGCCCAGAAGAGATCTAGAAGATTGGCAAGAATTAGAGAAGTCTTGCGAGGTGAGATGGGGAAGACAATATGGAGCCCTTACCAAGATAGCGAGTCACAAAAACCATCAAATATAAAGCCTGTGATTTGAATGACAGCCCAGAACAGCTCTAACCTGTGGGTTAGATTAAGCACTACAAGTGGCAAGCGGAAAACTATACACTGGACGACTTCATTTTATGTAGAAGAATAAAAATAGACGCGAGGTGCGAGAAATCAGCTAGTTCAAATGTTAGAACAATTGCAAGATAGTATCACAATGCACTCACCCAAAAGCCTGAAGATATTCATTATGGTTTTTGAATATAAGCCGAGTAGGTCTAGATCAATTAGAGATACCAATTATATAGTGAACGAAAGTGAAAATTGTTTGATAACAGTTTAAGTATCTCCTATAATCAATTGCCATGCGATGAAGTGAACCAGTGAATTCCACTGTTGGTACGGAGCATAATTAGTCGCACCTTTGGGGAGGAGGCCCTGAACAATGTTGACACGAAGCCACAACAAGCAGGCGCGACAAGCAAATTCTCCGCCCCACACACAGCGCGCTCTGGATGCCGTAATTATATCTGCAAGGTATACTTTAACTCCTTTTTGAATCAAATACAAACTATATACTCCTTTGCACCTTTTCCCCTCACGTCGCCGACTATTTAGGTATGTTTTAATTTTTGCCCTACCCCCTTTCTCTCTCCCCCGCTTTTTTTGAGTTTATTTATTACCTTGTCATTATTCTTCATTTGTTGGTCCTTGTATCAGTAAGAAAACGAAAAGGCAGAAATTCACGTGGCTTAACATATTATGAGCAATTCTCATCCTTGAGTGACAATGATTCCCAGCATTGTACTTTCAGAAGATCGCGCTAACATGTGCGCTTTCGCCATCCGCAATTCGCTGCAGGTGCCCCTCTGCAAGTTCACTTTTCAAAGCGCAAATGGAGCTGTCTCTATCTAGTCTGTCCCAGTCTCGTATTCCAACGCGTTTTGATCTCTGTGTGTCTGCAATCTGCTCCATAAGCCGATCCCTGTCTGCGTCTAACTGCGAAAGGCGCTTTTCCGTGAGGGCATCTAAGTCAGATGGGAGGCATCTCCCCCCTGATATAATCGAAGAAAGGCCCGTAAGGTGATTCATGTACCTCGGGGTGCGAGGATAAGAGACTCCCGTAACACTCCCTTGCCGGTAAGTAGAATGACGATGGGTATCCACACCAGGCCCTGGCATCAGAGTATGGCCGCTGCGCGGGCCAGTCGGCGGCCCATAGGACCCAGCTGACATGGGCCCACGGCGGGCGGGAGCACCGGTCCAAACGTTTTCCTTGAAGCTCGGCCCTCCGCGAGGACGAGTGGGAGCCGATAATAGCGAGATATTTGAGCTGCGAGTTTGCGAGGACAAAGACTTGGGCCCGTGGGAGGGACCAGATGGCGGTGAATGGTCCTGTGCTGCGCTATATGCCCTTGGGTAGCTTGGAACTCTGCCAGAGTGTGCTTGATTTAATTCACTAGAGTCTTTCCCCTGTGTTTCGAGGGAAGGAACCCGACCCGAAGTATCAAATTCCGGTCCTTTCTCTGAAGAGCAACCTGCTCCATCCATGAGCGGAGAATCACGTCCTGCGTCGTCTTTATTCGGCTTGTTTTTGCTCAATGTTGCATGCTCGTGACGGGACGGAGAGTGTTCTGAATTTTTCGATAAGCGGCGACAGGGAACTGGCTGAGATGCCGGTGACCGAACCCTGTTGTCGAACTGGAAAGCACTGGTCCTGTCTAGAAATGGTGATGACCGTCTCGAATTAGAAACAGATCCAGGGGCAGAGATGTATGCAGAAGGAACTCCTCGCGGAGATGGCGATCGTCGTCTTTGGGCTATATAATTCTCTGCATGGCGGTCCCTACGACCCTCTTGGATTGGACTTCGAGAACGAGGGACCATCGGTCCACGAGCGTAATTATCTCGCAACAAGCTACGCCTAGAAGGTGAAGCTGGTCTCGTGTACTGGTCAGACGCAGTCAGCGCAGGGCGCTCTCTTCTGACTGGTCTAAAATCTAGGTTAGGTGATGGATCTCGAAGCCGTTTTGACATATTCCGATTCCGGGAGAAGTCACGAGGTCGACTATCAGCGTACGGTGATCTTAAACGCCACGAAGCAGGGGCAGGAGACCTGGGTCGTCCTTCGCGTCTGGGTGAGAACCTTCTTGGGGGGGAGCATGTCTTCAGGTATGAGCTAGGTCCGCTCTCTCTATTGTAGAAAGACGGGCTCCGGGATGAGCGACCCCTAAAGGCGGGAGGTGAACGACTGCGTCCGCGACCATATGACCGACTTGAGGATGGTACCCATGTATCAGCCACTAGACGAGGGGAACGATTCCGTGGCGATCTACTGCGTCTAATGTAACCACGAGGACCTGCTGGGCGATAGCTCTCTCCGCCACGGTGATCATCAAATCTATGAGTAATTCGTTAGCCCCGGCTTCAAGACAAGAGACTGGATATAAGGTCTAAGTGGAGAATAGAAATGGTAAAAGGGGGATGTGGCGTAACATATTCATATGCCAGACCTTCTGTTGCGATCCCAGTCCATTCTGAGACAAACAGACAATCATTCGTAAAGGCTACTGAAATCTGCGTAGACAATATCACCATGAATAGGTAGCTATTGAAGAAATGTTTTATAGAAGCTGCGCTTGAAAGCAGGTTGGACCAGGAGCTTGTCTTCTCCGGAAGCGCAACTATCACATGACTGAACCACCAATGTTTTTGACCTTAGGATGTTAGTCCAAGCATACCATTGCTTGCTCTCTCTCTCGCTCTCTGCAGCCCAACATACTCATACTCGATGAACTACACTTTTTATCAAGGATTATTGGAGACTGGCCAGTCTGCTATGGCTTAAGAGAGGTTGGAGAATGTAAGAAGTCAAACACACTATCAGTACTTGTGTGTGGTAGAGTCATGGCCCTTGTTAGATAGCTACTGCGCTTTCGGCCTTGCTTTCAGAAAAGTTAGTCAAGAAGAGCATGAAAGATTAGTAGACATTATTCTGTTCTTCGGTAAGGACTATAGATAATTGTAATTTAAGAGATATAGGCCGAGAACAATGACTGCATTGGTACAGGTGCTGTAAAGCTTGTATGGTAAAACTGGCGGATTGACAGTGATCTCAATGGCGGTTCCGTTTTTCTTCTTCCTTTTTGAGCCTTTTGCGGCTTTCCTGAGCAATCATATCACTTAAATCCTCCTGGAATCCCCAACTAGGATTGTTTTCCTGCTGCCTTTGGGATTCGTAAAGCTTTCGAATGCTTTCTTTGCTAAATCCCTCATTTGACTGTAGAGAATCTGGGTCCATAGAGACATCAACGTCGCCGGGTTTCTTGCGCTTCCGATTTTGTTCATCAGCACCAAGCACCGCCAAGTTTTCTGGATGCGCAGCAAGATCATACACCCTTTCGCCACCGAAGAAGCCCCGCACATTGGCTTGTCGCTCTGGGATAACTTGAAAAGCGCTCTTGTGACTTACAGACTCTTCAGTCTGTGTGCCTCGATAGTGCTTGCGCACGTCAAATTCCCCCGAAACATTCTCTTCGCCAGCTAACTCAGAGGGAACAGCTGATGCTAACCCACTTGGCGTCTCAAGTCCGCTAGGAGTCTGGACGCCCGTTTCCATGTCCTCTTCATCTTCCTCATCATCTTCATCTTCACTCTCCTCGTCAGAAGGCTCGGGTTCTTGTAGCTCACCCCAGAGATCCTTCTCGACAGGCTCGCCTTGCTGCATTGTCTGTTGCGGTTGCAATACACCAAAAATATCACCACCATAGAGAGGACGATTGTGCTCATCTACTGGTGGCTTCCCGTAGCCACCAGGATGATATCCCCACATGGCACCAGGAGGGGGCGGCGCGTTGAGACCGGGAATCTTCAAGGCTGGATATGATGGGGGTGGGCCATATCTCTGCTGGTTGATTAACCAAGGAGGGGGCGCACCGGGTGGCATATTGAGGGCTTCCTTGAGCTCAGCGCTAAGCTCGCCCGGCCGTAAATGTCTAAGGTTCGTCTCGTATTCCTTACCCTCATAGTAAACCTCGCCATAGCGGGTAAGTTCCGGCTTAGTTTGGAATCGGAAAAAAGCTTCGTATAGTTTCTGATAATCGATATCAAGTCTTCCCATTTTTGGTTGGACCCTCTCTCTTTGCTTCTGTTTGAGTGTCGCTTGTTCTTGCTTCTCTAGGGCAGCATCGCGCATTTCCGAAATCCCGGTCTCCTGAATAAATTTTGGCAGCGCGAAAGGCGGCTTCTCAATCCCTCTCTTGGAAGAGAGGTACTCTCGTTTTAAGGACCAATGTGAAGGAACAGGGACAACATTGCGGTGGGATTTTATATGTACAAGAAGCCGAGGATCGGGGGCCGAAGTGTCCGTCCACTCGACAATTTCTGGTCTTCGAACCATTGCCTTCAGTTCAGCGACAGAAAGCTTGTTCAATTCCTTGCGCTTTCTTTTTGAGAGCTTGGGCTCCTTTTCTTCTTCATCCGGGATTTCATCATCATCATCAAAATAGATTTCGGGTTTTTCAGACTCTTTTGCCGGTGTTGAGGTATCCCCGACCTCATCGAATCGATTAATAATATGCTTATATGCTTGCCATAGCGGATCCTCTAGATCTAGAGATGCAGCATCATGACCTTGCTGGCTACTACCTCGTGAGACATCAGTCGATAGAGTAACCTCTGTCTGAGATTTTGTGTGTGATTCATCGAGTGTTGCTTCGGTAGCCTAGATAAAGTCAGTTTACTCTCGAGGTTTGGACTGTGACAAACGGACCTGCGATTTCAAGGCCTTTTTCCTTGCCCTTCTCAATTGGTTCTTGCTTGGCCGCATTATGAAAGGCCGTTGAACAAGAGATATGTGCGAGCGGCAACCTAGTATGCTTCACTTGTCTTGCACTATGGGGCATAGAAACACCTAAACAAGTAGGGAGTGAGAGTGAAAGTCAATGTACTGTGATTCTTTGATCAAAGTATTTAATTTTGAGTTCAAGTGTAAAATGAGTCGTGGTTTCCGGAATGACATTCTGTGACATTACCAGCCGGCATATCACGTGCCGATACGGAGGTTTCCCTGTGGTTGGTAAAACGTTGATATAGTCCGTATTGAAGAGCATTGATTGGAACATCAAATATTGCTGCGTATAAGGTTCATACTATTTACCCAGCTGGTTGCAGGGCGATGAGGCGTTTGACATATGATAAATAAGGCGAGGAATGCTCATTTTAAAAAATTTATCTGATGAAAAAGGTAATCCATCATAGCATATCTGAGTTCCAAAATCGAGTCTATGTAGTCTTTGTTTTTTTCTGATCCAGTAAAAAACCCGTGAGCGCGTACACTGGGAAAAAATATTCTGGGGATAATGAAAATCAAGTTGCATGGGGCACACCCAAGCCTACAAAGGCCATTCTTTAAGATTTCAATCCCCATTGAGCATGTAAGGTTACAGACCGGGCTAAGCGAGGACTTCACAAACACCAAAGGCGAGTAATGAGCATCTGTAAATATCCTAGATAAAACCTGATGAAGAACGAAATAACCCCCACGTGGACTGCAACATGAGATATAATACAAAAAAAATTTAAGATTATTATTTTTAACATGAGATCATAGGATGTATGTCCTTCCCTCCTATTTCTTCTTCTTTGCGGATCTCGATTCTACATATAGATTAGCAACCGCAGGATGAGGACGGCATCCCTTTCAGTGGCTTACCAGCGGCTGTTCTCTTTTTCTTTGGCCGGCCCTTTCCTCGAAGCTTCGCACTAATCCGTAATTATGAGCGCACGTTGGAGTAGAGGAGCAGTAATAACATACATTTGGATCGCTTCCTCTCTATCATCCTCTGCTTCATCGAACGTGGTTAAGCCGAGAGGCTTATAACTGTCTTGTAAATCACGGAAAGAAACAGCCTTTTTCGGATACCATTCTGCAAGCGTTGGGCCACGAAGCCGCTGTCGAAGGACCTTGTTTCCCAGTCGTAACCGTTGCGGATTGAAGTTAAGTGAAAAGATACGACACTGGACCTGCGAGCAGCATTAATATCAGTTCACACTCGGTTGTACAAAAGACACGGCTTGTGTGCGAGATAGTACCTTGGTAAGGTCCAGAATACGACTGTAGGGCGCTGCCATATTTGGGCATATGAGTTAAAGAGGATAAGAACACCAATATGAAACCATGATGGCTTATCGCCCGTTTATGATCACGTGATATGATGCTCCTGGTATTTTTCCAGGGCATGTGGCATTCGAATACTGCTTATTTTATTACTATAGTGCACTTCCACAATGGACCGTAAAAGGAAGTCCATTTTCTCAGCCTCTGCTAACACCTATACAAAGAAAGCCAGGGTGAAGGTACGCACGATCCAGGAGAAGGTTCTATTTGGTACTGACCTCTCAAGGTTGATAGCCCGGACTTGAATAACAATGCTTTGGACAGGGACGGGATTAGATCTCGTTTTAGTGTGGTATCAGATCTTCTGAGTGATGCTCTTGGAGATTATCGCTACCTACAAGCTTGTGATGTCGAAGTTAACCCTGATATCCTCAAGGCAACTTTTGAGCTTGAGGAGGCCCTACGTCGCGCAAAGAGCCATTTATCAACTGGAAGTGCTCGTAATAGCCATACTTCGGCTGACTCCTCAGCTGGAGCAGTAGGCACGCAAGGAATTTTGCCCGTGCTACCTCCTATTATGGATAAAGTCCTGGAAAGAGCTGTTTTCACGCATCCAGGCGTGAGCAACGATACCGAGAAAACCTACGATCGACTTGAAATCCTCGGAGATGCCTATATAGAACTCATTGCTACGAAGCTTATATGGAAAAGGTTTCGGGAAATTCCTTCGGGGCGGATCTCACAGATCAGAGAACTCCTGGTGAAGAATGAAACTCTCGCCGAGTATGCGGCGGGATATGGTCTTGACAGAAAAGCCGCAGTACCACAGGACTACTTGAGGCAGTCAAAACGGTGGACGAAGACCAGAGCAGATATTTTCGAGGCATATGTAGCCGCAGCTATCATATCTCATCCAGTTGATGGCTACAGGGTGGTTGAGAATTGGCTGACACAGTTATGGCTTCCAAAGCTGTCGGAACTTGGCATTCAAAAACCCGTTTTGAATGCGAAGGAACTACTTGCTAGAAAGATCATGGGTAAGGGAATCAAATTGCGGTATATTGATGAACATCCTCCAGCTCAGCAAGGCCCGGGGATGCAGACTTTCTTCGTCGGGGTATATCTTACTGGATGGGGTTGGAACAATAAACATCTTGGATCTGGCCAGGGTCCTAACAAGACCATCGCAGGGAATGAAGCAGCACATCAAGCTCTATCGAATGAGCCAATGGTAGAGGAGATTACTTGTGCCAAAAGAGCTTATGAAGCAGCCAAAGATTAAGCAGACATGTGGCAAAAATATAAAAATAAATAGATGCCACAGTACAATCCTGGATTACTATTCTACCAGCTCTAGCTATTTATTATATAAATTCTAACTATATATTTATCTATTTGATTCTAATTCTGTAACCTGTTATAACTCTCTAAACTCTGTCTTTATAATAAATATGTTGTGTTTTTCATATATTTCTTAATTGCGTTGTTGGTCATTAGGAGCAACCATACAATAATGTATATTATTCACAGGGAGACTTGGTTAGAAGGATTATTTTTTACTATTAACTACCTCCCGATTATAACAGCTTGGTAGTATATCCAGGGGTATCTAGATTTTTATTTAATTACTGTTTCTATTATTATTAATTTTTATTTATTTAAATGATTAATTATTACTAATAATCTATCGGCTTGATTATTAAATTATTCTATTTATAATTTAACTAAATTTATTAATATTTGAATTAGGTTATTATATTATCAAATTTAAATATTAAATATTAAAATTAAAAAAGACTTAGTTTATTTTTATAAATCTATTTAATAATTAAATATATTATTTAATAGATTTTTATAAAAAAGAATTAACTACTATTTTATTATTATTAATTATATCTATAATCTATTTATTTAACTAGATATTTAATCAATCTATTTTAGATTAAAGTATTATTAAATTTATTTATTTTATCTAAATCTTTAAAATCTTAAAATTATAAAAATATATTAAATAGTTACACTAAATTAATACTATATTATGGCTGTAGAGTTGGTTGATAGTAAAGATGATTCTTTTGATTAAGTCT